>NC_092820.1:130869952-131469952 GCF_023375885.2 Dermacentor andersoni
TGCACCGAACCAGGCAAGCTACGATTGCAAAAACTTATACCCGATGCACACATTGCCAGGAGCCATGCAGAGCAGGCTTGCAACACCTCATTTGGAGCTGTGCAGCTTTTTCACAAGGGAGATCCAACATTCAACATTTACTACACGGAGACATTAGAACACTAGGAATTTGAATACAATCTAACCCTCAAACACAGAAAGCCATTGCGACATATGTGGCCTGTTTTGAGTAGCGTAGAAGGGGTCGATCAGCCCATGTGAGAGCGGCGGAATAGATCATGCACCTGAGTATGCATAAAGCGGAAGATCCAAGACTGAGATCAAGATGTGCTTCAGCCAACAGTCTGGGAACCCACATTCCCTTCCCTCCTAATCCCCATCAGCGGCCTAGAGCCGTCTCCTTCCTTAAAATAAAGGCTTTTATTCATATCCGCGACATTGTACGTCGGTTATATTTCACCTTTTTATTGTAGCCGCGATCGCCGCCACTACCACAATACAAGATTAGTATTTTTGGAATGCTGAGAAATAATTACAACTTCATATTCCATGATTGGGAAAAGGACTTGAAAATATTTTTGAATTTATCAAGTGAAAGTACACGATTTGCATAAATGATCTAATGAAGCTAATGATTTATTAGAATGAATTCATTTTTTACTGGACCAAGTTGACACTTCCGAGTTTCATGGCAGCTTCACGGCATCGTTAGTGCAAGTATATCAGTAGTGAAACGAGAGGGGGTATTTTTTCAAAATTGTTGCATTGAGTTTACTTTTCATTTTCTATTTTCAGGTATTTTATGGTGACTACTTCGACCACGTTTTACCATGGTACGAGAACCGACACAAGTCCAACGTCTTATTCGTCACCTATGAACAGCTCAAGGCCGACACAAAAGGAATGATTCTAAAGATTGCTCACTTCCTAGGTGACGAACACGGTGCCAGCCTGCGTAATAATGACACTCTCCTTCAAAGAATATTGGATAACTGCAGTATAGATAGCATGAGGGCTTTCTTGACGGACCCATTACTCGACAGGCTCAAGAAAATTGCCAAAGTAGCGTCTGAGAAACAATATAAGTCCTTTAAATTATTCGAAAATCCGCGTCAGGTGAACGTCCAGATGCATGAGGGTGCTGGCTTTGTCCGGAAAGGAATAGTGGGTGACTGGAAGAACTGCTTCACACAGGAACAGGTGGAGCGTACGAAGAAGTGGATCGCGGCGAAGACTCGAGAAAGTGATGTCATGTCACTTTGGCATGACTTGTGTCTGCCATAAAGAGTCAGCACTGAACAGTGATTCAAGTCTGAGAAGAATGTAGAGAGAGAGAGAGAACTAAACTTTTATTTTCTGAGACAGTAATCCCAGTCAGAACCCGGTTCACCCTAGGTAGTAGGATTCCTTATTCCAACAGCCATCTGGCTTTGGCTGCCTCTTTGGCCCGGGCGAAGAGACTGCGTTAGTCATCCAGGATATCAGAGGAAATCTTGGCCTCCCACGTTTTAGTTGTCGTATGGATCTGCGGTGAGTTGGGGCGCTGTTGTTGTGCTTCTATGGGGTGGCCTTGTTTGGAGTCGTCTTGTGGACCTTGTGAGATAGGGTCTGCGGGTGTGTCACGCATTGGGCAATCCTGGACCATGTGTTGCGGGGTGTCGGGACGTTGCAATGGGGGCATGTGTACGAGTACTGTGGTGGATATAGTCTGTGCATGATTATTCCGTGTACGTGGGCGTTCGTCTGTAGGCGGCGGAGGATGACTTCTTCCTTTTTGCTCAGATTCTTGTGCGGTGAAGCGTACCTTCTTCTTCTGAGTCGGTGGTATTGCAGAAGTCTCTGAGTACTTTAGGGCGATGTCATCAACGTTGGTGGCCGGCCTAGTGTGGGATGACAGGAAAGCCTGGCTGGTATGCTCACGGGCAGCGGCGTGTTCCGCCCCATTCTTTGTCATGCCTTGATGGCCTGGAACCCAGTTGATGTGGGTGTCGTGGAGCGGGGCGCGGGCGATGCGATTTCTAGGTATTTTGAGTGCCATTTCTGATATGCGTCCTTTTTTATAATGGAGAGCTTCTGCCTGGTAGTCTGTTAGGATTACTGCTACTTCAGGGCAAGTTGTTATTGCCAGAGCAAATGCCGTTTCCTCTGTAGTCTAGGGGGCTCTTGCTCGAATGGGGACAGCTGCGATTTCTTCGCCATGGTGATTCGTGACGCTTAGGGTGAAGGCGTTTCGTTTAATATAGCGGGAAGCATCGGTGTACATCGTATCAGGGTCTCTCGCATAGTTCTTGCTGAGTGCGCGGATTCTGCTATGCCGACGCTCCTTCTTGTATGTTGGATGCATATTGCGCGGCATACTTGCCACGCTGATACAGTCCCGGGCTGAAGTGGGATTCTTGCTTTCGAGTCTGTGTCTGCAATGTAGCATTCACTGTAGTTGAGGTAGCGCAAAACTGCACGTCCGTTGGGTGTGACCTTGAGCCGCTCTAGTTGGCTGATTTTATGAGCATCGACAAGCTCCTCCCACGTATTGTGGACGCCTAGCTTGATGAGTTTCTCCGTTGATGCCATGGGTGGGAGAGTCAAGGCTACTTTGATTGCCTTTCGAATGACAGCATTGTGTTTCTTGATTTCAGCCGCTTTGAGTGTCAAGTAAGGAGTTCCGTAGGTGATACGGCTAGTTAGGAGACCTTGAATTATGCTTAGTGTGTCGTGCTTCTTGAGTCCGCTTCTTTGGTTTGTGATCCTCTTGACGAGGTGCATAACTTGTGAGAGTGTGCGTTCGAGAAGCGGGAGAGCGGCCGCCCCTGGTCCGTCCTTGTGGATGGGCAGTCCGAGTATGCGAAGAGAGTCGACTGTAGCGATCTTCGTTCCGTTGATCGAGGCGCTAGGATCGGGCAGTCCTTTGACATTCCCATGAGGCCAATGGGGCCGATTTTCACAGGCGACGCTAGCGCCGCCTGGATTCTAACGGTAGTTGCACTGATACCAGAAAAATGTTTGCTTACTAATAATAGATAATCTTTTGAATATTATTCCCTTTCAATGTAAATTTAAGAATGAAAGGCGACGTCTGAATAATTTCTAGTTGCTTAGAAACTTACATGTGCATCGAGAGCGCAATGATGCTTGCGAGGAATACCGCACAACAGCGGATCGACACCGGCGTCGTCTGCTTCTGCTATTGCTTTTGCGCTGCCCGCTTGCTCTGGCCAGGTGTATACCACTATATATATATATATATATATATATATATATATATATATATATATATATATATATATATATTCTTATTTAGGACTCAGAATTAGCTTGTACATTTACCTTTGAAGGTTGGCACTGCTGCATAGGCCGAGAGAAATCACGACGCTAATCACACTAACTTGCTGCCAATAAACAGCTTTATTAGAACATCGTCAATGTTTACATGAAATAAAAAGCACGTGAATAGCGTTTCAGAAGATATACTGGTGCGTAACATGCATTGTTGTTTATTTGCAAAAAGATACTACGTACAGTCTCGCCACACATTTCTGGTGAACACAAGCTGTCCGCCGCTGAGTAAAGAAATACATCCGACCACATAAATCCGTCCCACGCTGGTATGTTGCTAAAGTTCCTCCAGTTTTGTAGGTGAAGATTTCATGCCACTTCGTTCACAATATTCATAAACTGCACCTTGATTTGAGCCAGTGCCTCCTGTTTGAGCAGAAACACGTAGCTTTCACAACGGCGAATTCTGTCGCGACTGTTCGTCTTCTAGTCCAGAATGCTTGCTCTCTCTCTCTGCTTCAGTTAACCATTGGAGAAGTCACGTTGTAGAAATTTTAAGCATTTAAGCTGAATTCGCTTCGATAAGTTTGTAATTTCAGATAGAAATGTTTTCTGTGCATGCTGGTTTGATGCGTTGCAAATAAAGTTTACATAATAAAGGCTTAGCTGGCGTTTCGATTACCGCCGCTGGCGATGGTGGCGCCACCCCAAGGCTTGGGCCCAAAACACGCCACATTCCACAGGCTTGGATCGGGTTCGATGTTGTTGGTTGGTCTTCCTCGTGTCCATGCTCTCAGGACGAGAAGCTCCGACTTTTCGGGTGCGCATTGGAGACCGCAGTCTCGGAGGTATCTTTCGATAGTATCGACCACTTCTTGTGGATTGCGTTCTTGTTGCGGTCACTTGATCATTGCGATATTGCAAAGGAGGGGTGAAATAACTGATCCTTGTGGGGTTCCTTTGTTGGGTAACCGAAATTTATCGCTGCGGAAGTTGCTGACGCCTACTGCTGCTGTTCGGTGTGTCAAAAAGCTGCTGATGTAGTTACATATCCGGGCTCCACAGCCTGTATCTTCGAGGTTGCGGAAAATGGCTTCGTGGCTCAAGTTGTCGAATGCACCCTTTACGTCGATTGCCAGGATTGATGATTTGCGTCTGTGATCAAGGTATTAAAGCAAGTGTTCTTTGATGAGCAGGAGTTTGTCCTGCGTGGAGAAATGCTGTCGGAATCCGAACATGGTGTACGGCAAGTGTCCGTTGCCCTCGAGGTATGGTGCTAACCGGTCCTGCACCATGAGCTCGATGAATTTGCCCACACAGGATGTGAGGGAAATGGGAAGAACGTTTTTGATGCGAAGAGCTTTGTTGGGTTTCGGCATCATGGTGACCTCCGAGTGCTTCCACGTTGCTGGTAGGTTCCTCTTTTCCCAACAGTCATTGTAGTGCTGTAGCAATGCTGTAGTGGCAGATTGCGAGAGGTTACGTAGGAGGTTATTAGTGATTCGGTCCTTGCCCGGACTCGTGTTTCTCCTGAGTTTGGCTATGGCTGCGTGGAGCTCTGCCTGGGTGAATGGTCGATGGAGATCTGGGTTTTGTACGTCGCCGTCGTATGTCTTTCTGCTCGTTGATGAAGTGGGCTTGTCGCACGTAGAAAAAAAAAATACTGATATAAAGCAATTAGAATCGATTGCTCGATAAATTTTCGGTAAATCTTAAAGTTAGGCCATGTCAAATGCGAGGCGTTATTGCATTGTATGCAGCCCTTTTAACTTTATGTGCACCCAAATAAAGTTTGTCTAGAAAAAATGCCAGATTCCACATTGTGCTGTGAGTCCACTGCATAACCGTTCTCGTACAGAAGAAAGGTCCTGCGGGTCTGGCCTCACAGGTAGAGGCTTTAGTGGCCAACTGTAGATACGTTGCACCCTGCATAGTGCGTGTAAATGGTCTGAACGCGGAGGGTATCTCTCCCTGTCAGTGTCCTAAAATCCCTTCCGAACGCGTACGCCAGCAAACTGGATTAAGTATAGTCAACCTCCCTGCATTTACTTCGTTCCCTCTCTTTATCTATCTCTCTCTCTTTCTCTAAGTCTTTCCTTTTGCACATTATACCTTGAGCGTAGCTAAAAAGCATTTAAGATTGCCAAATGTTTCTCTTCGTACCCTTCCATGAACGACGCGTTGTAATAAACAACACTTTGTAATAAACAAAATATAATAGAAGCATTAAACTCAAACTATATGTCAGCGAATTGGTGCGTGACATCGACACGCGACCACTTCGAGTGAACAATGGGACCACCGCGCGAATGGATTGTTCGTTCTTGTTGCTCGATAGGTCGGTTCGGGAAATCTAGAATTCGTTGCTCGTCGTCCTAGAGTGCTGTGAGCGACTAGTCAATACCGCGATGACAAATCAGAATGTACATCAGTGGCAAACACTGGTTGTAACAAGGAAAGAGCGAGAGACTGATTTCCATAACTGCAAGAAAAAAAAATGCAAGAAATGAAGCCTACCGCAAGACGTTGAGAAATATTTTTCGCTGCCGTGTGCAGCGAAGCAAAACAACCTAAATTATTCGAGCATGGGTCACGGCCAGTTTCGGTGCCTAATTGGGGCTGTCATATTGGTGACAGTAGGGAGACATCAAAGTCGTCACTCGCATGTTGAGACGGGTGGACGCGTCAGACATCTCCATGGCGTTGCTTGTCGCCGTCGTGCGCAAGATTGGTTACATTGGGTTAAAACTTATAGCTGGTGAGAAAAGCGATCGCCCTGCCACGTGTACGCACAGCGGCCACCCTAGGTTGCGATACGCCATAGACGCTCTGCGCAGGCGAACTGGCTTACGCTGTATTTCAAAGCGAAGCTTTCTTTGCCTACGATCCCATGGTTTGGGCTGGTTCCGTTGGCGGTCTGTCGGCTGCGAAAAGCGTTCTGGTCAACTAGATGCAATCCTTTTTCACAAAAACAAAAATAAACGCGTGTCCAGCACCGGAGTTCAAACATCGGCCCACCAGCGGGGAAACCTGATGCTTTAACCTTTAGGTCACAAACGCTTTTTCTTTAGTGACGATGAGGTTGACAAGACAAAACGAAGTGCAATTCTGAAAACGATTCACCCTATTTTGTCAACATAACTAGAACAAGCGTTTTTCAATACAACCACGCCATTAGCACTGGAATCGAATCAGGTGATTAAGTCAACGCCCTCACACACATGTATACTTATGTCGAGCCAAGACTAATTAGCTCCATCAGATAGCCGCCACCTGTTTATCTTGTGGGTGATTCGATACACAATGGCGAAGAAGCCGGTGATAGACATGGTGCGACCAACTAGTTCCTTCACATGACCGCGCGCGTGCATAATTATAATGGATACGAAACTATCTTGCACGGGCAAACAACGGGGCGAGCGCCAAGAACCGTCTCAGCGTTTTACTATGACGATAAGTTCCAAACTACGCCGAAAACCCAGAACGAGCGATTCGCCAAGAAGAAGGCGGCACTACACATCGTGCCACGAAATTGATCTTTGCGATCACCCTCACGTGTTGACAGTGATTACGCTATTTTACTGCGGCACGAACTAGGAATTTGTAGCGGCACGGAGAGGAATCAGCCAAGAACATTGTCCGCGTGTTCAGATGGATGATGATGACTTTGATAGAATGGCGCACAACCAGGTAGCGAGCTGTCCAGTGGCACAAGGGAAGAGAAGGCCAACAAACTTGCTGTAGATGTTGAGTCAACGCCAACTATCCATTTGATATGACTGCGTGCGTTAGGGGGCCCAAGTATGTCTATGTGTATGATTGTATCTATATATGTTTGCATCTAACTGTGTTCCCTCCTACCTGGGCACCGTGTAGTTACTGGTCGATAGGGTAAAGCAACGAGATGCTATGCTGAGGGAACAGGGTTTGAAGCTAATTGTTGGAACGACTTCGGGCACTGAGTAGGCGGGAGTGCTTATATAAGTGCCGCCCTTCAGCGAACCTCTAACATGCCTTCATAAATCGCAGCAAATCCGGGAGCGCGTGGGTGCCACTGCTCGAAGACAAATCTTTCATGCTGGCTTTGTAGCAGTCAGTATGCGCCACTTGGTCTGTGCTGGTCTTCAATAAACCTAGTTGATGCCAAATTGAGTCACTGGGTATATGCGAATAGGTGCGTGCCGCTCTTCAATGGACGTCTTCGACACGAACTTGAGTAGCTAGATATGTTCCACTAAGAATGTGCTCTCAACTATGACAAAAATATCCCTTAAACTTCTCCCATGCACAGCCGACCCAAAACCACGTTACAAGGGTTCTTCAAGGACATCAGCTCGATGCTTGTGCTGGCTGCGCCAATTATGCACTGGTATGTGCATGTTTTCAATGAACGACTTTCATGTCAACGCTCTAGCGTGCTGCCCCATGTATACAGCGGGTATGTACCATTCTTGAACAAATGTTTTGCCAACTTGGGTCACTGAATTTATGCCATTCAGTGTGCAGTAAGCGATAGAACAATTATCGCGTTCTCAGGCACCAGCGGGCCACGCTGCTCTCCTCAACAGACTGTCTCAACAGACTCGCCTCAACAGACTTATCTGCAGCGTCACTAGGAGGCGCAGCGTGTCCAGATAAAAGAGCGAGAGAGGAGCGCGCTTGCAGCGTGACGCGTTCTACGCCATGGCACGCACGGGTGCACCATTCATTTCTCACGCCATGCGTAGGATTCGAGAGTAGTGGTACTAGATGGCGCGGAGTGTTCTTAGGGAAGCGCGAAAGAGGGAAGCGCCTCATACATAACTTGTTTCGACGGCGGCAATGCGCTGTGTCGCTGTATTGATTCAGTGCTAAACGCATTGCCGTCGATACTCATTGCGAGATGTTTGCTGCCAAATTTTTTTATACCTTAGCACATGCCCATACAACGGGGTATCGTCCATGAAGGGTGTATGGTGGTAATTTCCATCAAGGCTAAATACACCATTCCACATCACATACACGAGAACCACTGCAGTCTCCCACATCCTAACAATATGCACCCTGTGCACCACAAACAGCGCAGGAGGCAGCGAGCAAAGGCTCTCCAAAACAATTTTCCAGCTCAAAAGACTTGCTCTATGTTGATGCCGCCGAATATGGGAACAGAAATCATTACGCAATATCAGTCATTAACTCTCATGGCCAGGTCGCTGCGGCCGCCCCCATTCCTGGCTCTTCCTCGGAGGAGGCGGAGGAGGCGGCCATAACCCTGGCCCTCACAGTCCCAAATTCATCAGTTATCGTTAGCGACTCCAAAACAGCCATACATCACTGCGGAGCGGGCAGGTTTTCTAAGCAAGCCCTTTCCCTCCTGTTGGCCCTTCTTTTCCATCAAACTGCGGCATTAATCTGGACTCCTGCGCATACGCGCCTTGCCGGAAACGAGGCGCCTCATGCCAGTGCCCGAGGATTTACAGTCCGGGCTCAGGTATCACATGTATCGGACCTCGCCAAGGAGGAGGCGCCGTTTACAGCGCGGGATCGGCTTATTACCTACCACGACATCTGCACACACTACCGATTAGACCGTTTAACCTTTCCGCCACTCATGGGCACATCCCTGCGCAGGTGTGAGCTTCTGTGGCGACAGCTGCAGACTCACACCTTTCCCTCCCGTTACCTCTTCCACCGTTTCATCCCTCCATTTACCTTTCTCCCTCTTGTAAATTCTGCGTCTCTCCCAAAGCAGACTTAGACCACATCATGTGGGCGTGTCCTAAGAACCCCCTTACCCCTTTCCTCAAGCAATTAATATCTAATGAGAAGCAGTGGGAGGCTGCTTTGCGCACCTCGAGGCCCGACCTTCAGAAGGCCATCCTGGAGTGGGCTGAGAGGATAAAGGAGACCTACTTCAAGTAGTTCCTCCCCCACCCTCTATTCCGTTGGTTTCTTCCCTATAATGAGGGATAAATAAAGTTTTTCATCATCTTCATACTATAGCACCTAAGCACAAAGAGCGAATATCAAATAAGTGGGCGGTGCACATTTTGCCAAGACATGTTCTACTATGTTCCATAGTAGCAAATCATAGTAGCCCAAATTGAGGGATCCGTCAAGAAGCGTGTCCGCGTGTTGATTTTGATAACCATTAGTTCCATACAATGGGCGCGTACCAGCAAACCTGGAGCTACAATGGCACATTCTACGATAGGCGATTGGCGAAAAAGTTCAGCTACCTAGTCTGGTAGCCCCACCTAGCTCTCTGAGACGATGACCGAGTGTTCATGATTATCATTCCCGTAATATGGCATACACCAACGCGGAAGGCTCACCCAAGAAACGTGCCCGATTGTTGGTCATAATGATAATTTTTATTCTGTGGAACATAACCTACACAGCGGACCGGACGCGCATTCATTGTAATCAATACTACGACGCATACCCACAAAGTGCTATCGGCCTGCTAGCGTGCGGTGCACATCAAGCCCCCAGTTATCTCATTGAGATCGCCACGTGCATTCACATCAGGTGTCGTTTCGTACCGCACCTGATTATCGCCTGTGTGATCGCAGGAATTTTAATTGCGTTTGGTAATGCCTTATATATGAATTTTTTTTTTTCAATGTTCCCCCAGTAAGCGCATCTGAAATACGGAGATAGGCGTCGTAGTAACGAGATGTCAAAGATTAAAAATGCGGTTTCCAAATTCACCGTAATCTCGCTCAACGAACCTCTAGCAAATAACAACGTTTTCCATTTCACAGGTAACTCGTTTACTGAGAAACACACGAAAAGTGCCACACTACATGCCATCAGTTTGACGAGGGTGCTAGTTTGGTGACAAAGAAATTTACCCACCTGAGTGCGCTAAAACGTTTGCTGTCTACGCATAATTATGCTACGCAAGCTCCATGCTGAGTTTTCTATAGTACTACCGCGCTTGAACAGTGTATATGGGAAGGTAAAGATACCCTGCGTTCCACAACTTGAAGTAAAACCATCGAGTTTAATAAGCACACCGTTCCTTTAAAAGGTCGAGCACACGATGTACCCCACCAGGCGCCCAGTTACTACGCACCATAAGGAGAACAAACTATTGTCACGTGGTGGTGACGTTAAGAACACAGTGGCGATACTGTGAAAGGCAAAACTAGATTTTATTGGGCGAACCTGTGCCCACAAAACAGGCTACACTTATAGCACAACGAAAGCGGCGAACACAGTCGGCGATCGTCGGAAATCTGATCAGCGGGTCAAGCGCGTCGGCTTTTATACAGAATCGTCGAATGTTCCAGACTAATCGTTGGGACCCGCGTGCCTTCCACAAAGTTCTACACCATTCGCGTCAGGCAAATAAATCAGATAACACAAGGTTCCGCGACAACAGACTGCGGATAGAAGCATCGATAACTTTCCAGAAACTTCGGATACATGCAAGCGCGTCCCGCGCTGTGCGATAAGATTTGTTAGACGGCGAAACGTGGTCGCCCGATAAATATAAGTACACGTGTCAATACCCCCCTCTTAAAAAGCATCGTCCCGATGCTACAAATATAAGAGCGAAACACAAAAGGACACTTATTAAACATAATTAACAAAACAACGAAAAGAAACAAAGTCCAAAGGTCAGTTACGCGAAGTCCCAAAGTTCGTCAACGCTGGTGGTACGGCTTGAGTCGCACAACGTGGACAACTTCAGGTCTTGAGCGGCGTCGTTGTGACAGCGAAATGCCGTCTGGCACGACCTCATAGTCTAGTGCGCCAATACGTCGGATGACCTTGTAGGGTCCGAAATAGCGTCGCAGCAGCTTCTCACTGAGTCCTCGCCGGCGTATCGGGGTCCATACCCAAACACGGTCGCCGGGCTGGTACTCGACGAAGCGTCGTCGGAGGTTGTAGTGTCGGCTGTCGGTCCTCTGCTTGTTCTTGATCCGCAGGCGGGCGAGCTGTCGGGCTTCTTCGGCGCGCTGGAGATAGCTAGCGACATCAAGATTTTCCTCGTCAGTGACGTGCGGCAGCATGGCGTCGAGCGTCGTCGTCGGATTCCTGCCGTAAACCAGCTTAAACGGCGTGATCTGTGTTGTTTCTTGCACCGCCGTGTTGTAAGCGAATGTTACGTACGGCAGGACGGCATCCCAGGTCTTGTGTTCGACGTCGACGTACATTGCTAGCATGTCGGCGAGGGTCTTGTTCAGGCGCTCCGTGAGACCATTCGTCTGCGGATGGTAGGCAGTTGTCCTCCTGTGACTTGTCTGGCTGTACTGCAGAATGGCTTGGGTGAGCTCTGCTGTAAAAGCCGTTCCTCTGTCGGTGATGAGGATTTCTGGGGCACCATGTCGCAGCAGGATGTTCTCGACGAAAAATTTCGCCACTTCGGCTGCGCTGCCTTTCGGTAGAGCTTTAGTTTCAGCAAAGCGGGTGAGATAGTCCGTCGCCACGACGATCCACTTATTCCCGGATGTTGACGTCGGAAACGGCCCCAACAAATCCATCCCAATCTGCTGGAATGGTCGACGAGGAGGTTCGATCGGCTGTAGTAACCCTGCTGGCCTTGTCGGTGGTGTCTTGCGCCGCTGACAGTCTCGGCATGTTTTGACGTAACGGGCGACGTCGGCGGTCAGACGCGGCCAGTAATACCTTTCCTGTATCCTCGACAGCGTCCGGGAGAATCCGAGGTGCCCAGCGGTTGGGTCGTCGTGTAGGGCGTGCAGTACTTCTGGACGCAGCGCTGACGGTACAACAAGAAGGTAGCTGGCGCGGACTGGTGAGAAGTTCTTCTTCACCAGCAGGTTGTTATGTAGCGTGAACGAAGACAACCCGCGCTTAAATGCCCTAGGGACAACGTCGGTGTTCCCTTCCAAGTATTCGACGAGGCCTTTTAACTCCGGGTCTGCTCGCTGCTGTTTAGTGAAGTCTTCCGCGCTTATTATTCCAAGGAAGGCGTCGTCGTCCTCGTCGTCTTGCGGCGGGGGATCGATGGGGGCACGTGATAAGCAGTCGGCGTCGGAGTGTTTTCTTCCGGACTTGTATATTACCGTGACGTCATATTCTTGTAGTCTGAGGCTCCACCGGGCCAGCCGTCCTGAAGGGTCCTTTAAGTTAGCTAACCAACACAACGCGTGATGGTCGCTGACGACTTTGAATGGCCTGCCATAGAGGTAAGGGCGGAATTTTGCTGTAGCCCAAATGATAGCGAGGCATTCCTTTTCAGTCGTAGAATAATTGCCTTCCGCTTTTGACAACGACCGGCTAGCGTAAGCTATCACGCGTTCATGACCATCTTTTCTCTGGACTAGCACGGCACCGAGGCCTAGGCTACTGGCGTCAGTGTGGATTTCGGTATCGGCGTGCTCGTCGAAGTGCGCAAGTACGGGCGGCGACTGCATGCGTCGTTTGAGTTCTTGAAATGCGTCGGCCTGCGGCGTTTCCCACTTGAACTCGACGTCACATTTAGTTAGCTGTGTCAGTGGCTCAGCGATACGTGAAAAGTCCTTGACAAAGCGCCTATAGTAGGCACACATGCCAAGGAATCTGCGCACTGCCTTCTTGTCGATTGGCTGCGGGAACTTTGCGATGGCAGCTGTCTTCTGCGGGTCAGGGCGTACTCCAGATTTGCTGATGACGTGGCCTAGGAATAGAAGCTCATCGTAAGCGAAGCGGCACTTTTCCGACTTCAGAGTGAGCCCTGATGACTTGATGGCCTCTAATACCGTCGCAAGCCGCTTAAGGTGATCGTCGAAATTTCCGGCGAAGACAACGACGTCATCCAAGTAAACAAGACACGTCTGCCACTTCAATCCTGCTAACACCGTGTCCATCACGCGCTGGAACGTTGCAGGCGCCGAGCACAGTCCAAATGGCATAACCTTGAATTCATAGAGGCCGTCTGGCGTGATGAAGGCGGTCTTTTCGCGATCCCTTTCGTCGACTTCTATTTGCCAGTAGCCAGACTTGAGGTCCATCGATGAGAAGTATTTAGCATTGCAGAGCCGATCCAATGCGTCGTCTATCCGTGGGAGGGGGTATACGTCTTTCTTCGTGATTTTGTTCAGTCGACGATAATCGACGCAGAAACGTAGGGTTCCGTCCTTTTTCTTCACTAAAACAACCGGAGACGCCCACGGGCTTTTCGACGGCTGGATGATGTCGTCGCGCAGCATTTCATCGACTTGTTGTCGTATAGCTTCGCGTTCTCGCGTCGAAACTCGGTAAGGGCTCTGGCGTAGTGGTCGAGCGCACTCTTCGGTTATTATGCGATGCTTTGCGACTGGTGTTTGTCGAATCCTCGATGACGTCGAAAAGCAGTCTTTGTATCGTCGAAGCAGACTTCTGAGCTGTTGCTGCTTAATCACGGGGAGACTTGGATTTATGTCGAAGTCTGGCTCGGGAACCACGGTCGTCGGGGTAGATGCAACAGAATCCGAGATGACAAAGGCATCGCTGGTTTCCTGAATTTCCTCGATGTATGCGATCGCCGTGCCCTTGTTGATGTGCTTGAACTCCTGGCTGAAGTTTGTCAGCAACACTTTCGTGTTTCCTCCGTGCAGTCGAGCGATCCCTCTTGCGACGCAAATTTCACGGTCGAGCAGCAAACGTTGGTCGCCTTCGATGACGCCTTCTACGTCAGTGGGTGTTTCGGTGCCGACCGAAATAACAATGCTGGAGCGAGGCGGGATGCTCACTTGATCTTCGAGCACACTCAAGGCGTGGTGACTACGAGGGCTCTCCGGCGGTATCGCTTGATCTTCCGACAGCGTTATTGACTTCGACTTCAGGTCGATGATTGCGCCGTGTTGGTTCAGGAAGTCCATGCCGAGAATGACGTCTCGTGAACACTGTTGCAGGATAACGAAGGTGGCAGGGTAAGTCCGGTCATGAATGGTAATTCTTGCCGTGCAGATTCCACTCGGCGTGATGAGGTGTCCTCCAGCGGTCCGAATTAACGGGCCTTCCCATGCAGTCTTAACTTTCTTCAATTGGGCTGCGATGGGTCCACTCATGACGGAGTAATCGGCTCCTGTGTCTACTAAGGCGGTAACTGCGTGGCCGTCGAGAAGCACGTCGAGGTCGGTGGTTCTTTGTCTTGCGTTACAGTTAGGCCTCAGCGTCGGATCACGGCTGCGTCGAGTTGACCTGTGGTTGGTACGTGGCGTCGTCAAGTGGTCTTTCGTCGGCGTGTTCTTTCCTGCCAGACTTCGTCGGGACGGCGGTGTGACGTCGTTGTTATGTCGTCGAGGTAGTCTTTTCGGCGTCTTCGTCGGCGGCGGAGGATCTTCGTCAGTTCGACGAACAGCAACCGCACCTCCATCGGTTGCTGCTTTTAGTTTTCCGGATATGGGCTGACGGACCGACCCCGGGCTGGGCCAGTGTATGGTCGGCGCTGTGGCGACAGGTAGCGGCCTGGTGACGGCGAACGGGACGGTCGTCGAGGGCTCCACTGAGTAGCGGCGAGGTAGTCGGCGATGTCACGAGGGCGTTGACCTTCCCGAGGGCGCGGTGCGTCGACGGCGAACCCTCGCAATCCCAGGTCGCGGTATGGGCATCGGCGGTACACATGGCCGGCTTCTCCGCAGTGATAGCAGAGCGGGCGGTGGTCGGGGGCTCGCCAAATGTCCGTCTTCCTCGCGTAGGTACGCTGGGCGACGGGTGGGCGTGCTGGCGGCGGCGGCGGCGGACGACGGAATTGCGTCGTTGCAGGGCCCTGGCGTGGTCGCGAATATAAGTACACGTGTCACTATGTTGCTCCAATTACCTCGGACGAAGTCTGCCCTCTTTTATGGTGTGGCATATCATCCTGCAATTACAAGAACTGCCGTGACTCAGAAGCGCATAATGTGTGCCACTCTTGTTTATTGTCGAACTCCAAGTGCCTCGTTACTTAAAAACAAACGTTAAAATGGCTGGACACAGAACGTGAGTCAAGTTTCAGGATGCCACTCTACACTTAACGTTCTGCCTCGAGAGCCAAGAGGACACTTGCTTGCTACTCTCGATGGGAGTGCTAATCGCTGGGCCTCTTTCAAATTAAATAAAAAGTGCCCGTACGCTGCTATTGGTGGCGCTGCCACTTGCTTCTGCTTTTCTGTTTGCTGTGAACCGGCAATAATGAAGTGCCATCTAACAGCGTTCTTTTCTAAAGGATTGTAACAATTTCTTTTTGTTGTGCAACAGCTAATTACTGAGTACGTGCTTGAATGACGTTATGCTGTAGCTGCTTGGCAGTGTCAACATAAATTTATTCCACGTATCCCTACTCTATAAGCCATTAGGTTAAGTGGTGACATTCTTTTGTTTATGAAGAGACCGGGCTCTGGAGCATATATTATCGCACAATATCAGTAAACAGTTTAGTGAATCTGATATGTTAATTGTGACATTCATCATTTAATGTGGGCTCAGTCTTTCTTTTGTATAAAATATATATCCTCTGATATTGTGTTCATTTAGTAGCGCTTGTCTTAAGCTTTAAAGAATGCACATTTGGGTAAGCGCGACTTTTCATATTCCTATTTAGTTCATGTCAGTCAGGTCGAACACAAATTGGGCATGACCCTTTGTCGACTGTCAATTCCATATGAAGCCATAATTACATAAAGACAGCTTCTGCACAAGTACTCGTTTCGGTTTTCCGAGTTTATTTTTCGATGCAATGCATCTTACAGTCATTATGAAGATCTCTATAATTCTCGTAGGCTCCTATATTTTGTTTGGTTATGGTTGCAAGCGTGCTTTGGAGAGTACCTCGCGTCTGCCAAGGAGCTATTTTGTGCCTCGATTGATTTTGCTGATAGGGAGAGCGGACAGACTGATGCGAAAACGCAGGCTTTATGACAACCGCTTCAAGCGGTTCACTCCTGAACCTTCCTATGTCCTTTCGTTAAATTCGTGGCTGGTGAAACAGTTTTCGTTGACTAAACACCCAAGCAAAACAGCAAATGAAGAACCACAGAAACAGAACGAAAGGCTACAGTAATGTTGACCACGAAAAAGACTGTAATCCTGGGATGGTTCGATAAATCAGACAGTTTTATACTGCTTTCATTTAATTTTTCACTAAACACAATGTTAGGGCACTTTTGTACCTTTTCTAAGAAACTGGTTTTTAATGTGACCTAAATTTTGTGACCATGTGAGCTAGTGCCTAGTGCAAATTTTTAACTTGAATGAAAATACTTATTTTAATGGGTGCTTAGTAAGATAATAGACTATGTAACAGTGGCAGTTGGATAAGACAGCATATATATTTTCTTTACGTAATCTTAGATCTGTTCTTACTTCCTGTTGAAAATGTTTAGCATGTTTAGCATATAATATTGTCTTTTTCGCATAGTGTAACATCTTTGTGACTAAACGTTTTGAAGGATGTTTACACTTGTAAAACCGAAAAGGAATCATAAAGTGGAAATGCAGTTTTAAAATATATTCGATTTTATAGGCAGACAAATTTTAACTACCATTGCAATAAGAATTTAAAAAGCAGAATCATGTTCTTGACTCCTTTGATTGTAATTCTGGTACGCCATCTTTCAAGCTTTCACCCCACCCTACAGTGCGAAAGCACACCGCACATGTTCAAGACCATGCACGAAGCAAAAAAACACTCCTCAATGCGTAGACCACTTTCAATTACGTATATTATTTTTGCGATTATGTTTTACATGGCACTTATTTCATTGCTTTACAGAATGCATCAGCCCAAAGCATTAGGTAGGAGGAAGAAGTGCGGTAATAGATATCGAATATATTGTTCCCCACCAAAAAATTAAAAACAAATTATGGGCACCTCTGACTATGTATTCACGCATATGCATGGAGTTGAACTACGCATAGAATACACCACAAATTTATTCTCTTTTTGAGGATACACTAATCGCTTGTGGACGTCGTGCTGCGAATCTTAGCGAATAATATGGCCGGGTTAGAGAGTATATGAGAGAGACCGCCACACGTGACACTTCCCTAGGTTCTTGCGCGACCAAAGTGTAGTGCCGTGGTGACATGTTTTTGCGTTAGGTACTACCGCTGACATGCTATTCGGGACTGCGGACACCTCGACTTAAATTTTCCGTTAGCAAACAATCTGTTATGGTGCATATTGACAGGCAAATTGACAGCCTGGGCGTGCTTTTGTAAACATTGTCGTGCTCGGCGCATCCCTGCGGAGAGGTATTCCCACATTACGATCCGGCTACCTCTCAGCATTTTACGTTCAGGAAAACTAAACCCCTAGTGTAAGCTTCACTATGATTGCACAACGAGGGCCGTTGAAAGTAGCGGTTGTTTTTGTTAGACAAACAAATTATTCCGCATCTGCCCTTATTCTCTGACGGTCGAAATAGAGCGATACGCAATGACTATGCTAGTGTCTTATGCTATGCACAGATTCATAGCAACAGCTTGTGTTGTGAACGAATAGAAAATGCGAGACAGAATAGCGGAACATTGAATATGCGATGGAGATATCTGCACTGCTTCAAAGGAAACCGAGAAGCTTTGAAGGTGCATTAAAATAAAGTCTCACAGATGCCTGAAATATGTATGCAGGTAAAGAAATGTTTTCTTGGGCAAAAGAAAGTAAGCGGGGAGTCAAGGTGCCGGCGAATTTCAATAGGTTTATCCTGACTCTGCTTACCGTCCCCACCATACAAATATCTTGATAGAAAAGCGCTGATACCGTCCAAGAACTCTTCGTAATATGCAGAGAGTGGATCACTTGTCTAGAGCAGTAGGATTCTCATGTATAAACCATTAGCAGCACCCGCAAACTGCGCAGCGGTGATGCATTTGTTCCGTCTGCTTAGACCATTTCTCGGCTGGTTCAGGGGCACTGTCACAAACTTACTGCTCCACTGCTTCAGAATGTTTTGGCTTCTTGCCGTATAGCAAGGCCAGTTGACATTCTAGCCTTCCAGCACAAAAACATGCACCCAGAACATCATCAAGCAAGGAGGGCCAAGAAGATAGACCGGATCTATTTTTATTAGAGGAAGCCTTCTTTGTGGATGTTGCGCGTCCCGTAGGAGGCATGGGTCTACTAGATCGGTGGTGCATCAAGGGCAGACGGTCAATGGACTCTCCGTTCGGAATGGTGAAATTGCAGAATTGGAAGAGGTGGAGATCTCCAGGGCAGTTTTGCATCCTAATTCCGAATACATCCTTCGGGACTCGCAGACTGCGCATAGAAATTACATGTGGGATCGAATTGCGCAGCTAGCTAGCGGAATCCTGATACAATCTCGGGTCTTCGCTTCGCACAAACAGCTCATTTGGGTGCCAAATCGTGATGGTGTAGAGGGAAATGAGCACGCGCACGCAACAACCCGAGTTTTTTTCTTTTCCTGGTTCCCTCTTCTCCCTCCCCTAAGACTCCGACTTCTCATTCCCATTAGCAACTTATGCAGCTCTGTTACATCGTTTGCGCTTATCGCAACAAAAATACCCGGGCACTGCCAAGGAATTAGATAAACCAGAATAATCACCTTTATGGAGATTAGAAACCATATCATTTACTTATCCAGTCAAGCTACAGGCTATCGAGTCACAGTCCTTTTCAGCCGAATCTAAATTACAACGGTATGAGCCTTCCAGTCTAATAGTGCCCTAGACACTACACAACACCCAAGTAGGAGGGATGGGAGGCAGCTCTGTCCAGCTCAACCCTCGAGGACCAGCAAGCTCTAGTGGAGACAGGGTGGCGGCCTTAGTCAGCGGAATTCCGGAATAAGAATGCGACCACCCTTCTCTTAACTTCCCTCCCCGTTTCCTGTAAAACAAAAAACGTTTTCATCATCGTCATCATCGGGTGATTCAGACTTTGTGCTTGGAAAGCAAAAGCTAATTTTCAGAGCGCTGAATATTCTTCGCAACAATGGAGGAAGTGCCCACGTATAAAGGCATCAGTTTAAGGTACACCTTTACGAAATTTGAAAACTATGGAACATCAGCAATGACAAGCATGCTTACTTCATTTGAATAGGCTCAGATATATATTTTATAGCGTAAGTAGGTTTGTTACCTTACTGTATTTATTCCTTTATTTGTAAATGGGTTTAAAAGCTTGCTGTAATGCCATCCAACTTTCCTGAAATAAAATTCTCCCATTTTGCCATGACTGCTTTTGCAGTCTGATTTCTTCTGGCTTTATGCTATGCGATGAAGAGTGACGGAAAATGCCACTCAAGAAACAGCAACGCGTAGAGGCATATTTCTTTTACAGAAACGAAGTATGATGCAACCTCTAGCCTCGGGACGTGAGCTGATTAAAAGAAGGCTTCAGTCTCCAGTGGCTTGGTATTTGTGTCCCCACATACTCCCTTTCCTATTAGGGTTATTATAATTACACGAAGGTATTTCGCCCTCTTCAGCAGCAGTCCTTGGTATAGTTATTCTGGCGGCTAGCTTCCCACGCTATGCGTGCCGCCATCGCACCTGGTTAAGCTTTACCTAGACGCTAGAGTTATGCTTTGTCCGCGCAACATTGAGCGATCGCAAAGCGCGTTTTCCCCTCTTGGCCGGCGGAGAGGGGAGGCTTCGTTCCGGCCGCGAAGCTCTCCACATCTCTGTAAGGTGCCTTGTGGTGGTCTCGTGCTGACGATGCCCTCTCGGTGAGCGCATATTTCCCCCCTCATATTTTAAGAGGTTCAATACATACAAGCATTTGTCTCGCAAACCAGATTTTTTTTTCAAGGGAATTTTCCACGTCTCAGTAATTTCTCTCATCGTATTCGAGTGCTGATTGCCGTGTTATAGTTTGTTTACGAAACTTTCCCTCAAGTCTAAATATTTTAAGGCAGTTTGTCGTGTGCGTATCATGGCCACGCACGCTTATATCGCCTTCCGTTCCTCTACCACGGTTGCGCTTTAAAACCACGGCGCTGCAAGTTTGCTTCAGAGACTTTCCTTTCCTTCCCACTTCTCCGCCCTTAAACTGGCTCTCTCAACTACTACACGCAGAGACAAAGCAACAACGCGCGCATTAGATCCCATAGATGAGATGAATATTTACAATTATTATTAGGGTTATAACTATATTCGAGTGCTGACTGCCGTGCTATCGTTTGCTAACGAAGCTTTCCCTGAAGTCTAAATATTTTAAGGCTGTTTGTCGTGTGCGTATCATGGCCACGCACGCTTATATCGCCTTCCGTTTCTCTACCACGGTTGCGCTTTAAAACCACGGCGCTACACGCAGAGACAAAGCAACAGCGCGCGCATTAGATCCCATAGATGAGATGAATATTTACAATTATTATTAGGGTTATCATTATATTCGAGTGCTGATTGCCGTGCTATCGTTTGCTAACGAAGCTTTCCCTCAAGTCTAAATATTTTAAGGCAGTTTGTCGTGTGCGTATCATGGCCACGCACGCTTATATCGCCTTCGGTTTCTCTACCACGGGTGCGCTTTAAAACCACGGCGCTGTAATTTTGCTTCAGAGACTCTCCTTTCCTTCCTTCTTCTCCGCCCTTAAACTGGCTCTCTTAACTACTACACACAGACACAAAGCAACAGCGCGCGCATTAGATCCTATAGATGAGATGAATATTTACAATTAGTATTAGGGTTATAATTATATTCGAGTGCTGATTGCTGTGCTATCGTTTGTTACGGAAGCTTTCCCTCAAGCCTTAATATTTTAAGGCAGTTTGTCGTGTGCGTATCATGGATACGCACGCTTATATCGCCTTCCGTTTCTCTACCACGGTTGCGCTTTAAAACCACGGCGCTGCAAGTTTGCTTGAGAGACTTTCCTTTCCTTCCCACTTCTCCGCCCTTAAACTGGCTCTCTCAACTACTACACGCAGAGACAAAGCAACAACGCGCGCATTAGATCCCATAGATGAGATGAATATTTACAATTATTATTAGGGTTATAATTATATTCGAGTGCTGATTGCCGTGCTATCGTTTGCTAACGAAGCTTTCCCTCAAGTCTAAATATTTTAAGGCAGTTTGTCGTGTGCGTATCATGGCCACGCACGCTTATATCGCCTTCCGTTTCTCTACCACGGTTGCGCTTTAAAACCACGGCGCTGCAAGTTTGCTTCAGAGACTTTCCTTTCCTTCCCACTTCTCCGCCCTTAAACTGGCTCTCTCAACTACTACACACAGAGACAAATCAACAGCGCGCGCATTAGATCCCATAGATGAGATGAATATTTACAATTATTATTAGGGTTATAATTATATTCGAGTGCTGATTGCCGTGCTATCGTTTGCTAACGAAGCTTTCCCTCAAGTCTAAATATTTTAAGGCAGTTTGTCGTGTGCGTATTATGGCCACGCACGCTTATATCGCCTTCCGTTTCTCTACCACGGGTGCGCTTTAAAACCACGGCGCTGTAATTTTGCTTCAGAGACTCTCCTTTCCTTCCTTCTTCTCCGCCCTTAAACTGGCTCTCTTAACTACTACACACAGAGACAAAGCAACAGCGCGCGCATTAGATCCCATAGATGAGATGAATATTTACAATTAGTATTAGGGTTACAATTATATTCGAGTACTGATTGCTGTGCTATCGTTTGTTACCGAAGCTTTCCCTCAAGCCTTAATATGCTAAGGCAGTTTGTCGTGTGCGTATCATGGCTACGCACGCTTATATCGCATTCCGTTTCTCTACCACGGGTGCGCTTTAAAACCACGGCGCTGCAGTTTTTGCTTTCCTTTCCTTCCTTCTTCTCCGCCCTTAAACTGACTATATATATATATATATATATATATATATATATATATATAGAAAACTATCAGTCATAGCTCTCGTAGTATAGCCCTCTGGGCCGTTTCCTTTTTTTTTCTTTCGAAAGTAGTCCTATTAGGGTTATTCTACTTACACAAAGGTATTTCGCCCTCGTCAGCAGCAGTCCTTGGGATCGTTATTCTGGCGGCTAGTTTCCCACGCTATGCGTGCCGCCATCGCACCTGGTTAAGCTTTTCCTAGACGCTAGAGTTATGTTTTGTCCGCGCAACCTTGAGCGATCGGAAAGCGCGTTTTCCCCTCTTGGCCGGCGGAGAGGGGAGGCTTTGTGTCCGGCCCGCAGAGCGCTCCCCATCTCAGTAAGGTGCCTGGTGGTGGTCCCGTGCAGACGGTGCCCTCTCGGTGAGCGCATATTTCCCCCTCATCTTTTAAGAGGTTCAAAACTTACAAGCATTTGTCTCGCAAACCATATTTATTTCAAGGAAATTTGCCACGTCTCAATAATTTCTCTCGTCGTATTCGAGTGCTGATTGCCGTGTTATAGTTTGTTAACGAAGCTTTCCCTCAAGTTTAAATATTTTAAGGCAGTTTTCCTAGCCTCTAAAGCCGCTCGAGTTCGCTCTTCTCCTCGAGCGGCCATTTTTCCTAGAAAGTACTCATGTTGTCCGACTATCGCGGACAACATGAGTCACTTTCCACGTAAGTGTGAGGCTCGGAGCAGGAGCTGTGGCGCTTGAAAGTAGCCTGGGGCCTGACGAACCAACCGACTGAGCTATCTTTCCGGGCAACATCGAAGGGTCACGAGTTCCAATCACCTGTTATGTTCCTTTTTTTCTCGCCCCTTTTTCTTTCTTTTTTTTTCTTTCTTTTAATGTCTTTTCCTTTATTTTATCACTGTACGGGAACCCTCCTAAAATAAAAAAAAAAGAAAGATATATATCTTCAAATATGTATGGCCTCACATGTGCAGGACATAAATACCAGGTTCTCTAACCGAGTGCCATCCATGCGGTATAACCGAGCTCAGATTAGTCCACCTTGACTGATCAAATAGGGCACCACTGTAGGTTAAATGAGGCGTACAACTCCAGCGGGACCCGCCGTGGTTGCTCAGTGGTTATGGTGTTAGACTGCTGAGCACGAGGTCGCGGGATCGGACCCCGACCACGGCGGCCGCATTTCGATGGGGGCGAAATGCGAAAACACCCGTGTACTTAGAATTAGGTGCACGTTAAAGAACCCCAGGTGGTCGAAATTTTCGGAGTCCTCCACTACGGCGTGCATAATGAGAAAGTGGTTTTGTCACGTGAAACCCCATAAATTAATTTTTAATTTAACTCCTACGGGGACGGTAGAGTATCCGTCTCCAGTGCAAGAGGACCATGATTCAAATCCCGGTGCCGCGCAATTCTCCACCGGAAAATACAAAAAAAAAACCGTGTGTTGAGAAAATTGCACAAACAGGCCTGGAGTGTGGCCTGATCCCGGTGACCAGAACCGGTAACGCACTCTCTCACCAGAGCAGGATTGGCCACCCTGGTGCAGTACTTGGCCACAACCTCCTATATGAATACAACAATCGAAACCTGGCCCTCAGTCCCCAGCAGCCGCGAAGCAACTGACCACGGCGGCGGTCAGATCTGTGACGCTGCAGAGGGTGCTAAGAATACCTGGCTCCGGACAGGCCGCCATTGGAATCTGAACCTGGCAACGTTTAACGTTAGAACGCTATCTAGTGAGGCGAGTCTAGCAGTGTTATTGGAGGAATTAGAGGGTAGTAAATGGGATATAATAGGGCTCAGTGAGGTTAGGAGGACAAAAGAAGCATATACAGTGCTAAAAAGCGGGCATGTACTGTGTTACCGGGGCTTAGCGGAGAGACGAGAACTAGGAGTCGGATTCCTGATTAATAAGGAAATAGCTGGTAACATACAGGAATTCTATAGCATTAACGAGAGGGTGGCATGTCTTGTTGTGAAACTTAATAAGAGGTACAAAATGAAGGTTGTACAGGTCTACGCTCCTACATCTAGTCATGCTGACCAGGAAGTCGAAAGCTTTTATGAAGACGTAGAATCGGCGATGGGTAAAGTCAAAACAAAATACACTATACTGATGGGCGACTTCAATGCCAGGGTAGGCAAGAAGCAGGCTGGCGACAAGTCAGTGGGGGAATATGGCATAGGCTCTAGGAATAGCAGAGGAGAATTATTAGTAGAGTTTGCAGAACAGAATAATATGCGGATAATGAATACCTTTTTCCGCAAGAGGGTTAGTCGAAAGTGGACGTGGAGGAGCCCGAATGGTGAGACTAGAAATGAAATCGACTTCATACTCTGCGCGAACCCTGGCATCATTCAAGATGTAGACGTGCTCGGCAAGGTACGCTGCAGTGACCACAGGATGGTAAGAACTCGAATTAGCCTAGACTTGAGGAGGGAACGAAAGAAACTGGTACACAAGAAGCCAATCAATGAGTTAGCGGTAAGAGGGAAACTAGAGGAATTCCGGATCAAACTACAGAACAGGTATTTGGCTTTAACTCAGGAAGAGGACCTTAGTGTTGAAGCAATGAACGACAATCTCATGGGCATCATTAAGGAGTGCGCAATAGAAGTCGGTGGTAACGCCGTTAGACAGGAAACCAGTAAGCTATCGCAGGAGACGAAAGATCTCATCAAGAAACGCCAATGTATGAAAGCCTCTAATCCTACAGCTAGAATAGAACTGGCAGAACTTTCTAAGTTAATCAACAAGCGTAAGACGGCGGACATCAGGAACTATAATATGGATAGAATTGAACAGGCTCTCAGGAACGGAGGAAGCCTAAAAACAGTGAAGAAGAAACTAGGAATAGGCAAGAATCAGATGTGTGCGTTAAGAGACAAAGCCGGCAATATCGTTACTAATATGGATGAGATAGTTCAAGTGCCTGAGGAGTTCTATAGAGATTTATACAGTACCAGTGGCACCCACGACGATAGTGGAAGAGAGAATAGCCTAGAGGAATTCGAAATCCCACAGATAACTCCAGAAGAAGTAAAGAAAGCCTTAGGAGCTATGCAAAGGGGGAAGGCAGCTGGGGAGGATCAGGTAACAGCAGATGTGTTGAAGGATGGTGGTCAGATTGTTCTAGAGAAACTGGCCACCCTGTATACGCAATGCCTCATAACCTCGAGCGTACCGGAATCTTGGAAGAACGCTAACATAATCCTAATCCATAAGAAAGGGGGCGCCAAAGACTTGAAAAATTATAGACCGATGAGCTTACTGTCCGTTGCCTACAAAGTATTTACTAAGGTAATCGCAAATAGAATCAGGAACACCTTAGACTTCTGTCAACCAAAGGACCAGGCAGGATTCCGTAAAGGCTACTCAACAATAGACCATATTCACACTATCAATCAAGTGATAGAGAAATGTGCAGAATATAACCAACCCTTATATATAGCTTTCATTGATTACGAGAAGGCGTTTGATTCAGTCGAAACCTCAGCAGTCATGGAGGCATTACGGAATCAGGGTGTAGATGAGCCATATGTAAAAATACTGGAAGATATCTATAGCGGCTCCACAGCCACCGTAGTCCTCCACAAAGAAAGCAACAATATCCCTATAAAGAAAGGCGTCAGACAGGGAGATACCATATCTCCAATGCTATTCACAGCATGTTTACAGGAGGTATTCAGAGGCCTGGAGAGGGAATAATTGGGGATAAAAGTTGATGGAGAATACCTTAGCAACTTGCGATTCGCTGATGATATTGCCTTGCTTAGTAACTCAGGATACCAACTGCAATGCATGCTCACTGACCTGGAGAGGCAAAGCAGAAGGGTGGGTCTGAAAATTAATCTGCAGAAAACTAAATTATTGTTTAAGAGTCTCGGAAGAGAACAGCAGTTTACGATAGGTAGCGAAGCACTGGAAGTGGTAAGGGAATACATCTACTTAGGGCAGGTAGTGACCACGGATCCGGATCATGAGACGGAAATAACCAGAAGAATAAGAATGGGTTGGGGTGCGTTTGGCAGGCATTCTCAAATCATGAACAGCAGGTTACCACTATCCCTCAAAAGGAAAGTGTACAACAGCTGTGTGTTACCAGTACTCACATATGGGGCAGAAACCGGGAGGCTTACGAAAAGGGTTCTGCTGAAATTGAGGACGTCGCAACGAGCTATGGAAAGAAGAATGATGGGTGTAACGTTAAGGGTTAAGAAAAGAGCAGATTGGGTGAGGCAACAAACGCGGGTAAACGACATCTTAGTTGAAATCAAGAAAAAGAAATGGGCATGGGCCGGACATGTAATGAGGAGGGAAGATAACCGATGGTCACTAAGAGTTACGGACTGGATTCCAAGGGAAGGGAAGGGTAGCAGGGGGCGGCAGAAAGTTAGGTGGGCGGATGACATTAAGACGTTTGCAGGGACAACATGGCCACAATTAGTACATGACCGGGGTAGTTGGAGAAGTACGGGAGAGGCCTTTGCCCTGCAGTGGGCGTAACTAGGCTGATGATGATGATGATGATACTCCCTTTCCAAGCGCACAATTATACTTATGCCAGTGTTACCTAGTATATCTTCATTTCCCTGGGAAAGCGGGTCTGTCCGTATGTGGAAGTGAGCAGAATACTTAGGCAATATTTCATAGAATATTTAATGAAGTCTATTAATGCCGCCTCCCTGCATTAACATGCTTTATTAGAACAACCATTCTGTCAGCTCGGAAACATATAGATAGATGGTAACCACAAATAAAAGATGTACAAAATTGAAATACATGTTTCCCAAAAGATTTGCGAGTTAGGCGGTTGTGCGAAATTTGAGAGCAAATATAACATTGCGATGTTTCCTCTATTGTAGTAGATGAGTCTGTAACTCCGGTTCTTCAGTAGCACTGGTATTGTCCGTGGGTGGAAAAGCAGTATCTCTGCCGTGGCTGGATGCGAGGCACTCTACTGAGGGATCTAATTTCTTACTATTAGGCACACTAAACTGATAGTAAGGAGGAAAGCTGATTGAGTTGCAAATGACACGTTTTGCAGAGAAAGCACTTATCCTGTGTCCTTCCTTCTTGTGTTGTCGCTTTCTGCGCCTATTGAAAGAGTGCAGGTGTGAACCACTCTTCAAGGAGCGTCTTCTACGCTAACATGAATAGCTAGGTATGTGGCACTAGGAATTTTCCTGTAACACTGACCAAAAAGATTCATTAAATTTCTGCCATGTTGAGCGGAGTCGAACCGAGTTCACGAGGGTTCCTCAAGGACACCAGCTCGATGCTCGAGCAGGCTGCCCCAAAGAATGCACTGGCATGTGCCTCTTTTCAATGAATCACTTTCACGTCAACGGTTTAGCGTGTTGCCCCATGAATACAATCGGTATGTGCCGTTCTTGAATAAACGTTTTCCCAACATGGGTCACTGAGTTCGCGCCAGTGAATGTGCAGTTAGGGAGAGAACAATTCTACGCGTTCACCGCCACCGGCGTGCCACGCTTCTCGTGTTGAAGGCCACGCACAGATTTCTCTGAAGCGCCACTAGGTGGCGCAGCGTGTCCACATAGAAGAACGAGAGAGGAGCGCGCTTGCAGGATGACGCGTTTCTATGTGATGGTACACACCGGCACGCCATTCATTTCCGAAGTCATGCGCAAGATTCGCGGGTAGCGCTACTAGATGACGGACCTTGAGTGTTTTAAGGGAAGCGTGAAACTGCTTCACATGTATAAACCGATTAAGCGGTACAATAAATTTAGTTGAAAGCTTGCGCTCGATGTGTCTTCTTCTCCTACGTCCGTGTCTTTTTTTCTTGCGCAATAATACTTGAGAAACAGCGCGTGGCCCTTGAAAAGCGCATACCGGCGGAAATTTTGACAGGATCATCCTTCGGTTGCATAACTGTCAGCTGCACGGGCAACATTGACCACACCCACACCGTAAAATGAAGCCCACACACACACGGCTGCACGCACACCACTACAAGCGAGACGCTGCTACCACTGCTAGAAGCTATCAGTTGCTAGAATAAAACTGTCTACTATCGCCAACAATAGCAAGAGTCTGAGGAGCTGCCAACCTAAGAGTAAACACATGGTGCCGCTCTTGCGGTTACCGATTTCAGGGCATGTAGCCTGTCCTCTAGAGTTAGTATATTTACTCTATGCCGCGAAGCAAGCAAACGAGGAAGGCGCCTGGAGGTGAAGAAAATCGCGCGCCGGGGATAGCATGACAGAGCGCGCTCGGCAGGCCGCAATGTACCGCCACCTAGAGGGATGTGTAGGTAACGTTGAGCAAAGTTGAGGAGGAAGGTAAGCGATGTGCGCTGGGTTGACCTGTAGGTGTTGGTACTGATTTTGCTTGCAATGCATACGTAGTGTATTCGTCTGGTGGTAACGCCGTCCTCGCGCGCCGTAGGCTGTGTTTGTGAGTGAAAGCGTGCGACGGTGAGCCGACGATGGTGGCTCAATCCCGCATGCGCAAGGGGAGGGAGCGCACCGTATTGCGTCGCGCGCATATCACCATGGCACGGGGGGATGGAACGGAGCGTGGGCATTGTACTTCGGCGGTGACCGGTTGCGTGCGCTTTATTTCGAATGCGATCAGCTTTGGGGGCACAGTAAAGGTGGGGCGGCGGCTCGTAGCTTTGCGTGCGCTGAGTTCTCACCGCTGAGTTTGCGTTGAAGCGATAGAAGCACGAAGGTCATTTCCCTCACGCCAGCGTTTTGACAGCGAGTGTCCGCGGTCAATGTTTACAGCGGTGCGTTCTACTCCGGCGGCTGCTGCGTTTGGCGCGGCAGGGCGAGCCCTGTATAATGCGATCTGTGATGCGGACAGTGTAGGCGTCAAGGCGTACCGAGGGCCGATGGTGTCGTGTGCACCATAGCACCCATACGCTCGCCCGTCACCCGTGCTCATGAAGTGAAACATCCCTTACTTTTTAGAGCGCAGCTCTTTGGCGTCCGTTCCTGGGTTTCGCGTCGTCGTCGGCGTTGTCGTCGGCCTCGTAACCAGCTCCGCCCCCCTTTCATCCCCCCAGCGCTAGCAGCGACCGACTGATACCGCTGGATGCCGCTGACGCCGCTAGAGAGTCAAGATAACGTGACTGCATAGAACACCGTCGCCGCCATGCAGAAAGAGGAGGAAAGGGTCCCCCCCCCCTGTTCTTGTGTGGCGGATAGGGTGCTCTTCAGTTGCCGACGCGCCGGTTATTTCACGTAGGCCCCGGCACGTCGACGAATACGTGACCACCTTCCCACGGCTAGACCTGGTTCTTAGCGCTGCGGAAGCGAGGGTATCATATTGTTTGTGTCGGCATCGGCGGCGTTGTCCCTGAAACCAACTCCGCAGCTGGGGTTGACTCACTATCGGCGTCAGCGGCATCAGTCAGTCGCTGCTATCTCTTCCCTCCTCCCTTTATCGTGTTGTCCGCTTGCTGCGCGCGCTTCTGCCCCCATCGTTTGCCGCTGGGTGTACACGCCGCCCCCCTCACCCCTCTTCCTGCGAGTCTCCGGTTGTCAAAGCGCCGGCTCGAACTTAATTCCTTTCTTCGCTCCTCCTCCAATGCAACCCCTGTGCGGTGGCAATCAGAGAGCGAGATCGGTGGCGGCGGATCTGTATATGTGCACCGCCCGAGCCGAAATTGCCGCTGCCGTTCGCCCTGTGCGGTGGCAATCAGAGAGCCAGATCGGTGGCGGCGGATCTGTATATGTGCACCGCCCGAGCCGAAATTGCCGCTGCCGTTCGCCACTGCGAAATTATCTGCCAGTTCTTTCTGAGCCATGAGCGAGACGACCGATGGGACTTTAATGTTGACATAAAGACAAACAGCAATTTCCTAACACTTATGCGGGAGAACATCCCGTTCCTCTCGCTCGTAACGCGTCCCACGGCTGTGACAACCTCGCGAGGCACTTGTATAGATCTCGTCTTTGAGAATCAAGCATTGGTGTACCAAGTCGAACATATATCAGTCTATTTCTCCGACCACAAAGCTTCCTTCATGACTGTCAAGAACTGTTAGTGGAGTCTTTGTTAAAGGAATACGTGTGAAAAATAAAAAAAAAATTCTGTGATAGCGCATACATGTGTTGCTCGATTTCTTTGCCTCAATCTATCGAAAAGGTGAAACAGCTTATTTGCTGCGCTCAAATTTCGCATTAGGAAGTAACGTAATCGTCGGTAATTTTTTTGTTTATTCCTCTTCTTTTATTTCATCGTTCGGCCAACAGTAAACAGGTTCTAGGTTCGGCAAACTGACAGAGACCATGTTATGGTTATCCAACAATTCTCAGTGTATTAGCGTACAGGATATAGGGGATATTTATTTGTTTATTTAATTTACATACAGCGGTCTAAGTTGCGCCATAGCACAGTGGTACATATTCATAGGAGAGGTAGATTTCTGCAAAAAGAAAAGACAACTAATAACAAGACAGTATTAATAGGTTACAGGATACTCCAAGTTAAATGCTTTTCAATGGATAGCAAATATTTTTAGGTTGCAGCCTCGTTATAGAGATTATTTCAATCGTTTATTGTAGGAGGAACGAAAGAATACCTAAAGGTACTGACTGTATGCCTTAAAAGCGCAACTGTTTTCGAATGTCGGTTTCTAGTTGTGTAGCCTGCAAATAAAGTGAACATATGTAATGTGTCAATCTCGTAAGTACCGGTCAACAAATGATAAACAAAATACAAACACGGTTTCTTTAAGTAACATGTGGGAAACTACCCATCTTTATTAACTCGGTAATACTGCCGCAACCATATGAGCTGAAAATGAATCTCACAGCCTTTTTCTGTATTCTTTCTAAATTTTCAACGTTGTATTTAGTGAAGGAGCCCCATTATCACGGCATATTCTAACACAGGACGGATAATTGATTTGTAGGCAAGAATAACCACTTGAAGGGTAGCTAAGTTGAGTGTACGCCTTAAAAGGAACAACTTCCTTAGGGAATTGGCTACAACATTATCTATGTGTGTATTCCAAGAGAGTTTGTTAGTAAGCAGCAATCCTAAATATTTATAGTGGTCAACTTCAGAGAGAACTCAATCAGCAGTATAAAAACTAAAGAGCAGGAGTGAGTGATACTATGTGAGCGATACTTATGAAACGTTTTTCCAAACTGATGTTATCAGTGACATTGATGTGTCACTGTTATCACCACAAAATGATATTCGCAAAATCATCGTTTAACTCTGTTTGATCCTATACAGAGCTTGATCCTGAACATACAATCGTCAGTGTACAACCTAAAATTCGTAGAAATATACTTCACAGTGTCATTTATGAATCAAAGAAAAACAGTTATACGCGCAAACTAACAAACTGGACTTTCAGCGCATATTTTATTTCATCTTTCATTCTCAAATCGCGGACGCTAAGCCCCTGCGGCCGACAGCGACCGCAATTTGGCGAAACAGTCTAAATCCCCATCTGATATCTTTTTGCGCCCGCTCTGGCGCTCAGATATGCAACAGCGGTGTCGCGGTTGAATTGCTACGCATTTCATTCCCTCATGTAAAAATGTGACATAGACGTGAGGACGCCTGCAGAAACTACGTACCTCGGGCTGCAAGCCAAGCCGCATACGCAAAATGAAAAGATAACGCGAGGAAACCTGAGCTATTACTATTGCTTGGACTAAATAAACTCCCAGCGTCTTCCCAAAAATTCCCACCCGCCGCTGTGTCTTAGCGGCTATGATGTTGCTCTGGTAAGTAAGAAGTCGCAAGATCAAACGCTGGCGCAGCAGCTGCATTTCGATGGCGACGAAATGCAAAAGCTTCCTTCCATTGGGGGCCTGTCAAAGACCACAGGTGGTCAAATTTAATCCGGAGTCCGCCACTACGGCACGCCTCTTAATCATATTCCAACGATCTGAGTTTCGGCACCTAAAACCCCAGAATTCAGCATTGGCTTCCGTTACTATGGGGAAGGCACTTCTGAATGCAATTACATTTCCTCAACCGTGAGTGCTACCTCACTGTATTACAAAGTAGAAATATTATTTTTCTACCGCACTGAATGCACTCAAATTTTTCCACTGTGCATTGCGACGCCTATATACGGTTAGACATGAAATGCATAATTCGAGCCCAAAGCTTTGGCGTCGACAATTTGGGCCCAAGCTTTGTATGAAATGAAATTGCTCATGCTTCAACAACATTTCATTGGGAATGTACCACTTGGTCAACTGGCAAATTGTGTGGAACCTGTCTAAAGCCAGTTCGCATTGATTTTTGGAAAAGAATAATCAAAAATCTATTTCCTTATTTTGCCAATAGGACGTAAGTGCATATCGGCCAAGCAGTGGATTTCCTGCAAACAGGTGTTTCTTTACTGAAGCATTTCTGTAGGAGGTAAAGCAAAGAAATAGAGAAGGCAGGGATGTTAATGAGACATTATTCTTGTCCTCTACTCAGCGCATGTAATGTAGCGTGGCAAGTGCCCGAGACAGGTGTCGGGAATAAAATGTTATTCTGTGTTGTGCAGCAACTACAATAGCCGGGCAATCGTGTTATGGACAAGGTGACAACTCCAATCAGGTGCCTCCCACCAATCATGGCCCGCTTGGTCCAGCCCAGATTCGATCACAACCTGTTGGCATGTTCGTGTGTTTCCGCATTACAACGATGTCAACAAACGTAACGTATGCATTCCCAAAGCCTCTACATAGAAGATATTTGTGCTTGTTATCGAGGCATGCAGACGTGCGGGTTTCCGCAAGGAAAGTTTCTAACGTTTCCTTTCGGAAAGTGTCTCACGCATTATTTATTTGTGTTAGAACCTCCCGAGTCCCTATGGCCCCGACTGCGGACAGTTGCTTGAGCGTGTGCAGCGAACTAAATACGCGTGTCAACATAAAATTCGATTTTCCCGCCACAAGAGGTCCTACATTTACTAAGCACCATAAGATGGCACCACGAGTGCAGCGAGAGCGAAACGATGCGCGTTCCATGGTTGCATCCCCCTACAGAAGCGCGCGTGTACTCGGCGTGAGTGCTTTTTTTACCCTATAATGTGCAGTGAAACCTTAAACGTCCTTAAAAAATGCAGCTGTGCAGGCTTTGCAATGCGCAGGTTAGATAACCGTTGGACCATTAGGGTTGCAGAATGGGTGCCAAGCGAAGGGAAGCGCAGCCAAGGACGGCAAGACTAGGTGGGCGATGAAGGTAGTGAATTTGCCGGCGCTAGTTGGAATCGGTTGGCGCAGAACAGGCGTAATTGGGTAACGCAGGGAGAGGCCTTCGTCATGCAGTAGACATAAAATGGGCCGATGATGGTGATGACAAGCGGACAAAATGTATGTGTGGAATGGTTTCTTTTTTAATTGCAATTGACCACTAATCGGCGGAAACTAAGCCTTGTGTAAAGCTAAATATTTTTGCAAAAATAAAAGTTACCTTTTTAAACAAAAATGGAAGTAACCTTATTACGATACTCTGTGTAACTTATGAGTGATTTCTTCCTTTGTCTTACACTAAATCAGCGTACGACACGAAGCCAATAATTCATAAAAAAAATAATGGCAAGTAAGTTTTTAGAAAAAAACATTTGCTTCCATTATTGCTTGATCGGGACGAGGCATCGATTACAGTAAATGGTAAGCGATCGCTTGAGGTTGCATTTCCGGTTCTTCCTGCATGTCACTACATCTGCGATCGGTGGTGGTGTTTGCTGTTTTCTATTTCAGGCGGCGTCCTCCTCCTCGCCAGAATGTACGATGGTTTCACAGCCGTTAACTTGCTTGTCTGGTCGAGCAGGGTCCGTTTACTCTTCTTATTCCAGAACTTCGTAACGGCTGATGTGCGCTTTGTTCAAATGTCTTCTTAGAATATAAATTGCTTCCAATGTTTATTTTGGCCCTTGGAAGCATTGATTTCTTTAAGATTTTCTTGTACACTCGCTCAATCATTTTGCCTTCACTTCCGTGAATTGAGTCCAGTCAAGGGGATGAGAAGAGAGACAGAAAACATTTATTCGGACCATCGAGGTCGTTGCTCTTGAGGTCGGATGGGTGGTTTCCTCATTCCCGGACTCCACTGGCCATGGCTGCTCGACGTACTTGCTGGACGAGAGCTTCTTGTCCCGCCAGGGTATCGCCGGGTAAGCTGTACCTCCCACCGCTCAAATGACGTGCTAGGCGCCTTTAAGTGTTGAGGTTTGCCCCCGCATCCCCACGAGATGTGAAAGAATGTAGGGCGTGTATCGCCGCACCAGGGGCAGATGCCGCGATATGTAAGAGGGAATATTCTACTGTATCTGTGTAGGTTTGGAAATGTGTTGGTCTGAATAAGTCTGAGAGCTACTGCCTCTTCAATGCTGAGCTATCTGTGAGGGGGAGAATAAATCCTGCGGTTGAGTCGCTGGATCTCGAGTCGGTCGCAGTAACTGGATGGCAGGCGCACGAAGGTAAACGGTGGGATTGAAGAGACGATTGGTGTTGCCCCGCTCGGTTGATTAGCGCTCGAGATAGGACGTTCGCCCTTTCGTTCCCCTCCAGAGGCGCGTGGCCCGGCATCCACGTGATTTGATGGGATTCTTGCAGCCTCGGGTTCAGAATCTGAGCCGCCAGCAGCGGTGTTCGTCTGTTGGTAAAGTTACGGCAGGCCTGTTGCGAGTCGGTAACGACATGAACTTCCCTGCCTAGCCTGCCTTGTTGCTTTATTACCAGCGCCGCGGCTATGGCCTTAGCCGCAGCTGGGGCCTCTGCCCTGACGGAGGCCACGAGGCTCAAGGAGTTGTCTCCAGTTCACAGCGGCTACCGCGAATAGGCTCCCTACAGGGTACGCCGCCACGTCCACGTACGTTACGTATGGGTCACCCTTCAATTGTCAGGGCTGTCTGTCGACGCGAGCCTTGCGTCGTCGTTCATGGAGTTCATGACTCATGTGCTTCGGTATCGCGTTCGCCTTTATCTTGCCTCTGACCTCAGGCGGGAGTGATTGTCGCCCATCGAGGGCAGGGAGCTCCGTTGCCGTTCCGGTCCGGTGGAGGATGGCTCTGCCCGCCGCCGTGTTCTGTAGTCTGGCTTTTTGCGAAGTCATGAACGCGTCTGACAGCTCCGCGAAGGTGTTATGGATCCCGAGGGCCGCTAACTTCTCGTTTGAGGTGTTGAGAGGGGGACCCAGGGCCGTTTTCTACGCCCCTCTGATTATGGCGTCGACATGTTCTTGGTCGCGTTTGTTTAGCGAGTGGTAGTAATACGGCATGCTATACGTTACTCTGCTGATCACCAGAGCCTAGACAAGGTGAAGCGTGTCCCCTTCTCGCATGCCCTTGCTGCTTCTTGTAATTCGTTTGATAATCCGCGAGATCCGGTTGGTGGCAGACCTTAGGGTTTCGATGATGTGGGAGGCTTTCAGCTTGCTCTGGATCTAAAAACCCAGAATCCTAGTCGTATTGCCTTCCGTGGTCTTCTGGCCCTCATGATAGAGGTCGATGGGGCTGGGGGACTTGTAAATTCCTCCTCCGTGCACCCGGATCACTTCGGACTTCTCGGGCGCGCAACGCATCCCGCTCGCTTCCGCAAATCTCTCCACGGCCGTTGTGGCCTCCTGAAGGGTCGCCTCTTTTCGCGCTAGGGAACCCTTGGTGGCCCAGAGCGTGATGTCGTCTGCGTACAGGGCGTAACCTAGGTCCGGGATCTTCCGCAGCTCATTGGTCAGCGCTAGCATCGCAACGTTGAAGAGAATCGGGGAGACTATCGCCCCTTGCGGTGTTCCTTTGTTCGGCACGTCGATCGTATTCGATCGAGTCTGGCCTATTCCAATGGTTGCAGTCCGGCCCGTCAGGAACGATTTAACGTAATTAAAGATGCGATCCCCGCAGCTGGTGTTGTTCAGTCTCTTGAGAATGGCCTCATGAGAGATGTTATCGAAGGCCCTTTTCAGGTCGAGTGCGAGCAGGATGTGTTCTCCTGCCTTTGGGATGCCCTTGAGAACTTCTTCCCTTAGGATTAGGAACGCAACTTGCCCCGAAAGTCGCGGCCTGAAGCCAAGCATGGTGTACGGGGAGAGGTCACCGTCGTCTGTGTAATGTCGGAGGCGGGTTTTGATGACCCTCGCGTACAGCTTGCCGAGGCACGAAGTCAGCGAGACGCTGAAGAATGGGCGACCCTTCTCCTTACCGGGAAGTGGGGGTGAGCGTACCGTATCCTCCGTGCATCTGACCCTTTTCACGGTTACGTAACCCACAGGTAACGGCGTCGGAGGGCTTCGGCCTTCCGCTCCCTCAGCTCGGGGTCTTCTCGTTGTTGTGGGGTTGCTTGGGCCCGGGCGGCTCTAACGGCTGGATCGGGGCACCGGCCTCGAGCCCGGCAAGCCCGTTCACGGGCGAGTTTTCGCCGCCGCTCGTTGAACACTGCCCGTTCTACGGAGGAACGGAGAATGCGTGACAGCCCCATCCGTTTTCCGAGACTCAACTGAACAGAAACGTAGCTGGCGCAGCACGCGCGAAATCCCTTGCTGCCCTTTTCCTCCCCGGCGGAAGCGAAACGGCTCTGATTTGTTGCGCGTGTGGCATGAGCGTGCGCCTATGCAGCTGGAATCCTTGCTAATGACTCACGCTCCGGCGCCGGCGCAGCTGACAACTCATCAAACCACCCTTTCCTGCAGTTGCTCTGCTTTGAGAGCAACTAGGCTTTTTGCGTGACCACAACAACGACACTTGTGAGCTAATACAAGCTTCTCTTGAAAAAGCAAATTTGGTAAAGCCGTGGCCAACGATTGAAAATAAGTTATTCCGCTACATTTAGATTGACAGTTGAAGCAGCGAGTGGTCATTGGCAATTTGCAGAAATGCGTGCTTTATTGCTGTCGAGCTGTACTCAAGATTACTTCAACGTACTCACGTAGAGCTTGAATAGAAACAGGGTTTTAAAGAAAGCTAATAAGCAGATAATATTATGCTAATGAAGTGTAACTGTTCAAACATTTGCCACGAGATGTTCTGAAGACAATCATATTGCTATATAGATACAGAAAGATTATGCTAATGAATGGTAGCTGTTCGAACATTTGCCACAATATGGTCTGAAGCCAATCATATTGCTATATAGATACACAAAGATTCACTACGGTATCATGAACGAACGTAGAAACATATGGCATTCTTGCTATTGAAAGGTGTGGAGGCTAACGATATCTACTGTGCAAATGTCCTAGCAGCTGAGTCAAGGCCTATCTTCTTGAGCCTGTAGAAACTAGAAATACCTGTACTACTAATACACAGCAAGACGACTATCTTATATTGTGAACAATATAGGATATGCAAAATGCCACATACTATGCAAACTGAAGGAAATGAAACATTAACAAAGAAATGCACCAAAGTCGATGGCAACGTAGGAATTTTGTAGCCCCTGCGTGTTTGTCCGCATAAGACACTTTTTGACGTGTACGCCAACCGTCTTCGCTTGCTTATTTAACGCGACAGCGTTAAGGAGCTTGTGTCGCATCAGTGTCGGCGACGTTGGCCGCGAGCGGAAAATCCCGGAAGGCAATTCAAAAATGAAAACAACTTGCAAGATGAGCTGGGTGGGAATCAAACCAGGGTGTTCGGAGTGTGAGATGGAGACGCTACCACTCAGCCATGAGCTCGACGGCTCAAAGCGGGACAAAAGCGCCTCTAGTGAATGCGGTGTTGCCTTAGAAACGTGCCGTAGAAAGTTTTACTGCGGTGTATATCGGTAATCATGAGCATGCAAATTACAGAAGTCGCAGTTAAACAAGTAGCGAAGTATGTTTCCGCTACATTTCTACTGCGCTTGGCGCACACGCAGATCCATCTTGCGGCATACAAAGAAGACCCCCTCCTCGCAATCTATGGCAGCTGCCCGGACAGCTGGCGCGCCAGTCCCCCGCTTCTCCCCTTCGTCTCGTCAAGAGCATGCCGAGCGAGTGAGTGAGCGCTGTGAACGGGGTGCAATAACGCTATCGCATTCCACTCTTGAAGGCGAAGCTCAAGCACCCTCCAATTCTTTAATGACGTCAGCATAAATGCACGAAGATATTCAATATCTGTGTACATGGGTTTCTGGGCTTCGTAACACGATGGCACAAATGGTAGGTGCTATATAATATACGAATTTAAGCGCAAATATTGCCCATTATCCGAAGGCTGCTTTCAAATATTATTCAGTATTTTTATGCGTGTTACACCACACAACACTAGATGCTCACCGTAAGATATTCTAACACCACTTAGTCCGTGTTCATCTACATAGACCAGTTGCTAAAAATGGCCTATAAACGCGTCCCAGATCGCAAGGAAATGCTATGTGAGATGCGCGCTGCGTAGCATCGATACGTGCACGTTTTGCATTGCATGTTGTATGTAATTATACCAGGTTGAACTGCATGTAGAAAATGTGGAGTTAGCTGTACATGTACTTAGAAAAGGTTTGATGAAGAAAAATAAGTTTAAGAAGATCTATACACGAATTCTAGAAAAAGATACATGTGTACCTGATGACGACATCACCATCGTGTTTCAAAGGGGCTGCCAATAAATCATCATCATCACCATCCCTGGCATCGTATAGCGCCACTTGTCTTGCGATGCGAGAGTCAAGACGCGCAGCGTAGATGCGTGCACAGTTTGGATTGCTGTTCCATATTATAACACCAATTAGAACGTCATGAAACAGGTGCGCAGTTGGTACAAGGTAGTTAGGCAAGGTTTGAGGAAGAAAAAGAAGTTTAAGGATATGTAAGCAAGAATGCTAGAAAAATATATATTGCTTACCTAATTAAATGAAGCTGGCTAGGACTCTGTTTCCGCCGCGTTTTAAAGGGGATGCCAATGCATCAATATTATTATTATTATTATTATTATTATTATTATTATTATTATTATTATTATTATTATTATTATCGCCGCAGTCGGCGGCGATTACGTTGCCCAACGCTGACACTTTGTATTTCAACAGGCGGTGCCCTCAATGTGGTTCCCGTGATACCCCGGATGCCACTATCACCTTCGGCGAAGCTAACCGTCCTGCCGCTTCTGGCGGCAATCACCAACTTCGTCTGAAAACCTGGTTTCATCGGAAAACTACTTAAGCCAACGGACATCGCGGGATCCTCTGCAGTCGGCGGCGATTACGTTGCCCAACGCTGACACTTTCTATTTCAACAGGCGGTGCCCTGAATGCGGTTCCCGTGATACCCCGGATGCCACTATCACCTTCGTCGAAGCTAACCGTCCTGCCGCTTCTGGCGGCAATCACCAACTTCGTCTGAAAACCTGGTTTCATCGGAAAACTACTTAAGCCAACGGACATCGCGGGATCCTCTGCAGTCTGCGGCGATTACGTTGCCCAACGCTGACACTTTGTATTTCAACAGGTAGCGTGTCTTTTTCGTTGCCTGCATTCTTAATTTGAATTTGCTGCCGACTGCCCTCTGTGTACGCTCTCTACATGTTACAATGTCTAATGATACTACTGAATGTATTGCTTGCCATAAAGAAGTGCCCGATGATGGCAAGTTCATGACCTGTGCGAATTGTATGCTATCGTACCACTTAGGTCAGACATGTTCCGGAATTGCACCTAGTACCTTCAATACAATGGGCCCAGCCAAAAGGGATGTGTGGGTGTGTAAAACATGCAGAGCAGCAAAAGAACGCGCTGGTGGTGCCGCCTCTCAGGTAGATGCTTCCGAGGCTGATGAAGGTACAGACGTGGTTTCACCTTTGCTTTTGGAACTGCTCGAGATAAAAAAGAGTCTAGAATGTCTACCTGAGCTTAACAAAAAGGTTGATTCATCGCTCCTCTTGAAAGACAAAGTTGTCAGCCTAACGCAGTCATTTCATGAACTCGAGGACTCGGTGACTTTTCTAGTAAAACAATATGATTCCATTCGTGATGAAATGAAGACCGCCAAGGAACAAGCCACGTCTAGAGATGCGGAGATCAATGCCCTACGAGCAACAGTTCAGACACAAGCCGAACAGCTAGAGCGCCTGCAGGTTGACATTAATGAGAGCGAGCAATACAGCCGCAACATGAACTTATAAATCCATGGTCTCCCAGAAGAAGTGAATGTAAATCTGAAGGAAGTGCTTTCCGATATCGCTGAAAAACTACACCTCCAAAAATTTTCCCTGCTGGAGGTTGAGGCGATTCATCGTCTGCCGGGCAAACGTGACTCTATTCCGAGGGTCCTTGTGCGTTTCACCTCAATTGCTGCCAGAAACATTCTGTTCGATGCCCGAGGAAAGCTTCTACAACTCTGCGAAGCTAGTTCGCTTGAAAAGATATTTTTGAACGAAAACCTGACAAGACTAAACCGTGACCTATTCTGGCGTGCTAGGACTAGAGCAAAGCAAATGGAGTACAAGTTTGCCTGGGTGAAGCGTGGCAAGATCTTTGTGAAAAAGAGTGAAGGATCGTCGCTTCTTCGAATAATCAGACATGCTGACTTGACAACATTGTGTAGCTATCATGGCCAACACATGCTACCAGCTTCCACATTTTCAGTCGTTCAAGGACACTTTTGGTGTGAGCGTTGATAATGATTTCACTATTGTAAATACGAATATCGGGAGCCTTCGCAAATACTGGGAAGAATTCAAGCTTGTCGCTACGTCAGGAATAGGATTCGTCGATGTATTCGTGCTGACAGAAATCAATACTTCAGATGCCTGCTTGCGTACATTTTCAGTGCCAGGCTATCAAAGTCGTTTTGTGATAAGGCCTCATCGTCGAGGTGGTGGAATCGCCATCTTTGTAAGTAATAAATTTGATGTTTCATCAATGGACGTGAACTTCGCGCATGCGGAATGTTTAGCGTTGAAGATAACTTGCGGGGCCCGGTGTTTAATTTTGTTGGCTGTATATCGGCCGCTGTGCGCTAGTATCTCCCGATTTCTGTTAGAACTCGAAGAAATATTGCACCTCTGGAATTCCGTGGAAGAAGTATGTTTAGTGGGCGACTTAAACATAAATACATTGTGCCCTACAATGGGTACCGTTTCCGATTACTTGTCTGTCCTGTTCTCATGTGGTTTAATAAATACAACATTTCCTACTCGTGATGAAATGGTTAACGATCATCTAACTAGTTAATGTATAGACCACATTGTCTTACGTGCTCCTAACTACTCGTTTGCCTCCTGTGTTATATTACAGCGCTTCGCGGATCACTATCTGGTTGCTTACCCGCCGTGGTTGCTCAGTGGCTATGGTGTTGGGCTGCTGAGCACGAGGTCGGGGGACCGAATCCCGGCCACGGCGGCCGCATTTCGATGGGGGTGAAATGCGAAAACACCCGTGTACTTGGATTTAGGTGCACGTTAAAGAACCCCAGGTGGTCGAAATTTCCGGAGTCCCCCACTACGGCGTGCCTCATAATCAGAAAGTGGTTTTGGCACGTAAAACCCCATAATTAACTATCTGGTTGCTTGTAGTTCGTCTCCATCTTTTCCTTTATCAAATGCTTCACGAAACGCTGTTCCAAATAACCTCATCTATATTACAATAACGGACCATGGAGTCTTAGATAGCTTAATTAGCAATTTTAACTGTTCAGCAATAACTGAGGCTAATTCACCGGAGAAGGTCTATAGTATCCTCTGCGACCAAATAAGGAAGTTTGAGAACAATTCTAAACGCGTCGTAATAAAAAAGCGCCGAAGAGAATATAACTGGTTGACCCCCGACGTAATCCGTGCCATTTCATACAGACACATACTTTGGAGACGGTGCAAGCGGATACCAAAAAATAGACTGGAGTATAAAGCCGCAAGAAATAGGGTGGTCGCTCTGCTAAGGTCCACGAAGCGCCAGTACTTTTCTCAAGAATTTCGCCAGTCGTCAAGGAATGCCGCTAAAACGTGGTCATTGATAAACCACCTTCGTGGCAAAAATTCTGCAAGTACCTCCCCGCTTTCTTTCTTTCCGGGAGATTGCGTTGAAGTCGCAGATAGTTTTCATCGTTTTTTTGCACTGGCCTCAGAGAAATCATCTTCCAGTCAGGCATACCAATACACGTTGAAAGAATCAAACTCTGCGTCCGCTTTTCTAGCCAGCATTACAAAAGAACTGCGTGATATATTCTTTAGCTTCAAGCTGAATAAACCTCCTGGTATTGACGGCTTGTCAGCAAATTTGCTCCAAAGAAACTTCGAGGCATTGTCTGATGTGCTGATCTTTATGCTGAATGGTTTTCTGCGCACTGCGTTTTTCCCGGATGAACCTAAAACTGCTTTAGTTAAACCGCTATTTAAAGGAGGACAAAAAGACGACATGAAAAACTATCGACCCATCTCGATCTTGCCTATACTTTCCCACATAATTGAGAAATTTCTTTTGAGATCTATGTCATCCTTTGTTGGAAAAGTTTCCATTTTGTCAACCCGCCAGTTTGGTTTCGTTCCTGGTCGTGGTACTGTAGCTCGTCTGGAAGAGTTCTCCGACGAACTTTTTTCAACTTTCGATCAAAATATGCTTAGTGTTGCTTTATTTTTAGACATTTCTAAAGCTTTTGAAACAGTTCATCACCGTATTTTATTAGAAAAACTATACTCCATAGGCTTCAGAGGTCCGTTTTATGATGTGCTCAAGAATTACCTTTCCGGTCGTTCACAAGTGGTTGTTTTAGACTGGATGACAAATGTGCCCCCTAGAATGCCGGAGGCTTAGGTATGAATGGCGGGAGGAATGAAGCGTTAATTTTCATGATATGCGGGTTTCACGTGGTCGAACGACACTGTCTTATCTTTGCCGCGGACGTCAATCTTCAAGGTTTTTTTCTGAACGCAAAACCACGCGAAAGGGGCCTTTATAGAAAGGAGTCAATGGTGGGTTGATCGAGTCGCATCGCGGAATGACGTGCGTGGTTGTTTCCATTGTCGGAAAACTAAACACAGGATTCCCCGGGCGATAAGTGGGGGCATATACGTCGAAGTTGGTGGAGCCAGGAATGTAGCCTCTCTAAGTGCTTCGCCGGCGCTGGCGGAGTGCCTTGCTGGGTGTCGAAAAACTGGTCTGGAATACAGCTTGCTCATCCATAGAGCATCTCGGCAGCGCTGACTCCGAGGTCATCCTTGATCGTTGTTCACAGCCCCTGTAGTACTAGGGGCAGCCTTTCCACCCAGTGCTGTCTGTCAAGTGTGTCGTTAACTGACGTCTTCAGTTGTCTGTGGAGACGCTCGACTATACCGTTGCTCTGTGGGTGGAAAGCCGTGGTGTTATGCAGGTGCGTGCCGAGCATCTACGGCAGGGCAGAAAAAAGCGAGCATTGGAACTGTCGGCTTCGGTCAATAGCTAAGCGCAAAGCGCTACCGCACCGAGACACTCACGTAGAAGCATGCGCTTCCGCCACTGCTTCGGCTGTGATGTCTTGCAGAGGCCTCGTCTCAGGCCACCTTGAGTACCGGTCGACACACCTGAGAAGGTACCTAAAACTTGGCAGGGCGGAAGAGGCCACACCAAGTCTAAATTCACGTGATGGAAACGGCTCTCTAGTAGCCGAAACGGCTGGACCGATGAATGCATGTGCCGGGTCACTTTCACTGCTTGCCAGGCTTGGCACCTTCTTGCCCAGCGTCGAACATCTTTGTCGATCCCTGGCCAGATGAAGCGGACTGTGATAAGCCTCTGTGTCGCTCTGATGCCGGGATGGCTTAGCCCGTACTGTGAATTGAATATTGGCCGCTGAAACTGATGAGGCACGGACGGTTGAGGCCTGCGATATGTTGCACGTGACCAATGTGGTTCTGTAGGGAAGCGGCACCTCCGCAAGCTGCAGCGACGAGTTTTTTTTCCGCAATTGGTACAGCTCGGGGTTCCTTTGCTGGGTGAGGCTAGAGCTTGAAAATCCAGTATGTCAGCTGCCTCATTTTCGGTCCCAGAGATAAGGTTGATGTCCGTAGAAAATTCGGAGATAAAGGAAAGTAGCTAAAGCTCACGGTCTTAGTACGAGGAACTGTTGCTCTTGAAAACGACGGTTAACGGCTTGTGGTTAATTAGGATGTAGAAGCTATACCCTTCAAGAAAAAAAGGAAAATGCTTGACAGCGCAATAGATGGCCAACAACTCCCTCCTGAAAGGGGTGTTATGAGCGTCTGTCGGTTTGAGGAGCGTTCAGAAGAAACCCAGCAGCCTCCAGTCTGTGCCATCCTGCTGCTGTAGTACTGCACCCAGGCCGTGGTCGACGCGTCTACCATAAGGCGAGCTCGGGTGTCGGGCAATGAATGAATCAGCAACACTGCAGTAGCCAACTGGGTTTTGGCTTCCTAGAAGGAGTGTTCATGTTCCGAGGACCAGTGGAATGGGCGGTTTTTTTGGAGTCATGACGCAGCAGGTCGGTAAGCGGCTGAAGAACTTTCGCGCAGGATAGTATAGAGCGCCGGTGAAAGTTTATGAGCCCCAGAAACTGGCGCGACTTTCTGAAGGACGTTGCAGAGGGGAAGTCCTCTATTGCCCGCACCTGTGATTCCAGTGGTTTGATGCGTTGGGGTGAAATGCGATGGCCAAGAAAATCGAGGGCTTCAACTCCGAAAGAGCATTTCTGCAGCTTTAGGACAAGGTCGTGTTCGTCAAGTTGCTCATATAGAAGGCGAAGATACTCTTTGGGTTCTTAGTCTGTGTGACTTGCTACGAGAAAGTCGACAAGGTAAACGAAAATGAACGGGAGTCCGCGCGTAACCTCGTCCATCAACCTATGAAAACTTTGCGCCACATACTTCAAACCGTAAGGCATACGCAGAAGCTCAAACAGGCCAAACGGAGTAGTGATTGCTGTCTTCGGAGCTTCGCTGTGTTCGACAGGAGTTTGGTGGTATGCGCTCATCAAATCGATCTTGCTGTATATTTTAGTTCCTCCGAGATGAGCGCAGAAATCATGTATGTGGGGAAGGGGATCTTGATCTGGATACTGGTGGCATTCAATGCTCGGCAATCACGGCAAGACCGCCAGCCGCCACTGTCCTGCTATGGAACCAGATGGAGAGAAGAAGGCTAACTGCTGGAAGAAGGGAAAAAAAATTGGAGGACGCTTAAGCTTCGCCTTCAAGAGTGCAACGCGATAGTGTAATCGCACCCCGTTCGCACCGCCTACTCAAACGCGCTACGCCAGCCAAACGTCGCGATCGGCGCAGATAGCCGGGCCCCGACGCGCCATGAAGGCGGACGCGATCATGGGGCGAGTGGCGCGCCACGTGTCGGGGCAGCGCCGTACATTGCGAGGAAGAGGTCTTCTGTGTTTGCCGCAAGATGGCTCTGCGTGCACGCAGAGCGCAGAAGAAATGTAGCGGAAACGTACTTCGCTACTCGTGAAACTTTGACTTCTGTAAGTTACATGGTCATAATTACCGATATACACCGCAGTATAACTTTCTACGGCACATTTCTAAGGCAACACCGCATTCACTAGAGGCGATTTTGTCCCGTTTTGAAGGAAGGAACTCGTGGCTGAGTGGTAGCGTCTCCGTCTCACACTCCGGAAACCCTTGTTCAATTCCCACCACCCTATCTTGCAAGATGTTTTTATTTATGAAGTGCCTTCTGGGATTTATCGCTCACGGCCAACGCCACTGACGCCGACGACACCGGCTTTTTTTGCGACACGAGCTCCTTAACGCTGTCACGTCAATAACGCCGAGCCGGAACGGCGGGCAACCTCTAGCCTCCGCTAAGCAAGCCTTCATGGCCGCGTGGCGACAGGTGGGCCGGTGGTGGTGATATGATGTGTCACCTTGTTTTACACGGGAGCCCGTCGTTTCGCGGCTGCATGAGGTGCGGATGCTCAGCAAGTACTTTGTCGTAGGTTTAGAGCGGCCGCAATCTACGGATGCCAGATAAGGTGAGCTTGAACTGCAGGCCGAGTACCGTGACGTATGTGACGTTATGTTTCATGCGCCGATCGCGAACACTCACATTTAGGTTGAAATGGCTGAGGAACTCCGCTTCCAGTATCGTAAAGCTCACGTAGGCGATCAGAGACACCCATCTGTGCAAGCGCCGGAGTCCGATGTCTATCGCTAATCACCGGAGCCCACACGGCGCGACGGCAGTGTTCACCGCGTGGAGCGTAGGTGCGTACTTGCCGCGTTGGTTATTTGCGGCATTGGCAGCAACGATAGACAGCTAGGCTCCCGTCACGACGAGGAGGCGGGTGCCGGTGATCCGACTGACTACAAAGAATAGGTGCCTTACGCCAGGGCCGATGTCGCATGCCGCCGCTAGCGACTGGCCGGTGCGTTTCCCGTCCACGAACAGCGCTGGGTGCAGTGATTGCTCGCTCGCGAAAGGGCCGCGGTACCAGCACAATTGGCGTGGCGAGTGCCTAGGTGCGCTGCGAGACTGAAAACGAATGGTCGCGGCGAAGTTGGTCGCCAATGTTGCCACCCGTCGTCAACTTCTCTAGTACACTGCTAAGGCGGTCGACTGTTTGTTCCAGACGTGAGAGTCTGTCTGCTGCCTCTGAGACTCTCGCAGCTGTGATAGGCAGCTGTGGTGCACACGAGGAGTCGCATATGCGGTCAGCGAGTGCAGCTAGCCCATCGAGACTCGTCTGCTTGGAATCCGCGAGCATCACGCCTGCGGACCATGGGATACGCTGCAAGTACTGCTCGTGCGAAATTGGAAGCTGGCTCCCGTTCCGTCTATGGCATCGGCAGTGTCGGAGGGTAGCGCGGCAAGGACGGGCTGTCTGTGAGGTGATGCGCCGGAGTTGAAAACGGGCCTCTGCTTGTATAAGCCAAACTCGAGGATTCTCGTGCCATAATCTGGGAAGCTGAAGCTCTGCGGCGACGTATGACAGGAGACGTTAGCGTGGGGTCTTCTCTGTCAGCAGGAATAAGAACAGCGTCGTCCATGGCAGTGTTCGAAAAAAAAACGTAAATGTCCTGGGTCACCCCTTGTTGGGAGCTTGGTTTAGCGGAGGCAAGTAATACACGTTTTGAGAGGTTGAGAACGAAGAGTAGACTAGCTTTATTCCACAGTAAAACATGTTTGTCGAATGGCAGTGGTGGCACGTCTGCCACCTCACATCCCAAGAAAGAGCAAGGGTCGATGACCCCCACCTGGTGGCCAGGCGAGGTAATTGTATTTCACATAACCAGGGGACAAATCACAAAGCGCTCGCGTGTTGTACCCTCTACTGAGCGAGATAGCAAATTTATTTCCTCTACATCACGTGTGTGCACTACTGCAGCCGCTGACGTTGCATCGGTCCTTCTCCTCTGCTTTCATAAGAAAGCTAGTCGCGAGCCGTACCCCCTCTTTCTGGACCTATGTTCTTTTGTTTTTTTTTTTTTGCAAAGCCAAACACAACGCTTGCTGCCTGTCATTGAGTGCTTGCCGAAGAAATATAGCTTGAAACTTCTTAATAAATACGGAGGTCAGGAAGAAAAAAAAAAGCCTTGTTTATTGCCGGTAAGCAACATTCCTCATAAAGTGTCAAGAAGCAATTTGCTAGCACGAGGAAGCGTTGGTTATGTTGTGTGCCCAAATATTGTCTACACATAAGAAACCACACCAGGAAAGCTAGTTCTAGGTCTAGACTCCTCGGCACAGAACGACGACAGGGGAATTATGCTAGTGTGTGATATGTGCTTGGTTTTAATTTTATAAAATGGGTTTTTTCTGGTAGGAAGTTGGAAATTTCTTCCATCAAACTGTTGTTGTCTCACAAAAATTTCATCTTTCTGTGCGCCGAATATTTACTCTTCAATATAATTCATGTCCTTTGTGATTTTGCAATATGCATTAAAAATGTCAAGAATAGAGGTAGCTTTTCTTATCACTGTTAGCTTGCTAATTTCACTGACAGATGCGAAGGCGCTCGTCATAACATGGAGCTGTTGTGTCAGCTGGGCGATGGCTTGGACAAGGTCACCGGTACAGCCCGGCCCTACAGCCACCGTGGATGCTTCGATTCCGTCCCCGAACGATGGGGTGGGTACTTGCCACAGTGGTAGGGTGGCGGGCTCCCTAAGCGTCGTCGGCGTCCCTGGACAGGAGGGACCCAGCACGCCGAAGTTACGTGAGGACATACTTAGAGCTGAAACGCGTCTAGCCAGGTTAGTTGTATATTGCGCCATTGTAAAGCAGAGAAGAGAGACAACCCCCATTCCTGGGCCGGCTGTTCAATTCTCTGTCTCCTCGTCTTCTCCTCGCCCTGCGCCCCCAGTGCGAGCAACTGAGGCCATGTTCACTTCATCTTCACGTTATGCATATGTATACTGAGCATTAGTATCGCACCAAAATTCATATATGCATATGCGTCTTCGAATTATGAGGTACGTATTCTCTTGAAGTGTACGAAAATGTGAGAACGCTAATATATTTCCGCGGAACTTCAACAGCTGTTAGTACTCCAACCTTTCCTGTAAAAGATGCTTGAATAAAGATGTTTTTCAATATACTTTGGCAGAGGAGGTATGTAGGCATATATTTTACAGCTTCATATTGAGAATAGTTTCGCGACAATTTTATTTAAAAACCAGTTAATTTTCACAACATTGTTTAATGAAAAATAATCGTAGTAGATTACCTGAGTAGCTTCGTGGTTTATTAGTATTTGTTTAGAAGCATTATTATTATAGCGGGCATATAGTGCAGTATCCAAGAACTTTGTATGCGTCTTTTTTTGTGGATTTTATTTCACAGTATAGAGCTCTTTTTGCGACCTTAAAAGTGCCACGCATCACTGCTTCGATTTTATCCTAAATCTGCACCCGTTATTAAAAAGCGTCTGGTAATTCTTGGCGTGTTTTACGTATTCTGTTTTACATTGCTCCATCGACGAATTAAGGTCCCTTCCGATCGCCATGAGACTGTAATTCTCTTCACCTGAAAGAATTATAAAAGATATTTCTGCACAACGCCATGAATAAATGCGAAAACGAGCTATGTGAATACCTGAAATTAGCTACAATTTCAGTAGGTTTTCAAGAATAACGTGTGCGGGTTACTAGGTGAACTATTTTGCTTGCTTGATTTTTATAAAAATATTACACGCTGGAGTGACTAGTGCACGAATGGACACGGGACACTAAAAAGGTGACAAGGACAAGCACGCTTGATCTTGTCGCATTTTTAGTGCTGCTGTCTACTCTTGCGCTAGTCACTTAAGCATGGAAAACCAACTAGCCCGGTCTCACACCCTGCTTCAATATATTGCAACCTCTTTACTGTGTTCTTAATACCAAACTTTTTCCACGGTATTTAGGTTAAGATAAGAAGCACTTCTGGGGCCCAAATGTATTAATAAAGCAACATAAACGTGACATGCTCGTTATAGAGTGTACTCCCCTTTATTATAATACTACTTTAGTAGTACAATATCTTGCTGTGTCATTTTTTTGTGCGCCCTCTCAGTAGGAAAAGTAGGGTCTCTTGTTCAATGGTTTGACTTTATGAGTGTCCTAGCAGACCGCTGATGACTAGAGTCTATTGCCTAACCTATACAAACAATTGCAAACACGCTCAGAAATACGTATTCCTTTGCTTTAATTAAAGAAAACAGTTTTCGTATGAAATACAGTGATTGAGAAGATGGATGGTTTCTTTTATAAAACACATTCGAACAAACCTGCTGCAAGTACCAATGAGAAAGAAATAGATACATGCTATACATTCTCGTGCAGCCACGTGCAAAGCTTTAGACGAGATTGATTTATCTAGAGCAAGAATGTTTGTAAACATTTAAGAAAAACTTGAAAAATTGAAAAATAAAGACATTTAAGTGTTACCTTGGGAAACAAAACTAAATTCCCAAAATCGAGTAAATGACGTTCATTGAAAAGCGGCCCACACCTACTGACCCGCACCCAGTGACCCAAGTTGGCATCAAAGAGGTTTATTCACGACCGGTACGGACCGCGCGGTAAATATTCAGCACTCAATGTCACCGTCAAAGGGTGTCTTCGAACACTGGTTGGCACCCAGTCCCGCATCCACAGTGATAAAGCCCACGCGTGGTCATGCGGGCTTTATCTTGAAAGCTATTTCATTTGGGGGCACAGTCCACGTGTGCCGACGGTTCGTAGCTTTGCATGCGCTGTTGCCTCACCGCTGAGTTTGCGTTGAGACGATAAAGCACGAAAGTCGCATCGCTTGTTTCCTTACGCCAGCGTTTCAACAGCGAGTGCCCGTGGTCATCCAGTTTGAAGCCTATCAATCAATCAATCTTTATTTATCCTGAAAATCTGGATGTTCTTCAGGGCCAAAAGCCTCTGTACGCAGCTTGACTGGGTCCCTTAAGACAGTTTAATTGGCAGCATGCATGCAGCATTGTACAATTATACAGCCAGGAAAATGAAAGCAAACATGTCGCGATTACACAGGATGTTGGTACTTACTAAGATAACAGATTTACAATATACTAACTGTTACATACTATGAATAAATTGATCATTTAATATACGTGCTCTCAATGCACAAAACGCCTCTGTAGCTGGAAATAAGCAGGTATAATTACCTACCAAGAATGCAAGAATAAAAATTCAAGAAGCATATTGCGAAATTGTTGATAAGAAGATTACTGCCTACTATGTCTAACAAGGTAAGAACAATATACAAATGAGGCATAAATGTGTCGTTCCGATTATCGCAACATGAAAGCTATTGTTCCCGACATAGATACAAAATATCGGCACAATTTTCGGTGTGTAGCAGTCGTTACTTCTGGAAATTCAATCAAAATGGTTGCTAAGTGGAAATGCAGTGCTTGTAAATTGTATTCAGTTCAGAAACGAGGTACGAACAACGAGGCAGTTTTTCGAGTGTGTGTATTGGTGTCATTATCTTTTAGGCATCCTATCGTCGCAAGGAATTCTTTATAAGTGTCTGAAAAGTAAAAGTACTGTAAAACCTGAAATTTGTGCAAGTTCTGTATTGGTATGACATTGTAATGTTAGTTGGAGCCAGGTGAAGAATGTTAGCTATATGTCGAAGAATATTCTTTTGCAGAAGCTAAATTTTATTTAGGTTCTGTTTAGTTGTAGAGTCCGGACCAAGCTGCAGGTTTGCGATGCGATGCAAATAGCGCGTAATACACCTGGACTTTACCTTCTCGAGGAGCTCATTTTCTTTCTCGGTCATTAGCAGCCGCTCAGAAATTACTACCTGAACGCTGTTCAGGCTTCTGTGAGGTGTTACAGTAACGGTAAGGTCAGCAAGCTTCTTTTGTGCGAGTAGCGCATCACTCTGCTTTTTGGATTTGACTTCTACAAGCAGATCTCCTGAGGACAGTTTTTTGGCTTCATATTCTTCGCCTATGTTAGCTACTAGCCATTTCTGTATTACAAACACTGATAGAGTGGCCACTGGAGCGTTTTGCTCAACAGCGTGAACTACCAGGAACTGTGGAAAATTTTCAGCACATTTCTGAGTTGTAACTTTGGTTCCTTCGGTGCGGTACCATTTCCGGTTCCGATCGCTTTCTTTTAGAGGGGAAATTGAGAATCCATGCGGCATGTATGGATTAAGGGTTCCTATTGTGTCACCTGTGTTTCACCCTTATAGACACAAGAAGGTCCCGGAGTCCCCCACCTGGTAAACAGACGGGGAGCCCGTCGGCCGGGGCTTGACCATGGCTCCGACCGCCACCGTTCATGGTTTCTACCCTTCACCTTACAACCTGTCGCCACGGCGCGGATTACAGCTTCGGTATGAGGGCTAAGGGTCCGTGGTGGCGCCAAGCACCATCACCTTGAGTCTCAAGGTGCCCTTGCGGGGTCATATTTTTTTTTTTAAGTCCTAGCCCATTGCTTTATTGTAGTGGGTTAAAGACCCACGTGTATATTACTCATTTTGAGCTACAAACTACGCTGAACATATTGACATGTCTTGTGGCAATATTCGGTGGAAAATATGTATCAAGACAATGTTTGTGCTCAGCACGTGCTGAAATAAATGAAATAGTTAAATAGCACAAGAAATAATACTTCTACAAAGAACTTTGACAAATTATTATATACTTACGTACGTCTTCGTGGTGCACTACAAAAAGAAGAAAGATGTTTATATTAATTTACTGTTTGTTACTATTAAAAGTTTTAATTAGGTTGAAAAATCCAATATTCCTTTTGACGGTGTTCCAATCTCTAACCAATAACCTGAAAACGAGCTGAAGTATCATTTGGCGAGCAGTTGTATTATAGCATAAACCTTTTCAATTTTGTTGTACAAGTGTTGTGGTAGTCTGACGAAATAAAAATGACTGAACAAGCTTGTATCCTAAAAATCCCATTGAGCTTTCGTGAGAGTAATTACAGCGTAAGTAATTATTCTTGAATAATTATTTTTTGCTCAATGTGCCCGAAATCCGAACAGTTTAACCCGACTGCACGTCCGCTTGCTGCAACACCAGTGGCCCAAGAACTGTTATGAATGAACTAACGCTCCTCATTGCCTCAACAATGCCACTACCATACCATTTTGTAGGCTGTGAGCGTCGCACGGAGCGCGCTAATTGTAATAATAGGAAGCCAACACAAAGAGATTGCCACTTCCCAACAAAACAGGTCTGGAAACAGGTGGAGTAAGCACCACTAAATAACTTTTGTGACCGGCGGCTTCGCTGCGCCAGGCATATTGTTTTTATTCTCCGCTACGTCTGTAAACGTTTACACAGGAGATGACAGTTGTCTCACAAAAAGTCAGGTGCTCGATAAAATGAAAAAGTAATTAAAACAGGTTTATTAGATACTATATGTTTCCCCGCAATATCAGTGCGTAAATGTTATCTTCGTTATGGCAAAGGACCGATAACAAAACACCATAGGCGTCATATACGTACACTGTGTCAGATTTTTCTAACTTGGCTAACCTTAGCGTAGACGCACTAGACATAAGAAGCCGAGAGAGGTTAACTTCAAGAACAACAAAATGGAAATAATGGGATTTGACATCCCAAAACCATGATGTGATTATGAGGCACGCCACAGTGGAGGACTACGGATTCATTTTAGCCCCCTGGAGTTCCTTAACGTAAGCCTAAATCTATGTACTCGGGTGTTCTCGCCTTTCGTCTCCATCGAATACGATGGCCGTCGCCAAGATTTGATTCCACGACCTCGTGCTTAGCAGCTCAACACAATATGGAAATTAAAGGCCATTTTCATTCATTCATTTACTCAATGCCATCTTGAACTTAATATTAGTAACCAACGGGATGAAGTATCAGATAGGGATGGGTGTGTGGAGAAGTGCTGTAAATGTCATAATGCCGTAATGTGATGTGAAAGAATACTTTAGTGTTTAAATAACAGCGCAAGGACAGCAGAGGAGACGGAAGAAAGAACAAAGAGAGAACAGCTTCTTCTGTCCCCTCTGCTATCCTAGCGCTGTTATTCAACCTATAAAGCATGTTTTACCAACAAGCCCAATACTACACCCATTTGAAAGAATACTTTTTACACATTGTACAAAATTTCATTGCAACGATGGTCATGTGAGAGCTGGCTGCAATATTTGACTCCTCTGGTATCGAACACATGAAATGTTTAAGTATGATCACATGAGTGAGGATCATGTAGTGGGTGGCTACTGCGAGACACAAGTAAGCAGCAGGGAATTTTTCAGGTCCGGAAATAGGTAGGCGATAAGATAGCTTATAAAAGGCAGATGCAGCGCATGGAGAAAATGGCAAAAATTGTGATTTACACTTCATATTTGTGTATGAAACGCCGATGTAATTTTAACGTAAAGATTTCTGGTAGAATTCTGGTAGTGCTGTTTTGAACGTATTCAAGAATGATTGTGTGACCTACGTTGTTGAGTTCCAGGCAGTATTGGGGGCTCTACGTAGGTTTCACCTATCATTTGAACCCGAGCGGTTTTTGTAATCTAGAATCAAAAAGGCGCTGACATGACATTTGTGACTAATAAAGCTTGCGCGAAGTGTACGCCCTGCACATTTAGATAATAGAAAAGTTAGCGACAAACCTGAGAGTGTAGTTAATATAATAATAATTATAAGTTGAAAGACAGAGACAAGAAGCAATATACAAATAAATGTTCTAGTAAATAAGCTTTACTCAGCCAAAAGGCAACAGCCCGCGCTATAGCTTCAAAGTGTTGTCCTCTTGTGAACAAATACCTCTTTTTCATCTTAAATACAGCTATGTAGAACTACCCTACGGCTGTAGCGTAGTAATTCCCTGCCACACGTATGAATGAACTGCTAATTTAGGATATTTTGTGGCAGCATATGCTATTTATCTGCTGCTTGTCTTTGATAAAAAGAAACTTTATAATTCCTCTGGAAGAAACACGTGCTCCGACACTTTCTCGCATGAAAGAATGCAATCAAGTATACCCATGGCAAATCTTTCAGCATAAAACGCCAACAGAAAAAGTGTTCACCGTTAGGCACGAAACCCATTTTATTCAGGCATACCTAAAACAAAGTTCCTAAGGTGGGTTCTTCGCAAGGGAAAAAATAATGAAGGCAGGAGACTACGTTTGTGATCCCTATGTTTTCCCTTCTTTCTCCGAGTTTGAACTATACGATTTCCACGTTTACGTGGTAGTCAGAATCTTGCTCTGTATAACGTTATTGTTAAGTGAAAATTCTCGATAGACACAGAGCTAATATTGTCCACATAAGGGGTCCTCTACGAAGACATCGTTGACTGAATACCATTGAAACGGTGAGCTTTTGCAAGAACTTTCAGATACAGTATCTACTTACATTTATCTTCTTCGCTCAGTGCACCTGAACGGCAGAAATAAAAATAAGATATATAACCTAATTAGGAAAATAAGCAACTGGAAAGCGCAAATCATACGATCAAACAATCCAGCTTAGTGGCCAAAGAAAGTTCCAGTGACAAAACGGCGGAAAAAATAAAATGAGAATTTAATCATTTCACAAAGAATAAATGTAGCATGGTCTTAATAGAAGAAATAAAAAATGGGCTATCAACACAAGGCACGCACACACACACACGCAGAATATTTATATTTGTTTATTTATATATTTGCCAAGAGAAACTTCTGTGGGCCCCACGCACGTAGTTAAAAGAATGCTTTAAAAAATATTTACTTTTTAAAGCGTCGGCAGCGCCCTAGTCAAAAGGTTAAAAAGTAAATGTGCTTTTTCCGTAGGAGTGTTCCTTCTTTCTGAACAACATTTAAGATTTTTTTTTTCTGAAAGAACCAAATCCAGAAAGAAAAACTGGGCTATATATGACAGGAACACAAAGCACCCCAAGGTATCTTCCATTTGAAAAGATTTGAAATTAAATTGGGTCAATTGCTGATTAAAATGCCAACTCTAAAAAAGGGGTATGGACATAAAAACTAGTGAAATGCTGGACCTGTACGAATTGAACTGAGCCATATTAACTTCACCAACGGGTGGGCTCCATGAAACCCTCCTGGGCAGCCTTCAACGCTGCCCAAGACCAAGAAAATGAGGCGAACTGCACAGAAAAGTGCGTCTTTTGCAAGAAAAGAAACGGAGCCTCTAGACATTTTGCGGTCGTCATCACTTCCTACACTCTTCATTCTTTTCATGGTACAGATAATGGTACCGAAGAAAACATTCACGGTGTAAAATATATCGTTCAGTATTGCGAAAGCGTTCCAGCGATCCCATTTATAGTTCTTCCGTGTAGCTAAGGCAGGCAAAAAAGAACATTACAAACAAAATAAATCAATCACTGCGTGGTGGTGGTGGTGAAAAACTTTTATTGATGAGAAGGCCAAAAGTAAAAACAAATTAAAAAATTAAAAAGCAGCGTTGTGGGCGGCCTTCAGGCTGCCGGTTGTGGCGTCCAGGCCATGCCTAGTCGCGACGTCCTCCGCCCAGTTCACCAGCCGGAGTTGGATATCCGGCTCGGTGCTGGACAAAGCAGCCTCCCACTGCTGCAGATTGCTTAGGCGCCAAGAGGCAGGGGGCAAGTGTGCCGGACAGGAGAATAGGACGTGAACGTAATCGGCGCGGGAGCCGTCACATAAGCGGCAAGCCGGCGAGTGCGTCCCGGGGTGGAAGAGGGCAAGACGTGCGGGAGTAAGATAGGTATGGGCCTGAAGGTGGCGCCATAAGTGTTGGTGGGGCTGGGAAAGGGATTGGTGCGGAGGGGGGAAGGTGAGACGAGAGAGGCGATAGTGCTGCGTGATATCGCGGTACGTGAGGAGCGCGTCGCGCGTATCCATTCCCGGCGGGGACGGGCTTGCTCGGTCAGTCGAATCTCGAGCGATGGAATTGGCCGCCTCGTTACCAGGATGGGCCGCGTGAGCGGGCACCCAGATGATTTGGATGGGGCGAGAGGGAACGGTATCGGAACGCAAGATTCCGATGGCCGGGTGTGCCACCCGTCCAACCGCGTAGTTGTGGACCGCAGGTTTGGAGTCGCTGAAGATGTACTTCGCGGAGGTTTGCGTGATGGCAAGGGCAATAGCTGCCTCCTCGGCCTCGACAGAGGTAGAAGTGTAGACTGAGGCAGTAAGAGTGGGTCGGAGAGAATTGTCAGTGACGGCAAGGGCATGTGCTGGGTAGCGGCGGTACGGGGCAGCATCTACGTAAGCCACGGCGGCCTGCCGTTCGTACTGACGCCAGAGCGCGGAGGCTCGCGCTGCTCTACGGGAGGGGTGGTGTTCGGGATGCATATTTTTAGGGAGGGGATTAACGGTTAGGAGGGGGAAGACATGGGAAGGGATGGGCAGTGATGTGGGAAGAGGAATAAGAGGGGAGAGATTAAGGGTGGAGAGAAGTGCGCGACCCGGGCGGGTGCGGGAGAGACGGAGGAGCTGGGCCGTGCGATGGGCCTCCGTCAGCTCCGTCAGGGAGTTGTGGACGCCCATCGACAGTAACCGAGCCGTCGACGTAGATGTGGGAAGGGACAGGGCTGACTTATATGCGTGGCGAATGAGGCTGTTGACTTTGTCTTCCTCGGTACGAGAAAGGTAGAGATACGGAAGAGAATAAATGAAGCGGCTGAGAACAAAGGCCTGGACCAGGCGGCGGAGGTCGTGTTCGCGCATGCCGTGGTGGCGGTTTGCGATGCGGCGTATGAGGCGGACAGTGTGGTGTACAGTGTTTGTGAGTCGAGTGATGAGGGTGGTGTGCTTGCCATTGGACTGAAGAAAGAGTCCGAGGATGCGGAGGGTAGAGACGAGAGGAATGGGTGTGCCGTCAAGGTAGACGGTGAGTGGAGAAGGCGACAGGGGGGCCATCCTCCCAGGCCGAAGGAGCAAAAGCTCCGATTTGGTCGGGGAGCAGCTCAACCCGATGGCCCGGGCGTGAGCTGCTACCGCGTCCACACCTGCCTGTAGAGCGGTCTCCATGTCGCCAAGATTGCCGGTGGTCACCCAGAGGGTGATGTCATCGGCGTAGAAAGCATGAGACAGAGCTGGGATAGCTCGTAAAGCACGTGCCAGCGGGAAGAGGGTGATGTTGAACAGAAGAGGGGACAAGACAGAGCCTTGGGGGGTACCCTTGTTGCCAAGGGAGAAGGAAGGAGAAGAAAGTGGGCCGTATGAGATTTCGGCTGTGCGGTGGGCGAGGAACGCAGTGACGTAAGCATGGACACGGGGTCCGACATGGAGGGAGGAGAGAGCGTCCAGGATGGCGGTGTGGTGTACATTGTCGAATGCTTTAGTAAGGTCCAGTGCCAGGATAGCTCGAGTGCGTTTGTGGTGGGAGGGGTGTAGGACATCCTCGGAAAGTTGGAGCATGACATCCTGGGTGGACAGCTGGGGACGAAAACCGAACATGGAGTCCGGATAAAAGTCATGATCATTCAGATAGGTCTGGAGGCGGGCCAGGATGACATGCTCGAACAGCTTGCCGAGACAGGAGGTGAGAGAGATGGGGCGGAGGTGTTCGAGGGCAATAGGTTTGCCGGGTTTGGGGATGAATGAGACACGTGCATGGGTCCAGGAGGATGGAAGAGTGCCAGCCTGCCAATGTGTATTGAGGAGATCAGTAAGGGCTTCGAGGGAGGGGGTGTCTAGGTTGCGGAGTACCTTGTTAGTGATGCGGTCCGCCCCCGGGGCCGAGGTGGTGCGGAGTGTGAGTAGCGCCGCACGAACCTCGCCCACGGAGATGTCCGCCTCAAGGTCAGGGTTTGGGGAGCCGGAGTAGGTGGGAAGCGGAGTAGGTAGGTCGGTGCAGAGGTAGTGGTCCCGGAGGGCCGCCAGGAAGTCAGTATCGGTGAGTGGGGAGGAATGAAGGAGATGGGAGATATCCTTGCGCTGGGAAGCTTTAGTGTGTGTAGGGTCTAGCAGCACCCTGAGAAGCGACCACGTGTCGCGGAGGCCCAGGTTGCCTGCCATGCGGTCGCAGGTCTGGCCCCACTGTTGTCTAACGAGAGAGGCGCAGTGCTCCTCCATGTCCAACGCGAGTCGGGCCAAACGGAGGCGCAGGCGGCGATTGACCTATCTTTGAATGCCAAATCGAAATTTTACTCCTGGATACAGGCTATATAGGTTATTAACATTCTAACTGCAATGCAGCTTTGAGTTGCTTTGATGACATAAGCGAACTATTCAAATTGTTGCCGCAGGCTCAATCATTGTGTCCGTATTAATCAGTTAAGTTTTCTCTGCTCCGCCCAAAGCAAATCTGCCTACTTTAGAAATAAAGAAAGGCACCATATGTATATTAGGTAAAAAATACGAATACCACTAGAAGCAGCATCACTGTAAACGCTTCGCACAAAATGACGCAATGTTTACAGCTCAGAGCGCTGCCCTATTAACTGCTCTAACTTCTATGTTCCATGTAAAGAAACCTCCCTTTAGGTAATGGATGGGCTGGGATTAACTGCGAAGCACCTGTCTTGGAACTCCGCACATGTGCGCTATCGCCTGCTGTCCTTTAGAAACAGCCACATCCGTTATCCGGCGGGAGGCGGGATGATGAAGATGGGACCCGGTGCGCTTCAGTGGTGTAGACGACGGTGATGTATGCAAGAATGGCGCCCACCTTACGACAGAAAAAGCATCCATAACTAATGGAACGACACCACTATACTTAAAAATGCCTTCTACAGCTTTCGGCGGTGGCTATATTGTGCTTTAAAAAAACTGCTGTCGTTTTAGCGGTGAATGCGGCAGAATAGAAAAATAGCATTACGTAGCACCTATCGGAGGTCGCAGATTCATGATTAAACCAGGTTCGTCCCATGGCTAAGTGTTGTTCAGGAGCTCACCCGACCCAGGACCTGCTTTTTGAAGAGCGAGGTGTAAGTAACGGTGGTCCGGAGCAAACCACCGTGAGTTGTACCACACACGCACACGCACACGCACACACACACACACACGCACGCACGAACATATATATATATATATATATATATATATATATATATATATATATATATGTATATATATATATATATAGTCACGCTGCACGACTCGGCCGAAGGAAGAGAAAGTAGAGGTGTGCGCGAGGAGCTGGCCGCTGCCTGTTGGCTTTGCATGGCCGTCGTCCTGTCGCTTGCTCTACGCTAACCATCCATCCTCTTGTAAATAAACCCATCCCGTCCATATCGAATTTGGTGGGCGTGCTGGATGGATCACACTGGACGACTCCGGTGTACTGCCCCTCCGATGCAGCAAACGTTTGGCCGGGCAACCACCGCGAGACACTGACATGAGGGATTCGAAGCGAAATTCGGAGGTCGGAAAGTGAGAGCGTGACCGCGTGCGAACACGTGGCATACCTTAAGTATGTGCGGCATTGATTGCTTTTAAAACATTTGTGACAATTACTTTGCAGCGTTTTAAGGATTTAAATTATGCGGGTATCGGATTTTGCTAGAAGGCACGTGCTCTGCGTTATTAAAGTAACGTGGTATTGTCACGTACAAGTTTGTGCTGCTGTGAGCAAAAGGACGTTGGGAAGTGAAGAGGAGGTGTAAGTGTCTCGAAGATCGGTTGATGGTGCTACCATGGCCAGTGAGCTACATATATATTGCACAGCTTATACGTTGTAAATCCATATATTGTACAGGAGACTACACAATTTACGCCGTTCGAACTTGTATACGGGCTCCACGTCACGTCTACACTTGACGCCATGCTACCTCTGGTTGATATTAGCCCGACCAGCGAACACGCGGAAGAATTCGCACAAAAAGCCGAAGAAGCACGCCAGCTTGCTCGGCATCGCATACGGAGCCAAGAGCATACCGACACCCTCGATACAACCAGGGTCGACGCGACGTCCGTTACAATACCGGCGCCTTCGTGTGGGTCTGGATGCTTATCCGTCGCCGTGGACCCTCGGAAAAGTTGCTCCACCGGTATTTTGGTCCCTACAAGGTTACACGCCGCCTCAGTGACGTGACCTACAAAGTCGTCCCTTGCAGTTCTGACCCAGGTCTGATCCGTAGTCGTCCTAGCGCGGAAGTTGTTCATTTAGGGCGCATGAATCCCTACTATGCGCTTACGTGAACGCCGAGATTCACCTGAGGAGGTCCATTTATTGTCGCCGAAAGAACGTTTTGACGTGACCGAGACGGTCGCTGTTAGCCTGGGGGTACCATTGACACAATGATGCGGGTCTCCCACACCGCGAGACGGCGCGCGCAGAGGTCGGCGCCATGAAAGACGATGAAGCGCGTGAGCTGCACGTTCTTCTGGCACGCCATTAAACAGAAGCGTCTATTTTGTAATACTCCGTCTTCAGTCTACGATAAAGTGCGTGAGCTGCACGTTCTTCTCTTGGCCCGCCATTAAACAGAAACGTCTATTTTGTAATACTCCGTCTTCAATCTACGTTACAATATTTTCTCCCCTTAACATTTCGGTGGAAGTGCGGGGTGATCTTGCCACAAGCCGGCCCTGGATGTTCGCCGCGCGCGTCACATTGCATCCGCTGTTATAGCTACTGACGCTGCCTCCGCCGCTCAGACACTAGTGGAAGTAGTGCTAACCCAGCTACGTCACCCGAGAATCTTCATCAGCACTGGTAAGGTCGATGTCCAAGACTTGCTGACGTCGTATGGGTGCGTCGGTAAGCACAAAAAGCAGGATGCCAAACTTTTGCTGGCCAACGTGATTTTTTACTTGGGAGGAACCGTGAAGGAATGGGTTGAGACGCATGAAGTCAACATTACAAGCTGGGACTCCTGCGAAGAAAAGCTACGCGATATTTTCAGAAGACCTGTGGGACGTCAAATGGAGGCCACGCAAGAGCTAGTTTCTCGTGGCCAGACATCAACCGAATCGTGCGTCACGTATATTCAAGACGTTCTGGCTTTCTGCCATAAAGCGGACGCGGACATGCTGGAGGACACATTTGGACACATTTTAAAGGGCAAAGTGGCCGATGCGTTCAACCTCCTGCTTTGCAGAAACTGCTCAACAGATGAATCCATCATTAAAGAATGCCAGAATTTTGAGCAAGTGAAGAGCAAACTCATCGTACAACGTTTCGACCTACTACCAAATACGCTGCCACTTCCTTCTGCGATGACCCACCGGCGTCACATCCGCCTACAACTCCAAGCTTGCCACAGGTCATCCGTCGCTAACTTAACGGTATGGCTCCAAGTTCTCACTGTCCCCATTCGCATGGCAACATGACCATCTCGCTCATTGAAGCTGTTTTCAGCCTAGAAATTGCAAACATGGACATCTAGTCTGCCGTCCGTCAACGTCCCACCCCTACCGTTCCTGGCGTTGCCTCAGCTGCATCTCGACAGTGGTTCCCGAGTCGATATCGGAACCCCTCTGAGTGGCGAAAGCCGGATTACAGGCCAATTTAATTTGCTTGCTCCCGGGTCAGTCCCATCTCCCGCCACTGCCGTAGTAGCCGCTGGTGCTCCTGGCCTCGACCATACGCTGATTGCCACTGCGACCGAGACTCTCGGCCTCTGTCGCCACTCTCTGTACCATACCATGCCGGGCTTCCCTCTCGGGGAAACACCACTAGCCGCTCACCCTCGTCGCAACGCCCTCAGTCCCGTTCGCGTAAATGTCGACATCCGTCGTACCCGTCCTATGCGGCCAGCTTCTCGGGAAACTAAGCAATGCAGCCTTCGGAGATGAAGCTACATAAACTACTCGGACTGCAAAACATCTGCTGACCCCTGCTGCTCGACCGAGCCTTGTTGATATACTTGTGAATGATGTACCCGTTAAAGCCCTCATCGATACTGGCGCTCAGGTGTCCGTTATACGATGAGATCTTCGTGCCCTTCTCCGTAAAGTCCTGATCCTGCCGAGTCGCCTACCGTCCGAGTAGCTAATGGCAGTACAACAGCTGTGACGGGAATGTGCGCCGCCCGTGTCACGATTCCCTGCCATCCAGTGTTAGTCCTGTTCACTGCACGGGCCGAGTGTCCACACGAAGCGATTCTTGGAATCGATATTCTGACGGCCTATTCAGCTCTTATTGACTGTGCGACCATCCTTCGCCTTGAACTGCCCCATTACTTTGCCGACCCGACCAACAAGTCCCGACTTCGTTCTAAATTTGTTCGACTACAACCTGTTGCTGCGACTTAAATCCTCATGTCGCCTAATCCACCACTTCGAGATGGTCCTTCAGCGCCGTTCCCACTTTGCGACGTCCTCCTGGCACGTAAAATAGCACTACCAAGCTCAATTGTAACTCTTGTCAACAATCGAGCATGGCTTCCTCGTCTGAACTTTCGTTCGTGTCTGCAAGTGCGTCCTGCGGATGTATCTCTCCTGTGCTGTCACCTTTGGAAGACTGTGGAGTAGCTGCTCCTACGCCCGAACCACGATTGAACACTGCTGCAGCTTCTACACCTCCTACTGCACACAAGAAGTTAACGCCAGTGATAGCCACTTATCTACGACCTACTTACGTTGACGCCCTTCGCCGCATTCTGATGTCCTATGAAGACATCCTTGATTTGGGCAATCGCCCGCTAAGTCAAACCCGTGTCGTCACCAGTTTCGCCAATATGCCCGTAATCACAATCCGAGCCCAGGACAACGTATACAACAGCTGGGAACTTCTCTTTTGGTAATTTGTCCTTAACATTGACGAGCGACTGTCTTAGTTTCTGATTTGGAATGCGTGCCACTTGAACATTATACGAACGCAGAACACGGCTTAGAGCTTTACTTGAGGACGGGATATATGGTATTCCGGCGTGCTTTTGACCAGAGGCAGCATAAGGTAACGTTGGACGCGCCATTTGTCGTTCAACAGCATTGAAGAGAGAAGACGGTTGACCACAGGCAGTTCCCGCTGTACCACACCTACGGTGGCTGCGTATTCTTCCTGTCTTGTGCAGATTTTCACTGCACGTCGCAGAAGCGTGGAAACCAGTGCCTTTTTATGAGAAGCAGGTTGGATAGAGCCGAAATGCAGGTAGCGTTCTGCGCGAGTTGGCTTTCTGGAGACTCCAAATGACAAAATAAGCAGCTTTCTTTCAATCACCAAATCAAGGAACTGGAGCTTGCCATCGATTTCCTGTTCCACCGTTAACTGGATTGCCGCTTCCATGCTGTTCATGTGCACAGTGAACGACTGAACTGGTTCTTTTTGAATGATGCAAAAACAATCGTCCACGTAGCGAAAAAATGCCTTCGGAGCAGGGCTAAACGAAGAGAGTTCTCGACTTTCATGTGCTTCCATTGTCAAATTAGCGTTGGTTGCCGATATAGATGCTCCCATAACCGTTCCGTGGACCTTGTAGAAACTCTTTTGGAACGTAAAGTACGAGTTTGGCAAACAGAACTGCAACAGCCGAGCCAGATCCGGTGCATTAATAGTCGATCTGTCGGGTAGAGTTGCATTAGACCCCAAATCGGTCTTGCATACATCCACGGCCAGTTCCGTTGGCACAGCAGCAAAAAGCGATTTCCGTCAAAAGAGACCAAGATGTTTTATCCAGTGCGACGTCATAGACTTTGGCCATCAAGTCATAAGAGTTGCGCATGTGAGTGGCACGTTGTCCGACAAGGGGCGAAATGACACGATGTAAAAATCCTGAAAGCTTGTGGAGGGGGGAGCACGTAAATCTACAATCGGACACATGGAGCAGCCTGGCTTGTGAACCTTGGGGAGGCCATAAAGAGCTGGTTCTGAACCATTATGAGAAAGTACTGTGAAATACAGTGACTTGTGTTAAGGGGGGACCACGCGAAAGATATCAGCCAAAAGGTTCTGGCAGTCTCATTGCACCTTCGGAGTTGCATTCCGGTAAAGTTGAACGTACGTGTCCTTAACTGCTAACAGCCTCTTCTAACAGCGTCAACATCTGGTGGGAGTAGACGGATTTGTCCGAGACAGCAGTCGCGTGCCCCTTGTCTGCAGGAAGGATAACCACCTTTTAGTTGCCATGAAGCCTCTTTACCACTTGACGCTCTTCTGAAGACAGGGCCGAAGAAGGGGGGCCCCGAAGTCTGGAGCGAACAGACACAGCACGAATGCGGGCCTCATAATGGTGCGCGGGATCAACTGTTACCCTTTGCGGCCTCTGGTCGAAAGCGCGCCGGAATACCATATATCTCGTCCTCAAGTGAAGCTCTAAGCCGTGTTCTGCGTTCTTACATTGTTCAAGTGGCACACATTACAAACCAGAAACTATGACAATCGCTCGTCAATGTTAAGGACAAATTACTAAAACATGAATTCCCAGGTGTTGTCTACGTTGTCCCATGCTTGTATTGTGACTACGTGTATTTTGGCGAAACTGGTGGCTTTCAAAAGCGTTTTAAACAGCACAATTAGGGCATGAGTAAAGAAAATGTGAAATTCAGTGCTTTGGCTGAGCATGCCGCTTGAAGCGGCCGCGCAATCGGCTGGGGGAATACACGTGTACTTGCAAGGGAAAAGGGCTATCTCGATGCATTTATCTTTAGTCGCTTAAGATTAAGACTACGCCACACACTCTGAACAGCAGCGATGGGAATCTGCCATCAGTGTATAGGCACTGCCTGTGTCACGCGTTAAAAATTAACTTATAGGGTTTTACGTACCAAAACCACTTTCTGATTATGAGGCACGCTGTAGTGGAGTACTCCGGAAATTTCTACCACCTGGGGTTCTTTAACTTGCACCTAAATCTAAGTACACGGGTGTTTTCGCATTTCGCCCCATCGAAATGCGGCCGCAGTGGCCGGTATTCGATCCCGCGACCTCGTGCTCAGCAGCCCAACACCATAGACACTGAGCAACCACGGCGGGTTGCGTCCCGTGTTCAAGACTATTTAAATGAGCTGCTCCAACACCTGTGTCTACTTTACCTGTGAACAAGGCTCCTGTGTGGGAGCCGAAACGTCTTCTTTTGTTTTAAATATTACTTTGGTCGGCGTAGTGCTCCGAGTTTTTGTCTACCTTTTCACCATGTTCCATCCTGTTCAGACAGGCTTCCGTCAAGCATTGATCATCCTTAATTGACGGATTATGATTGCCCCTGGCCTTTTTCGCATCTCTGAGGGGTCTGGATTGCTTACCGTCCTAAACTAAACTCCTGAACCCCAACTGTTGGGTCGTGGATCAACTGTCACTTGCGCTGTTGGCACTCATCCTGCTGCAATTGTCGCCCTCTCGACAGTACCACTTGAGTCAACATCGTAGCGAAGTAATGCATCTTCCACACCATTGTTGGCAACCATGAGTCCTGACCTAACGCCTGCCCAGAGTCAAGATCTCCTCGCACTATTGAACACATACCGTTCTTTGTTCAACGTCTATTCGTCCGCCCTCGGTATGACTGCCGCCGCTACTCACCGCATACAGATTGATGGCTCCCGCATTGTTCGGCGGCACTCATATCGCGTGTATCTTACAGAGGTCAAACTCATTAAGGAAAACGTATCAGACATGCTTAGACGAAATATCAAACGTCCTTCATCGAGTTCCTGCTCCTCCCCAGTTGTTCCAGTGCAGAAGAAAGGCAGTTCAGTGCGTTTTTGCACCGATTACCTTGCGCCGAACAAAATCACGCGCAAAGGTTTTTACCCCCTGTCACGAATCAACGATGCACTAGACTCGTTCCACGGTGCCGAATATTTTTCTAGCTTTGACCTTACATCAGGCTACTGAGAAATGCCGATGTCCGAATCTGACAAAGAAAGAACGGCGTTTGCCACCCCTTATGGCTCTAAGAGTTCAATGTGATGCCTTTTGAACTCTGCAATGCGCCTGCTACCTTCGAACGCATGATCAATAATTTCTTGCGTGGTGTGAAATGGAAAACCAGTCTGTGCTATCTGGACGACATTGTAGTATTTTCAGTCATGTTCTCACAACATTTGCAACGTCTTGACGAACTCCTTGCCTGCCTTGAAAACGCTGGCCTGTTGCTGAACACACACAAAAAAAATGCAGTTTCACCAGCGAGACCATTAGTGTTCTGGGGCACTTCGCCAGCAAAGAAGGTATTCGACCGGACCCTCAAAAACTTGCTGCCATCCTCCAAGTTTGCCGTCCGCTAAGTCATAAAGACCTGCGCAGCTTTCTCAGACTTGCTTCTTACTTGCGTCGCTTCATACGCAACTTCACGGCGCTTGCGTCCCCGCTCTACGAACTCCTCCCCAATAACGTGCCCTTCGTTTGGTCCGATGAATGTCAACTTGTTTTCCTACCTTTGAAAGATGATCTGACGTCGGACGCAGTATTGTGCCACTTCGATCCGACAGTGCCCACTATACTTCACACTGATGCTGGCAGCCATTGTCTCGGTGCAATTCTACTGCAACGTGACAACACACGGGGCGAACGAGTAATTGCTTACGCTAGTCGTTCACTAACAACTGCAGAGAAGAATGACATTATAACCGAGCAGAAGTGCCTTGCTGTTCTTTGGGCACTCCAAAATTTCGCCCATATCGTCGCGGCCGCCATTTACCGACCATAACGCACTGTGCTGACTTTCATCGCTAATGAATTTATCGGGTCGCCTTGGTTGCGGGGCATTTCGCCTGCAGGAGTATGATTTCGACGTCACCTACAGGTCGGGAAAGAAGCATCAAGACGCCGATGCTCTGTCTCGCTACCCTCTGCCGAGCCATCAAGATTCACCATCGCCTCTCCGCACTAGCGTACGTCTCGAGTCATCGTCATTGTATTTACCCATCGCAACTCTCGATTGGCTAAGACCCGACCGCCCATCTTTCCTTGTGTCCCACCAACGTATCGATCCATACTGCCGAACTATTCTCCAACGCATGGAAGGTTCTTCGCCACCTTCAAACGCCTGACTTCGTGGACAACTTAATCTATTCAAGCTGCACAATGGGGCTTTACATTGCTACATTTATCACGTCGATGACAACAATTGAGTCCCAGTCATACCACGTTCCCTGCAACGTGAGGAGCTCGAAGCCTTTCAAGGTTATCCGATGGCCGGTAATCTAGGCTACCACAAGACTTACGACAGAATGCTATGGCGCTGCTCGTGGCCTGGCCTGTCTTCAGCCTTTGCGAATTACGTTGCATCCTTCGTTTATTGTCAAAGCTGCAAACGACCGACAATAGCTCCTTCTGGCTCTTTTCAACCTCTGCCTTGTCCAGCTTCGCATTTCTAAGGAGTTGGAATAGACATGTACCGTCCTCTTCCCACGACCTCACACGACAATCATTGGATTGTAATGGCCGTAGACCATGTAACATGCTTTGCGGAGACATCACTTCTACCATTCGGGGCTGCTGAAGTCACCGATTTCTTTCTACACAACATTTTCTCACGCCATGGCACTCCGCGCGTTCTATTCAGCCACCGCGGCAGAGTCTTCCTCTTTTCTATCTTTACCGAAGTTCTGCGTGCATGCAACACAATTCACAAGACGACTTCCAGTTACCATCCGCAGACGAACGGCTTGATGGAGCGGTTTCATCGTACCCTCTTCGATATGACTGCGACGCACTTCCACCCCGACCACACGAACTGCGACGCAATCCTGCCGTTCGTGACATTCGCCTATATCATGGCTACGCAACGTAGCAGCGGCGTTTCACGTTTTTTCCTTGTCTATAGCCGTTTACAAAGTTTCGTTCTTGATGTGTCGTTCCTTTCGACTAGTGAACCACCAGCAGCTCCTTTCTCGAGACAGTTTCTGTCGCGCCTCGCGGAATGCCGTCGCCTTGCCCGCCTTAACAGCGGCATCTCCCAGGACGCTCGCAAGTCTCCTTTAGACTCGACCCACCCTGCTGTGACTTTTTCTCCTGTCGACGATGTTCTTCTTTGGACTCTTCTGCGGGTTCCCGGCTTATGCGAAAAATTTCTCACGCGTTTTATTGCACCTTACACGGTCATTGAGCAGACATAACCTGTCAATTACCGCGTCTCGCTCCCATAGAACGCCACCCGATCACCGTTGCCGTGGGACAGAGATAGTGCCTGTCTCTCCACATACTCAACGCATACTCAACGCATTTCATAATACTTCCGCTAGGCAAAGCTGCCGCTTCCACAGCTAGAGGTAATTGGTGCGAGCGCAGCACATGCCTTACGTTCAACTTCATCATCCCCACATGTCATCATCCACTGTACATCTGCTTCACCTGTGTATATCCCCAGCAGCACAGCTTGATCCTCGAGGTAGCAGCACGAGCTCGGCTGGAATGAAGCGGTTCCTTACAGTATACAGAAGTGGCGCGACCCTGTGGGGTGGAGGCGCCAAAAAGGTATCACGGAGTGTGCGACTTTCTAATGTGTGGGTTGGGGTCTTTAAAGACAGGGAGAGAAGAAAATAAAAGAAGAAAGAGTGAAGAACAAATAGGCTAATAGCAGAAAAATCGGGAGGGGTCAGGCATACACCGAACAGGGATCGTACGGTTGATATATGAGTAAAAACGTCGAGGAGTATATCAATTTGAGTGCAAGGGGAGAGGAAGGGAAAAGCCGCAAATGGAGGAATAGTTGAGCTTAACAAACGAGGTTAGCTGGTCGCATAACGTATTCTGTGGGTTGGTAATGATGTCGGAAGTTCAGGTTTAGTAACGGCTTGTAGCGATTCCAAGTTGCCACGTGTGAAATTGATTCTCATTGGGTGCAGGCGTTTAAACTTGTGTATGAAGTATAATTCCGTATATTTCCTCTCGCGAGGTGAACGAAAATTTGCTTGTGTTATATAGAGCCTTGGCTTTATCCATTACATGGGCAGCTTCATGGAGGTGGCTTGTTACTGCTTGAGGTAAATTGTGTTTCGGACCTTCGCGACGACCGTTGAATCTTGTATGGATTTGTTGTCCAGTTAGCTATGTATAGTTTCTGACAAGTCTCACACTCTAGACAGTAAACTACGTTACTTGACCTACAGCTGAGACTGCAAGTTACCTTGTGAACGTAAATGATGCTACACTTTTTACTGCAGTAGCAGATTGCATATGTTTGTATATAGAGCACCTGGCCGACCACAGGAACCGGATGTTGACTTCGTCTTTGTGCCTAGTTTTGGAAGCACGAGAATGGCCTCGAAATTAATGTTTTCTCTGTAGGCTACTCTCTATCAGTCAGGAAAAATCTTCCTAGGTTTTGGGTCTGTTTAGAAGTGAATAGAATGCATCGAGGATGTTGCTCACGTTTGATTTGGTAGAGCGTTTGACATTCTTGTAGTAAAGAGATGCGTTGTTGTCCTTCTGATCTTAGGGCGTGGTTTGAGGACCTCGGCCCACTCGAACTGAGTTGCAAATAGTGTAGGCTTTTTGAAGGGCAGGATTCCGATTGTTCCTGTTTGATAAGGTGATAGAGTGTTTCTGTTTAAGGTGATAAGGTGTTTCCTGCTTGATAAGGTGATAAGGTGTTTCTCTAAACTGATTGAGTCTATCTATGCATTCTTGGTTTTCAATTACCGCCGTGGATTAGCGATGTATCGATCAGTAGGTGGAGTTTTATAAATGTTTGAAAGCAGCTAGAAGCGTTCTGAAGTTTCCTTGCTTGCATTAAGTTATTTGAGCTCTAATGGTATTATGAATTTACCAGTAAAATGCGATTTCAGCTTGTTGGGAATTGTAGGTGCGTATAGTAATGTTGTATGGTTGTTTACGGTAGTGTGCAGGGTTACTTAGCTGTCTGCAAGCCCCTTCCTTGTACCTATGTACTGGCCAAACAACCATACTTCTGCCCTTATCCGCTTCCTTAATGCCAATGTGGTTCCGGCAACTAATATTTGAGATGATACTACTCCATGAGACAGTTATGGTTTTGATCGTTTGGCTGTGTTGGAATAACATAATTTCTATAGTGACAGTTTTAAGATATAGCAGTCCAAGTGAATTGAAGTGGAAGTTCTGTCGCCCGTTGTATGGCGCGTTGTTGTCTGCGAAAAAAATGCTTGGTATTCATTCGATAAGGTCCTTGGAAAGTTGGAATTCATTTATTGTTTATTCTTGGGACAATTGGTTAGGTCCCTGCTAAGCACGCTTAACGGTTTTGAAACGTTTTCAACATTAGAATGGTTTAAGTTTGAGAAGAATTCAGCCACGCCTTGAGTTTTTAGCCTACAGTTCCCTCTTCTTGGCATGAGTTGGCTGTTTGCAAGAAAGGTTGTTTCATGATTAAAAGTCCCTGTTTTATTCTGTTCTTGAGCCGATTGCATGGAATGTTTTTCTCGGTAATGCTTTAAATCTTTCGTTTCATCCGGTGTGAGAGCTTTGTTGTGAAGTCTGTGGCTGAAACTTTCCAATTGTTCTTCACAATATTCCTTGGACATGTAGCGCCTACCGACGCTGCAACGCGAGGCTGCTAATGTCGGCACTGACAGCCGGCGCCTTGGTACCGGCTGCGAAATACGATAAAAATAAAAGTGGGCAGCGCGTGTTAGATGCGCGAGTATGGTATGCGCAGTTCTCTTCTAGAAGATTGCTAAGCTGGTCCTCTTGCCCTGGCGCTCCGCTGCGATCCCTCAGTTTCCGACAAGTATGTTCGAAAGTCAGATTTGTGCATTGTTTATTCTTGTTTGCCAGTTTGAAGGACCGTGTGGTGGAAGCTTGGTAGCTAATTGAGCAATCTATGGAGTAAACTTGACCTCTTCATCTGGCTTGCATATATTATGAAAAAAAAAACATTTGTTTCAGTAGAGATACCAGTAGTCATTTGGGCAGTGCGTACTCAAGGAGTACAGGAGGATGTTGAATACCTTGGAAAATATGTACAAAGATTGTACAGCTGCCTTGGTTCTGCACAACAAAGGTAAAAATATTACCTATCAAAAAAGGGGTCAGACCGCGAAACATATTCTCTCTTATGTTATTCACGGCATGCTTGAAAAAAATATTCAAGCTTTTACACTGGGAAGGCTAAGTGGTAAGGACAAATGGCGACTATCTCGGCGTCCTTTGGTTTTGCAGATGACATTATCCCGCTCGCGAACACTGAGGACGAAATACTAGAAATCATTGTGGACCTGAACCGAGAAAGTGTAAGAGCGGAGTTTAAGACTGATATGCAGAAAGAAAGATAATTCTAAGTAGCCTGGCAAGGAAGCAAGAATTCAGGATCGTCAGACAGCCTCTAAAGTCTGTAGAGGAGTACGTTTATCGAGGTCATTTACACACCGGGGACCCAGATAACGAGAGGAAATTCACGGAAGAACAAACATGGGTTGGATCCTGACTGGGCGCTTACAACTGTCGCTGAAAAGAAAAGTGTACAATCATTGCATTCAGCCTGTGCTTACATATGAGGCGGAAACTTGGAGGTTAACAAAGAAGCTCGAGAACAAGTTAAGCATCGTGCAAAGAGCGATGGAATGAAAAATGTTAAGCTTAACGTGAAGAGACAGGAATAGAGAAGTGGGGATCAGAGAGCAAACGGGGAGAGCCGATGTTCTAGTTTACATTGTGAGAAAGAAATGTAGCCTGACATTTCGCGTAATGCATAGGGTAGATAACCGGTGGACCATTAGAGTTACAGAAGGGGTGCCAAGGGACGGGAAGCGCAGTCGAAGACGGCAGAAAACTAGGTAGGGTGATGAAATTAGTAAATTTACAGGAGGGAATTTGAATCGTATAGCGAGCGGCTGGGCTAATTGGAGATCTCAGGGAGAGGCCTTCTTCCTGCAGTGGATATAATAGGCTGATGATGACGACGAAACAGATGATTATCAGATTTATCGAGTCCTTGGACAGGAGCAGTCATTCTTGCGAAGAAAAAAAAATAACAGTTGGCACTTCTGTGTCAAATACAGCTGATTTCAGGCTGTGACTAAAACGGAAGTTTACACTTTTCATGAATCTATGATTCAGCCTTTGTGCTAACGCACGGCTGCACTATTCAGCACGGAGTAACAACGCTACCAATATGAGTATAATCACAGCAAGGCAACACCAAATAATAAGCAAGAATTATAAATGTCCAATCCCTACTTGGATGCATGTAATAGAGCGCTGGACAGTTGTAATAAACAAAGATCGCTAAAGGCCCGTGCCTTTAAGTTATCGGTGCATTTTACTTGAAGTGCTGACGACAGACACCTTTGCAACCTACTGCACAGTGGCACCGTGCTCAACTGTTGATTGCAAGCAACGCGAGTTGTCAAACGCATTAACATGCCACTGCAAGATCAGCAAATGCAATATACACAACACTCTACCGGTATGTAGTGGAACGATAAAACAAAACGAACGATAATTGAAACGCCTGCTTGCGTTTGGTTGAATGTAGATATTTGATAAGTTCTATAAATGAAAACAGAAAACTCCTGAAGCACGCAGACGCATACTCTATTGGAGATCAGACAACTTGAGTGACTGCATGATCTAGTGCTCCGACGAAGCCAGTACACATTCACTTGGTTACAACCACCAAATACCGGATGACGAAAAAAATGCCTGTTGTATCCAGACACTGGATGCAGCTAAATTCTGTAATTTCTATGACTTGAACTAATATGATCACTGTTAGCCTTGCACGACCATATTGTAAGCATAGATTAAGTTTTCCGATTCAAGCCCAAGTTGTACGCGGCCACCATTACGACTTTAGCGCTTTAGATAAAGGGCATTTGATGAAGCCGAACAAGTCATGAGCGAGCTTTAGAAGGACATTTCACGTTCATTGGTGCTTTGAAGCAATCTTTGGCCCGTGGGTTCATGGCACCATTCTGTCGTGTCTAGTATATTTTTGGCATGTTAAAAGCTGTTGCAGCGGCTCATTTATGCTACTTTTTACAAACGGAATGCGTAGGGTTGTCACGGATCTCCTCCGGAGAACACTCTGGCAGAAAGAATGGACTAGGCGGCAGGTGTACCCACACAGATGCACATTTAATACAACCCACGCGACACAAACACCAGCACACAAACCTAACAAAACTAACACAAAATAGAAAGGCTATCAGTACACACGACCCGGTAACACTGCTACTAGCGCTCTACTGTTAGTGATTGGCGTTCGTGCTCACGTCTGGTTCGGTGCGGATGTGGTGTGGTGCGGGTCCCGTAGCCGGCGTCTGAGTGGCGTTCGACGTTCTAGGGCTGGCGTCGCTGGCGGCGTCGTTGGCTGCGTCGTACACGCTCCCGGTCCAAACGCCCGTGGAGGTGTGGCCGATGATGTTGGCGTTGGGGCACCACCCGGAAGAGTGGCAACAGCGCTGGACACCCCTGGCCGTAGCAGGTGGTAGCGTCCATAGAGTTTCCTACAAAAATTACTAGAGGGAACTCTGGCGCTGCAGTCATCTATGCTGCAGTCGTTGTCCTACCATGGGAATGATGGGAACTACATGGATATGTCTGATCTTCGTGCTTGTGGATTCAGACGTTCTTGTGGCTTTGTATATTACGCTAAATAAATCTTATTGTCGTATATTTCAGCGCAGTCTATATTTTTCGAAGTGCAGAAGACGCCGGGAACGCGTACAATTGCTATTAATTGCAACGATTGAACTTGTCCAAGTGGCCAAACCGAAACGCGCCAAGCGTCTCAAAGCACTGGCATGCCTGTGATGTTTAATGTCTGGCATGCCTGTGATTAATGATGTTTATCTAATTATTTATTACGCAACATACTGTTGAAAATGACGAGTTTACAAAGTCAGAAAGCCGTTTGAAGCCAAAATGACGAAGTTTAGGCAAATCCATGTACTTCCCGTAATTCCCCCATGCTGGGACAACCGCCTCCATTGCAGCTCCCGTAGACGCTAGCGCCAGAGTTCCCTCTAGTAATTTTTGTAGGGAACTCTATGGTAGCGTCCTCCGTGGACTCCCTGGAACGGGCTCACGAACGGCAGGAAGTCTGCGATACGAAGCCGTAGAATGCGAGCTCACCGGAGCAGTAGCCGGCGTCGCTCTCTTCCGGTCGAACCGTCCCTGACCCGCCGAGTCTCCGCTGCCTTGTTCTTTCCCCCCGTCTCTCGCCCTTCCTCGCCCTTTTATAGCCTTCTTGTTAGTGCACGTGATCCTTCTCTTCGTCTTCTCTTCTCCATGAATCATCGCTTTCCATCTCACCGGATACTTCTTCTCCTCTTCTCCACCAATCATCTCTTGTCACCTCACTGGGAACTTCTTTATCCTCTTCAGTCTTCGGTTAACCCACGTCATCCTTAACGCCACCCTCGTCCCCTTCTTGAAACTTTTCTTCGTTTATAATTTTATTTTAGCCTCCCTCTAATATGTGACAAGGGTTTCCACTTTTCTGAAAACGTACCTCATCGTTCTTCTGATGAAAAAATTTCCTAGACGTCCTTTCAAAACCGAATTGAATAAAGATTACCTACACCAACATGTTCACTAGCCTAAAGATCAAGGGGAATACGTAGTTGTATATAGACAGCACATTTTAAGGTGAAACATACGTTATCAAAGAGCAGTTTCTCAGTTTCTTTCGTTCTCATCAAGGCAGAAAGGTGGCGTCAAATAACATTTGTCCGCTGCGTACTTTGTATTGCCATGTTAGAGCTAAGAAAATTTTTGTATCTATATATTTAGGTGGACGCGTACTTCTCTTGCAATTAACCACGTTGAATAGACATGTCAATGAATGTAATAATTTTACGATCGTGCTAACACAAAAAGCGTTTCTGTATATAAGAATATGATTTACCACTTAATGTGCCGACTGTAACTACATCTCTAAATACATAATATTACATACAACTTACCAAATATCATTGAGAAGGAATGTGTACTTACGATATTCCTCTGTTTTACGAAACTCCTCTAGAAAAGTAACAAGAAAATATAAGTTTACATAATGCATTGTGGAAGTTCTCACAAGAAAATGGTGTCATAATATAGAAAGAAGAAGCCGCAGTGTTCAAAGATGTTGCACATTCGAAACGATTCACCAAATTTCAACAGTCATCATGGTAGAAGGGTTAACGGGTTACGTTCTTTCCTGCTAAATATCATATCTCCCTCTCTCCCTCTCTCTCTCTCTCTCTCTATATATATATATATATATATATATATATATATATCATGAGAAGCCAACAAACACTTACACCTAGGATAACATAGGGGAAATTCCTTGGGCTTAATAAATGAAATAACGAAATGATGAATTAATGGGAATTAAAGTGGATGAAAAAACAACTTGCCGCAGGTGGGAACCGAACCCACAACCTTCGCATTTCGCGTGCGATGCTCTACCAATTGAGCTACCGCGGCGCTGTTTTCCCGTCCACTTTCTTGGGTATTTCTGTGTCCTAGTAGAACTCTGGGAGTGTTAGCCAGCGCCATCACTCACATACCTTGGCGGCGGACGTGGAACGTCCTTTATGCCGCAGGCGTCACGAGAACGTGATCTCTTTTTTTGGGTGAAGGCAACTGGTCAATAAACCCGCACTTGCTACCTGAAGGCATCAATGTTGCCGGATCCGAGACCCTCGTTATGTAATAAACGAGAAGAGAGGGGGTTAACCGAGGGTCCCGATTTTTATTAGTCATATCATGAGAAGCTAACAAACACTGACACCAAGGACAACACAGGGGAAATTCCTTGGGCTTAATAAATGAAAAAGATACGATGAATTAATGGAAATTAATGTGGATGAAAAAACAACTTGCCGCAGGTGGGAACCAAACTCACAACCTTCGCATTTCGCGAAGTGGGTTTATTGACCAGTTGCCTTCACAAAAAAAAAAATCACGTTCTCGTGACGCCTGCGGCATAAAGGACGTTCCACGTCCGCCACCAAGGTATGTGAGTGATTGCGCTGGCTAACACTCCCAGCGTTCTACTAGGACACAGAAATACCCAAGAAAGTGGACTCTCTATGTGGCGAAAAACTTATGAATTCACTAGCACTTATTCCGTAAGAAATTCAACATTTTTCCTATCCGTTTTTTTTTCAATACTATGCCTTAAAGTCATGCTAGAGACATTACATGACAGGTTGGCATATCAATAGCTTTTGAAAATATCCATATGTTGATGATAAGTAAGTCATAAGAAGAAACCGACATCTTAGATGTCACGCGCAAGGCACCTCCATGCCTTGCGTGCGAGAGGAAAAGGCGCGCTTCTACCCGGCCTTCTTCGCTCGCGCAAGTGAGATTAAGCCGCATTCGCCATTCACCCTCGCACGCTTTCACTTGATCATAAAGCATATGGTCCATAGGGCCTTGGACCTTATTCGGAAACTTACAGTGACGGCGACGAAAGAAATGTCTCTGCAGTGCCCATGTAGTTGCTATCGCAGTAAAAAAATTAGGTGCTCACCGTAGGAAATAGAGTAAACTTCCTTAATTACACCACAAGATGATTCTTCATTTTTGTAGAGCAGCTCACGTGCAAAGGTAACGTGAGAGTCGACTCCTGAAAAAATATTGAATATATATATCTTTAGCTACTATATATACAAAAATATACTGAGGTCATTGGATTTCATAGCATATAGTGAGGTCACGCTGATACAAGCTTATCTCACTTTGTTCCTCTGTGGTTACCTAAACATTGAGTTATGAAAACGTATTTATGAAGAATGACTCATGCAGACTGGCAAGTAACAGTCGTTTACAATAAATCAATAGCTGTGGATTGACATACAAGAAGCTTTTGATGTATTTCTTATGTAATTTTCCGTATACCATGAAACAATGAATCAATATTTCACGCAAAATTATACGCCGTAAGCCTTGTGCTATTTTATCGGTGTATATCGGCGTAAACGCTCAGAGGCGCGTTCACCCAAACTGCTAAGGGAAAGCAGAACAGCTTATTATATTTTCATTCTTTCACACGTCTTCGTTTGTGGAGGTGGTGCAAACAGGGTATGAACAAGCAGAAAGATGGATTGCTCCTTATCATCTGTATTGCACTTCTACCTTCTTAGCGTCGCCCTGATTTCAATTATTTCAGCGCGGTGTTGGTTTATATATCCGCTGGAGGTGGTGACTTAAGTCAATTATTGATTCCAGGCCTACTATATGAAAGGAAATCTTTTTCTTCGAGATTTACCGCCAGTTTTTCTTATAGGATGTGTGTATTTTCAAATTTTTTCTATCATCTGTGAATGGCCAATCTAGAAAATAGTGCAATGTGAAATAGGTACTCCCATTGTCACTTGGCATGGACCCCTGGACATGCGCCTCAGGAGTTACAGGGTAGGTCGGACTGTATGCGACTGGTTTACTCTTTCTAAAACAGATGTTTTGTACATTTCATTAGAAGACCACATCAAACGCGTAAAGGCTAAATGAAAAGCTGATGAATATAAATGAAAAATACATACAATACGAACAAACTGGGCTATACTTTTTCACCCTTAAAATGTGACTTTAAAACCGCACTTATTGCAGTGTGCAAGTGAGTACCCTTCAAAGAGACACTACAAGTTATTATCACGTTCGTACGACAAATCCTTGACACATCACGCGCCTTCGTAGTACCTTCAGGATTAAAGCGCGAGCTTATATACAATGTGTGGCGCGCATGAGACGTATAGCTTGCGATGCTTTATTTGGCAGTCGTTCATTCTACAGAAGCAAAGAAAATTGACAGCCTTAAGGCGCAACGCGAAGTGGTGGAGTCCAGTCAGCAGCAATCCTTGACGCAGAGGGTGACAGTTGTGCCATACATTCGTGACATATAAGACGCTGTGAATAAGATTGTCAACTGGCAAGCAACTTAAGCACCTAAATTGGCGTGTGGTGCTCTATGCCTCCCGTTAGTTGAAATGCTTGTGCAGAGCAAAGAAAGCAGCTGTTCTGGGACTGCACGACTGAAAAAATGAACCTCGTAAGCCTAGTAGCCACTCTCGTGTGGAAGCGACTACGTTGACAAGAGCGGACGATGCGTCAACGATGGGCTGTGTTAGCACGATGAAAATATAGCAATACCCATCCAGTGGTAATTATTTATGTAATGCTAATCATTCCTGGATGGTAAATACGATGCCGATTTGAGGGCGAACTTTTTTTCAAAAGCGAAGCATTCTTTGCCTACAATTTCATGGTTTCACCTGTGTGGCTCGATCGCTCGGTCTGTCGGTGGTGGGGGTTCTCGCCCTGCAGATTCGTCCTTACTCCTAAAAAAGTGACGCATAACCTTCTCTGGGATTTTTCTAAGTATAGGTAAGCATTGGCCTACTTGCTCACTTCAGCGCAGCTCGGTGTTATTATCATTGTTAGGAAACTTGATCGGACCGGTATAGACTCTTAGCAACCATTATCGATCGTAATCAGCTTTATCGGACTAGATTGGACCCTTTGTAAACCTTATCGGTTATCAATCTTATCGGTTCTTATCAACCCTAAACGCATCGAGGATGCATTGAGTTTGGCATTCGATTTCCACAAAATCAAAATTTTCCCGATGTGAACAATGCTCGAAGTCGGCTCTGCACGTGGTCCTAAAAATGGCTCTTATTCCACTATCAACAAATCCTTCAACAAAGTAGTCATAGAAATTGCTTTCGTTTGACGTTTGTTTTGTACCGCCGGCACAACGCACTAGTATCATTTAGATATGTTCACCTTCTGCAACCGTGGGTCTTTAGTAAAGTTGCATGAGGCCACTCATAATTCAGTACCATACATAAAAAATAAAGTGGTTGTATAGCCAAGTGGGTAAGACACTCGGCTTCGGAGCGTGAAGTCGTAGCGTCCACGCTCAGCCGCCTATGTTATTCTTTTGAATTTATTTTGTTTTACACAATAATTTATTTATAGCGATTCATCTATGTGACAGATGGACGGATGGGTTTCCTTGTGGGATGGGCGTGTAAATGCTTACGCATTTCAATAAGGAAAGGCGTTGGGTGGCAGGATTCAAACATCTGCGCCACTGTGCCGCAGCACGATGCTCTCACCATTAACCTCAATCCACGTGTGTTTGTCTCATGGCAATACCAATTATATTCCTTCAGATGGATCCCACGTGTTGTATATGGTTTCCATATTATGGCACACACCCACAACACGGGATTGGTCAAGAAGTGGCTGGTGCCTTTAGTGCGAACGCCAACACTACCTCCTTGGGCTTATCGCCGTGTGCTGAAGTATATGTCTCCATCCTATGGCACAAAGACTCAGCAGCGGATCGGCCAAGAAGCGTGTTGGCGTGTTGATTGCGATGATGATTCACATAGTATGGCACATAGGATCAATTGAGCTCTGGGGTGCTATAACGTAAAACTATCCCAATTCTGCAATCAGCCCACTGCGATTGGTCAAAAACTTTTTTGCACCCCCCCCTTCACCTCTCTGTCACGCGACGTCACGAAAACCGCGATAGCTACCCATATGATACAACGTGTACACAGTGATTATGCATAATTTGACCGAACAAAACAGAACTAGTTATTTCTGATTTAACACATATTGCCATTAGCCCTCGGCTATTAGTCAAAAGTTTTAGGGCGGCACCCACATCACCTGCTTGTCACGCGATGTTACAAAATCCCAAAAGCTTACCGCGTCAAAGTGACGCGTACGCGTTAAAGCTGCATTAATGTGCCGAACACAACTAAATTTTCTTCTGAATAGGCGCAGGCTGCCCCGTTCCGAAAGGAATAAAAGATGGCTGCCGCCGATCGCTCCGCTACTGGCTACTCGCCCCTGCCGGAGAGCATGGGTTTATTTGCGTGTAATAAAATTTCTGCGTGGCCGTGTAACGTGTTCGAGAACTTTAGGCGCGTTTACGACCTCGTTTTGCCAACTCTTCTTTGCTGAGGATCCGTTTTAGCGTCATTCTTAAGCTTCCGTTCCATGCCACCGAAATTGTGGATGAGCCACCGCAAGCTATGTAAGAGAAAGCGGACCACTCGCAGACGCCGGCACCACCCTCTTCATCTGGCTATCGATATTCGTGCAGTGGCTCAGCCCCATCAAATCCGTCTCCACTTTAGCATGCTCCTTGCCTCTTGTGATCCAATTAGATAAGACAACCCGCTTAGTGCAGGCAATGTTATTCGTTTTTCAAGCAAACAAAAGTGACCTGCTATCAACAAGGGGAGCATTTGATTGGTTTGTTCAGACAACCCTGCGGGTGACCGCCCGATGGTTGCGTCGGCGGTTACGCAAATTTGACGTCAGGAGAATGGAATGAAGACATATTGGAATAGTTTTACGTTATACAGCCCCTGGTCAAGAAGCGGACTGTACATATTGTGCGCACCCCAGCTAGCTCTTTGACATGACCGAGACGTTAACTTTAAATCTTTTTAACCTCTTAACGACTGCCTAAAGCAGGGAGCATGACATACAGCCCTCGCTCTGCATGTGGCCCCAAGCAGATATTTAGTGTACCGCGATGCTCTTTTGTCTGCTGTGGTGTGCGGCTGGGGAAATCAGAGTATGACCGGGTTGTTGCGGCAAGAGGAAGCAAAATGCGAAATCTGTTCATATAATTTTTCACGTAGAGGTGACTGCGAAGAATCAAAATATTTCGCAATTAACAGCTTACATACTTAACGTTATATTACGTGAACTTGTGCTCACAGCTACTCTCAAACCCAATTTAGCGACGAGCACATGCGTTTATCTTCAAAAATCTTCTCTGTGGGTAAGAGGCGTACGCTTATTATTCTGATATATTCATTGCCATGCGATCTTTTAAAATGAAAGCAACCCTGAAAATGTGGCAGGAACGCGTATATACGACTATGATGCAGACGTATACAAAATTCTAAGCTGGAGACATATGTCCAAAGCTAAGTTGTTTAAATGCTATTGCTGTCGGTTGCCAAAACACGGAGCCAGGAGGTGTCCGCATGCAGAGGATACCTTTTACGAGTGCCAGCGGAAAGGTGAAATCTAACGCGTTGGCAAGCTTAAGACACAAAAAAAGGCTCATAGTGAGCTGTGTCAAAACTCCTGAGGAATTCCCGTTCAATACTGTTAATTCAGACACCCGTGTAAGCCCCATTTTGGTGACTGTTCTCGTTTACAGCATACCGTTGCAGATGCAGCTCAACACTGGGGCCAGGGTATCTGTTATCTCAAAGAGCTTTCCCGCTGTCTTTGTCCGGGCTTAGAGCAGGAACATACCAGTCTTAATGGGAGGACGCATACCGATGAAACCATGAAGTGGAGTGGCGTGCTGTATGTTACCATTGAGACAAACGCTCAGAAGCAGCTGCTCCCGCTCTACGTCATTCCACAAGGTTGGCAAGCACTTCTAGGACGAGAGTGGCTTCATCATGTTCAGCTCGACTGGGGCCGCATACGGGAATTGAACGCCGTCGAGGCAGTGCTTCCTGCATCACAGTAAGCTGCGACGGAACTGGAGTCAGTGCTACAGAAGCATGAGCACATGTTTAGTGACGAACTCAGTCGAATCATTGGTGAGAGGGCAACTTTTTATTTTAGAGACAAAGAACAGCCTAGATTTTTGAAGGCTAGTCCTGTACCATTCGAGTTGTGTTCAGCTTTTGAAGCACAATTCTTAACCTAGAAAGCCTTGGCATTATTTCCCCTATTGTTCCAATGATTAAGAGCATCGGCTCTAGCAGGTTGTGCAGTGATTACAAAGTCGCCATCAACCCTATTTTTAGCAATACTACCCTCTATCCAGAGTTGACGAGCGTTTTTCTCGCCAAGAAAGAGTGAAAATGCTCACAAAGTTGGAACTCAACCGAGTGTACCAGCAAGTCGAGATGGACGAGAACACTCTTCCATCTACATCGTCCATAGTGCAGTGACTTGCTGTTAGAACACCCCTTGTGACAGCCTTTCATTTTCTACGCATGCCCTCCCTGTATATATACACACGATGTGGCAACGCAATGAAATATTGTTGGAAGTCAGGGCTGTGTATGTCGTCTCTCGCAATCCTTGGACTTCGCCCTGTAACGTTATTTTTTATCGTGAATTACAACCTAGCCCAAGCAGCCACCGTACTTCTAAAAGCTACCTAACATTGACCACACACAAAGGGCTATTCGTGGTGAATCGTCTCCCATTCGGCAGAGCTTCTGTTCCTGCAGTGTTTCAAAGAATAATGAATGACTTCTAGAAAGGACTCGCAAGTGTCTCATGCTACATAGATGATATCATACTAACAGGAAAGTCTGACGAGAAACACGTGCGCAATCTTGGAGCCGTGCTGAAGCGCTTATCAGAAAGAGGCGTCAAGATTACACCGTCCAAGTGCGAATTTTTCAAGGAGCGCCTAGAGTACGTGGGCCAGACCGCAAGCACCGAGTGCGTTCGTCCAGCTACATATAAGGTTGATGAGATTCAGAAGGCGCCAAGGCCAAAACACAAGCAGCAACCCAGGCCCTTGCTTGGGCTAGTAAACTACTGCGGAAAATTCGTTCCAAATTTGTCCAGTCTTGTTTCGCTCCTCAATAGGCTCTTGCGCAGCGCCGTGCCATGGTCCTGGAGCAACGAGTGCGATAATCTCTTCCTTCTTGTGGTAGGTTTGCCCTCTGCAGCTCCTGTATTGACCCACTACGACACCCGCCTGCCCCTACAGTTATCAGCGTTGTCTACAGAGGTTTCATCTATAAAATTGGTGTGGTTCTCAGCCACATCTATTCAAATGATAAAGGTCACTACATTTTCTAATGCGTCAAGAACTTAGGTAGACCGAAAATTGAGAAAGAAGCACTGACTTTAATTCTTGGAGTGAAGAAGTTTTATTATTACGTTTATGGACGTACATTTGTGCTGTAAGTGACCACAAACACCTCCGTACAAATCTGGGGCCCTAGAAACGCATTCGTACAGTAACTACGGCAAGATAGCTATGTTGGGCAGGTTTTTTGTCTGCGTAAAACTTTACTCAGAAGTTCAAGTCATCGTCCTGAAATGTATATTCCTATGGCCTTTGCCGTATTCCACATCGGGCCTTCGGTAAAGAAGAGGGAGTCAACTTTTACGTTTTACACTTCTGTACACTGCCTGCGAAATGTCGGGAAATATGAAAACAGATGAGGCAGGACTCATTATTGAAAGCTATCTCACAGTACTTGCTAAGGAGATGACAGAATCGCGCGCCAAGTAATGAACTGAACCATTTTTTCAGTAGACGCTGCGAACTCTCTTTGCAACAAGGATGCGTGGTGCTTGGTTCCTGCATCATTATTCCCGAACGTTTCCGGTCATTCATGCAGAGAAGCTGCACCAAGGCTACCTTGAAATAGTGCGGACCAATGAATTGGCGAGAAATTACGTGTGGCGATCAACCATACACCGTGACATCAGTCGTGAAGTAAACAATTGCCAGTCCTGTCAGTCTCGCCCAGCTCCGCTGCACCTATGGGTCTGGCCCACCCGTGCTTGACAACGAGTTCACGTTGACTTCGCCGGTCTATTGAAGATTATCATGCTACTTGTCGTTATAAACGCGCACTCCATGTGTCCGGAGGAGTTCGTGATGAGACACTTCAGCTTAGAAAGCAGTCGACCGCTTGCACAGTTTGTTTTGCTGTTTTGGTTTTCCAGCGATCCACGTATCAAATAATGACCCTTAGTTTACGTCCCGTTCTTTTGCTGGCTAAATAGGGGGGGGGGATTGGTACTCGTCATATGCGCACCGCACCGTATCATCCTAGCAGTAACGGTCAAGCAGAACACTTCGTGCAGCGAAAAAAGACGCCGTCTGTAGCAGTGAAACAGTGACACCTTAATTGCCATTGACTGCGATGCAAGGTCAAATGTGCGCCTCGATGGAACAGAGTGGGCGAAATTGAACACCTGCTGGCATACCAGGTCTTGCCGTAGGGGAGAGAGCATAGCCACGAAGCCAGTGGTATCCGCGCATCCCGTGAAGCGAAAGCTCTCGCGTACGTTCTAACTTCGCCTCGGTTATTGCTATAAAGAATTTATTGTATCAAAAACTGAATATACTTGAAAGAAAAAATGACGGTAATGAGTTTCGAACCTACGACCCCGCTCTCAGAAGCTGAGTGTCTTGCCCGCTGGGCTAAACCAGGTCCTCTTAGACAGTAGACCTTCGCACTACTTTTGATGACGTCATGTTACTTGGTGGTCTGAAATTTTCTTTGCCGAGCATGACGAGACAAAAGCGGTGACGTCAAAATCACCACCGCTTACTCAGAAGCGTCCCCATTAGATTCTATGGCAGTGCGGGATGGTGTCTTGACGTAACGGATCGAAGTGAACCGTCCTTGTGCTATCAAGGAGACGTTGGCCAAGCGGACCAACGCGCTCGCTTGCTCCCGATGTCTTCTTTCAGTCGCTCGCCTCGCGTTGAAAAGGACATTAATGGTTTCTCATTCACAACTCATTGATAAGTGCTTAGATGTCCTCAGATTTTCTTTTCTCTACTCTGTGGAAGAACTCGGCCGAATTTGTAACCTCGAAGGTGCGTAAGCTTGACCATGTAAAACGGCGAACTAGAGGTGATGTCCGGTTTTGCGGTATTACATATCGGGGCCGCGATAATTACGTAACATGTAACCACACAGTTTCTACTGATGCTTCAGATACAGTAAGCATCTGATGAGGAAGGACGTTAGAGAAACGTGCCGGTGGACATCAGATACACACTTAAAAACTCAGTGCCTTTCCACTCTGTAAAGAAGGATGACCAGCGAAGCTGTGTATGTGGACCCCTTAATGGTGAACTGAACCTCCGCCGCCGGTCGGCCCACTATTGCCCTAATTTCGGGATCAGCCCACGTATGGGGGTGCTTAACGCCCGTCTGACCTGCGCCACGGGTCGGCCCGGCATTGCACGTCTATTCGGTATCGGTCCACGTATGGGGAGTTCTTAACGCCTGCTTTACCTACACCGTGGGTCTGTCTAGGATTGCACTACCTTCGGCATCAGCCAACGTATGGGGAGTGCGTAACACCTGCGTCACCTCCGCGACGGGTCAGCGCGGCATTGCACTTTCTTCGTGATCGGCCGACGTATGGGGAGTTTCGTACCTAAAATCTCCCCCTTCCACTCTCTCTTTTTATACCACTTAACCCTTCCCGCCGGGCACCGTAGCCAACCGGAACTACCTCTGGTTAATCTCCCCGCCTTTCTATGCATTCTTTCTTTCTTTCTCTCTCTCTCTCTCTTGTTTCTACAGACGTACATGATCCTGGGTGAACCAGCCCTTAACAACTTCGTTGTAATTCGCTGTAACATTGGTTACGTCTTTGTGTTTCTTAAATAATTGAAAATTATTGAAGACGACGAACGCGGGAGCAATGGCACGAGTGCGTTCGCGCTGTAGCGGCGAGGGGCGCCAACGAGCCAGCTGTGCTAGAAGACGACGCTGGAGCCAATCGTGATGATGACAGTTTGAACGCGACAGCGTTAAGGAGCTCGTGGCGCAGAAAAGCCGGTGTCATCGGCGTCGGCGGCGTTGGCCGTGAGTGATAAATCCCCGCAGGCACTTCATGCATAAAAAACAACTTGCAAGATGGGCTGGGTGGGAATCGAAGCAGGGTCTCCGGAGTGTGAGACGGAGACGCTACCACTCAGCCATGAGTTCGATGCTTCGAAGCGGTACAATGTAGTAGTAGTAGAAAACTTTTAATGAGATCGTTTAAGAGATTCGCGGATTCGAAGCCTCCGTCGTCTTCTTGGCGCCGGCGACTTGAGGCTTCTCTTCAGCAAGGTTGGGCCCCTAGTCCAGGGCTCCACTGAGTCGCGCTGCATCAGCAGCGTGCCGCACTAAGGCCCTTTGGGCCGCGAGCTCGCTGCTGGTGAGCCGGCTCTCCCATTGCTCCGCACTCGGGAATTCGTGTTGGTGGAATGCTTTATTTCGTTCGCACTCCCAAGTGATGTGGTATAGTGTGGGTGTGTTGCCGCACCAGGGGCAGTTTGCTCTGTATTGTGTTGGTGACATCTTGTTATAGATGTACAAGTTGGGGAAGGAGTTTGTTTGTAGCCTACGCCACCCGACTGCTTCCTCCCTAGTGAGGGCTTTGTGTGGTGGTGGGTACTTGAATCTAGTCCCCCTGTATAGTTGTAATGTCTCTGTGTATCCCCCCTCGCATGCTAGTAGCTGAAGCTCCAGAACATCTGACATGCCTGCTCGGTATGTAAGCCCTCGAGCTAGGCTGTCTGCTCTTTCGTTCCCCGCTACTCCTGCGTGGCCTGGGACCCAGATTATGTGTTGTATGGGTGTCTGCTCAGCAGAGGCTGCTGCCCCACTGATTATCCTGAGGGCCATGCCGCTAATTCTGCCCTTCGTATAGTTTTTACACGTGTCTTTCGAGTCTGTTAAGATGTTTAGGGATCGGCCTTTCCTATAGCCTTCTGCTACCGCCAGCGCGACGGCAATTTCCTCGGCCTCCGTTATGCCCACGACCTCCACTGAGGCGCATGTGGCCATGTCTCCTTTGCTATTAACTACCACCGTAGCGGCTAAGCGCTTCCCTGCATGTACGTACATGGAGGCGTCCGTATAGACTGTGTTCTCTGACCGGCCTAGCCTCCTTTCTAGCTGCTCGGCCCTTGCTGTTCGTCTGTCCTCGTGTAGGTTAGGATCCATGTTTTTAGGCAGGGGTCCTACATTAAAGGTCTTTCTAAGGTCGTCCGGTACGTCCGCGTATCTGTCGACCAGTCCGCACGTGTTCCGACCCAACCTTCTCAGGAGCGCCCTTCCCGTAGAGGAGCCTCTGAGTCTGATGAGTTGTGCCCCCAATTGAGCCTCGGCAAGCTCATCGAAGGTATTGCTGATTCCGAGTTGGAGTAGCTTCTCGTTTGATGCGTTTCTGGGCAGGTGTAGAGCAATCTTGTATGCCTTCCTGAGAATACAGTCGGCTTGCTCTCGCTCCGCCTTTGTTGTTGCGTGGTAGGGCAAGGAGTACATAACTCTGCTAACGATTAGGCTGTTGACGAGTTTGAGGGTATCTTCTTCTTTCATCCCGTACCTTCTCTGGGAGACTCTACTGATCATTCTGCCAACCTGCTCCGCGGCTCTTCTCAGCAGGCTGATGGTATGGCTGCATTTTCGGCTGCTCTGCAGCCACATGCCTAGGATTCGTACCATGTTCTGCTCTGGGATCAAGTGCCCCTCTAGAACTACTTCCAGAGAGGCTTTGGTAGGATTTCTTCCGATCCTGATGATTTCCGACTTCTCCGTCGAACATCTGAGGCCTCTCTCCCTGACGTAGGTCTCTACGCAGGTCGCAGCTTCTTGTAGTCTGTCCTGCTTCTCCCCTAACGATCCTTGGGTGACCCACACCGTGATGTCGTCGGCGTACATCGCGTGTTGGATCCCCGGGATTTCCTTGAGGCGTCTTGCTAGCCCGATCATCGCCATATTGAACAGGACGGGCGATATCACGGAGCCTTGGGGTGTTCCTTTGCAAGGCGTGGTGAAGACGTCGCTTCTCAGCTCGCCTAGTCCCACGGTCGCTGTTCTGTCGCTCAGGAAGGCCCTGATGTAGTCGTGGGTTCTTCCCCCGCAGTTGGTGTTGTTGATGCCTTCCATGATGGCGGCGTGGCTCACGTTGTCGAAGGCTCCCTTTATGTCGAGGGCCATGACAACGTTTTCGCCACTTCTCGGCATTTGCTCGAGTACTTCCTCCTTGAGTTGGAGTAGTACGTCCTGCGTAGACAGGTGGGCTCTGAACCCGTACATGCTGTCTGGGTACAGTTGGTTCCTCTCTAGGTGCGACTGGATCCTTCTTGTGATTACTTTCTCGTACATCTTGCCCAGGCACGACGTGAGGGAGATCGGCCTGAGGTTCTCGACCTGGAGTTTCTTGCCTGGCTTCGGGATCATTACCACTACCGCGTGTTTCCACTCGGCCGGCACTTTTCCTTCGTGCCAGAGCTTGTTGAAGTAGGCTGTGAGCTGATCTATGGCGCCATCGCTGAGGTTTCTTATGAGCGAGTTCTTGATTCTGTCCGCCCCCGCTGCTGTGTTTTTTGTTGCCGACCTGATCGCCTCGACGACTTCCTCTCTCGTTATGGGCCGATCCATGGTGGGATTCTCTTCGCCCTGGTACTCTTCTTGGTAGCTTTCGACCTGGTCTCTGCCGTAGCATTTGACCCGGACTTCCTCGAGTAGCTGTTCGTCCGTGCCCGTGTACTGGTGCACCAGCCTCTGAATCGATTTGCCGCTTTCTGATTTGTTCTTGCTCGGGTCCATGAGGGACTTGAGGATCTGCCACGTCCTGGCCGTGCTGAGGGTGCCGTTCAGCGCGTTGCTGAATTGCTGCCATCCTTGCCTAGCCAGCTGCGTTGCATACTCCTCCGCTTGTTTAGTTATTTCGGCTATTTTAATCTTTAGCTTCCTATTGAACTTCTGTCTTTTCCAATGCTTGGTGAGGCCGCGTCTCGCCTCCCATAGCTTGAGGAGCCGCTTGTCCACCTCCGGAGTTTGTTCGGTTCTATCCACCTCTTTAGTATAGAGTTCTTGGATCTGTCTGAGTTGCTGGCTCCACTCCTCCGCAGATACAATGTCGCCCTTGATCTGCTTGCAGTGTGCTCTGAAGGCGTCCCAGTCCGTTAGGCGGACCTTGCCTATTTTCCGCTTGATATTGGTTGCGGTTGTGCTGATCCTTATTATGTGGTGGTCGCTTCCAAGGTTCTCGAGCAGGTTCTCCCATTCTGCTTGTCTGGCGCCCCTTACGAAGGTTAAGTCAGGGCACGTGTCTGAACTGACGCTGTTCCCCTGTCTAGTTGGGTGGTGTTCGTCGGTTAGCAATTCGCACTCTGCCTGTTCTGCTGCAGCGCAAATGCCACGTCCCTTCTTGTCGTCTTTATTGTAGCCCCACCTCGGGCTCTTGGCGTTGAAATCACCTGCTATTACTAGGGTGTTGTTCCCCGCGAACTTTTTCGCCTCCGTAAAGAGCCTAATAAAGTCCCCATCTTTCTGTCTGGGCGGGCTGTATAGGTTTATAATATAAGTGCTTTTAGATCGTGCTTTCTTTTTGGGGATTATCTCCGTGATCACGTGTTCGATCCGGGTGTCCTTTATTTCGTTATGTGCTATGGCTACTACTTGTTTGCTAATGAGAGTTGCCGTACGGCCATTTTCCTGACACGTGTAGCCCCTAAGCGTAGGGGTGCAGTTTGTTTCCTGTAGCATAATTACGTCTGGTGGGGTTCCTCTGGCATAGATGAATTGCTGCAGGAGGCCTTGTTTTTGCCTGTACCCCCTGCAGTTCCACTGCCACATCTCTAATTGTTGGAGGCGTTCTGCCATGATGGGTTACCATTATTTGCGTTGGGGGTTTCTGTGCCGAACCTGCGTTCGTTAAGTAATCTGTCTCTAGCATCATTGGTTATTCTCTGTGTGTTTTGGCTCTTGATGTGCGTCCTGACATTCTGTTCTAACAGGGCAAACTTTTGTTGTCCCTGCTGCATTTCGCTTTTTAACTGCTGCATCTGCTCTTGCATCTGCCTCTGCATGTTCATCATGAAGGTTTTAAGGTCATCGTTGGAGGTCCCTCCCTCGTGGTGTTGTTGCCCCGTCTCCATCGCCCTAGGCGGTGGGGTCAGAGTCCTAGGCGGGGCATAGCCTGTCCTCGATTCACGTAGTTCTCTGATAACCTCGCTTAGCTGCTTCCTAAGCTGCTCAAGTTCACGTTTAAGTGTCGTATTTTCCTCCGCTAGCTGTTTCTCGCGTGCGGTTTGTGTGTTGTTTGTGTTCGAGTGCGGAGCAAAGAGTGATTTGGGAGGGCCGTCTCCCCAGCTCACCTTAACGCCGCCGCTCTTCTTCTTTTGCTGTCTCTGCCCTTGCGTCTGCTTCTGCTGTTGCTTGTCGTTGCCGCCCAGGGGTGGGAAGGACTCGTCCTTTTCGGATCCCCGGCTCTGGCTCCGGTTCCGGCTGCCCCCGCGGCTGCTCCGGCCCGACTCCTGACTCTCGTCACGGAACCATCTTGGTGTTCTTCCCCGGCTGCGGCCCCGGCTACGGCGTTGCTGCTGCAGGGGGCCCCACCGCAGCTCGCTCGCCGACTTGAGTCGCTGTTTGCAGTCTCTCGTGCCCGCCACGTGGTCGCCGCCACACAGCAGGCATTTGGGTGTGCATGGGTGGTCTGCCGCCGGGTTCTGGAGACCGCACTGTCTGCAGGCCCTAGTCTCCGGATTCGGGCAGACGTCCATTCGGTGCCCCTGTTGGCCGCAGGTGTAGCATACCTGCCTCGTGGGCCGGTACGGGTAGCACCAAAATTCTCCGCTGTGGTAGAGAACTTGCTTCGGGAGGGTGGGGCCGTCGAAGGTGATGAGGGCCGTGCTGGATCTCCCGAGCATTCTGGCTGTTAGGATCTTCACGCCTTGCGTGCGAACTCTGAGGCTTGCCTTGAGTTCCTCGGGCGAAGTCTCCGGATCCACTCCGTGGATCACCCCGCGTAGCGTGCCGTCCGGCGCCGCTACGTGTGCGTTTACGGCGTAGTTCTTGCCTCCGAAGCTCAGCTGCTTGATGCGCATAATCTTCTTGGCCGCTTCTTCGTTGCTGGTGCTCACAATTATGATGTTCGATCCAATGCGCAGCCGGATGATCAGGTCTTCTTCCTTACATCCCCGCTCGGTAGCCGCGACTACCGCCCGCGCCACGTGGTGTTGGTGCAAGTCTCTGACTGCGAGTTCTCTCGGCCGGAGGACGATTTTAAAGTCGTCTCTGGGGAGCGGAGGCAGGCGTCGCCTCGGCGCTCCCTCCCTCTCCTTCTTCTCCGCCGCGGCTGGCGCGCCAGCTGCGTTCTTCGTCGCCCCTGAAAAAGGCGCGCAATCTAGGCCGTTTCCCGCCAAGACTTGCTGCTTGCCGCCGCCGTCTTGGCGTTTCCGTTGTTTCTTCGACATGGCGACTATCCAGTCGTCTTCTTTTTCTCTGTCGATTCCGCTTACTTGTGAGCGTTGGATCGTTGAGGTGCTGCTTCCCGGGGCTTGGATCCCTGCTGCAGCGAGGCCGTCTCGGTCTTGCTGCATGTGGGCCACTTCGATGGTGTCGTGGAAGTCTTCTTCCATGTTTTCCTGGGATTCAGCCGAAAATCTTGTCGGTCTTAAGGTCACGGGTTGGTCGTAGCTCGGATTGCTCGTTCGGGACATCGCTCCGATGCGTCTTCACCGCGGGCCGAAGCCGGGAAGGACGCGGAGCCCCGTACGTAACGCCCTGCCGACCACGTGGGAACTTCAAATGCCGATAAAATCCGAAAAAAGGGGACCCACCGGCTTGAAATTGGTATCCTCGTGGTCCTCTTCACTTCCGACGTCGATTCCGACCAGAATTTCGGTAGTCCGATGGGATTAACCGGGTCAAAGGACCCCAAAATCACGGAGCGCATGTGAAGCACGTCCGCACTCTTCGGCGAACGCAGCGTTCCTCAAGCGGTACAAAAGCGCCTCTAGTGAAAGCGGTGTTGCCTTAGAAACGAGCTGTTTCTAAGGCTCAGGCGTGCGTCGCTTGCTCAGGCGCACATTTCGTTGCCGCGCCGAACGCTGCGTTGCTCGACTGTCACCGCGTCCGATGCGGGGCGCGTAGTCGCTGCGCCGTAGCCCATTGTCTTCCACCCCTTGGTGGGTCGACGGGAACGCTGTCGCGTTCCACTCTTGAAGGCGAAGCTTAAGCGTCCTCCAATTTTTGTGTTAACACACGGACACGATCATGGGGATGTGATGCCCAAATATGGGACGGAGGTTCGTGTACTCAAAAGGTTCTGACGGTTCTCTTAGGCGGAGCCTCCGAGAACCCAATTGAGGACAAAGCCGTTGGTTTGAAAAAAACACACACAAGGACTTTTAATCAAACTAGAAGCGCAAAATAAATGATAGAAATACATAGAAAGAATAAAAAAAAACACTCATATAGACATCACAGCAGTAAGATACACATTTGGGCTAGTATGAAGCTGACTAGTGCGCGAGTGCGGGCTTGCCACGACGGCAGGGACACATAACAGTCTCGACGCGGCGACGCGGCGACAAGCTGACGAAAGGAGTTGCGCCGGTCTCACCAAAGGTCGTGGTGGAAGTGGATTGACCGGGCGACCGGAGCGCGCCAGCTCTGGCGTGGAGAGGTAAAGCAGGCGGCTTGGTGGCACGAGCAGACGGCTGCGGCGTTCTGGCCGGGCAGCTGGGTGTAGAGCTCGGGCCCGTAGCCCGACTGCTCTTGTCCTACCCACGGGCACAGAAGCTCGAACGCCGGCCTCGGGCAGCAGGCGGCACGACAGACGGGGGCGGCGTTCTGGCCGGGCAGCTGGCGTAGAACTCGGGCCCGTAGCCCGACTGTTCTCGTCCTGCCCACGGGCGCAGAAGCTCACAGGCATTGAGGAGCTGACGGCACGCTCGGGTAGACGGGCGACGCACAGGAACGGGCTGGCAGGAGGCCCCGGTCGGGTGAAGTCCTGGTGGCCTCGGGTCCGGAACCCGACGGCCGGTCTTCAACTCCCGGTGGTTGACCTCCTCCTGGCGTCGCTTCCTGGAACTCTCCCGGCGTCTCCCCTGCGTCTTTCCGCTTCTGCTAGCGCACCACGCTTTTTCTTCTCTCTGGCCGATTAGGCATTCTCCGATTGGCTGCCTGACGCCCCGTAGTCTTTCCTAATTGGTTTGCTATTCTTCTTTTAGTTGTTTTTCTTGCGCCGCGGGTTCATGTGCCGTACGCTCTTCGGCGTTGTCGTTTTTCTCCTTGCAGCACGCAATTTGCCTCGGCGCGCGCACTCCTTGTCGTCTACTCCTGACCGTCCCGATCACCACACCATGTCACGCACCACACATCACAGGGGGAACTAGCCCTTAAGAGATTCGCTGTAAATTGTTTCTATATACTATCCAGAAAGCTCGTCTTTCTTGTTCTCTGCTTGGGTGTCTTCTTGTCCCACAGTTAACATTAAATATATATGTTGCAGAAGACATGAAAACGTGTTTATATATGTCCCATCACTTTCACGCACGTCCATAAACTACCTGTCTACATACATGAGATCTATATGCATGACATGTATAAAAGGCGATATATACATATCTTTTAAAGGCACACTGTAAGATGGAGTGGCGGACTTACCATTCACGCGATTATTGTCAAGCGTACATCGCCCTTTTCTCTGTTCGTTCTTCACCCGAATATTACCGATATATATGATGTTGTCGCTCGGCTGGCGACGCTCCTATTGACGCCTAAATTTCTTGACTATTACCATGTTTCTGGCAAAATCTTTTGCGTAATTACGTGATGCGCGTGAGGTGAATTCTGTAAACAATACTGAATGTACACGGGGAGCACGTGTTAATGGTTTGATATGTACGTTTAAACGTGTATAAATAACGGACATGCACTTCACCCGTGAGATCAGATTCTTTGGCTGACGCTTGTACACGCTGCTACAGTTGTGACTTGAGTCTTTTGTGTTCCTTGCCATGTGTCGACTTCACAAGTACTTGATTCTTAGATCACACTTTGGGCTGATGCTGGCTTCGTGACCTTAAGCACAACCACAATTCTGGTGGAAGATTATCTCTCAGTGAACAAGGAAAACCCGGCAAACAACGAGGAAAGGCAGACCAACTTGTGAAAGAAACACTAATGTTGTCGTGGACTCGCGAGCTAGTATCAGGTTACAATGGGGGATGCGGGCGTGCTAATCCTACAAAAGACAAACAAGAACATAATATAAACGTGAACAAGCACGATGTGTCCTGTGCAGTGTTCCCTGTAGAGTTATGCTGCGAAAACGCAGGGAGCTCATAACTTTATTTGGGCTTCCTTTTTATCCTTCTTAATCTTTCTGGATACAATACCAATGCATAATGTTACGCGTGGAAAGCTATTTGCAATATATATATATATATATATATATATATATATATATATATATATATATATATACAAAGAGTGAAAGTGCGTGGAGAGGGAAGAGAGACCAGCCAGGCTGTGTCCACTTTTGTAGACTTCAAGACCGTCGTCACTTTCTTCGTCTCATCGTAACATGACTCCCGGTGCAAAAAGCACCGTTCCGATGCATCAAAGGCGACCGTCAGGAATAGCGTGATATATTATACCCTCAACAACTCCAACTCAGAAAAATACCTGTGCCACGAATATTCATCGTTTGAATATGCCGCCCTTATTCACTGCGACGATCGAGAGTTCACTATGTCATTCCGGACACATAAGAACATAGGAAGATTATTTCCCGTGTTTGAGTGTGAACAAAGACCGCTTGGCCGAAGGATTGTGCATCTCGCCCAATGGGACCTCGGCATTATTATAATATACTACCACCATCTAGAAGAACTTTGGAAATGCTCATGGAGCAATATAACCTCAAGCGTCGAGTCCCAAGCTATGGACCCTGTAAAAATCCGGGAGATCATAAGAGTCGTGTGCGAAGGAATGCGTCAATTGTACCATGTATCGCAGTGTCAAGTACACGTGATTGGCGAACTCATCGATGAAAAGAGCAAGCAGTTACTAGTGGTACCTGCACTGGAGGCACAACAGCCACCACCTTAACCAGAACTCAAGTCCTCTTCCATTGACCATACCTCGTTCTGCATCGCCTAACCTTTCAACAGCTTCACGAACTCTACTTTTTCAAAGCAAACGACCGACCAATACTCTGCTTTCTGATAGCACTTAGGGTGATACTCTGTATGTACGATCCGTGTGTGCAACCTGCTTAGAGCAACTTTGAAATTGGAGTAGTCATTTTATGCTTGCAGAACTCAACAATCAGACTTCATAACTTAAAAGTAATTGAACTGGGATGATGAAAATTGCTCAAGAAACCACTCTTCAAATACTTATCCCATGATAGTTTTCTAAACAAAGTTAACGAATTACTCACCCTCTACGACGAGTGACATTGAATTTATTGTTTCGGAGCTGGTAGAGAATGTCCAAACATTAGAGCCCAAAACTACTCTGTAAAACCAAGAACAGCAGTTTATGCTTCGTCAAAAACAAGTGAATTCTTCGGACTTACTTTTTCCCCCGTCTCATATATAACTCAGCGAGTGTGACCTCTTTTTCGGTGATCTTCTGACGTTCTTCCCGGCTGCATGGCAGGCCCATTTCATCGGTTGTATAATACTTCCACAAAGCAGAACTCTTTTTCCAAAGCTGCAGAAATACAAAAAATAATTAGTTTCCTTATCAATTCATCTTAAAGGGACACTAAAGGCTAGTACAAAGTCGACATAGGCTGTTTAAATACGATTCCAGAAACCTCGCAAGGCTTGTGTCGGGCCAAGAAAATACTTAGTTTACGAGAAAATTGCACCTGAAGGGTCCGAATACCTTTATCGCATTTCAAATCTCTCGCCACCGAACCAGAGGAGTGTTGACGTTGCATACGCCATCACCACCCTTTGCTGCCATCAGTGAGTAAGCGGTGGTACCGAGTCATGGCAGAGCGGCGGATTCGCCGCTGCAGCTGCTTTTTGGTCAAGTGGCGTAGACAATTCGGGCATCCCGCAACATCACATGGAGGTTGAATTCTCTACTAGTTGTAGTTTGTTCGAGTTATGCGAGCCAGCGAAACCAGCACACTGCTATGCAATAACGAAACTACTGGAACGCCAAAGCGTGGGCGGCGCAATGTCGAGCGAAAACAAAACCCTTCCACCGTCCGCGTCGCTGTCAGGGTTATTTCAATTAGTACATTTTCTAAAAGTGAAATAGAACTGGACAAGTAGCACATTATTTAGTCTTATAATACAAGGATGTTTTGTGCAACGAATGGTTGAGTACTAGTGACAGAATTTAACTGAGGAGTGCTTTCGTCATCGGGCAAGTATTTGAATGTCCCTGGGGAGTCTCTAATCATGTCCTGCATATACCTCAATTTCTCGATTATTAAGGCTCTGTTTGCGGCAATATTGAGGCCTTAGAGATTCTCAAGCACTAATCTGTGACTTTAACTTGACTTAATGTTTGCCTTTAGTGGCCCCTTTAATATTTTGTAAAGGTGTATTTATCTATTCACAAATAAACTTATATTACAATGCTGGACCATGGTCACAGTTGCTATGTCGAACCTACTCGGTCACATTTACTACCGACAACAACAATATTTCATAATACATTCTCTATTCTGCCACACTTTTGAGCAAAGGTGCATATTGTGATGAGTATTATTTTTTTTTAGTGTATTGGCAAAGCAATTCCACACTTTTTCTTATTCGAAATTGTTTGTGTTTAGAGTAATTTATTTTTAGGCCTTTAATGTCTGCTGCCAGAGTCACACACAAATGTCAAGCACCTCTGTCAGCTAATACTTTCAATATCATAGAATAATCTAGCAAAAGACAACTATGGTAGAAATTGAGAATTCATCAGAACACTTTAGAGTTTTCCTTTTATTTTATTCGAATAATTACACGCACAGTGTGTTTGGATCCCACTGCGATGCCCAACGAGTTTGCGACACTATAGTAAGGTGGATCTAGACACTGTAGAGAGAGAACGAGCCAGACACAGGCTGTGGTAACGAAAGCAAATTTATTACTTAAGGCCGGTGGCAATGCGCTAACCGCAGTTTGAAATCCCTGTTCGCCGCTGCTGAAATGTGGCTTGGTGTTGACGACGCTTCTCTGCAGGTGATGGCGGAACGCAATAGCTTAGCCCCGATGAGCCATCGTCACTTGGAATTGCGCCACTGTTACTCGGTTCCATAGTTGTCGTTCTAGTCCCTGCCATAATTGGTGATGAGCCGGGTTACCTCGGGAAGGGTCCGCGTCACTTGGAAACGGGCCGTGGTTACTCGGTCCAGCCACTCCCACCTTCGTCACTGGCAGGGAGAGAGGTCGGCTGTCCGTACATTAGCAGGCGAAGCGTCGCTAGGTCGTCAGTTCGAGGGGGTATCGGGAAGGGTTTCGCCGTTTTGGTTTGGAGGCGTGTTCGCAATTGCTTCTACGACGTTCCTGTTCGTCATGTCCCAAGTTCAAAGGCGAAGAGCTTCTGAGGCTCCAGCAGCGTATGGTTTTGTTGCCTCCATGAGCGAGCAATTTATTCTCTCCATGACTGAAGGCTTCATTCCAAAAACATGCCGCCTTCTAGACTGTTCACTTTGAACAACCAGTCACTCCCCTCAAGATGTCTAGGAATCACGGAGTTGATTGCCAAGTTACGTAGGCCACATGTATACCGGTCGTCACACCACTACAATATGCACCAAGACGTCGGGCAACTCCCCTAATTATATCTCAAAACCAGATCACTAACGCAAAATGAATCTTTGTATTCATGTAAAGACAAAACAAAGAAGGTATAGTAAAAACGTGTGACGACTTATTCGGCCGAAATGGAATAATGACAAAAAGTGAGGCGTTCTTATATTGAATTCAAATAGAAGTTTAGGATCTTCACACAGTTTGCGATTTCTTTATTGGTAGGGTTATTCCCAACAACCCTTTTTCATGCCAACTTGTCCTGCTAGGCGATCTCTGGTCAATTGGATAGAGGACCAGGCTGCTCTGCTGTGGGATCCTGGTTCAAAACCAACCGTCACACTAAGGCGTCTCACTAAATATACGCCGCTGAGCACCTACCTCTCTTCAGGGAATCACTTTCGCGTAAACCTGGGTGATTCGGTATGGGAAGCTAATCCGTCAACCTCCTTGACACCATTTCGGGCGATGGGGCACGTTTCAGTAATATATGCAGCGATTCAATAAACTTCTTTCACGCGAACTTGGATCATTGGTTATGCGTGATTGGCTATGCGCCACTGTTCAATGAACATATTAAGCGCCCAATTGAGTCATTGGGTACGGACCGCTAGGTGTGTGCCGCCCTTCAATAAATCTCTTTCAAACCAACTTGTGTGACTGGATAGACCATTGGGTGTGTGCCGGTCATCAATAAGGAAAAAAAATGTTTTTCTTTATTTCAGAAGAATTAGCCATGAGGTGAAGGTGAAACATATTACAAGAAACGGTGACAACTTCCTTTTACATTCGCAAATGTCGGTCCCTAAATTCGCAGTTTTTTATTGATGAGGATTTCGCTCAAAGAGCCTAGCAATGACAACAATAGGGAGCAAACGAGGCTTGTTCTACTATGCAGCGTAAACAGCACCCAGGAAGCTACAGGTGGCATAGGTATAGCTGACCCGATGGTGAGTGCATGTAGTGAAGAAACTGAGCCGTTAAGCTGCAGAAGCATCGCGCACTCGCACAAACAAAGACGTTGAGAAGAAAACAGAGCCACGAAAACATGTGCAGCTGATGTATTTGTATCTCCTTTGAAAAGGGGACTTATAGCCAACTGGAGTTATTCTGGTTATATATAACCTTTTTCATTTTAGCCGTCCCTATCTTTCATATGCCTCTCTGTATCTCTCTCTCGCACACTCATTTTGATATTCTTGTAGACATCTTATTATTTTTTTCTCAAATCTTGTTTATCTATTTAGTAGCGCTACATATGCATGTAACGCAACGGGTCGTTTCAGTGCCTTCCTTATTTTTTGTCCGCCAATGCCCTAATTCTATCTTGCTTATCTCGACTGTTGACTGACTGCTGCTTACGACGTGAACCAAAACACTGCCACGAAGCCGTGATGGTTGTCTGATATTACCTTCTAGAATGCATCCGGAAAGCTGTCGCCTCTACACGCCGGCTGAGTTGAACGGTATCATGCTTTCAAGCACTGGCAGCTTTAGTATTCATATGTTTTGGACGTGAGTACAGCACGGTAGAAAAGTGGCACTTAAATATCCTAATTGCAAGAAATGTAAGTCATAAAGATCATACAGGTGACTTTAAAATAGTAATCCAAACCTTTTTATTCCTTCCATGCCTGCTTTCATCTCCCTTACGTAGGCACAAAATAGCAAAATATCACAGAAAGACACTTCCAAGCACAGCCATCTTAACTATCCAAGCTTCCCGCCATGTCTTCTGCTGAATTACTCGGGGATACGAAAATGATAGCTTAATATCCTCGGGGCAACAAGAGAACATCATTAGCGCAGAATTCCATTATTAACACAAACTTCATCATTTGTATGCCCATTTTCCTCACTCTTAGGTAGAAACAAAACGATAAAGTATCGCCACATCGAGGGCTTGCGCCAAGGTAACTACGATATTAACCTGCATCAGATATATTTCCGCCAAGGCTTGACATAAAAACGCTTGACTAGACAAACGAGCTCTAGGTTGAATAGCGTCGGTCTCAACACCATGCCTTGTGGTACTCCACGGATTGTTAGGTGGTGAGTCGTGGCATCATCCTTGGTCATCACGAATGAAATACCTGGCGGTGAAATAACTACATAGCCACTGAAAGGTGCGGCCACCAATTCCGGCTTCAATCAGAGCTACTATAGTGGCCTAATGTTACATTATCATAGGCGCCTTTTATGTCAAGGAACAGAGCCGCAGTGAGTTGTTTCAGATGTTTTTGATGCTGAACAAAGGTAAGCTAATCGATTAAATTTTCTATGGATGAGCTCCCACGCCGGAAGCCTGCCATAACATCTGGGTGTACGTTGTAATCTTCCAGGTACCATTCCAGCGAGTCAAACTCAATATTTTCGCTACTTTTCCGATGCAACTGACCAGAGCGATGGGATGGCACGAGGACAAATCTAACGGTGATTTACCAGGTTTGAGAAATGGAACCAAGCGGCTGCATATCAATTCACGGGGAACTAAACCACTGTGCCAAGTGGTTTATGAGCATGAGTAGTGCTTTCTGCCCAAGATTTCCGAGCATCATATAGGTGACGCCGTCCGGCCCAGCTGACAAAAAGCGCCTGCAAGTCGCCAGTGCCGCTTTAAGCTCGTCCACCGAAAACACTACATCCATGCGGGAGTGTCAAGGCACAGGAGTGACACATGATGTAAGTGCACGTTCGGGCTGCAAGCTGGCACATCTTCAGCCCAATTCTTCAGCAATGTCAACTTCTCTTCGACTTTGCTGCAAAGCGAGAGATTTCAAAGGAACACGCTGTTGCCGTAATACGTGCAGTTCACGCACGGTTCTGCATACCTCAGATAAGCCCTGACGTCCATCCAACGACTCACAGAATCGTTTCTATATTTGAGATTGTAGTGTATCAATGCGGTGTTGAACCTTCTTTTGCGTCCGCCCTGTTTCTCTGAGATCGTGGATGGATTCAGTTCTCCTGTGTCTTTTTTCAGCCCGCCGGCGAATAACTCGTAGTCGCTGCGGTTCGGCTTCAAATTCTTCATATTTTACGAAACGCTGGAAGCCACGCGTAGCCCCGTGCATGGCTTTGGTATTTTGTGTTCCAGGCTGGAATGTTTTACTTCCTGACATACTTTCTCCATGTGTGACCGAAATGCCAACCAGTCAATTCGCCGGAGAGTCGTGGATGAGTATTTAAATAGCCCCTTCATCTTCAGGCATATGGGAATATGGTCGCTTCCATATGATTTGTTCTTTGGAAACCATCTCACGTTTCTTTTAAAACGCCGAGAGACCTGGGGTAAATCTAGGTAGCTGCTGCATCTAAGCCATTTTAAAGACGTTGGAACACCATCGTTGAGGCAATACATGCCATGCTTTGTGGCAAAGGATGCTAGTCTCCTTATCCTAGATTCCATCTTTCAAGCTCCCCCAAAGCGAATGGTATGAATTAAAATCTCCGGTGGGAATCGTAGGGGCGGGTGTCGCTGATAACACGTCCTGCAGTCGGTTAGAGTCAAAACTACTTCAAGAAGCAATGTAGACAGCGACGAGAGTGAACGTAAGCTCCTTCGTTTTTACGATTAAACAAACTGGCTGTCGTCGTGAGGCGGAACTGGGAGCGACACGAATGTCAGTTCACAGCTAATATGTACAATGACTTTGCTCACATCAGGACATGTAGAGGACATGAATACCTCATAGCCAGCGATACGTGTGATATTGTGAACGTTCGGTTCGTAAATTAGCAGGTTGTGAAAACGAGTTTCGAACACAAAGTGAACAAAATATGAAATTGATGATTTGAGGCCGCGTGAATACCACTGCAATAAAAACGCTTTCTGGACTTCCTTGCGGAAGGACAGCCAGGGGCGGACCAAGGTGCTATGCGAAGATTTCAAGCACTGGAGTCAACGTGCCCAGTACTTGCAGTGCTTTGTGAGCAACCGGAGGGTCCATATTTTTCATTGAATGCTTGTCTCGCATGTGGTCAACCACATTGACTTTTTGATTTTAAGGGCCGAGTCACGTGCGTTGGCTCTGGTGCGTGGCATGTCTTCAGCAACGCTGGCCACACCTCACTTCATCAAGCACGAATACCGTGGCCGCTTTTTCGCTGACATTCGTGCCTTTATTGGAGACAGATGCAACAGGAGGCGGCGTTGCCAGAAGAGGCACCTCTTGAACCGAAAGCGCATTTTGTAGACTCGTTTCCAGGAGCGATGTCGCCTTATTTTAGCAGAAGCATCTCTGTGTGATCATTCGTATCTGGTCATTTTCCTCAAGATTTCCTTCTCTTCCTTTAGGTGTGGACAGTCTTTTAATGATGCAGGGTGCGAGCATTTCCATTTTGGGCACATGAGCTACGTTGCAGGGCAAGTGTCAGTGTCGTGTTGTTCGGAACATCGTGACCATATTGTTGAATTGCGGCAGAGAGCATGCACGTGTCCAATTCTTTGGCACCTTACGCACTGAAGGGGTTTGGATATGAAAGGCCGTACCACATGCCGAAAGTGGTCGACCATTACATGTGATGGTAGGCAGTAACCTTTAAAGACGAACCTTACACTGGGCGAAGTGCCAAGGCACCGAGCTTGCAGTAAGGCAATACTGTCTGACGCAGGCTTGATTAAAATTGGCAGGTCGTTGTCGCTAATCGATACAAACCAGCAGTCTCGGTCAATCTTCCCCAGTGTGCAAGTTCCTTATCCATGTCATTTTCCGGTGCTTATCGTCTGCCTTTTTGGGAAAACAATGAAATGGTAACATGATTTATTTGCATGGCACTAATGCATACAGTGCACAAACAATAACATAGAGAATGTAAGAACACAATGAATACATGTGTACAAAGAATACGTTTTTGTATATCTACATCTTTTTTTCGGGATTGTGCATGGTTGTGTATTGGGATTTCAGTACTAGGGGGCAACTTTTCCGGGCATGCATTAATATAAGTATTTGCTTCACTTGAGGCATCAATCAGGATGACCTTGCTCTCGGCACGGCCACTAGGGTCCAACGAGTCGCGAATACTTAAGCGCGCCTTGCTCTTTTGTTGTGTGCCAGTATGCAGAATACTCGACGTCTTTCAGAAAAATGTGTGCGCTCTTTACGAAATTCCGAGGACGCCTGAGCACTTCTTATGAGTTGTAAATGCAAAAGTATTATTAGCCGATTGAACGCCGCTGAGTGGTTCTTCGGGCTATGAGTTCCTGGCGAGCAAGCCAGCGCATTTAGACGCTTAGCCAATGTCTCCTACATAGTACAAAGCCGTTGCGCTTCGAGCTGTGACGTCATGCTACCTTGCCCGAGTGCGATATAATCTAATACAGACGCTCTCGAATAATTTGCGATGATTTTGATGTCATCGGTTTCTTCTCGCCTGGCTTGGCTATGATAATTTCGGTCCAAGTAGCATAAGGTCAAAAAGTCGCAGTTTCTCCCGAAAGACGAAGCAGCCATTGCGATAGCAAATTACTCGACAGCTATACAAAGTAAATATAGTAGTTGTATTGGCCCTACTATATATCTGTAAACATAGGCACACTAACTGAATTATAAAGCTTGGTATCACGTGCGCACAAGCTAACTTCAATACATCTGACACGATGAGCGAGGAAACTCGCTATCAAAATACTGGCGAGAGGAAACGCAGCTGCAGCAGCGAGCGAAGTGACATTGGCGCTGTCTATCGCTTCAACGCAAAGTGAGTGCCGGAAACATGCAGCACGCAGAAAGCTACGAGCCGCCGATGCGCTTAAACGCTGCCCCCACAGCAGATTGCTCTCAAGTTACAGCAGCGTGACCGCGAGCAGCCACCACATGGGCAGTTGCAGCAGGAGTAGAACGCTTCCCACCAATCCGTTTTATCAGACAGCTGTTCATGTCTGCAGTGACACCTCTAGCAGCACCTACTGTTATATAGCTAACTCGACCAGAAATTTCGTTTCACTTGAAAAATTAAAATTGACACTCACTTACGTATCCTTACGTGAGTTCAATGCGAAAGCATTCAAGTGTACATCAATCCACTTTATTCCACCTTAAATACTTTAATTCACCTTCATTCACTTTATTTCACCTTAATTCACTTTATTTCACGTCATTCACTTTACTTCGCCTTAATTCTCTTTACTTCACTATGATTAACTCTAATTCGCTTTTGTTAGCTTTATTTCACTTTAGTTCACGTTAATCACCCGTAATCACTACTATTTGTAGTTGTCCGGGATGAACCGAGAACAAGGACATCAGAGATGGAGAAGAGAACGAAAAACTTTGAAGACAGTAATGGCAGCTGACTAGCATTATTAAAGTATTGAAGACTTTCACCATGTGGGGTAACATTATATTTCGTGCAGCCGATGACAGCCTCCACATGTGGGTGGCATTCTTCCTCGTAAGACGCTACGGCTGCCCCTTCGTCACGGGCTATGCTTAGGAAGGTGAGAGCTTTGTTGGGGCGCCGGTAGAAATGACTACACCAGGCCTACACGAAACCAACACCAATAAAGTCAAGGGACCAATTAGCGACGTCACAGATAGAGGTACTGTCAAAATCGATATGAAACTGGCACAAGTCGAACCTATGAGGAAACAAATTGGAAAAGAGTCTGACGCTCAGGCCGATCCAGATCACAACGCACTGCCGCATCTTGAAGGCATATTAAATGCGACTGCATAACTAACGCAAACGCAAATGCAGCACATGGAACAACAGCAAGCAATTCTGAGTATAGTTGCCGCAGGTTCGATACGCAGAGATACAGTCAAGCCAGAAAATTTTCATTGTAGCACACCTGGTGCCGCTTTCTGGCTAGATTTTTTTCCAGTGCACATGTCACCCAAACGGAGTTGATACTTAACATACGACCATTCCTATGTGACAACGCTAAAAGGGGGTATAATCTGCACATCACAGAGTATATGACAGAAACATGGGTAATGCGGGAAAAAAGTTTTACTCAGACATTTCAACTGAACCCAGTCCACTTGTGGGACAAAGCAACTTTTTACAAGCAGAGAGACAGCAATTTGCTGGACTATTACGTTGAAAAGAGGCGCCTACTGAAATTGGAGGATTCCACGCTTCCAGATTCTTGTGTCGTGTCTCTAGTGCTACATGGCATGACAAGAGACTGCCAGAGACAATATCCAGGCTCAAGCACCGTGTACTTCCATGGAGCTGCTCTACTGCTTAAAATATGTGTCGTTCGAGTCCTGGTCTCAACATTCGTCAATACGCGAGGTGCAACACAAACTGAAAAAGGAAAGCACGCAAAAAAGATTACTCTGAATGCATGAGTTGTCAGATTCCTAGGCAAGTGGAGTCCGATAAGAACGTGCTTGAAAAATTCGTGAACATAAGGACATCTGAGACGCAGGGGCAATATTCCTTGCGAAATCCACCATTTTGCTTGTCCCAATGAATAATATTGAGGTGCCCGCGGTCATCAATACAGGGACCTCGGTCAGTCTGATTAATGAGAAAAAAGTTGATAAAGGCGAAACCTTTGCCGGAAAAGCTGTCAGAGTTTATGGTTAGGACGGAAACTGTCGAGAGATAGCAAATTGGACGGATCTAAAATTGAAATTCAGAGATCCAGAGCTCACCGTGAGGAGCCTTGTCATGTCAGGAGTGAAGTTTGATTTACTTTTTTCCCGGCCTGACGTGAAATTATTCAAGATAAACATTCTTTGGAACGACATCATTACTACCAAAAATTCCAATCTTATTCAGTCACAAGATAGGACAACCACAAGCTCTGACGAGGTTTTGTTGAAATTTCCGGAACTTTTGTGTGAAGGCGCCTACCCTCCCGTGACGACTGCACTTGAAGTGCCTTTTTAACTTCGAGACAAAAGTGTTGCGAGGAAGCAAGTCTATGGGCTAGGCCACGAAAAGAAAGTACAGCCTAAACAGGAGCTCCAAGGAATGTTGTATTGTCACGTGGTGGTGACGTAGAAGAACACAGTAGCAATACTGTGAACGAGAAAACTAACTTTTATTGGGCGAACTTGTGCCCACAAAACAGGCTACACTTATAGCACAACGAAAGCGGCGAACACAGTCGGCGATCGTCGGAAAATCTGCCCAGCGAGTCAAGCGCGTCGGCTTTTATACAGCAGTCGTCGAATGTTCCCGACTAATCGCTGGGACCCGCGCGTATTCCACAATGTTCTACGCCATTCGCGTCAGGCGATGAAATCAGATAACATAAGGTTCGGCGACAACAGACAGCCGGGTAGAATCATCGATAACTTTCCAGAAACGTCGGATACATGCAGGCGCGTCCGTCGCTGTGCGATTACAGTTGTTAAGCGGCGAAACGTGGTCGCCCGATAAAGATAAGTACACGTGTCATTACCCCCCTCTTAAAAAGCATCGCCCCGATGCTGCTAACAAAGAAAAGCACTCGTAGCAAAGAAAACAACAAACTAAGGAAGTTCATCAGCGTCCGTAAAATGGTTTAAGGCGCACCACGTGGACCACTTCAGATCGTGCGCGGCGCCGCTGTGAGTGCGAAATGCCGTCTGGCACGACCTCATAGTCTAGTGCACCAATACGTCGGATGACCTTGTAGGGTCCGAAATAGCGTCGCAGCAGCTTCTCACTGAGTCCTCGCCGGCGTATCGGGGTCCATACCCAAACACGGTCGCCGGGCTGGTACTCGACGAAGCGTCGTCGGAGGTTGTAGTGTCGGCTGTCGGTACGCTGCTGGGTCTTGATCCGTAGGCGGGCGAGCTGTCGGGCTTCTTAGGCGCGCTGGAGATAGGTAGCGACGTCAAGATTCTCCTCGTCAGTGACGTGCGGCAGCATGGCGTCGAGCGTCGTCGTCGGGTTCCTGCCGTAAACCAACTTGAATGGCGTGATCTGTGTTGTTTCTTGCACCGCCGTGTTGTAGGCGAAGGTGACATACGGCAGGACCGCGTCCCACGTCTTGTGCTCGACGTCGACGTACATCGCTAGCATGTCGGCGAGGGTCTTATTCAGCCGCTCCGTAAGACCATTCGTCTGCGGATGGTAGGCCGTTGTCCTCCTGTGCCTTGTCTGACTGTAGTTCAGAATGGCTTGAGTGAGCTCCGCTGTAAAGGCCGTTCCTCTGTCGGTGATGAGGACTTCTGGAGCACCATGTCGCAACAGGATGTTCTCGACGAAAAATTTTGCCACTTCGGCTGCGCTGCCTTTCGGTAGAGCTTTAGTTTCAGCGAAGCGGGTGAGATAGTCCGTCGCCACGACAATCCACCTATTTCCGGAAGCTGATGTCGGAAACGGTCCCAACAAGTCCATCCCGATCTGCTGAAAAGGTCGGTAAGGAGGCTGGATCGGCTGTAGTAATCCCGCTGGTCTTGTCTGTGGTGTCTTGCGTCGCTGACAGTCGCGGCATGTCTTGACGTAACGGGTGACATCGGTGGTTAGGCGCGGCCAGTAATACCTTTCTTGTATCCTCGATAGCGTCCGGGAGAAACCGAGGTGTCCAGCGGTCGGATCGTCATGTAGGGCGTGCAGTACTTCTGGACGTAGCGCCGACGGAACAACAAGAAGGTGGTTGGCGCGGACTGGTGAGAAGTTCTTCTTCACGAGTAGGTTGTTTTGAAGCGTGAACGAAGATAATCCACGCTTAAATGCCCTTGGGACAACGTCGGTGTGCCCTTCCAAATACTCGATTAGGGCTTTTAGCTCAGAGTCTCCTCGTTGCTGTTCGGCGAAGTCTTCCGCGCTTATTATTCCAAGGAAGGCGTCGTCATCCTCGTCATCTTGCGGCGGCGGGTCAATGGGGGCGCGGGATAGGCAATCGGCATCTGAGTGTTTTCGTCCGGACTTGTAGATTACAGTGATGTCGTATTCTTGTAGCCTGAGGCTCCACCGTGCCAGCCGTCCTGAGGGGTCTTTTAGGTTAGCTAGCCAACACAACGCGTGATGATCGCTGACCACCTTGAATGGCCTGCCATATAGGTAAGGGCGAAATTTCGCTGTGGCCCAAACAATGGCGAGGCATTCCTTTTCGGTTGTAGAATAATTGCCTTCTGCTTTTGACAATGATCGGCTAGCGTAAGCTATCACGTGTTCATGTCCATCTTTTCTCTGGACTAGGACGGCACCGAGGCCTAGGCTACTGGCGTCAGTGTGTATTTCGGTATCGGCGTGCTCGTCGAAGTGCGCAAGTACGGGCGGCGACTGCATGCGTCGTTTGAGTTCTTGAAATGCGTCGCCCTGTGGCGTTTCCCACTTGAACTCGACGTCACATTTAGTTAGCTGTGTCAGCGGCTCAGCGATGCGTGAAAAGTTCTTGGCAAATCGCCTGTAGTAGGCACACATGCCAAGAAATCTACGCACTGCCTTCTTGTCGGTGGGCTGCGGGAACTTTGCAATGGCAGCTGTCTTCTGCGGGTCGGGGCGGACTCCAGACTTGCTGATGACGTGGCCTAGGAACCGAAGCTCATCGTAGGCGAAGCGGCACTTTTCTGGCTTCAGAGTGAGCCCTGATGACTTGATGGCCTCGAGTACTGTTGCGAGCCGCCTAAGGTGATCGTCGAAATTTTCGGCGAAGACAACGACGTCATCCAAGTAAACGAGACAGGTCTGCCACTTCAATCCTGCTAAAACCGTGTCCATCACGCGCTGGAACGTTGCAGGCGCCGAGCACAGTCCAAATGGCATAACCTTGAATTCATAGAGGCCGTCTGGGGTGATGAAGGCGGTCTTTTCGCGATCTCTTTCGTCGACTTCAATTTGCCAATAGCCAGACTTGAGGTCCATCGAGGAGAAGTATTTAGCGTTGCAGAGCCGATCCAATGCGTCGTCTATCCGTGGGAGAGGGTATACGTCCTTCTTCGTGATCTTGTTCAGACGACGATAATCGACGCAGAAACGAAGGGTTCCGTCCTTTTTCTTCACCAGCACAACAGGAGATGCCCACGGGCTTTTCGACGGCTGGATGATGTCGTCGCGCAGCATTTCGTCGACTTGTTCTCTTACAGCTTCACGTTCTCGCGGCGAAACTCGGTAAGGGCTCTGGCGAAGTGGTCGAGCGTACTCCTCGGTGATTATGCGATGCTTGGCGACTGGTGTTTGTCGAATCCTCGATGACGTCGAAAAGCAGCCTTTGTATCGCCGGAGCAGACTTCTGAGCTGCTGTTGCTTAATCACGGGGAGACTTGGATTAATGTCGTAGTCTGGTTCGGCAACCATGGTCGTCGGGGTAGATGCGGCGGAATCCGAGAGGACAAACGCATTGCTGTTTTCCAGAATTTCCTCGATGTATGCGATCGTCGTGCCCTTGTTGATGTGCTTGTACTCCTGGCTGAAGTTTGTCAGCAACACTTTCGTGTTTCCTCCGTGCAGTCGAGCGATCCCTCTTGCGACGCAAATTTCACGGTCTAGCAGTAGACGTTGGTCGCCTTCGATGACACCTTCTAAGTCAGCGGGTGTTTCGGTGCCGACCGAAATAACAATGCTGGAGCGAGGCGGGATGCTCACCTGATCTTCGAGCACACTCAAGGCGTGGTGACTACGAGGGTTCTCCGACGGTATCGCATGGTCTTCCGACAGAGTTATTGACTTCGACTTCAGGTCGATGACTGCGCCGTGTTGGTTGAGGAAGTCCATGCCGAGAATGACGTCTCGTGAACACTGTTGGAGGATAACGAAGGTGACAGGGTAAGTCCGGTCGTGAATGGTAATTCTTGCCGTGCACATTCCAGTCGGCGTTATGAGGTGTCCTCCGGCGGTACGAATTTGAGGGCCTTCCCACGTAGTCTTAACTTTCTTCAACTGGGCGGCGATGTGTCCACTCATGACGGAGTAATCAGCCCCTGTGTCGACTAAGCCGGTGACTGCGTGGCCGTCGAGAAGCACGTCGAGGTCGGTGGCTCTTTGTCTTGCATTACAGTTCGGTCTTGGCGTCGGATCACGACTGCGTCGCGTTGACTTGTGGCTGGTATGTGACGTCGTCAGGTCGTCTTTCGTCGTCGCATTCTTTCCTTCCAGACTTAGTCGGGACGGCGGCGTGTGTTATGTCGTCGAGGTAGTTTCTTCGGCGTCTTCGTCGGCGGCGGAGGATCTTCGACAGTTCGACGGACAGCAACCGCACCTCCATCGGTTGCTGCTTTTAGTTTTCCGGATATGGGCTCGCTGACCGGCCCCGAGCTGGGCCAGTGTATGGTCGGCGCTGCGGCGACAGGTAGCGGCCTGGTGATGGTGAACGCGACGGTCGTCGAGAACTCCACTGAGTAGCCGCGAGGTAGTCAGCGATATCGCGAGGGCGTTCACCTTGCTGCGGGCGCGGAGCGTTGACGGCGAAACCTCGCAGTCCCATTTCCCGGTATGGACATCGTCGGTAGACGTGACCCGCTTCCCCGCAGTGGTAGCAGAGCGGGCGGTGGTCAGGAGCGCGCCAAACGTCGGTCTTCCTCGGGTAGCTCCGCTGGGCGACGGGTGGGCGCGCTGTCGGCTGCGGCGGCGCTGGTCGACGGAATTGCGGCGTTACAGGGCCCTGGCGCGGTCGCTGAGGAGGGCCTTGACGGCGTACGACGGCGGCGTAGGTCATCGCTTCGGTTTGGGGTTGCGGTAATTGAGGTTGCACCTCCGGAACTCCAAGCGACCGCTGAACCTCATCTTTGACGATGTCAGCGATCGAGGCCACTTGAGGCTGCGACGACGGGAAGATCTTCTTAAGCTCCTCTCGTACGACTGCCCTGATAGCCTCGCGCAGGTCTTCGGAGGCCAGTGATTGAACTCTGGCATAGTTTGTAGCGTTGGTGCGGCGGTCGAATTGCCGGTTTCGCATATCGAGTGTCTTCTCGATGCTAGTGGCCTCGCGAAGAAACTCGTCGACAGTCTTCGGTGGGTTTCGTACCATACCGGCGAAAAGTTCCTCCTTAACACCACGCATTAGTAGCCGGACTTTCTTTTCCTCGGACATTTCCGGGTCGGCGTGGCGGAATAGGCGGCTCATTTCTTCTGTAAAAATTGCGGTGGTCTCGTTGGGCAGCTGCACTCGGGTTTCCAGTAGTGCTTGGGCTCGTTCTCGGCGTACGACGCTTGTGAATGTCTGCAGGAAGCCACTTCGGAAAAGGTCCCAGGTCGTTAACGTGGCTTCTCTGTTCTCGAACCACGTCCTGGCAGCGTCTTCCAATGCGAAGAAGACATGTCGTAGCTTGTCGTCGCCTGCCCAGTTGTTAAACGTAACAACCCTCTCATACGTTTCTAGCCAGCTTTCCGGGTCCTCAAATGTGGAACCGCGGAACGTCGGTGGTTCCCTGGGCTGCTGCAGCACGATGGGGGACGCTGGGGCTGCCATTGGGGTTGCCTTGGTCACAATCTTCTTGGTCTTCTCTGGTAGAAGTCCGTGCTCCGGGGGCAGCTGTTGAAGACGGCGGCTTGCTCGATGGTCCGGGACTACGTTGGTGTTCTCTTTGCGGTCCGGGCTTGGGTCACGGCTTTGTGGGGGCGTCCGGTACATGAACGCAAAGCACCTCCACCAGATGTCACGTGGTGGTGACGTAGAAGAACACAGTAGCAATACTGTGAACGAGAAAACTAACTTTTATTGGGCGAACTTGTGCCCACAAAACAGGCTACACTTATAGCACAACGAAAGCGGCGAACACAGTCGGCGATCGTCGGAAAATCTGCCCAGCGAGTCAAGCGCGTCGGCTTTTATACAGCAGTCGTCGAATGTTCCCGACTAATCGCTGGGACCCGCGCGTATTCCACAATGTTCTACGCCATTCGCGTCAGGCGATGAAATCAGATAACATAAGGTTCGGCGACAACAGACAGCCGGGTAGAATCATCGATAACTTTCCAGAAACGTCGGATACATGCAGGCGCGTCCGTCGCTGTGCGATTACAGTTGTTAAGCGGCGAAACGTGGTCGCCCGATAAAGATAAGTACACGTGTCAGTATTCTGGCATGATCAGACCTTCGACCTCTGCGCTTCCCTCTCCCATTACCGTACACCAAAAGAAGACGGATCCTATTGCTTGTGCACAGATTACCGGCTTATAAACCGACAAACAAGCTATTTCTCTTTTCCGATGCCACGAATTGACTAAATATGCGCAGAGACCGGTGGGTGTCAGTGCTTTTCCACGATATACCAATGTAAAGGTCGAAGTACCACTCAAAGAGGAAAGCAAGCTGTTCACTGCGTTTATTACACCTTTCGACATATACGAATATAACCAGCTGCCATTTGCGTTGAGAAACTCATGCTCATGGTTCCCGAAAATGAAGTACTTTGCGCTCGAATAATTTCTTGATAAATTTTGTAGTGTGTATGTCGACGACAAACTTGTCTATTCACGAATAAGAGATCACCACATCAGTCATCTATCAATGATTCTAGGTGCATTGAGCAGAGCACAGCTTAAGAGCAACGTGGATTCAATGATAGATGAATGATGGATTCACTCAACCATACAGAAAGCTAACGCAAAGATTCACTTGGAAAGACATGAAGCCAGATGCCGATAAATACATAAACACGTGTCGAAACCGCCAGCTTCGCAAAGCCAATTTCAGACTACGCGGAAGCACACTGGTCACGCCGGAACATTCGAATGCAGCCTTCGAAATACTACATCTTGATTTTGCAGAAGTCAAAAATAAGGGTGAAGAGGTCAAAAAGATTCAATCATTCCTGGTTGCAGTGGAGGAGTGTACGCGGTTTCTGGCTGCTAAACAGGCAGGAAAGATGCGAACTGCGTAGCTTTTCTAGAGAGAGATATCTTCTCTAATGTTAAGGTCACCGTTGCGGGTAATGGACCGGCATTCCGAATAGAAAACTTTCCCCATTGAGCTGAAGCAAGAGGCGTCGAGCTGTGTTTTACAGCACCCTATCAGCCAGAAGCGAATTCTCTTGCGAGACTTGAAACAACCCTAACTCCAGACCCCAACTTCAAAGGCGGGTGTAAATGCACTCTCGAAACAGCTGTGCCTCACCATAACAGATCTCACACTGCAGCACTGGGATGTCGCTCTTACATCGCCGCTTTCCGGAAACCGTGTTGGTTACCTGCCGAAAAGCACCTGATATAGTTACAAAAACACTTTACGAAAAGTCACTGGATTTGAACCAGAAGCAAAACTATCGTAAAACAATGAAAGAGAACTTCGACAAACGTCGCCAGTGCACGATGCCCGATATTGAACCAGGAGACATGGTGCTGGTGCGAAAGGGCTTGCGTTCAAAGTGCCCCTTTATAGGCCCGTATTCTGTATTGAAAACAGCAAAGCGCCAACGAATTCTGAAGAGCGTGTACTATCAAAAACTCCGAGGAAAAACAGAAGAGGTGTCGATCGCTAATATTTTTCAATATCTTCCCAGGAGAGATGAAAATGAAGCTCGGTAGGATGTAGTGATCCATGATGAACCGACAACAAGGACGACAAAGATCGAGAAGAGAACGAAAAACATGGAAGACAGTAACGGCAGCTGACTATTATTATTAATGCATTCAAGACTTTTACCATGTGTGGGAACTTTATACTAAATAACGTTCTTGTACCATTTACAATCTTCTGTGTTATTACTGAGGTCGTACAAGACACTATGACGTCAGCTCCTCCCCATTGGCTGCGCCGTCACGTACCCCACAACGTACCCACGTACTCCACTGGGCCATATGTTTACTCAGCCAAATGGCTGCAACGTGGCCTGTGCAATGACGCACGCACTAGGCATACCTTGAGTCAATGAGAAGCCTGAAGCCGTTGAGGCGCCTGGGAAGCGGGGTCCTCTAGTAACCCGAATGCACGGGTTCGACTCCCACGTATACTGAAGTTTATCGAATTTTCTTTCAGATGCATTAATTTACGTTGTTTGCAGGAACCTGCCTGAGAAACATGACGTCTATCCGAGCATTTTGACGTGTTTTTAGATTTTGCGCGTCGAATGTCGCTTGATCATGCCAGATTTTCTGTCTCATGGGGCATACAATGCTTTCGCATTAGTAAACCACTCTGACACGGTGTCGTTTCTATAGGCGCCGATATGAACTCCATCTGATATAGTATACAAAAACACGAATACGCACTCGGATGTCCATCACTCTTTGTTTAAACATGCAGGCAGAGCTACTCTTGGAGTCATTAGGTTTGCCCGTTTCGATACCTAGTTAAACTGCAAATATATGTTCAAAGAAGACATCGGACAACTAATGATTACACCGTTGAGTGAATACGCGTAACTATTACTGTACTCAGTTACTGTTCTAGTAAAGGCAGAGAACATTGTGGTCATTCGGTGTCATCTGCCAGGGAGGACCCTTATCTCGAGCGTCAGCGGCGCATAGCCTGCAATTTGTATTTTGATATTTTGGGGATCTACGAAATTGTACGTCTCGCCGGTGCGGACATCTTATGGTCGCGACTGCATCAAATAGCCCATGGACAAAAAAAGCCAGCGTCTGTAGTAGCTATAGATCTCTTAAGTTTCCACCGGCTGCGAGGCCACCTAACGTGCGCACCTCGACGAAGGAGAGCGAGCGAAAGGGAACACCTGCTGGTGACGCTGGTGCACCCGGTGCTGCGTGAGCGGAGAGGGCATCGCCACGACACCACGTCACCGTCGCTCTCGCAAGCTTGTGTTATTCGCGCGTTTCTTGCCTAATCAAGCTTTCGCGTGTGTTCTACCTTCGCCTCGGTAATCGGTTATTAAAATATTTGCTTAAAAAAAGAAAAAGTTTTTGAAAGCAAACACGTTGGTGGCATTGAGTTTTGAATCTACGACCCGACGCTCAGAAACTCAGTAAAACCAGTGCCTCCTAGGTAGGACAGTTGTGGCCACTGCTTTATGACATCATGCTACTTGGACCGAAAACTTCCACGGCCAAGCCCGGCTGGACAAAAGCGATGACGTCAAAATCACCACGGCTTAATTGAGAGCGTGCCAATGAAATTTCATGTCAAAATAGCAGTACACCAGCGATCTATGTGCACCGGTCCTTTGCTAATGGTCTGAACGCGCTCGCTTGACGCGAGGAGTTCATCACTCGAAAGATCGCTCAGAGACCTTCAATTGGCCATTAATTCTTTCGCATTCATAACTCATAAGAACTGCTTAGGTGTCCTCGTATCTTACAGATATATGTATTTGCATAGACGTAATTAATATTAATTTGCAACCACGATCCTCAGCGTGTAATTTACTGAGTACTCTTGTGCCCTTACAATATCCAAAACTATTGCGGGATTTTTTATTTGATAGCCGCAACAACATCAGCAATACATTACATGAGGGTTCCAGAGATGACGCCAAGGAGGACGCCTGGAAGACCGTGGTTGCGAACAAGACCGTACTAGCCGTTTCGCAAGCAACAATTACAACCAGTTGGAAGAGAAGGTAGTTTGGATCACACTGGTTTAGTGCAATACTGCTTTGTCCTCATATTTTTTTCCGGTATCATAGAAGTTCCTTCAGAGACGCTTGACGAACTTACTTTCGAAACTGCCTCTTATACTTGTCCAGATCAATAGTATAATCGATCAAGTGCTTGGACGTCTTAATTACTTACTGCTCCAAATTGGCAAATTCCCATTCATATACAGCTGTCACTCAAATTGCACAAATACGTTGACTCCCCAGTCCAAATATACTGGCACTTCACGCAAGAAGAACAAAAAAACCAAGACGCATTAAGTCTCCCTGCATTCCCAGAGCTTCAGTAAGCAAAGCATATTACCGTGTACAAGGCATTTTCTTGCTGGCTTCCAGGACAAGGAACGCAGACTTGACAAGCAGGACATTCTCTGTCAGGCCTTGCATTACATTTATTTGCTGTGGCAATAAAGGCCAACAGGACAGTGCCAATTTTGACCACATCAGCCATATCTTCGCTTTCAGGCTACTGACGTTCTGCTCTGAAACCTAAATGCACAGACTTATATACCGTTCATGGCTCTGGAACAATGTGTCTAAGAAAGCGTTTCATGAGGTTGATGATACATCACATTGATGTTTTGTTGATATGATGAACTTCGAACTTCTATACCTTGGAAAAGATCAGAACACATTCTTTCCAGGCACATGACCTCATCCTTCTTTGACTATGATACATATAGTTATATCGAAATAGGCGTTACAATGAAAAAAACATTAAAAAAACTATCATTTCTGGCATACTAAACGAACGCGCAGTTTCGTCTGAAGAGCAAAGTATTGAAAGGATCAGGAGAAGGTTTAGGACGTCACACAAAATATGGCTGGTGGCTTAGATTGCACTAAACATTCAATAAGTAAAAGCTTGTATTGCTAAAGAAAGTAGAAATTGACGTCACAGAGTAACAATTTGGAAACACCTTTGGCCCAACTGTAATTGCTTATGGCCGGGGAATCAGATATTCAGTAAACCATTTGACCACCCATTCTCGTTAGGCTTCAAGTGAACACACATAACAGATCTCATTTCTCTCTCTCGTATGCTCGCCCTCGCAGAATCGTCCTGGAACTTTTCGCTCCCCTTTTTTCTACAAACCATAACATGAGGCAGGCTTATGGTAGGCGGAAATAGACAAAAGAGCGCTGTTGTGCACGTTTTGATTGCTGTCATGGTTTCTCTTTTTCCTTTACCATGAAATGTTCTATGTGACAAGGCGCCGCGAATGCGTCTGTTTGCGCAAAGTGGATGTAAATGTTGCTTTGCTAGATATGCGCAAGATATAACGTAGAGCATTACAGGTTTACGTCATGAAAGTGTTTAGAACAACTAACAAATATCCACTTATGGCGTTAGTTCATAAGAAGGCCTAACGTCATGGCCTAATAAAGGAGCATTAATATACAATATTTTAAAATCCAATCAAGAGTGGCCAAGTACTACTTCAGTCGGAAATTATAAGTAATTACACAAACGTAAATACCATGGTGTACATATTACAAGCCACTCTGTTGCGAATTTGTGGATACCCATACATACTTTATCTCTGAGGTTTTAGGCAATAAACCATAATCTCTTTATAAGGCATGCCATATTTCTTGCCTCCGGAATAATTTGACAACCCGGAGGAGTTCTTTACTGTAGCAACCACGCGCGGTAAGCGAGCGCTTTTGCATTTGGCCCCATCAAAATGCGTCTGTCTCAGGTCAAGAATCGAATCCCCAATCTTGTCCTTTGCCGCGCAATGCCATAACCACAAAACCACCACGGCGGGTGAAAGCGGGTACAGCGATTAATCTTTTACCCTTTTGTCAAATATTTAGTGTAAGATTTCTTACACAAAAAGATTTCTTTTTAGGCTGCCTTGTTATAGCAAGGCTTTACCTTTAGCTTAAAACAAATTAATGCCACATATGTGCGGCAGCATGTGCATGTGTCAGCAACAATATGCATTCATTTTATGAAACCAACCAGCACTAACGTACCTTATATTCGTCTCGTATGGGCATATATTCCTAAGCTATACTTTAAAGTTTGCCTGATGTGCGCGCTAGTTATGATAAATGGAGCTTCTGGTTTTTAAAGCTTTCCTTCCTAATGTCGAGTCGTGTACACCATTTGAATATCTACGAAACCCGAAGGAATATAGTGTACCTTATAGAGCTACCTAAATATTGTTGTCCGTATACTTTTCAATAGAAATGTACTGCTAATGCCGTCATACGATTATGAGTGTGCTAGTGAAGCCTCACATTTCATTTACATTTAGAATGGCGTTATGCCGGCGCTTCAGTGGGTCTGATTTCTTGTAGTACATAAATGTTATTATTTTGTAAGGAAGTCATAAGTCTCTTGGGGCTCGGCATTTTTCGTGTTTGTCCGTGAAAAAAAAATTACCATCATCAGTAATGTCTCATACCCCCTGCGCCAGCAAAAATGCAATGGTTAATCCCTTTCGAAATGAAGAGGCTACAAGTACTCAGCTAAGTGAAGCGAATAGTGGATACATTCATTGGAATCGGGCATGCAGCCTACAAAACAGCGTACATTCCAACAATAAAGAACCTAAAAACAAGCATCTATAATCACCAGCAATGGCCCATGCCCCTGTAAGCAAGCAAAAAACTACGTCATTTTTATGTTTTTGTTAGTGTTTCTCACTTTTAATATTTCGTCTTGGGACATATAACATAAAATCCATGCGCTGTTGGTGTCTTTTTTTTTTTCGTGACATTTGCTTGCAAGCTTTCATTCTCAAAATTCCGAGGAATAACTTCGTCAAGAATGTAAGACAAGGTATCAGCAGCTTTAGAGATAGTGTGGTGTGGCAATATAACCAGCATATAGCACCTGGCACATTGCAAGGCGTGGCATATACGTGTGCGTAAATATATACACTGTAACTCACAGTATTCGTATCTTCTTTTGTTTAAATACACGTATTCTAAACACCTAAAGCTTCGCTCATGCACAACTCCCCTCACGCCGACATCGATACCTGATCTTCTGTCGCACGGGGTCCTTAACGTTGTGGAAATAAAATGCAATGGCTCACACCTCGTAACCAACCAAAAAAATGCAATGGCACATAGACCCGTAAGGCAGAAGCCACAAGCCCTCCGCAAAGGGAATCGAATAGTGCATACACTATTACAAATTTTCGATACAACACACAAAACAGGACACTTTTCAATGAAGCATCGCATGCCCACCTCATCATTGGTGGCGGTGGTTTTTCAACAGCTTGTCTGGACATCCACTTCCTCGGGCCCGAGATTGCGCGTCCGTATATGTATATATATATATATATATATATATATATATATATATATATATATATATATATATATATATATATATATATATATATCGAGATATTTTCGGATAAAATTTTTGTTTGCGTTTTAGAAGATTAAGGAGATGTGGCACATCCCAGTAGCGCAAGTTCACATGAAACAGGTTATGACTGAACAGCGCGGACCCAATGTCATATACACAAGCGACAAGTTGGCGCACGATTTCTTTCAAACACGGTTTCCTCAAAAGAGCAGCTTGATGCTCTAACTATGACGCTGTGGTCTACTCAGTTACCTAAGTTCGCGGGAAAATTTTTGGAGACGCAGATATATAGACAGGCAAGTGGTCAGACAGTGAAACGACGAAAATTGCGTGCAGTACCGTAAGAATGGTAAGCGCTTCAATAGGCACAACAGTGTCAGCAACCAGAACTGAACATTTGTGAGCCTTGCAAGACATTTAGGCAATAACGAGCAATTCATCAGGTGTGAGACGCCAGAAAATATGAGTAACTTAAGCAGTTGCAGAATTAATGTGCCAATCGGCAAAGTAGAGTGGTGGCCAAACAAAAAGTGGATTGAGGACAATTCAGCAATTTCGTCTGGCGGAAAACTATAAGCAAATGTGATGTATGGCAAACGGACAAAACCAGTGACTGTCGAAAGCGTCCATAACAGTTATCTCATGTAGTGCATAGTTCACTGAGGATATGTATATATATATATATATATATATATATATATATATATATATATATATATATATATATATATATATATATGTGTGTGTGTGTGTGTGTGTGTGTGTGTGGTGAGGATCTGTATTTCACTGAAATCAAATCATTTTCGAATTTTGATAAGAAGTAGCAGCCATGGTTCATAAGCTGCTGGTGCGAAACGCCGTAGCGCATGGTCAGATCGTGGAGTAGGCAACCAGCAAGACCTGGTGCGCAGCTGGGCCGAATCGCTTGCGCAGTTGCGTATCTCGTTGCATAATTTAATGTAACTGTAATCCACTGGTTGCCTGTGATGGAAATAGGAAAAGGGCCAAGGAGGTCGAGCTCCGCATAGAAAAAATGTTCTCTGGTGAAGTCAGTAGGCTGATAAAATCAGTAGTAGGCAAGGCAGGCGTCTTGTGGTGCTGAGATTGCAAGTCGTGACATAACGGTGCACAGAACAATAAATTATGGGTTAGACGAAACGGTGCCTCATGCTGACGTATGTATGAATGACGCCGAAATGTGCAGTGATATAAAGGTCGTTATGTTGCTGAAACACGGCGAGTCAGAGTTGCTATAGCACGACCAGCAAGATTTGGATATCAACATGATAGATGGTGCATAAACATTAGGCCTCACCGTACAGGTTTAACATACGGAGGGAACGACCAGTCGGCGCGGTCCTTAGGCAGCCACCAAATTGGTATTGTAGCTCGCCACTGCCGCACTTCTATATGCACACGAAGGAGCAACCCTTGTTTCTGTACCTTTGTCGCGTACTGACGCAGCCCATTACTCAGGCACGCTAGCGCACCATATGACATTGGAGAAGTGGCACACACCTGAATTCACCCAACATCGATTGCATTCCTTCGATCCATGTATGCAACTGCGGTTGTTACCAGGGCTTCTCCGTAATGAGGAAACAATGCTGTGCCGCTTACGCTTGGGCGTCGCATTCATCAATGCATATACGTTTTTGGTTGGAATGGCTGATAGCGCCGAGTGCAATGCCTGCGGTGTCGATAAAACTATAGCACATCTACTGTGCTACTGCCCATCTTTTGAAAATGAAAGTCAACACCTCTACACAGCTCTCAACAAGTTAGATAGAAAACCGTTCACCTTGAACAAGATCTTGGGACCATGGCCTCGCATATCGCAGCTACAAAAGGCCACAAAAGCGCTGCTTCAATATTTGAAAGCTACTGGATTGAGTCAGTGTCTGTGATCCGGACTGAGTGACCAAATGATATATCCACTGTACTTTCGCTTCTTCTTTTATTCTTTCCGTCCCCTTTTCCCTTTCCCCTGTGTAGTATATCCAACTAGGCCCAGTCCTGGCTAACCTCCCCACCTTTCATTTATCATATGCTCTCTCTCTCTCTCTCTCTCTCTCTCTATATATATATATATATATATATATATATATATATATATATATATATATATATATGTATCGTCCCCGTAATATACTTCGCCTCTTTCCTCGTCCATATGCCGATCCTTGCCGCTATGGCCTCGCAATATGCCTCCTACCTCTGACGTTCCTGTAGAACACACTCGTACCGCTCGCTCGCCGTCATCTCTTTGCCGTCGGTCCCCGTCGCTGCACACACGCCGCTATTCATCTCCTACCATTGATGGATCTGGCTGGGTGGAAACTGGACAGTGCAGCTACTGCGGGAAGGGGGGAGAGGAGTGCGGCAATATTTTCAGCTTGCTGAAATCCTCCATTGCATAAGGTTCTTAAGCCTGCTACTGCACGAGCCGTACGCGTCGTCCATGACAGCACTGTTGCGGTCACTGGAATGTGTACTGTCCATATAAGTATAGCCGGCCGCCACGTTCCAGTTATTTTTGCAGTGCTAACCACTTGCTTTCATGACCTTATCCTCGCAATGGACTTTTCTTATGGTGCATTCCGCTCTGATAGGCTGTTCTGCCCGTTCCCTTCGACTCCAACTTCCTCTTCTCTCTGACGTTCGTGCCGAACTCCCGAACAACTTTATTCGACCGCCCTCTTGAGCCTGCTGCCGAAAGCCTTGACATACGTCTATTTACGATTGTCTTTTCCTGTGCCCGATGGTAATTATGGCGTCACGCCTGTTCCCGATGTGCTTTCGGTGCGCAGTATCAGCGTGCCCACTCTGTCGTAACCGTTGCCGAGACGTAGACATGTCACCCTGTCATCATTTTTGGCCCGACAAGGCAAGCTCTATCCCAATGCATATCAGTTACCACGCTACGTGCTATAGCAGAAGACCACACCACGACTCTTTCAGTAGACATCTCCTCCGATTCTTCAGCATGACCACAGGTTCCAATTAGCCTCGACGTCGAACTTAGACCGATGATTTCTGTGTACCTATTTACTGGGACAGTGCAGTTCTATGCAGCCTTTTGCTGTCCTACCGCGACATCTTCGACCTCAACAATTGACAATTGTGTTAGACTTCACTTGTTAAGCATCATTTAAATTCTGCTGATTCTACTCCCATTCACCGCCAGCGATATCGAGTTCCAGCATCACGGCGTAAGGTTATTCAAAATGAAGTGAACAAGATGCTTGCCAGTGGCATTGTTAAAGCATCGTCGAGCTCTAGGGCGTCGCCCGTTGTGCTTGTTAATAAGAAAGATTGCACGTGGCGTTTTTGCGGAGGGTATGGCCATCTCGACCAAACTACAAAAAAGGACGGCTTCCTCTGGCCTAGCATTGACGATGCCCTCGATTGTCTCCACGGTGCCAATTAATTTTCATCAATAGACATTCGGTCTGGTTGGTGCCAAATGTCTGTGCATTAAAAGGACCAAATGAAAACCGCATCCGTCCCCCCTGAAGGTCTATACCGATTCAGACTTATGCCATTCGGACTATGCAACGTCCTAGCAACTTCTCAATCTATGACGGACTCTTTGTTTCAAAGGTTCAAATGGTCAACGTGCCTTTTCTGCCTTGACGACGTTCTCGTATTTTCCGCTACATTTAGGGAAAATCATAGCCGAGAATTCCATGTGCTTATATCTTTGTGGTGCGCGATGATTTGTCTTCTCGAAGCGCATTGAACAGATTTAATGCATATTCGAAATGTGCATGCCCTGCTGTGGAAGGCTGTAACAACAAAGCAGGGCTGCGAACGTCTGCTCAGTGTTTTACTGGTGGTGTTTCTCTGCGCAAGCAATAGCCTGACTTTTCCCACTGGATGACGCTCTATTCGGTGGTATCAAATATAAGTGTTGTGCCCATCCCTGAAGGCTGTAATACTTGCCAAGGATGTGTTTTCAGCCTTCATATCAATTTCTTTTCTATTTTTAACTTTTCCTCATTATAATTCTGCGGCTCATTATCTTTCCAGATACTTTTGAGACTATATTTCTCCATGCAAGGTGAAACAAAGAAAAAAAACGCTTAGAAGCTTTCACTTATCAAAACTTGATGCTGTTGGACAATTCGCTGTCGTCTACCGTGCGGTTAGCGTGAGCATTCTATTATATTGCTCACAGGTTCAGTTCCGCGGATGAAATCCCCGCCACGGTGGCCGCATTTCGATGGGGGCGAAATGACAAAATACACCCGTGTAAATATATTTAGGTGCACATTAAAGGACCCAGGTGCTGTTTTTTTTTTATTGAAATGAAAATAAAACAAACAGACGTAGTCACCTTATAATGATGACGGCTGCTCCTTTTCTCACAGCGGTAATAACAATATAAAACATATGTAAGAAAATGAAAAGAAACCACTTCATACGGTCAGAAATCTGCAGCACAGTCCTGTACGCCCTTGAACATAACAGTATAAAAGTCAAATGCGAGTTGCACCACAATGAGTTCGTAAACAAAGTCACAAACACCCACAAACGGCCGTGATGGAGAGTTCGATCAGCATATACAGAGATGAGGAATTACACAGTATTACAATAATTCACGCACAAAAAATGTACAACACGTAATATACAGGCACTAATAATTACAAATAACAGAAGAACGTTATAGTGACATCGCGTGATTATTCAGTGCAATATCTAGTATTTGTTAAGAATGCCTGTGTCTTAATAAAAATGTTCAAGTGCGCTCAATGCTTTTCGCTGTGCTATTTTCGATGGCCATGGGCCCAGCAATTTTGCGAGTGAGAAAGGCCAGTGAAGATCAATGAGGTGTGGCTCTTGTTCTAGCCGCCATCTATGCATCTCGTATAGGTGCTGTTAATTAACCTGGAATCTCTCATCATGCGTGCCTCATAATCATGTTTTGGTTTTGGCAATTTAAACCCCATAATTTATTATATTCCTTTCAGCACTAAATCGAAGGGATGTAGTGTCGGTGCCCACGGCTTTTCTCACTGTGTAGTCTACGGTGTGAGCGAACGTATGCGTACGACGGACGACCATCCTCTCAAGGATATGAAACGGGACATCAATAAAATGTCATATAAAACAAGGAAATTACAAATAAAGTCACGTACCACCATTGATACAAAAATCATGTGGACTGCGCGTAATGTGGTGAAATAAAATACATCTCAGGATACGCTACAATATTTGTCTCATGAATACCCTTGCAGGCAATCGTGTTAAAGGAAAGCGTACGAATGTTCTTCTGTCTGTAACAACTTTTTTAAAGCGATAGCTCTACCACTCCAGGTACCAACCCAGACAACGCCCGGTTCCGTCAATTTGACTTTTAAGCTCAGCCAAGGTCAAACTGGGACCTAGCCTGCCACTAGGAGCGGCTGCTGCAAACGCCATGTGGGCGCCCGTATCTTGAAAGCGATCTGCGATGTGCGCGAAGTGCAAGTAGCTTCGTATGCGCTGTGCTTGCGACAATTAGTTCGCGTTGAAGTGAGACGCAACATGAGGGTCAATTCGCTCGCTGCTGCTACCGTGCCGAGCAGCGTCTGTGTTCTTTCCCAATGCAAGCAAACGGCTGCTATCCCTAAGGAACATGGTTTAACTGCGTTCAACTACGGCGGATTTTTGGCAAATAACACCTGGGAGATTGGTCTTTACCTTTCGGTTCTAATGGACTACAACGATCGATGCTTCCATGTAGGGTTGTAATATGTCAGCAGAGTGTCGTCGTAAAGTGGCCTGCGATAAAATGTAAAGAATGTTATATGACGCCAACATTTCATTGCTCCATATTATGAACCTGCGTTCTGCGTAAGAAAAAGTTTACGGTCACTTTAGCATATGTCAAAGAGGATGAAGTGAAAACCTGCGCACTCACGAGTCATTCATTAATTTGCTTGAAAGTTTTCTCCCACTAAAGGTCGTGGTTACGAGTGCCTTAATTACCTCAATCTTAACTGCGCATTACCTTGACTTGGCCTTAAAGGGACCGTCAAACGATTTTTACGATTTTCTACAAACTTACTCAGTCGTTAGAGTAGGTTGTTCTGATCATTAATTAACGCATCTAAGTGGTCCGCGTAAAGCGTGTAATTTATTACAAGATTTAAAAAACGTACATCGTTACCGATAGCAGCACACTGCTCGGCTGAATTTTCAGCCGCCCCTACTCATTTGACGTCATTCACCCAATTGACGTCAGTAGGACGAGCTATCCGAATGGCCGCTCAAGGCGCGTCATCGGTAATTTTTCCAACCTCATGGTGAGCAAATGTTCGCAATAGTTGGAATGTGAGTAAATTTGTTTCTATAGAAAGAAAGTAACAGAAAGAAAATGCGGAAGAACAATTTCTCAGTACGCTTAAGCACTTCCGGCACATAGCAAGTGTCGTCTGCTTATGTTACAACGTGCTTCGTTTTGACGAGAGCTCCGCGGTCAGTGCGGTCTCAGTCTTTTCGCGAGCACCATGACTCGCCTTTTTTGCGTTGTGGGCTGCAAACGTAGCGACTGGCAATATGTCACGCTGTGACATCGTGTCCCTCTGCAAGACAGCAGACGAGTGGAGTGACTCCAGCGCATCGAACTATTGCTATCCAATCGGTGGCAGGATTTGCACGTTTGCGGCCGTCCCTTTACACGGAAGGATTACTACCACAATAGCATTTCGCTAGTCTGGTATTCGCGTAAATATAAGCGCGAAGGAACAGGGCCTGGTGGTTTGGCCGTGCCGTTTCGCGGGATGAGCAGAAGCGCAAACGTGAATGTTCTGCATGGTGCAGCCACCCGATAGCACAGTGCTCAACCGAACACAGTAGCAGTAACGAAGTGTGTTCTTCTTTGCTGCTGGTGTAAATATTTCGCATAAAATCAATAATATGTTTTTGAATCTTTGAAACGTTTTGCACTTCGTTAGAGCAATATTAGCTGTTTGTTTGGCTGGTTAAGCTCCGCGCCACCAGGGGGCTGGACTGTGTAGACCGATCAGGCCGCTCATGTACGTCTACGCTAATGTTTCTTCATCAGATTGAGTGTATGCCTCCACCTTTCCATTGAAATTCCCAGCTTGCTTGTGGTTACTGGAATACCAGACAAGTTCGGCACTGCCCAGAGTGCTCGCAACGCACGCTGCTTCCACAGATCTCGTTTGGGGTCAGCAGCTGGCGGAGAGGTTGGAGAGGCTTCGCGAGCTGGCTCCTAGAGAACGGGAAGTAGACGACACGACGTGCCATCGTGGCTCAGAGCCAGGGACGGCGGAGCTTAGCCCCGATCACTCGGCGAACGAGTTGAGGAGAAAATGCATGGTTATAAAGGAGGTTAACTTGTAATCGTCCGTAACCCTTATAATATGAGACGCTTTACACAATTGCGAATGATTAACTATAGCTGTACCCTACGCGTATACAAAATTTGACCGAACCGTTTCAGGGGCCCTTTAACACTAAAAGCCGTGGGTTTTACTCCTACCAATAGTCGTGGATTCGACCATTCAATGTGGCACCATCAATTCTGGTGCCATTGAGTTTTGGTCCCAGCAAAGATCGAGGACTTGACTCCCACTGACTGCGGTGGGTGCGAGTGCCTTAATTCACTTCGGTTTAATTAAAAGCAAAGGTCATGGGTTAAACTTCCACGAAAGGGTGGGGGTTCGACTCCCACCAGAGGTCGTAGGTACGAGTGTCTTAATTAATGTTACCTTTATTAAAACCAAATTCTATGGGTTCGACTTCCACCAAAGGGTGAGGGTTCAACTCCCACAAGAGTTCGTGGCTTCGTGTCTTCATTAAATTTGCCTTAACAGCAAAGGTCATGAGTTCGACTTTCATTAAAGGGTGAGGGTTCCACACCCACCGAAGGTCGCATGTGCGAGTGCCATAATTAGATTTTCCTTAATTAACAGTGGAGGTCATAGGGTTGGGTCCCAGCAGAGGTCGTGGGTTCCAGTGATTTAATTAATTAGATCCAATTAGATGTACCTTAGTGAACTTCGCCTAAAGTAATACTAAACGTGATGGGTTCAACTAGCACCATAGGCCTTGAATTCGAGTCCTACCAGTGGTCGTGGGTGGCACCATCAGTTTTGGTGCCATTGAATTAGACGCCATAACGTCGGACGATCAACTTTTTTTGGATAACGCTGGACAACGTATTTTTTATCCATGAGGCGCTTAAAACCTTCGCCTTAATAACTCCGCCATATGGAGTGCCACCTCATACTGTGGCACTCATGAGTGGTTGTCAGAGACCTATATTATTTCGGTATTCTTAATTTGCAATTTATTTAGCAATAGACTGCACTTGCGCATTTAAGGTATTTAAGAATGTACAGTTAAGGCACATAAAGTTAGAGCTACTTCTGTTACATTGAATTCAAGGAATGAAGGAAAACACAGACGCACATAGTTATGTGTATCACTGCATTGAGGCGTATAATTAGAGGTACTTCGCGTTTGCTAAAAAAAGTAAAGCCAGTTTCACGCAGTGAAAGCTGTAAAAATAGCCAAGCTGGTCGTCACTTGCTCAAATTGGAACGGTTGTTTAGCCCGATTTTCATGAAAGTATTTTATCTCGTTGCCGCCGTTTTGCTAGATTTGAGCTTCGGTTTCGTATTGCGCACCCTCTTCAGTGACGTGAGGTTGTGATTAAACCAGTCTATCACACTCCTTTCAGCTGTAGCCACACTCATGCGCGAGGAATTCTCTCTTGAACTGTCCATGGGCACCTCAGTGGGAGGAATCTTTTTACGTCGACGTCTCTGCTTGACCTCCTGCTCTCGAAGTTGGTGATTAGCTTGCCTCTGCTTGCGCTTGGCTTGGGCTGCCTTCTTTTGAAAGTAGGGTTTGACTTGCTTCCACCGGCGCTTTGCTTACGCTTCCCGTTCTCGATCCTCGGTGGTAGCGGCTTCCTTTCGCTGGCGCTTTGCTTGTCCTTCTCGCTCTCGAAGCTTGGAATTCGCGCCACGTCGGCGCTAGCGGCTGCCGCTCTCGTGGGAGCTCCCGCTGCCGCTAGCAGCGAAAACCATGGGGCGAAAAGGTGCGCTGGCGAAACTCCTGCTCCTATAACCCTCTCCTGCCCCCTTCCCGGGCGCGTGCTCTCATTGGTCCGCGCTTCCTCCCCCACCGCGCGGCCTCTGGTGTTGAGCTCCGGAACCTTCCTCCCCTACGTTACACTGGACGCCGGACGGCGAAAGTGCTCTGAAAAACACTCATAAACGCGCCATTATGTTCTTGTTTTACATGAGCGAAGCCGGTAACAGGTAACAGGCCGAAGGAAGACCAGACGAAAAAGGAAAATGACACCACAAAACAGCCATCATCGTCTTATGATTTGTTGCTTATTCGCATTCTACATCCCAAACTAACATCAGTATTGGGAAAAATGACGCCCCTCACGCCTTTCAGTCGCTTCCTGCGAGGTTCTATCTTTTCTTCCTTCCACTTGAGAAAACATTCATGGCCGTTTATGAATTCAGCCAAGAATGTTCTTCCAGCCGGCGTTGGTCTTACGTCTCTCCATGCATTCTGTGTAGTCAAGTCAACACGATGGCATAAAAAAGCCGAACGCAGTGGCCTGGTATCGTTAAGTGAACAATGTGAAGTGCGCAGGAGACTAAGCGCGGTCGTTGAAATGCGTTGCCTCTGTAAGATCAGTATCTTGGTCACTCAAATTAAGCTGTTGTTTTATGCGGATCTCACCTACGAATGTGCGCATCTTGTCGCCACGACGTCACATGCTCTCAGCTCAAACAGCCCTATTGTCCATGCTGTGTGGCTCAAACCATACCATGCGCTTGAAACTTTGGAATGCTCATTCTGGCTCCCGTTTCACTTGTCGTCAACTAGCATCAAATTTGTGCTCCTGCGCCGAAGCTACTTGCTACAAGGTGATCAGTTATACCCACAAGTTCGCCGCGTAATAAAGTCGATGAACGCGGCGTGCCTAGGCTCGTGCGCGAATCGCCGTATTGCATTTGGCTTCAGTTATGTGCTGTAAAGACATTTCCCTCCTCTCCGTCCCCATTGCAATAACGTTTGGGTATTGGTTGGGCTGACATCACAGGTAAAATGGATACATTCACTAGGGCCTAAACAGCAAATGTTATTGTCCTTCAGTAAGCATAGAGAAAATTTTGCTGTTTGTTATAGAGGCCCTAAAGCGCCTACAATATTAAACATTGCTTGCCGTGATTTACCGTAGAAAACATTTGAAAAATAATTAGTTTTCATGCAACCAGTGCTTCCTTAACGGTGCTATCACAAATGCATTACGCCAGTGTTTCGTAAACTGGCACAACACATATTGTGACCACTTACTCTTATTAGGTCACCTTTAATAATCTAGCAACAATCACTCTCAATTTCTTTCTTCTAGCCTCTCTGTTTTCCTAATGAGTTTTATTTATCACTTGCGCGAGAAATTGCCTTCATGTAGCTTGGTCGTGTAAACCGTAGTAAATATAAGGTGCCGTAAAGCGGGATCTCTTACAAGCAAGTGAATTGTGCAGGCTACGAAAAATTTCAAGCGCTATAAAGGTCAACAGCAACATGCCGCGAACGCCGCAGCTGCTGCCATGGAGCACATATTTTACTCCATGGTGACAATAGAACTTGACACGGCAAAGGTATTCACAAGTTACATTCTTGGCGCACACTAACCCTCAAGTTGACGTAGATGATTACTCAGAGCATGCTTCACTAGCATACTGTCGGTGCTAAAACCAGCTGTGGTCATGCACTCTGCTTGCAGACCAAGATTAGCTTCCCTTATCATTAGCACACTGTCAGATGCATCACAACAGGAAAGAAGGAGGGAAGGTAGTGAAGTAAGTTTTAGTGTCGACACGAAGACCTCGAAATAAAAATAGGCCAGTGATGGTCAATTTATTTATTTATTTATTTAGAACATATGCAAACCATAGGGCAAGCAGTAATGGTATAATATAAAGAAAACGAGCAAATGACTTCAAGCAATATACAGAAATGAACGTAGGGTAAACACGGTTCAGTAGTAGATCACACTATAGTAACTTTATACAGTTAAAAGTCATGCAACACAGCAAAGGACTAGTCACATACATTCATATGAAACGTGATAGTGACAGCAATCGCAGTTTGAATCCTTAGGTCTAGAAGAAAAAGACACATAATTTTCCAATTCAGGGATATGCATTTCCAAAAAGGCTTCAGATGGTAAAGCGTCACATTCATTGTTGTTAGTCCGATTGAAAAACGAATACATGAAAAGGCTGATGCGCGAGAAGTATGATTCAAGGCTGTGAGCACGCGTATGTCAAGTTTGTCTAGAATGTCGGCGGCTTAGTAAGCTTCTTCATTGCTATAAGCTGACGATTCGAGCGTGTGGAATGAACGATCCTAGAAGAACAGGACGAAACGTACTTTTCGTTGTGCACATTTTGTGCACAACCCCAATACTTAAAATGCTAAATAAGCCTTTTTAAAATAATATGCAAGCGTTATTTGCATTACCTCGTACATAAATTTTATCCTTCAATGGGGAGACAAAGAAATAACCAAATCAAATGATTGATTGATTAATTAATACACAAAATACACAAAAAAGGTATTCAACCAAAAAATGTTATTTTGCGCAAAGCTTTTTCAAGATATAGGTGGGCAATACCAGGCAGGGAACTGTAAACGGGCTTTCACCCCAAGCCAATTGTTGTTCCGTATGCGAGTTCATGGAGACCTTGTCGTCTCTGAAGCAAATGTGTACACTGCATATTCTGTACAACAACTGCGGGTTATTGTTTCAGCCGCAGATGTTTCAACACTCATTATGCATTACTTGTGTTTTCACAAACACAGTGAGCCTACTGTATGTTCTAGTGCACCCACTGCCTAGTGTAGCCACTGTCTCCTGTCGAATCATCTAAAAAATAACGCTCATTGGACGGTATTCACCTACGCCTTAATACATCTTGCTAAATGTGAACCAAAATACACCGAGAAAAGCTACTGTTCTGTGGTGGTGCCTGCGACCAACACTCCTCCCTAAGGTATCAATGAAATTAATCATATTCTAACCTTCATAGTCATTTATATATGGTGTAGCTATCACCTGCTTAATTTGGCAGAAAACAAAAATACAAAGGTAGTGTTGTCAAGATGCCTTTCCAGTGGAGATAAATTACTTGTTCTAGTGGACGGAAGTATTTATATGAAATTAGAAGCCCATAGCACAAGGTTAAACAAGAACCAAATTAAGCTTGTAATGGGTTACCAAAGTGCAGTTGTCGCAAGTGGCCCCTTCTCACAATTTCTAAGCTTGTTAGGTACACATAGTGGGAAAGCAAGATCAATAGACTGATTTTCGACACTTTTCTGTCATGTCATGTCTTCGTACTTTGTGCTGGCCCCAGCTGTTAATAATGAGCAGTAATTAGGGAGCACACGTAAGCCACTCGTCTGTAATTTCTCCATAGTCATCAGAAACTCGTGCGCGCACTCTTGGTGCTCATAAAAACATGGCAAATAATGCTAACAAACTTTTCAGAAACGCTGTAAAATTCTCCAACAGCCTGCACAATATCAACTCCCGTCTCTCCCCCTCCACACACACACTCATACATCTGCCAAAGCATGCCGGCAGCACTGTTCAATGCTCTTACATAATCTAACACGTTAGACACCGTTATATCCAGATGTAATGGAATGACGGTCCTACCACTCTCACATTATATTTTAGGAAGCAGAGGTGGAATTCAGAAGTTGAAATTACGAACAAATTTTGTAATAAGAAAAATCTTACAAAAAACGTATTCCCAAATCTTAAACTAGTAATTATAATTCTATGTGTAAGATCAGCAAACCTGTAATTCCCGCCGCAAAGACTACGTGAGCTGTAGTCGAAAAAAGACGTGTATAAAATGTTAGCACAGACGCAAACTTCAGTACTTGCGCCAATAGTAAGTATGCGTCGATTTTACAAAACTTAAACAACCATCGCAGCTGCCGATACAAGATGAAATTTCTACGACAGGAGGGTAGCATGCAGTCTTAGGAACATAATTATGTCTATCTACATCGCTAGACCAAGTGCCGGTAAGCGTGGGAACGTGCTGTTGCAACCGATTGGTCAGACCCCACAAATGGCAGGCCAGGATGGTGCGTGCTTATATCGTCGTGGTGCGCTCTCATTAGTCATCTGGAATCGTATTGAGCAGATTTAGTCGATAATTGTATTGTGTGTCCGCTGCAGTTGAAAGCAGAAACATTATTGCTGTGCTGCTAACTTCTGCTTAATGCCTGATAGACTGCGGTTTCCTTTGCGCACAATGGCATGTCTTTTCCCACTCGTCATAACACTCTGTTCAGTAGTAGCAAATATAACTGTGGTGTCCATCTCTGACAACCATCACTTTTGTCACTGATTTGTTTTCAGAACTCATGTCGTTGACTTCGTTCGTAGTTTGAGCTCGCGCTTCTCATAGTGCTGCGAGTGGTTATCTTTCTAGACGGATTTCAGGATATAATTCTCCCGGCGAGATGAAAGAAAAGGAAAAAAGCCAAGATGTTTCCAATTATCGAAAGTTGTTGCTGTTGGGCAATTCAGTGTTGTCTTCTGTGCTGTGAAAGCGAAAATTTCACGCATGGGTCCTGTTGTAACCGATCGTGTTAAAGGAGAGCGTACGAATATATTCTGTTGGGGTAATAATTTCTGTGCAAACAACACCTGTCAGGTTAGTTGTCACCTGTCGATTGCAGTAGACTTCAATGATCCACGCTGTCTTGAAGCGTCACGTAATAGGTCTGTAGGGTGCCTTCGTAAATTTGCCAGCGATATACTGTATAGAATATTACACGACGGCAACCTTTCATTGCTCGAAATTGTTAAATTGCGTTCGGTGTAAAAGAAACTACACCACATAAGGTACCAACTCATTTTGCGGCGTTTATGCGTCCATGTGAGGGACCTATAATATTTCCGTATATATAAATTCTTATTTATTTAGCATTCCAAAATCAAGAAAGGGGCTGACAGATGGAATAGCACACTGTGGTATAAAGTTTGTCAACAGGGATAAGGTGCCTCAGAAAGGCTGGCCAACGTTTCGATAGAAGGACCTATTTTCGTCAAAGGTGGCCTCGTCATCCTCGGCATGTTAGCTTTTAAAGGGTTAGTGCAGTGACGTCACATGCGGTTCTTGTCGGTGGCGGTTTGGTATAAAGGGAGAGACTTCAGAGGTAATGAGCGCTGTCGCCTGACGTCTGTGAGCAAGGCTCCCAAGACGAGGGGTCAGGGGTGGGAGAGTGGGAAGGTGGGGAGAATAGAAAAGAAAGAAGAGGAGTGAAAAGAACGGGTGGGCGACACCAAGAGGAAAAAGGGGGAGAAATAACAAGAACAAAAAAGGAAGGCGGGCATGGGAGGGCATTGGGGAAGCGAGAGGCTAGGGAGCACTCAGGGGTGTCGTTGGCGGCATGTTCTTGTGGCATTAAAAGAGCCGGTCAGGCGATCAGTGCGTGAGTAACACGAATGACCGCCCCCCCCCCCAAAAAAAAACAAGCATTGTACTGAAGATGCGCTATTAGGGTACTTAAGGAAGTACAATTATGTCCAATGAATTCAGTGAGACCTTGCCTACGTCGAGTCCAGGGGCTAAAAAAAGCACATAAAAACACATGCACACAAATGAAAACACAATTATTTATACAACCTGACTTACGCGTATCACTGGAGACGCTTCATTTTTGGCCAAAAAGTGCTCAGCATAACGTTCATAAACACCCCACAACGATCTTGTTTTGCATGCACAAAGCAAGTAAAAGGCAACAGGTCATGGGAAGGCCACACAACATAAAACAGCGACAGCCCTATAACAACAATCCTTCTCTTATGATTGGCTCCATACGCGTAATCTAAACCCCTGACTAACATCAAGCTTGGAAAAAATTACTTCCCTGAGGGCGAGTGGCGGCGAGACGCGGTGCTATGGCCTCCAATCCAAGCGTGGTGATTGTTGAAGGCATGGATATTAGTCCGGAGGATGCGGAGTGCTCAGGCTGGGTAACAGCGCTGGGCAAAAAGAAGAAGACCGGGCCGGGCGAGCCGCGGATGCCGGGGCCCGAAGCGAAGAAAAAAGGCGAGAAACGCGGCAGCCGCACTGCCGCACCACGGAGCGCGTTGAAGCGTATCGTGGACGCCTCGAGGCTCCCCAGATTACCGAGGAAGCAATTCAAGATCATCGTCCGACCTCGAGGGGGGCTGGACTTAAAGAAGTCGGATTTGATACACCTCGCCCGGGCGCTTGCCATGGCGGCGGCCCTGGCGCCGACGCAAGTGCGGGATGACACGGCGGGCCCCAATGGCATCCAGAACATCCTAGTTATTTCCACGCCGCATGAAGCGAATGCGCGCGCCTACACCAAGATCCAGAGGATCCACACGAAGGAGGGGCCCTTCGACGTGGCAGCATACGTGGCGGCATCGGATGACACCTGCAAGGGAGTGGTGAGGGGGGTGGACCCCTAGATCAGCGACGCCGATCTAAAGGCGCTCATTGTCAACCACCGAAACCCCGAGGCATTATAAGTACGAAAAATCAAGAAGACCCCCACGATCGTTGTGCTCGTTGAAGGACAAAGGGTGCCGAATCACGTGGTCTGCGGGACGGTCATGTTGCCTTGCGCCCTGTATCGCAGGCAAGTAGACGTTTGCTACACGTGTGGAGAGCTCGGCCATAGAGCAGACGTCTGCCCTAACGGCGAGGACAAAAGGAAATGCCACGGTTGTGGCATGGTTTCCCCATCAAAAGATCATCAGTGCGACCCAAAGTGTGCCATCTGTGGAGGCGCGCACCCGACGGCCGACCGCAGGTGCAGCCAGCGCTTCCAGGTGCCGTACATTGTGCGTCGGAGGCGGCAGCGCCGGCGGCGCGCCCGGGAGGCGCAAGTGGCTGCATGATCACGTGATGCCAGCGTGGCAGGTGCGGTCCCTTCCCGGGGCCTTTCGGCAACGAGAGGGCGCTCCCGATCCAGGGAGCACGCCGACAGCAGAGCGCGGTCCCGATCCAGCGGGCGCCCCGTCAGCAGAGTGCGCTCCCGTTCTAGGGGACGCTCGCGCTCAAGTGTTCGCATCCAGGAGGGGCCTACCTGAGTGGACAAGGTCACGGATACGATGACTGGAAAGAAGGTAACGCATGGTACACTGCCAGAGCAGATGGAGGTTCCGCGTCTTCCGGCTTTAAAGCAGGAAAACGCGCAGCTCAAGGCGGAAATGCGTAAGTTGAGGGCAGACCTCGAATCGATTCGTAAAGCACAGCACGGTCATGGCAGCACGTCGCCCGCACCAGCGCAAAAACCAGTGCTGGGTCAGGCAAAGCTTAAGGCGCCCCCTCCCGAGTCGACCGAGGCTGCGGTGGAGCTGATGGAGGAGGCGTCCGTATCGGCTTCCATGCCCACCGCGACCATCGCGAAAGGATCACTTGCAGAACTCCTCGATCGATTAGCGGAGGCGATTAAGACACAGTCCGGAGCTATCGAGCAGCAATCCGAGACCATCAAGAAACAGTCTGAGGCCATTGCTACCCTAAACCGCAGAATGGGGATAATGGAGGCTAGGCTTGTTGACTTAAGCAGACTGAAGGTGGCCGGTAAAGTTAACAAAGCACATCAGGATTCCGAGGCGTCGGGCACGTGCACCGCGCTCAAGGGGATGCTAACTAAATAGAGACACAATGGCGGACAACACAGGCAAATTATTTGTGTGGCAATGGAACTGCGCCAGCTTCAAGAGGCGCAAGGCCTCGCTACAACAGTTAGTGAAAGCACAAGCGGACAAACCGCATGTCCTGCTCCTACAGGAGACCCTTTGTGAGGAGGCGACCTTCTCGGGTTACCGCGTTGTCTCGACGAGAGGAGACGGTAGGAGAGAAATAATCACTATGGTTAAGAAGGCAATTTCCTTCCAGGAGCACGATATCACAATAGGCAGAGCTGATGCTAGCACTAGATTGGAGGCGCAGCTGGTTGAGATAATCCCTAGTGGCAGGATCAAACAGAGCATATTCGTCCTCAGTGTGTACAGCCCTCCGACAGATCATAGGCAGAGTTTTCGCGGACTCCTAGGTAGGGCAGTCGCCATAGCGGGTGACAGCCCTCTGATAGTGGCAGGGGACTTCAATGCCCCGCACATGGCCTGGGGTTATAATAGACAAACGGCGAAGGGAGTGAACTTAGTGAGCACGGCAGAAGACTGCGCGTTGACCCTAGTGGCGGACCCCCGCTTTCCCACAAAGATAGGCACCTCGGTCTCGAGGGACACGATGCCAGATCTGGCTTTTGTTACAAACACTGACGCAGCCTGGACTAACTTGCAAGAAAATTTAGGGAGCGACAATCACATTGTGGCGTTATCAATCAGGATCAGAGCGGCCCCGCTTAGGATATTTAAGTACGTTGATTGGGATCTCTTCCGAAAGATACGGGACGAAGATGAGTCGGAGTACGGTGCACTGGAGGATCTACTCGCGCAGGTCAAGATAGACGTTGAAAGGGCCACCAAGAAAATATTCACGGACCTTAGGACCCCCAGGATGGACGCGCGCCTGGCGCATCTCCTGGAGGCCAAGAGGTCTGTGCTGGAGAGGTGGAAAACGCGAAGGCTAAACCGCAGGCTGACAAAGAAGATCGCGGAGCTTAATCGCAGCATAGAGGCACACTGTCTGGAGCTCAACAGGCAACAATGGAACGAAGCCTGCTCGGCAGCAGACAGGCGAATGCGCACGGGGGGAAAATGGAACCTTCTTAAGCACCTGCTCGATGATAAACAGACCAAGGGTAATCAGAGACTCTCCGTAGATAGACTTGTGCATAAGCAAAAACAGGAAGGTCATTCCGATACGTCCCTTCTCCGAGACCTGGCAAGGAAGTATCTTCCGGTAGGAAAGGATCAACTACGGGAATGCCCTCAATACGTGGGGGAGGACGCCCCAAAGCTCGATGATCCGTTTTCTGAGGCAGATATCAGGGAGGTGCTCTACAATCTCAATGGTAGGTCGGCCCCTGGGCCGGATGGCATAACCAATCGGGTTTTGAGGAACCTGGACGACCGGTCCATTAGCACCATTACAAAGTAAATCAACAAGGTATGGGAGGAAGGTAGTGTTCCGGACTCGTGGAAGCAGGCGACGGTGGTACTGATTCCTAAGCCTGGAAAGCCCCCAAGCCTGGACAACCTCCGGCCCATTTCGCTAACGTCATGTTTAGGTAAGGTTGCCGAGCACGTTATACATAACAGGATCTCAAAACACATAGAGCGGGAGGGGTTGTTCTCGTACAATATGGTAGGGTTTACACCATCTCTTTCCACGCAGGACGTCATGCTACTGCTAAAAAGACAGGTTATTGACAACAGGACTAGAGACGTCAGGGGCATTCTTACACTAGACTTGTCCAAAGCCTTCGACACCGTGTCGCACGACTTCATCTTAAATGAGATTTCGGCATTGAACTTGGGAGGTAGATTTTTCGCGTTTGTGGAGTCCTTCCTGAGGGGCAGGACGGCGGTCGTCAAGGTGGGGCAGACCAAATCAGAACCATTCCCGCTAGGAAGCAGAGGCACGCCACAAGGGGCGGTGATATCCCCCCTCCTATTTAGCATTGCAATGCACGCACTCTCGAAGCGGCTGGCCGCCGTGCCAAACGTGGGACACGCGCTGTACGCCGATGACATTACGATCTGGTGTCCGGTAGGCTCGGAGGCGGCCGTGGAACAGGCGCTCCAGGAGGCCTTGGACGTGACCCAGTCCTTCCTGGAGGGCACGGGTCTCCAACTCTCCCCGACGAAGTCAGAGCTCATGTTATACAGACCGGCAAGGCAGGGAGTTTGGGGGCTCGTGCCGCTCGAGCAAATCCCCATAGATGTATACACGCGGGACGGCCAGAAGATCCCCAGGGTGAATTCGATTAGAGTTCTAGGATTGTTGCTCGATGCCAGGGGCTGTAATGCCAAAACCATTGCGCATCTGACCGCCAAAACCGAGAATATTCTCAGATTAATCATGAGTCTCCAATAAGAAGGGGGGCCTAGGCGAGGACAACCTACTTAGGGTGCATCACGCTTTTCTTATGAGCCACATCAACTATGTGGTCTCGACCCTGCAGTGGACAAAGACTGAAAGGGACAAGCTTGACACGTTGATGCGGAAAAGCGTCAAGAAGGTACTGGGTATTCCGATCACGGCGAGCACGGACTGGCTAATGCAGCTCGGCGTTCATAACACGACCCTCGAACTCATAGAGGCGCAACGAGCGGCGCAGATCACGAGGCTTTCGGGCTCCAGCGCCGGTAAGCGCCTCTTGGAGGCTGCGGGCTTGCAGCCACGTTACAGTCAAAGCGAGGTGGTTCAGCTGGACGAGAACTCCAGAGGGACCTACGTCGTCAGCCCCTTCCCTAGAAACGTTCACCCGCAACATAATGCGGGCAGGCGAGCAGCTCGTGCCAGGGCGATATTGAAGAAAATGGTCGGCATGGAAGCCTTCGTGGACGCAGCTCAATATGGGTGCTCCGCTAAATTCACGGTCACGGCGGTCAGCGAAAAGGGCGAGCTCCTATCTGCGGCCTCGGTAGGCGCTGTGACGGCCGACGTGGCAGAACAGGTGGCGGTGGCGCTGGCGATGCAGGATTCAAAAAGGCCGTATTCAAAAGGCACTGACTCACGCGCGGCCGTCAGGGCTTTCGCTTCGGGAATGGTTGCGAGACAGGTGGAGGCGATTCTGAAAAACAAGTGCAGAACTAATTGTGACCCCGTGCATTATATTATATGGTTCCCAGCTCACATGGGCGACATCGTGCTGCCGGACCGCTCGAACCCCAATGAAATTGCTCACCGCCGTGCGCGAGAATTAACGCGCCGCGACGGCGATGGGGCTACATTGGATCCGGAGGAGCTCGGCCACAGCGACCCCTTATTAACCTTTCACGAGATCGTCTCCCACTATAAAGAGGAACGCAGGCGCTTCCCGCCTCCACATCCAAATCTATGCAGATCACAATCGATCACGCTTAGGATTCTTCAGACGAGGTCATATCCCTCGCGAGGTTTCTTAAGCAGGATTTATCCAGAAATCGACCCACAGTGCCCGGATTGTGGGGAGGTTAGCACTCTACCTCATATGCTCTGGCAGTGTCCTGCGTTACGTGATACGTCCCTCACCAGCGAACGGGACTGGGACGAGGCCATATATAGTATGCAACTCAAGCTCCAGTCCATGGCCGTCCAGAGGGCCCGTGAAAGAGCGGAAAGGCTTGGCCTCCCGATTCCGACATGGGAGCAGCCAGCGGCGAGCCGGGGGCCCCAACGGGTCTCCACCGGCTAGTCCCTCAGGACCTCAATAAAAGTTCATTATCTGTCTGTCTGTCCCTGATGTCTTTCCGTCTTTTCGTGCAATGCTCGTTTTTTTGTTTTCTACCTTTCATTTACGAAAACCTTCATGGGCGTTTGTGAATTGAGCACAAGGACTTTCTTCTAGCAGATGTTGGTCCTGTGATGATCCGTGCCCACTGAGAAGTGAAGTCAACGTGGCGCCATAAATCAGCCTGCAACAGTGGCCTCGTTTCGCGAAGAGAGCAATGTGAAGTGTGCACGATGCTAAGCGCGGTAACTAAAATACGATGTGTAAGGTAGATATGCATTTGCGTCACATGAATTATGCTTTGTGAATTTTATGACTTTTACAGAAGAATGGAAATGGGTCGGAGCGCATACCGCCGGCATTAACAAATCATAACCGAGAGCAAATCACCGTTGAAAAGAACCGGGTGTAATTATTGCATTCTACCAGTACTAACATATCGGGAACAATTTTGAAGGTTAACATAGAAGCTTGAGAACAAGCACCGCGATAATAGCAATGATACGAAAAATGTTAGGCGTAACATTAGGAGACAGGAAGCGAGCAGTCTGGATCAGAGATGAAACGGTGCTAGGGGTTCAAGTTAAAAAAATAAAGAGGTGGAGGTAAATGGCAAGGCCTAAAGAACAAACGAAAAAACGGAAAAGAAAACTTCAGGAGACCGAAATAAACCGCAACATTTGACGCCTCTATGAACCAGTTATACATAATACAGATTAATGTGGATCTTGCTTTAGGAGTTCGACTTTTGCTTGCGTGAGCTGTGAAGAGGGCCTGCTGCAACATTCGCCTTTTCCGCGATATTTAAGAGTGTTTCTCTGATTTCCGTGGTATCCTTATTGCCGCCACATGTAAGCAACTTGTTTTTTACAGTAACCCGGGGCTAATGAGCGTCGCTTGCAGTAGGAAGCAAGGTAAATGGCGTCCTTCAGTTATTGGCATGCATGACGGTGTTCGCAGATACGTCCGTTGATAAAGCGTCCAGTCTGGGCAATCGGCTATTTGCCGCAGGCTAGGGTGAGAGGATGCGGAAAGTTTCCAGCAAATTGCACAAATGCCCTTTTGGCTTTACGTAACATTGTAACCCTCGGCCGATTATCGATCGCTTCCCGCTTTGCACAATCATTTAAGCTTGAGTGGCACGAAAAAGAACAATGACACTATGTACTTCACCTGTGTTTTTATTACGACCGAAATAGGCTATGCTAGCTAGCTACTACTACTTCTTTGCCGAGGTCTACTTATTTTTATCTCCTTGGGGGTCCGCGGGCTTTCTGTTTCGTTCTGTAGTTTTCCACTGCCCACAGACTGCCATGAAGAAATAATACCTCGTGAGCTCACCGTTGTTGACGTTCGCTTACAGGTATTTACGCCAAGACGCCACAAGCTTCTAGTCTTTCTATATGTTCTTCGGGCGCAATCTCGGTATACCTAGGAACACAGTGGTCCTCTGCGCTGCGCCAAAATCCAATAAATTTGCCCATGACGCCGCTGCCCCATCCAATCACGCTCATCAGTTTTCCTGTCCGTGATTACTCGCATAGAAAGAACAGAGAGCGCAAAATACGACAGGCATCGCCGGCCTACCCCTTTTCGGCGTGGTTGCCACGTGTTGCTCCGGGCTACAATGCGGCGGGTCGCGGTCTTGGAGGAAACTACTCTCCCCTTGCACTAGCTCTGACCGCGTCATTCGCCTAGTCACCGACCTCACCTACCAATTGTGGCATCTGGTCACCGCGACATCGCTTGCTGAACGTCCATTTATTAACGTTGCCGTGGTTGGGCAGGTCAAAATGCACCATGCCCATGAAACTTACCCTTGCTTATCTTGGCTCCCGCTTTACCGGTCCGTCCCAGATATTGCTACGGCGTGGTCAGTTATGCACACAAGTACGCGACAGAATAAAGCCAATGAAGGTGCCCCTAGGCACGTGCGCTGTTCGCCGTATTCCGTGTGGTTGATATTATTTGCTGTAAGTATATTTCACTCCTCTCCTTCTTCGTCGCAGTATTGCCAGGGACATTACGTTGAACGAGGTTTTTCATCCTTAGTATAAGCGATTCAACAGTGTAACCGTGTTCGAGCTACCACAGATAATGGCACCTTTATTACTCTTTTTTATAGCGGCGTTAAAGCACCTGCAATATTGTACACTGCTTGTCATCTCTTCCTCAAAGATATGTTGGAACAGTAACTTATTTTCATACATACGACACATGATAAATAGTGGTATCTAATGCACATATAGCAAAAGTTGGAATCATTTTGGAGACTCCCACAACACGTATAAAATCCCGTTACTCTCGCATATTCGCCTATATTCACTAACAAAAGTCAATCCATATTTCTTTCCTCCAGACTTGCACTTGCAATGGAGATTCTCTATATCTACCCTGGTTGTAAAAACAGCAGAGAAATACAAAGTGTCGTAGTGTGGGATCTCTTACAAGCCAGGCAACGCGACGCTTCAGAAAAGTTCACTCGCATAAAAGGTCAAGAGCAACCTGCCGCAAAACTCCGCTGCAGCTGCCACTGAACACATATTTTCATTCAATGTGAAAATGAATCTTAACATTCCAGATACCAATCTCGTATTCGCATGCTGGAACCTTGACATAGACTAATGCTCTATGTGACGCAGGTGATTCCTCAAAGGCTTCCGCACTAAAATATGCGCGGCGGCTGTACCAGCTGCGGTTGGTGCCAGGCTAGCAGAACGAGATTGGCTTGCCTTATTATGCGCACGCTGTTAGCTTCGTCACAAGAGGAAAGGAGGAGAGCGAGGATCGTCAAGTAAGTACTAGTGTCGACACTAACGCTCGACAATGATAAAAGAGTTCAGTGGTGGTAACTTTGTCGCATGAGGCCTGAGAAATCAACTATCCTAGAAAAATAAAACAAAACGGATTTTTCTTTCCGCGCAGTTTGTCGAAAATTATTCACTTGATACGTGTGTCACAATAAACGAAACTTAGAATAGTAGATAACGACTTTGATTTATTCGTTTGCGAAAATGCCTATTCCCAAAAATTGCACCGAGAAAGTGCATAGGCAAAAGCATACTTATCGCAGCATACATTTACTTATGACATTATAGCTATGACAGAAACATGGCTAAGAACAGGTGAAACAGTCCAGCTACTGGGATATGTTACAGTGTCACAACCATGACTGGGGACAAACCGAGGTGGAGGAGTGGAACTATTTATTAAACGGGACATTAAGTATGTTACTCTCCCTGAAAGCTCAATCAGTGAAACACATGCTGAAATTATATTTGTTCAGTCGAAATCCGGCGTCACAGTAGGAGTCGTGTACCGCCCTCCAGGAGTTCTTCAAACATGAATGATTTTATTGGAAGCATGGAGGAACTAATCGCACCCCTTATTTCCTCAGATGACACTACAGTCCTTCGTGCAGATTTCAATACTGGCTTTTTGAAACAGAATTGTTATGATTACGTGTTCTTACCTGAATCACTCAATCTGAAAAAATGTCATTTCTTCTCCGACACGTATTACATACCACTCCGAAACTGTTATTGATCACATCTTGTGTAATTTTGAATTTAATGTATGAGCTGTTCTTTACCATGTTACCATTGCAGATCCCAATCCCACGTTTCTCTTCTTACCTCGTAAATACGTGTCCTCCTTGTGTAATACAAGCGCTAGATCTGCGTGTATATATTATGCAGAAGTACGACGATTGTTATAATGCGTAGACTTTAAGAAATTATTTGATTTGTGTGATGTTCATGCTGAATCTGAAAAATCTACTCAATGTATCTGCAAAGCCATTAAGCAATCTATAAGGGTATATGTGCTCCATAATTACGAGCGACCAGTGTGTCCTTGGATAAGCAATACTATACTGGAAACATTAAAATAGGAAACTTTTTACCGTAAATGAAAACGCAACAAATCAAGTTCATATTACAGGGAGAACTTTACATACTTTAGAAATAGCTCAGTTAATAAGATTAGACAATCGAAAAAGCAATACTATATTAACCAGAACGAGATCGGTAATACGAAAAGGACATGAGAAATCATAAAAGAAGTTTTAGAAAAAAGCAAAATACAGAGCATTCAATCTGATAAACCATCGACACAAGTAGCTAATGATTTTAAATATTTTGCTTACATACGAACGAGTTTAGCTAACCAGTTTTTATCCTGTAAGCCCGTACCTGCCCTACCTAGAGTACTTCACGACAACTTTCACCTAGCAGAAACAACTCATGATGAACTTATATCAACGATAAATGATATGCCTTTAAAGAAAGCGGCTGGTCATAATGGTATACCCACTAGGATTTTGAAAGACAATATAGACATTCCCTGCTGTCCCATATGCAATGTATTCAATCTAGCGATAGCTTCCTGCTCGTATCCAGATATATTAAACACAGCCAAAGTCGTTCCCGCATACAAGTCCGGAGATTTGACCCACCCAGAGAATTATAGGCCGATTTCTGTTCTGAGTGTGATAAACACCGTTTTTGAAAAACTAATTTCCAAGAGATTGAAGCGATTTCTAAATGGCAACAATGTAATTTGTCCGCAGCAGCATGGTTTTTTTCCCTCCCAATCGACATAAACTGCAGCCTAACACTTTCGCAATGAATAAATTCTGCTCTTCATCATAATAAATTATTTATAGGAATATTTTTGGATATAAAGAAGGCATTTGATACCACTTGTCACTCTATACTGTTACAAAAACTTGAAACTTATGGCGTCTCGAAGGACTCCCTAAATTTTTTTTCCAGCTATTTGTCCTCATGGAAACAAATGGTAGTAACGGGTGATTGTTATTTTACATACAGCACAGTCACCAGCGGAGTCCCACAAGGTTCAGTGCTCGGTCCTGTGTATTTCTCGTTGTACATTAATTGCCTCCCTAATGCTTTTCAGAAGTCAAACGTTCTACTGTATGCAGATATCACAGCTTTATTATTCACAGAAGACACGCTTTCTGCACTGCAAACGCACGTGGCCTCCGAGTTATCAAGAATTTCCTCATGGTTCTTAGAAAACAAATTAACTGTAAATAGCAATAGGACAAAATATGTAGTTTTTTTAGATCGAGGAGAAACAATGTTATTACGTAAACAATAAATATTACGTTAAATAAAAGCCCCATCCAAGAAGTTGAGTCGCTTAAATATCTGGGCGTCATATTTGACCAGCATATACATTGGGAAGTACATATTAATAATGTATGCAAGAAGGTCGCATACGGTTGTTACTCGCTAATTAAAGCAAAGCAATATTTTCCTTGCGAAGTACTCAAATCCCTTCACTATGTGTTTTGCCATAGCCACATTAGTTATTGTTCAGAATCATGGGCCGTGACTTACATGGCAATCTTACAACCTTCATAAAAACTACATAAGAGGGTACTGAAAATAATTAGCGCTTCAAATTATACCAGTGATACATTTAATGATATTTTTCAAAAACAACATGTGTTATCCGTTAATGCACTGTGTAATCACAAGAGCTCAATTTCGTTTAATTTATTTTATTCACTAACTTTCCTATTCCTCGAAACGCCTTTTCTTTTCCAACTGGCAGTACTGGACATGCTTTAAAAGGTAACCTCAACTTACCAAAGTGTTACAATGTATACGGCGAAAGGTCAATTGAATTCAGTGGTACAAAAATCTGGAATATGTCACCCCTAGAAGTTAAAACCGCACGTAATTTCAAGCAGTGTAGCAAATTCTTTATTATTGATAACGAGAATCTCTAACTTAGTTGAATTGATTATGTAGGAGTATTTTCAGAATGTTTCTTGTCTGTATAACTCATGACGTGTTCGGAAATATTCTGCAGTGCTGTCAAAATCTGCGACTGACCTGTATTTTGTAATTTGTCACTGGACCGGAAACTAGCCTTCCTTGGCTATCGGTCCAGATATTTGTATAACCATGATTATGTGAAGAAAACCAAAGCACTTGCACTTGCAAAAATAAAAGTCGATGCGCCCAGTAATTTGTAAACGACAAAAGTTATTGTTCTCAAGCAAGAAGTAAGCAAATCAATGTGCACCTCGTTGCTGTTAATTATAGCGGTCCTGAAGCGCCTGCAACGTTTAACCCTGTTTGTCATGTTTTCCTGTAGAACACGTTTAACAAATTATTTATTTTCATATGAACGATACATTCCAAATAGTGGGATCACATATGCATAATGGAAAACGTACAATTATTTTTTAAATCGCGTATAACATCGCGTTACTCTTCTATATTCGCCTATATGAACTTCCAAAAATCAATCCATATTTATTTCCTCTAGCTTCAACAATTTTTTGATATACATTGATGACACTTGCAATGGAGATTCTCTATATCTACCGTGGTTGTAAAAACAGTAGAAAACTACAAAGTGTCGTAGTGTGGGATCTCTCACAAGCTAGGCTACGCGACGCTCAAGAAAAGTTCACTCGCATGAAAGGTCAGCAGCAAGCTGCCGCAAAACTCCGCTGCAGCTGCCACTGAACACACATTTTACTTCAAGGTGAAAATCAATCTTAACATTCCACATACCAGTCTCGTATTCGCATGCAGGATACTCGACAACCACTATGTGACGCAGGTGATTCCGCAAAGGCGTCCGCCCTACAATATGTGCGGCGGCTGTACCAGCTGCGGTTGGTGCTTGGCTAGGAGAACTAGATTGGCTTGCCTTATTATGCGCGCACCGTTATCCTCATAATCAACTATCCTGGAAGAATAAAACCAAGCGGATTTGCCTTTTTGCACTGTTTATCCAAAATTATCCATTTGATAAATGTGTCGCAATCGAAAAACTTAAAATGGTAGATAACGACTTTGATTTATTCATTTGCGACAATGCCTATTCGCAAAAATTTACGCCGCGAAAGCGCATAGGCCAATGCATTACGCCATCGCTATTTCCAGTAGCTTGTACCAAAATCTTATCCTTTAGGGGGAACAAACAAATACCCAAATAAATGTTTGTTAATTAATTAATTGTACCAAATATACCGAAAAGTATAGAAACCCGAAAAATTACTTTGTGCGAGCCTTTAAGAGATATAAGTGGACCACACCTGGCATGAAACATGAATCGAGATTTCATCAAAAGCCAACAGTGGGTTAGCGTAATAGTTGCACAGACTGCTCTTGTTAGATGTGCAACAGTGGTGTGCATTCGCGTGTGTGTGTAGTGATTATAAGGGTGAAGGGAAGAGAGAAGTGCAGTGCCGTAACTGTCTCTCAAAGGAGGACACCTCAACAGCACTGCACAGGGTAGGGGAAGTGGGAAGGAAAAGATTAAGAGAGAATGAAAGAGAGCGGAGAAAAAAAAAGAAAAAAAAAGGCAAGAGGGTTGAAAAAGGAGAAGCAATGCGGGGCTTATAGCCGCGCTCTCAGTTGAGTTTCGACAAAAAAGTCGAGAAGGGCAGCAAACGCTCTCTTGGCGATGGAGGCGTGGGCTGCGGGAAATAGTAGTTCTGTCTCCGTGTTGCAGGGTAGACCCACACGACGATAGGATGTACAGAGCGCGGTGCGCTCAGCGTCGAACGATGGGCATCGCAGCAGGAGATGTGCGAGAGTCTCTGCCTCGCCGCATTCCGCACATGCGGGGCTGCCAGTTCCGCGCAGTCTGTGCGCTCGGGCGGCGGTGTTGTAGCAGCCGACGCGGAGACGGAGAAGAAAGGAGCGGTCCCAGCGGGAGAGGCCGGCGCGGGGGAGGAGGCGAGGGGGTGTCCCCGCCGCAACACGTGGGTCAGGGTGATGCGCGCGGAGGGTGCGCGTGATAGTCGTCCTGGCCACGTCGAAGCGGGAGACAGAGGTGGCGAGGGGGAAGCGAGCTGCGAGAGCTTCCTTCGCGAGGGCGTCAGCCGCTTCATTTCCGGGCAGGCCAATGTGCGCGGGGACCCACTGCAAAACCAAGTCGCAGCCCTGATTAACGACATGGCGCAGTTTCGATCCCACGCGCTGCACAAGTGGGAGACCGGCATAGTCTTTCCGCAGCATGTACAGAGCCGCGCGCGAGTCCGTGAGGATCGCAGCAGACGAAGCACCGCACTCGTAAAGAAGGTCAGCCGCGAGGTCAATGGCCGCGAGTTCGGCGACTGTTGATGAGGCAGGGAAACAGAGGCGGCACTGACGCGACGCAGGGATGTCCGGTGCCGTGCACGCGGCAGCAGCGGAACCATCACTGGAGACAGAGCCGTCAGTGAAGACCAGGAGGCGATCACGTAGGTGTTCGTGAAGCAATGCAGCCGTCTCCTGTTGCATGGCACACAGTGCTGTTCGGCGCTTGCTCGTGACGCCCGGGACGCTGGTGTTAACGTCAAGGAGCGGGGAGGCGTGCGGCGATGGCGGCAAGGGGAGCAGTTGCGGCAGAGACGCGATGCGGGCGCTGAAGTCGGTGGCATGCTGACCCATGCCCGAGCCCTCGAGGGTGTGGAGGCGGCACACGAGAGACTGGCCCTGTGGCGACCGTTGCAGGCGCTCGATGTGGTGAAGCGCCTGTTTCCTCGCACGAAGTGAGGGCGGCCAGTTTCCCGCTTCGGCGAGAGTTGCCCCCACTTGCGAGAAGCGGGGAAGCGCGTACATCTGGCGAACTGCAGTGCGGTGTTCGACGTCAACGGCCCTCCAGTTGGCTGCACTGGCGTTGGTGAGCGGGAGTGCGTAGAGCGCTCGCGAAGTAGCGATCGAGTTATAAACTCGGAGCGCAAGATGCGGTCTGCAGCCGCGGCCACGGGCGAGCAGGGAGCGTGCGGCGCCTGCAACTTTCCTGGCGTCCCTGCAGAGCTGTGTGGTTGCCGCATTAAAGTTCAGGCGGCAGTCGATGTTAAGGCCCAGGTAGCGAACTTTTCTCTGCCACGGGAGGGGGCTTCCGCGCAGCGAGAGCGTGGGCACTTCGGAGCGAGCACGGCTAGCACGGGGGTGGATCATTAGCGCCTCGGTTTTAGACGCCGAGAGCTGAAGCCCCACGCTGGTGAGGTATTCGTCCACGGCGTTGATAGCAGACTGCAGTGATTGCCGCACTTGGTAGCCATAGTCCGTGGGCCCGGAAGCGAAAAGAGCGATGTCGTCGGCGTAAATCGCCACGCGGACTTCGAAGGCTGTCAGCTTCGGGATGAAATCGGGGAGCCTTGCAAGCGCCAAGTTGAATAGAAAGGGGCTAAGAACACTGCCCTGAGGAACACCAGCGGTCACGCTGCGGGGGGTGCTGAGCGCGTTGCCAACACGCACTCTGAGTGTTCGGTCGCTAAGAAAGGCCGACACATAGTCCAGTAGGCGGCCGGTGATGCGCAGCTCGCGAAGCGCTTGGATGATGGTGCCGTGCGGGAGGCCGTCAAACGCGCGTTCGACATCGAGCAGCACCAGGTATGCGGCTTCGTGGCGGCTTGCAGCGTGCTCGAGAGTGGCGACAACGTCCGCGATGGAATCAGCTGTCGAGCGGAGTCGCCGGAAGCCACTCTGTTCCGGGGCAAGAACGTCGAGGGCGGAGGCGATCCATTCGAGTCGGTTCAAAGCCATCGACTCCATCGTTTTGCCGGGTACCGAGGTCAGCGATACTGGGCGATAGGAGCTGATGTTCGAGGCTGGTTTGCCGCGCTTCAGAATGGGAACGACGATCGCCTCTTTCCAGTTGGCGGGGATGATGCCGCTGCGCCAGACGGAGTTGAAAACCTCGAGAAGTGAGGGAAGTTGAGCTGCGTCGATGTTCCTGAGCACTTGATGAGTAACGCCGTCGGAACCGGGAGCGGAGCGGCGTTTGTGCTTGTTCAAGACGATGCGCAACTCGCTGATCGTGAACTCAGCAGACCACAACACTTCTACATGCTCCATAATTGCGCTCGTTGGGAAGTAGCGCATAGGATCGAGGCGTTCAACCATGTTGTGCGGCGGAAGTTCGACGGCGGCTGTGGCAGGGCACACAGACGGCGGGGCGAACGTATCCGCGAACAGTTCGGCCAACTGCTCGGCACTCAAGCCCTGAGCCACTGCGATGGAGAGTGCAGGGCGGCGGGGGATCTTGGGACTGAGCAGGGCGGCGAGGATGCGCCAGGGGCGGGCTTTATCGCGAGTGTCCTCCAAGGAGAGGCAGAGACTTTGCCAGCTCTGATTGCGGCGCTGCCTGGCATGACGACGGCACGCGGCGTCAAGGCGGTTGTAAAGAGTCCAGTGCTCCACCTTGTCGCTTTTGATGGCGCGGCGTTCGGTGCGTCGACGTACCGCGCGTAAGTTCAAAAGTTTCATGTCGGGCGCCGGCGTTCCAGCGGGCACCGTACATGACTTGGTCGCGGCGGCAACGCAGCTTGAGATGTGCGAAAGGAAGTCAGTGTTGACAGGAGGAGGCGTGGCACACAGCGTCCTGAAGAGAGACCAGTCCGTGATGCGGTAGGTGCGGATCCGGTCGCGGCAGAGGCCGAGAGGGTCAAGCGAGATCGGATAATGATCCGATCCTTGCGTGTCAGGGCTGCGTACCCACTCGTAATGGCACCGTTCGCTCACCAGCGATAAGTCTATCACACTCCCGCGCACATTCCGACGCACGAAAGTGGGACTGCCGGAGTTGATGATCAGCAGACCAGAGGAGCTGATAGAGTTCAGCAGGTTCCTGCCGTTAGGCTCACAGCGGCTGCTGCCCCATGCCGTGTGGTGAGAGTTAAAGTCGCCGCACACAACACAGTCACCGTCGATGCGCGCGGCGAGGCTCTCCACGAAAAAGGTATCCCATCGCTGCACGGGCTGGACGTACACGCTGGCGACACAAGTGTCGACCCCCCCAACGCGAACAGTCACAGCCACGCACTCCACGGAGGTGGGAACGATGTCGGACACAGAGACGGCGGCTTGACCAAGGCGCGCACGCACATAAACAGACGCTCGAGAGCGGCCGGGTGGGTGGAGTGGATCGCGACACGGAACGTCGGCACAAGACTGAAGTTCGCACGTCACGGCACTGTGGTAGGCGACGAAGCCCGGAAGGTTGCACTCCCCGTCGCGTACGTGTGTCTCCTGCAACGCGAGCACATCGTACTCGTGCAGGAGAAGAAGCTGGCAAAGCTCCGGGTGCCGGCGGCGCATCGAGCGGACATTCCACTGCAGTATGCGCGGCCGACGTTTCGCTGCTCGGCTAGCCATGACGAGGCAGGGACTGCTGTGCGGCCAGGACCGCGGTGCACATCTGTCGCACCGTGTCGTCCATGTGCGGGGCGGTCTCCATGAGCGCCCGCAGAGCTGCGGCGAGCGCCGCGATCAGGGCGTCCCTCGGGTCGCCAACAGGGGCAACTGCGGGAGGCGGCGTGGTTTCCGGCGCGGCGGGATTGACGCTGCGGCCACGTAAAGCATCGCTGAACGACACGCCAGCTTGTACCGTCGCTGAAGAGCGGGGCACGTTCTGCTGATGCTGACGATGCTCAGGTTGCGCGAGGCGAGCTTTGGCCAGCTCGAGCGCCTTCCTCCGAGTCATGGGCTGCTCGGAGGAGGCTAGCAGGATGGCTGCTTTCCTTTCGAGCTGCCAGTGTGGGCAGCGCGGCTCGGTTGCTGCATGGCGGCCTTTGCAGTTTACGCACGCGGGGTGCTGCGCGGCGCAGTCGCTTGTCGCGTGACCACCACCGCAGCGGAGGCAACGGGCGTCGTAGGAGCAAGTGGCGCCGGCATGGCCGTACACACCGCAGCGGTCGCACTGGAGTGGGCGTGGCAGACGAGGTCGAACGAGCCGTCGTTGCTTGAAGAGGTGTGCATTCGCATTTTCTCTAATACAACTGTGGGTTATTGTTTCAGCCGGACATCTTCATCACTGATTATCGTCTAATTGTTTTCGGCAAATAGAAAGGCTAACTTAGTGTAAGTTCTGTCTTGTCCAGTGTCTTTTCTGGATACCTCAAAAAAGTTACGCTCATTGCATGATATTTACACATGGCTAAACTAACATTGACGGAACGCCCTTAATGTGGACCAAAATACGGTGAGAAGGGCAACTGTTATGTTGTGGAGCCTGCGGCCAACACTCCTCCTCTAAAGGAATAAAAAAATAATTATATGTTAACATTCATAGTCCTGTAGATGCGGCAGAAAACAAAAATATAAAGGAATGGTTGCGATGATGACTTTGATGCAGAAATGCATTACTTGCCCTGGTGGGCGGAAGTAGTTAATACGTAATGGGAAGCTCGTAGTCCAGGATAAAACAAGCACCTTGATCTTACGCTCGTAATGGGTTGGCAAAGGGCATGCATAGCAAGTTGTGTGTTCTCGCAATGAATTAGTTTGTTTGGCACATAGTGCAGCAATATTACCCCCCGCGCCACTACCATTGATCATACTACAAAGCGACTAAGTGTATTTACTTCGATACAGTTATGCAAAGGGAAAATAACTGCGTAATAAATGCTTCGTAGACTTCAAGGCAAGGCCAGCAGCAGTTTCACGTTCATCGGGATGGTATGCGATCGCGCTGCACACCGACGTAGGTGCCATTCTAATGACGCGCACTGTCTCAATAACAGCTCTCTCGGCAGCCGCTACTGTCTAATGTGCTGTCGACGATGTCGTCGGTCTACCCGCCATGGTTGCTCAGTGGCTATGGTGTTGGGCGGCTGAGCTCGAGGTCGCGCGATCGAATCCCGGCCAAGGCGGCGGCATTTCGATGGGGGAAATGCGAAAACACCCGTGTGCTTAGATTTAGGTGCACGTTAAAGAACCCCAGGTGGTCTAAATTTCCGGAGTCCTCCACTACGGCGTGCCTCATAATCAGAAAGTGATTATGGCACGTAATACCCCATAATTTAAATTTTAAATTTTTTAATGTCGTCGGTGTGAGCCGACGAAGAAACGCGCGCTCCCTTCGCACAGAATTCCTCTCGAGGCCACAGGAAGCTACGAAAACAACCCTGAAACACAAATGCAGAAAAAAGCTGGGGCTACTGGTACTCCCTAAATTATGGTAAAAAACTTCGCTATACAACCTCTGCATGCGCAAGTTTCTCTGATTATCAGATCTTTACGTCATGTAAGTGTTCGTCGCTGCTTCTTAGCTTTTCCTCAGCTGATAAAACACGATGGTGCCTAGCACCAAGTCAAGAGCTCGCTTTTCAGGTTCATTCAGCCGCATTTCGGTAGGGGCAAAACGCACAAAGATGCGCACACTTCAAGTTGGTGAAGTTAATCATAGGTTGGTGAAGTTAATACCATAATCATCATCAGCCTGGTTACGCCCACTGCAGGGCAAAGGCCTCTCCCATACTTCTACAACAACGCCGGTCATGTACTAATTGTGGCCATGTCGTCCCTGCAAACTTATTATTCTCATTCGCCCACCTAACTTTCTGCCGCCCCCTGCTACACTTCCCTTCCCTCGGAATCCAGTCCGTAACCCTTAATGACCATCGGTTATCTTCCCTCCTCATTACATGTCCTGCCCACGCCCATTTCTTTTTCTTGATTTCAACTCAGATGTCATTAGCTCGCGTTTGTTCCCTCACCCAATCTGCTCTTTTCTTATACCTTAACGTTACACCCATCATTCTTCTTTCCAAACTCGTTGCGTCGTCCTCAATTTAAGTAGAACCCTTTACGTAAGCCTCCAGGTTTCTGCCCCGTAGGTGAGTATTGGTAAGACACAGCTATTATACACTTTTCTCTTGAGGGATAATGACAACCTGCTGTTCATGATCTGAGAATGCCTGCCAAACGCACCCCAGCCCATTCTTATTCTTCTGATTATTTCAGTATCATGATCTGGATCCGCAGTCACTACCTGTCCTAAGTAGATGTATTCCCTTACCACTTCCAGTGCTTCACTACCTATCGTAAACTGCCGTTCTCTTCCGAGAATATTAAACATTACTTTAGTTTTCTGCAGATTAATTTTTAGACCCACCCCTCGGCTTTGCCTCTCCAGGTCAGTGAGCATGCATTGCAGTTGGTCCCCTGAGTTACTAAGCAAGGCAATATCATGAGCGAATCGCAAGTTACTAAGGTATTCTCCATTAACTCTTATCCCCAATTCTTCCCAATCCAGGTTTCTGAATAACTCCTGTAAACATAAACACGCTGTGAATAGCATTGGCGAGATCGTATCTCCAATAAAGAAAGTCCTAATAAAGAAATGCGTCAGGCAGGGAGATACGAAGGTAATGACGGCAGCACCTAAATATGGCATCTGTCATAGCCCAGGTTGCACCTTCCTAGATATCAAGGCTATACAGCCAACGTGACTATAGTGATCAGTGACGACGTTTCCATAAATTTACCAACTTCATTTGAATTCACATTGAGGTGCACGTCATGCGGAATACTGGGTACCATCGTACACAAAGCACGTAACGGCTCAACAATCTAGCTATTCCTGATCAAATCGGTTTACGTCGTTTATCTTGCTACACTGACGCACTTTTTCCGCAGCCGTCACTTCACGGTTTGTACGTGGTGAAGCTAGGAGTGATGGTGTAGAAGCGGTGGCAGATGCCTTTCTATAAAGATGCGAATGGGGCTTCGCAGTACTAAGTGAACTTCGGCTCAGGAGTAGCGGAGCGTCGAAATTGGATAATTATTTTGTATGTTGCCAAACGACATCAGCGTATTTTTTATTCACTGCAGAACTTCCAGCGATCTGTAATTACCCCTGACCTCAGATGATTCCAAGTTGTGCCTGCAAATTCCCTAATTTCATCACCCCACCTAATTTTCCACTTCCCTCGACAGCGTTTCCTCTCCCCTAGCACGCATTCTGTATTTCTTATGAAACATCGATTTATCTGCCCTGCCATATACGTGGCCAACCCAGCTTTATTTCTTCCTCTTGATGTCAACTACCGCTACCCCGTTCACTCTCTGCTACACACCGCCCTCTGCCTGGCTCTAAAAGTTACGTGTAACATTTTTCGTTTGTATCAACATCGTTCGTTGCAGGGTCTCGTTCTCAATCTTCTTTATTGACCTCTACGTTTTTGCGCTCCCATATGCTAGTATTGGTAGAATTCAGTCATCAAACCTGTTTTTTTTTTTTTTTTTCAGCGACAGCGGTGAGCTCCCGGTCATGATTAGGTAATTCCGGCGGCACGCGCTCCGATTTCTTTAGATTTTTTCGTAAAAAGCACGAAATTTGCAAAATATAATTCAAGCGACGCAGATGCTGATTAAATTGATACGACGCGTTTTAATAACCACGCTTAGCGTCGCACCTGCTACAAATTGTTAACTTCGCGAAGCCAGGCTACTGCAACCGGCTTTTTTATGCCGTGATGTTGACTTTACTGCTCCGCAACACGTCCGGAGCACCGTAAGAACAACCATCACCTGCTAAAATAAAATTTTTGCGCTGAATTCACAAATGCCCATGAAGGCTTTCTTAAATGACAGGAAGAAAACTTGCAAAGAATATCACACGAAGCAACTTTTTGCCACAAGGACATGACTCCTTTAGAGAAGTGAAATGTTGGGCTAGTTGCTATTTTGACATGTGGACCATCTTGAAATACAGGGCAACGGGACGGCACAACAGGAAAGAAGGCCAACATTATGCCTGTGTTCTTCTTACTTTCTGTTGTGTCATCCCCTTGCGCTGTATTTGAAGATCTGTCTCCAGTGATACGCCTCAGCGATGTTATATACATAATTGTGTGTGTGCGTTTGTATGTATGTGTGTGTGTTTGTGCGCATATGAGTTTGTGCGTATTTTCTTTTTTTAACCCCTGGACTCAACGTAATGGAGGCTTCACTAAATTCATATGACTGATCTGGACATACATAATTACCGCGTGTGCGTATCTTGACTTCATTGCTAAATAAATAGCAATTCAGGAATAGGGAAATGGTATAGGTCACTGACCACCCTGCATAAGAACCGCGATATGAGGTGATACGATATGTGATATAATTGTTTTTACGCCGAACGTACGTTAACAATTTAGAGCAATGAAATGTTGTTGTCATGTAACATTCTATATATTGCATCGTAGGCCACTTTACGACGACGCCCTGCTGACCTGTTACACCGCGCTTCATGGCGGCGTGGATCTTTGTTCATTAGAATCGAGAGGTAAAGACGAAGATGAAAAGTGTTGACACAAACGTTGTTGCCCATACAGAAGAATATTTGTACGTTTTCCGTGAACACCATTTGCTACAACAAGCCTCATGCGGAAAATAATCGCGCCGTTCCTCAGAGGTGTTTAATTTCGCAGTGTTGCAGTTCTTCAAGCAGTCAACATGATTTTCGTATCAATCGTGGTACGTTTCTTATTCGCCACTTCCCTTCTTTATATGTCGTCGTGGTGACATCACTTTTTATATCATCGAAAGGACGGTCGTCCGTCATACGCATACGTTCGCTCACACCGTAGACGACATAGCGAGCAAAATTTGGCTGCAAGCACTACGTCGCTTTCACGTAGTGTTGAATTGAAACTGTGAGCAATATAACAGAATGCTGAGGCTAACAGCGCGGAAGACATCGAATTGTCAAACGGCAACAAGTTTCGATAAGTAGAAACACTTAGGCTTTTTTTCACTGTTTCTTCTCGGATCATCCTAGAGTGAGTACGACCTCGACTATTTACACTCCTCCACTTTAAATAGTCCGCTCAACCGCTGGTGGCGAAAACCGCGCTGAAACCGGCGGGAATATGCCTGAAGACAATGGTTTGTTTAAGTAAACAAACTGTGGGGCGGCCATAACCACTCAAGGATCATTGTTGGTGACTGAAACTACAAAGCAAGTTCAAGGCTGCATACAGCTTTTCCGAGGAGGTCAATAAGGATCAGAGTAGCTTTTTCTAACTTGAAAGCCGACGATGGAAAGTGAGACAACGAGCAAATAATGACAAATGTGCACGGTGTTCCCACTTAACCATGTTAAATTTATCCCACAGAAGGGAAAAATTCGAAGTTTCCTTAGCTATCGCCTAATAGACGCGAAGGCAAAATCCTTGTCGAGCCTACTGTTTTTCACCTCAATCCTCCTTAATCTACTTTATGCTCATTCATTCTCCTTATTTCAACGTGATCCACTTTGATCTTGCTTAAGACACCTTAATATGCCCTAATCAACCTAATTCCGCCTTAATGCACGGACCATTTATCAGATCACGACAAGTATCAATCACTAATCATAATGAATTATCTTTTCTAATTACTAATAATTTCTTATACCCCGCTGGCCATGCTTTGATTTGCTTATGGCCTTCCTTACGTCACGTGATATTTTCAGTACCTCACAATGCACCTTGAAATTTTGGAGGATGTTTAAGGCGCGTTTTAAGTGTGGAACGCGATAGCATTTAATGATCTCTGACTGCTTCTCGCGCTTCCACTCAACTACAGCTTATGTAACCGCAATGTTTTCCTGGAAACGCTGGCGCAGAGCGCTATGCATGAAGTAAAGCTTTGTGGTTCTTTCTATGCGCAAGCGTTACTGGCCAGCTCTTCAAATCGGCGGGACATGTTTGAGGCCACGGAGCAAGCGAACGAGCAAGGCGCGTGGAGGTGAAGAAAATCACGCGCCGGGGAATGTACTACGAAGGGGCGCGCTCGCTCAGTAAAGTACCGCCACCTAGAGGAATGTGTAGGTAACCTTGAGGGAACAAGGCAGAAAAACGAGGCGAAGCATCGCAGAGGAGGATGGTAAGATGTGCGTTTGGTTTACCTTCTCTTCCAGTTGCTGCTGTTTTTTTTTTTTCGGTGCGTATGTAGTGGGTTCCTCTCGTGGTAACGTCGCCCTCGCGCGCCGTACGCTGTGTGTGCGAGAAAGAGAAAATATATTTATTTTTATGCCAACTGCTCGGCGCTCACCTGTGTGCATGTGAAAGCGTGCGACGCTGAGCCGACGACAGTCGCTCAATCTGGCGCGCGCAAGGGTAAGAAGCGGGCCGTATTGCGTCGCGCGCACTACACAATGGCACCGGGGGAGATGATGCAGCTGGAAGGGTATACTTCGGCCACGCCCTGTCGGGCGGTCTTTATCTTGTAAGCGATCTCCTTTGGGCCACAGTCTAGTTCGACCGGTGGCTCTTGGCGTTGCGTGCCCTGTGTTCTGACAATTGATTCTTTGTTGAAGCGATAGACAACACGAAAGTTACTTCGCTCGCTGCTGTTGCCGTGATTCCTCACACTGTCGCATTGAGAGCGAGTGTTCGTGGTCATCTAGTGTGAAGTGTTCGTCGGTACCTGTGCGCGCAGATACCGGGCTAGGTAATTTAAATAGTAAGCGATGTTTTAAAGCGGGGCGTTCTACTCCGGTGCCTGCTGCGTATGGCGCGACCGCGCGAGCCCTGTCTTGAATACCACCTGTGATGAGGACAGTGTAGGCGTCAAGGCGCAACGAGGCCCGTTAGCGTCGTGTCCGCTATAGCACCCATACGCTTTCGCATCATCGGCGTGCACGAAGTGAAACGTCACTCACTTTTTGGTGAATCTATCCGCCGTAGTCGAAAACCTACTTCGACTCGACCTTCCGCACCAATGCTTCTTGAGGGTGCTTTTTTTTTATTTCACAAATCACTCTCCACTCGAAACGCGCCTTGAGTGACGAACAGTTCGAGCGTTTTGCTCGAGAATGCCAAAGTAGCGTCGCAGCTGCCTCGAATCGCTCTTGGAGTGCATTTATCGCGTAAACATGGCTGCCTCGTGATCTGTTACTCGCCTCGTGGGCTTTTCCCGATGGGCGCCAATTGCCTCCATAGCTATTCTTTCGATAACAATGCTATGCATATTCAAGGGCTTCGTTTTACGGACCGTAGCAGTCGTCTGGAGCACTTTGGCAACAGAATAATCCATCTACGGCGCCGAGACACACCAGCCGTCCTATCAAGGCCGCCAGCTAATGCAGTGATCTCTCCTCCGTGCATGAGCCAGTTGATGACCTGCATATGGGTATTCTTCGTTCGATCGAGTGTCCCAAAACTACTATCGGTGCCATTGCATTCAGGTGTTTCTCGCGGCTGATCGTACAAAGCCGCTTCTAGTTCAAGCACAGCGCAAAAAGAAACCAACTGCGAAGATTCTTGCCTTTAGTGCGTGTATGTATCACCTGTGTGTTCGATTGCTGGATGCGGATCTGGCTGCGCGAGCGCCGGAATTCGCCCACCTGAACGGTTTCTACTCGGGTAGAACGTCACTGACTACGCTAATCCAAGGACGGAGAAGCGCACCACACCAAGGCGAGTTTCTCTTTAAACTAGCAGGTGCGCTCACTTTAGTTTTTGAAATTTCATTAATTTCATGCAGCTAGTTGCTCTAGAGAAAACAACGTGTATTGTAATTGTGTGTAGGAAGTCTGCACTGGGAAGTATTTAGTGTCATAAGTAATTATTACGTGAGCCTTGCTACAAAATAATCAGTTTCAATAATCAGTTTGGGCTCAGCAGCTGTGCCTCTAGCATGTCCACTAACCCGCTGCTCTTCGCCATGCAGATGTTTACCGAGGCAATCATCCTGACGCTCCTTCGTGTTCCGGTGGTCACTGTTCCCTCGTGCATGCCAGTTGCGTGCGCATCATGGCCCCGCGCAAACGATGACCCGGTGGCGATTACCACGCATCTTCGTGCATCTGCTCTCAGCACAACTATACAACCGGGATCGCCCTCGCTCTTCCTGGACCTCGGCCAAGCCAATCAAGCACCATCGTCATCGACAGCCGCCTTCACGGCAGCTATAAACCCGCCGCATCTGTTCGACTCGTTTCGTGGGCTCAGCGGCTGTGCATCTAGCATGTCCACTAACCCACTGCTCTTCGCCATGCAGGTTGGTTCACCACGGAGTTTATTTGCTAAAAGGACGAGCAATTACCTCTTGGTACAGCTGCCGAGCCCCCAGTGTTTGTTTTCTATGGCGTGTGAATGTTTTGCTGTTGTACGTTTCCTGTTGCTGCAATCAGGCGACATTGAGCTGAAGCCTGGACCCCATACAGCGGCAGTCTTAGAAGCTGTAAATAAATTATCTTCTGGGCATTCTAAACTTCTCTCGGAAGCCCAGGATCTTAAACATCAGCTCCTAGCAACTAATGACGCCCTGAACGTACACAGTAGACGTTTAACGAGCGTTGAAGCCAACTGCCAGCAAATTGAGCCCTTGAGGCAGCAGCTCGGAACCAAGCAAACCGACACCACGGAGACGGTTCATGGGATTTGTAACCTAGAAGCTCGCCTTGATGATGCCGATAATCACTCTCGGCGCAATAACTTCATCGTTTATGGCATTACTGATACTAACAAATCTGAATCATTTGCTCAGTCAGAAGAACTGGTCATTCGGCTGTGATCTGAACAGTTAAATGTTTCCCTAGAGCCAAGGGAAATCGAGCGAGCGCATCGCCTTGGTCGATAAATCCCTGATCGTAAACGGCCCATCATTGTCAAACTTTCCTTCTTTAAAACAAAAGAAGCCATCTTGTCGAATGGCCACAGGCTTAAAAACACTTCGTGCACCATGCGTGAGGATTTTTCTAAGCCGGTACAGAACGCGCGACAACATCTGGTCGCTTTTGCACGAAGCCAATTAGTCCCTTTTTCTCTTCGCTCTAAAACATTATTCATACGTTCAAAACGCTACATTTTTGATCCAGCATCCCAATCCGTGAAAGAACTATAGCTACCGCGTTGTCACCAGCATTCGTCCCGATTTTCAAGCACAGTCATTGTTCCAGCAGCATTCTGGTTTCGTTTCAGTCATTTCTAACATCTTGCAGAAGTGTAATTCACAACTTTTATTACGTATTGTAGTACCGCTATATGTAAAATATTTTCTTTTTTTATTCATTGTGTTTCCATGATGCAGCTCTAAGACACAAGCGCTTTAGCGATATACCAAAGCCTATATATAAGTATTACGAGACAAGCCCAGTGTTTCAATATATCTTTTCAAATAAGTGGTTGTATCTCCACTCTATACACTGTAAACAGGTTTGACCCTTTTAGGGAGTTTTGGCCTCGTTGCATAACTTCAGCCCTTAAGGGAGGACAATATCCTCCATTCGAACGGAGTTTTTTTTCACACCCTTGTGTTTGGTGGTCTTATGGGGAATTATGGGAGTTTTTTAATTCTCCTTTGAACACCAACCCCTGAGTGGTTGCAGGAGTCTATTTGGGGAATTATGGGAGTTTTTTAATTCTCCTTTGAACACCAACCCCTGAGTGGTTGCAGGAGTCTATATGGAGAATTATGGGAGGTTTTTAATTCTCCTTTGAACACCAACCCCCGAGTGGTTGCAGGAGTCTATATGGGGAACGTTGGGAGTTTTTCATTCCTCTTTTGAACACCAGAACTATGGAAGTTCTTATGAGGAGCTTTGGGAGCTTTTACAAGTTGACATGGGTATTTTATTTTGCTTCTTATGGGAATTTATAGCAGAAGCGATGGGAGTTCTTACGTACATATTTTCGGAAACGTTTGGCTTCTTAAGGGCGTTTTGAAGGATACCTTGGGGAAATTATTTTACCTCCTTGTAGGAGTGCTTAGGTGTAAACCTGGGAGCAACCGTTCCCATATTTTGGGAGCTCTGCTTAAGGGAGCACTTATGGATAGTTTTGAGAGTTCGATTTTTGCTTTTTATGGGAACATACAGGAGAATGCTTGGGAGTGAATTTTTACAGCTTTAGGGAGCTGTTTACTAAGGGAGTTTTAAACAGATGTTTTGGGAGTGCATTTTAGCTCCTTATTAGAGCTTCTACAGGTAGGTCTGGGAGTTTATTATGCACTTTTTGGGAATTTTACGAGGTTGAAGGGAGTTCTTTTTGTGTGTGTGTTTAGTAGATTGTGTCTGACGAGTGCAAAAACCATGACAAAGCAATAAAATGTCGAAATTTATTGCAGTTCCAGAATCAAATGTGCCAGCATGATAGTACAATCAATGACTATTAGCATAATGAAAGTGAAATAATTCAATAAATTGGATACAAACAAGCAAACCAGTTTGACAGGAAATTCAAGCGTATTGCAAGCTTCAGTACAGTTGAAAATCCACAAGTGCAGCCAAGACTGAAATTCAGCGGCTCAAAACATCATGAGCTATTGGGCAGTCCTTGCAAGCATTAGAACAGGCCACATTTGTTTTTGCATGTAAAGAGCATGCTACAAAAAATGATGCAAAGGAGGCCAGACAGCACCAATGACCTAGAACATAATGAAAGTACATTTGAATACCTATGCTATTTCTAATAGACATCTACGTACAACTTATTCTCTCATGTAACACACAGCTGCAAAGAAAAAGCAGAGGTGGTACCATCCACTCTGAATCAATTTCCTTAGCGTGCAGTACCTGAAATTCAAGCTTGCCAGCTAGAGAACATCACAAGTTCACAGCAAAATGGGCATAATGTGATAACAGTAGACAAACAGGTGATATCTCAGGCTGAAGTTAATTCAACAAGGGGACTAGTCGTCAGGGAAAGAAAATCCAAGCAGACAATTCCAGCTCACACTTACTTGCATACACAGATGTCACTACATAGGTTTGTGTTGTGATGCCCCATGACCTAAGTCAGCATAAAAGAGGTTCATTAAAGAGTGGCACATATGCAGTGGCACACACCCAGTGTACATACACAAGTTTGTGTCAAAAAAGTTCATTGGAGAGCTGCATCTACCCAGTGGCCCCAAGTGCTCGTAGTAGCCCCAGGGGCACATACTGAATTTCCACAAATATAAGGAGTTTTTTTTCAAAATTTCTGGCCTCAGAAGACGCCTCGCATTATATAACTGACATAGACACAAACAACAAGATCACTCATAGAAATTGGTGCCAGCAACCTGCCAAATTCCCATACTTCTACACACCTTGCTACCCCAACTAAACCCCCATGTTGAGCATTTTCACTTACCTCACCTTCTCTATGCACTCACTCATTTTGCTGGACATCCATGGAGTGGAGAAAAGTGAACTATATAAATACTGCCAAGGAAAACTGTTGTTACCCTAACGAAGAAGTCCACTTCTCAAAAAAATTTCTCCACCTGATATAACACTTGTTCGACCTCTGCTGATCACCTTCAGCTGAATATTGCATATCACACAATGCAGCAATTCAACTATAATTTTTAGTTTTATAATGAGACAAAAATTTCTTAGGATGTGAAAGAAAATATGATACAGGAACCCTTAACAGTATCCATAAGTGTGAAATTTTTACACAGGCAAAGAGGCAAACACTTTGCCACCAGGGCACACATAAGGCGTCATTACATTTTCTCTGCAAAAAGCCTTAACACCCCGACGACAGGTGGTGTTGCATGGAGCCATGCATGCATTTCAAAAAATAGGCATTTAGTATTTTCTTCTTCCGCAAGATCAAGGCAGGCAGGCTGTGATGCTGTGCAAACAGTGGTGGCCTTCAAAAGGGAAGGAATCCACACAAAAAGCCATGGTACTGTTGAGATGGCAGTGCATGATAGGGAGCATTCTGGAAAACCAAACGTAAATAGATTATGTACTATTGTATTGCAAACAGACACCGCATGAATATTTAAACATAGCATCACCAATTATTCAACAGTGCTGGGCCATTCAATGCTACCACTCCAAGTGCATCTTGGCCACCTCAGATTTTAGGAAAAATTACAGCCCATTGTACAGTTGCAGACTGGATGAAGTGGAGAGTAGGACGAAAGCCCGTCTGGTCGGGATGATGCATACTAAAAGGAAGAAGTCCAGACACCGACCAAAATGTTTAAAATAGTTTTTTACGTTTTCAAATTCAAATAAATTCAGATAACTTCAAAAATTCAAATAAGTACTTTAAACCATTTTGGTCAGTGTCCGCACCTCTTCCTTTTAAGTCGCAGAATGCACGAACAGAATACTTCGCGAAAATTTCACATGGTGTGAGTATCGTTATCTTGTAGGCTAAGGTTGAAACATCATGGCACTGACAAAGCTACAAACAAGTGTTTCCATGAATGACCACGAGGCCTTCCAGAATGTTTCATTATGTGAGATAGACCATTAATGTTTTTTATCTGCAAAGAGTATCTTCTTATTCTGACTTAAGTATAATAGACCTTCGAGCAATTTCTGAAAAGTATTTTCATCCAGCTCGGGTGGTTTATGGCGCAAATAACCAATTTAGGAGCCCCCATTTTGTAGTGAAGAAAGCTTATATTAAAAAAACCTATAGCTGCAGTGATTAAAAGTTTCTGAAATTTTGAATCAACTCTATCTGCAGAAGCTCTTTAGTTAGGTATTAGGACGCCTTGCAGCACTGACAATGAAAGGAAATCATGACAACATATTACCAAAACTAATGAAATGAATGTGTTCTTGATAATATATGTTGTTGTATTATACAAAGATTATACAAAACACCCGCAGTAATGTGCATATCTTCAGAGTGCACACACAGTTCACCAACGTAATAATAAATACAGGTCAACATCATAAAGCAACACATAGGTACTGGGGTTTTTCTTTCACATTGGCCTAAAAACCAATCACATGAGCATTCAGCCATCATATAAGCAGCACCTGCTTGCATGAATTCAAGGAACTTTCAGATGTGCAAAATCGTTTAGGAGCTTTTAAGCAAGAGGCATGACACTACTATTATGGTTAATTTGTTGCCTGTAAGTGGTAAATCAAGTGAACTGCTAGTTGTCCTTCCGGTGAAGGATATCGCAGAAAATGTGAGGACAAAAAGATTATAGTAGCTATTTGGAACTCATGAATGTTAAGAAGATAATATGCAATGTTACCATGCTGACAGACAGTCAGATAAAAGATGATACAAAGAAAATATTATATATAGATTACACAGATGCAAGCATTCTGCTTCTTTATTGCTGCAAAACTCGGTAGTTATAGAAGTGCTTCATCCCCTGAAAAATATTTTTAGCAATACATTCACTATGGAGTTCTATTGAGGATGCATCAGATTTGCTTGCTACAAGTGGTTTGAGCTGTTCAGAGACAGACATCTGGCTTGTAAACGCAAGAGCATGACGAAATACTGCAAGTGCTCCAGAAAAATGCTTGCATGGTAAGGGAAATGACAACAAAAAGAATGTGGATGAAAAGACCAAACTGCCCCAAAGTCTAATTTTAGCAATGTAAGGTTTTATGAAACATAATTACAGTTCCAAGACAAAACAAAATACCAACATGATATGCAGAGAATGGGTGCTGGACATCAAGCAACCTCACTAAACAATGATTACATACATAAAAACGACACATTCGCAGGAAATTTCACAATACACGACATATAAACTATGTGATTCATGATGCACCCATGTCATACATCATATTGTTCAAGTAACCAACTTCTTTATTCAAGACCCCTGTAGAAGGTTTGTTAATGCAGTTATTGGTTTCTTGGATGGAAAAGACCTAGTATACAAATCTGCACTTCCCTGCCTTATATTTGCAAAGTGCATGTGTACAGTCACAGTTTGGCACAGTTTGGCATGTGTTGCAATGTTTTGTGAGATATCCAGATACTGTTACCACCTACATCTGTGCACAATGCTCCTGCAGCCTGCCATTACCACAAATCCTGGTCTATCCTACATAATACCCCAGTCACACGGGCACTTTCAAAGTCCTTTGAACCAAAGATCCTTTACTTCAAGGGAGAATGTGCACTGTCACACAGGCACAGCAAAGGAGCCCTACTGGAAGGGGGCTTTGAGTCAAAGAAGTGCGCGTTCGTCCTTTGAAACCTCAAGGGAATACTCCCAAGCCTAGAGGGCGTCTGACAGTAGAAAAAATATTCTAAAAATATGGAAGTTCAATTTTTACCTCTTCAGAACGAGCTTATAAGTACTGAATACTGTTACTAAAGTACTAAACACTTTCGGGACACCCGCAATCTCCATCATGAAAGCGCCGGTACAGCAACACCGGCACGGCCTGTCGTCAGCAGCAACCTCGACACAACACGGTTGCCATGTGCGATTTGGTTCTTTGGTTAGTGGCTGCTAGGCATCCCAGTCTCCTTGGCTTTTTTCTGCACATCTTTCCTTGTCACTTTTGTTTTTCAGTTTTTACAGCGTTTATGTGTACCTACCGCTACCTAGCCACAACAAATGAAACAAAGCAGCTGAAGCAAAGGCAACAATGAATAATCGACGCCAATGTGCTGTGTACGAAGCAGTACACATGGTGGCCATCATTACAATAAATACATTTGTTTGTGATAAAGTAATGCCTTTACTATGTGTGCATTTTGTTTTGATGTTTCTATGTATTAGGAAAAATAAATGTTGCTGAAAAAAATGTGACAAGTTTATTATAAGACGCATTGGGCCATATTTTTTTATTACATGTACTTTCAAGGTGATGGTAGCGCTAAGGATACATTGCGGTTTCTGTTAAAAGCTTCAATGGAGACTACCTGGAGACCATGTAGCACCGACATATATCCGTTAAACTAATGTCTTTGAAAGCTCAATGCTCCTTAACTTCAAAGGACCTTTGGCATGCTCGTGTGACGGGTATAACACTTGCTGCTGAAGGCATTAAAGGCACTCAAAGGTGCCTCAAAGACAGGCTGAGCATTCTGCGCAGGTTAGCGTGTTAGCAAGGCCTGAAACACTTGCAGGACATTGTAAAATATGTCAATACATGGCAAAATACAGCAGTCAGAAAATGTAAGGCTAAAATTGCACACTGATATATAAGGGCCTTCCCAGACAAACCGATAAATGCAATAGCACACCTTCTATTGAAATCTCGAATATAAACATTGATTACTTGAAAAAGATGTACGGTACATGCAAAATAGAATGAGTGATGTATCTTATATGTCATGTATAGTCAAATTTTGCTGCAAATTTGAGCATTTCATGCATGCATATAATCGCACTCATGTACTAAAACAAGTTCATGTGTAGTGCTCATCCTGTGCATTTCATGTGTTTCATCTTATAGTGTAGTAACTATGTTTCCTAATGCCAGTAACCAACTCTCCCAGCTTTCAGCAATAGTATGCAAGATTATTTATTCTTAGAAGTATGATAGCATGAAGAAACAAGGATAAAGACCTGTCAACAGGACTAGCATCAACTACAAGCTGATTTTGCTCCTGGATGGAAACGAGTATTAGTAACCGTAATCATTATCAATGTTTCAATGAGGGAGTGGGTGAACCCAGAACTTGCACAAATAACTACAATAGCCACATGGCTGAACATATGAGCCGTGGGTGTTTCCCTATCTTCCAGCACATGAGGTTAGTTGCAGAGCCCTGACAGAGCTGAGGGAAGTGATTGTGGTTTTCCACATTAGCAAATAAAGATCGACATGTGTCGGAAAATAATCACCATCTCTCATCGAAAACATGTAATTTTTATAGAGCACTTATCCTCAATACATTACACAGATAGCATTAGGCGACTAATTTGTTTTACTACTGTTCTTAGTGCCCCATACAAGATTAACCTTTTCCATGCCAATTTTATTTTCAGAAAACCACTGAAATTTCTAAAATATTTTTATTAGCTATTCTTTGCGAAGAGTTTTTATTACTGCAATATGAGCAGTTCGTTTAAAATTTTCTGCTGCCTTTTACTAGCTGTTTTTCATGTTTTTAGGTTGCAAACAGACAAGGACGCAGAAACTGTCTACATGAAGCATATTTTTTTAAAGAAAGTCAAGCGTGCTTTTGTTATCCTCCATGAAACATGTTATTGCAGGAAGAAAGGTGGTTAACCGAGGGCCCCGATTTTTATTAGTCATATCATAAGAAGCCAACAAACACTGACACCAAGGACAACATAGGGGAAATTACTTGAGCTTAATAAATGAAATAATGAAACGATAAATTAATGGAAATGAAAGTGGATGAAAAAACAACCTGCCACAGGTGGGGAACGATCCCATAACCTTTGCATTTCGCATGCGATGCTCTACCAATTGAGCACCGCGGCGCCGTTTACCAATCCACTTTCTTGGGTATTTATGTTTCCTTGTAGAACCCTGGGAGTGTTAGCCAGCATTACCACTCACAGACCTTGGCGGCGGACATGGAACATCCTTTCTGCCGCAGGCGTCACGAGAACGTGATCTTTTTTTAGTGAAGGCAACTGGTCAATAAACCCACACATGCTACCTGAAGGCATCAATGTTGCCTGATTCGAGACACTCGTTATGTAATAAATTAGAAGAAAGAGGGTTAACCGAGGGCCCAATTTTTACTAGTAATATCTAAGAAGCCAACAAACACCAAGGACAACATAGGGGAAATTACTTGAGCTTAATAATGAAATAACGAAATGATAAATTAATCAAAATGAAAGTGGATGAAAAAACAACTTGCCACAGGTGGAGAACGACCCCACAAGTTCACTTTCTTTTTTTGGGGCGGGGGCAAAAACTGAACACATAACTAATCACTGATCTATCATGCAAGTGGTGTTTGCCTATCTCAATAGTCTATATAAAGACAGAAAACTAGGCTCAGGTGTTTTTATCTCTAAAAGAAAAGACAAGCTTTTATACGGCAACCTATCAACTTGAAGCCCATGGTAGTAGTTCTCTTCTATGACATCTAGCTGTTGAGCACGAGTCAAATAAAAATTAATGCAAAAGTATTAGTGTTCCATGCTTTTAATGCATGGAAAAGGGACACTAAAGGAAATTAATGAGTTAAGTTAGATTAAAGGTTAGCCTTTTGTAATAACAAATTCATCATTTATACCAAGAACAGAGCTTTTATAAGCAAGAAAATTAGAGAACTGGAACATCAAAGGGCACCAACTAATATATTGAACCAAATTCTGTAGTTTTATTTGCCAAAACCACAATATGATTATGAGGCATGAAGTACGAGGGATTCTGGAATAATTTTGACCCCCTTGGTTACTCTACTGTGCATACAGTGCAAAACACACATGCATTTTTGCATTTCACACCTATCAAAATGCAGCTGCCACAGCTACAATTTGATTATCCACCATCAGGCTTGGCAGCGCAACACCAAACAGCCTAACTCAGAGCCCATGCTTGTCAGCAACCTTCTGCAGTGAGTGCATCACTTGGTGCTCATGAGGCAGTACTTCCAGCTGCTTCAGCTGCTTTAAAGTGTGCGCACTGCTGGCTTTTGCCGTTTTACAGCCCTTAAAGCCCAACTACAACAAAAGTTAGGGCTGCATAAAAAAATGATTCAAACAGTGTAAATACAAAACAGCATTCTAGCAATCTTGATACCGAGACTGAAATGAATGCCACAATTACCAGTAACTGGCAGTGAGGCATGACTTAGATTGCAGGGCACCTTAGTGTGGCCTACGAGATAAGGGACCACCTGCAGCTGCCTGCAGTGATAAAAACCTGGAGGCGATGTGGACTCTCGTCATAGCCACTAACCACCAGGTTCATGTGTCGTCTGCTAATACAGTATTAAAAGAATATCAAAAAGAAAATTAGATACCAGCCCCGCAGCTTTGCCAAGATCACTACAGTAGTATTTACTACTAATTTATTACCAATATAGCCAAAGTGAAACTTCATTGCATTTGGAATTTAAGCTTTTGCAGTAGGGGTTTCGAGATGTGATAATCGCAATGCTCCTGTGCTTTGTGACATTATATCGCTAGATATTTGACAACGCCGTGGTTCTAAGTGTTTTTACATACATCGATATCTTAATTCTTTTACAACCTAACTCTAATATGACACATGAGAATACGGTAGATAACATTTGAAATATATTTAATGGGCACGGAAAAGGACTAACCTTTACACGAGACACGCATGGTGAAAGCATTGTAAGCAAGGCTCCCACTTGTCTTTAAATAATTTTTCACTTTGGTCGGTGTCAGTTCTGTTTTTTCCCTTGACTCTTCCTAACCGGACAAGACTTCGTCAGACTCAACTTCATTAACCCATTGACAATATGCTGCATATCTTAGGTAAACATTTGATGCTCACCCTAACGCATGTTTCCTGAAGTTACCAACTAAGAGCAAAGAAAGGTTAGCTACTGTATGAACCAGCCTAAATCCATGTTAAGCCCACAATTGCCCAATGTGCCTTGAATAGGCTCTAAAAATGTGTATTAACACAAGGCGCAATAGATTTTGTGCTCACGTTGGCATGTTCATAACAGCTGGCCTCCCTCACACTCATCATCGGAATCTCAGAATCCCTACTGCGAAAACTTCAGGAGTGGAAACCAGCAAAGGTAACAGTGCGCAGTTTGAAGCAGCCAGAGGCACTGCCTCATGAGCACAGCAGTTGCACTCACTGAAGAAGGTTAATGACAAATATGGGGCCCCATTCGTGCTGCTGGTTCCGAAGAAGCCATCTAAGCTTTTTTCCCACGCTTGAGTGTAAAAATACAGCTGCTTTTAACAAAAGGCATGCAACACCATTCATGAATTGTGCCATTGGAATGGTTTACCAAATAACCTCTTACTTCTGGTAAGCTCTACACAAGCCAAATTGGACGCTGCACTGATGAAAGGGCAAGAGAACATTTGCAGAATATAAAAACAAAGTAAGACCAATGTAGGTGAGCATTGTAACACATGCACTTGTCATCCACAACTTGAAATATATTCTTGGCAGAAGTAGAAACATGAATTCACAACTGATATCAGAAGCTCTTTTAATATCAAAGAATGACTCTGTAATTATTCTTTTTTTTTTCTATTTCTCACAAGTATGTGTATGAATGTTTTTTGCTTTCGGTTTACACAGGTTGCTACACCTCAATTTGTTTGACCCTGTTCCCTTCTTTGCAATCTTTCCTCCCTCCCCCTCTTTTATGAACTTCAAGAGAGATTATATGAATAGTTCCTGCTTTCTTAGAAAACATGGCACACACGCGGTGGATGTGGAACATCCTTTCTGCTGCAGGCATCACAAGTACGTGATCTTTTTGGGTGAAGGCAACTGGTCAATAAAGCCCCACATGCCAACTGAAGGCATCAATGTTGCCGGAATCGAGACCCTTGTTATGTAATGAACGAGAAGAAAGCAGGTTAACTGAGGGGCCCGATTTTTATTAATCATAAGACGCCAACAAACAAAGGCACCAAGGACAACACAGGGAAAATTACTTGTACTTATTAATTGAAATAAAGAAATTAAAACTTAATGGAACTGAAAGTGGATGAAGAAAACTTCCCGCAGGTGGGGAACGATTCCACATCTACGCATTACGTGTGTGATGCTCTACCGATCGAGCTACCACAGCACCGTCTTCCCATCTATTTTCTGGGGTATTTATGTTACTACTAGAACTAACCCTGGGATTGTTAGCCAGTGCCACCACTCACAAACCTTGGCAATAGATGTAGAGCATCCTTTCTGTCGCAGGCATCACGAGTATGTGATCTTTTTGGGTGAAGGCAACTGGTCAATAAACCCACACGTAGTACCTGAAGGCACCAATGTTGCCAGATTCGAGACCCTCGTTATGTAATGAACGAGAAGGGGGTTAACCAAGGGGCCCGATTTTTTACTGCTGATTTAGTACACACTTTCCTGCGTTTAGGGCAATGCCAGCTTCTTGCAGGTGCTGAAGTACTTTGTGCAGTCGTGCATCATGTTCTGCCTTCGTGCGGCCAAACACTATTATGTCGTCTTGCAGACATGCTTGGCCGTCCAGGCCTTCTAGCAGTCTTAGCATTTCCCTGTGGAAAAATTCAGTTGCTGTGGAAATTCTGAAGGGCAATCGGAGGAACTTAAAATGGCCAATTGGTGCCAGGAAAGTGTTGTACCTCTGGGACTCGGGTAACCAGTAACCAATATCCGGCTATAGCATCAAGTTTGCTAAACCAGGCAGCTCCGGTGAGTTTGGCCAGGCAATCATTGATGGTGGGCACTAAGACTCATTCTCACAGAATGTTCTATTTTAACCCTCCAAAGTCACTGCAGATTTGAAGCTCGCCTCCTTTATTTTTAGCCCCTACCATAGGTGCATGCCACTCTGTGGTCTCTTCGACCTTTATGATGACACCCAGGCTCTCCGTTCTCTCCAACTCACGTTTGGACACTCGGCAACATGGGCAGAGGTACTCGCCCCGAGTACATAATAGCACGCCGCTTGGCATCAGGGAGTAGCGATATATTGTAATCGGTCCTGAGAAGGCAGGCCCAGGTCTGTAGCCAGGTAGAGGTAGTGGCATAAAATGTTGGCTGGGTCGCTGACCTTGCCTTTTGACTCCGCTACTTCTAGGAGACTTGGTTGGACATTGAAGGATTTGATTGCGGGGGGACGTCAAAAAGTGCGTCATGCAGCTTGTCTATTACATAAATTTGTTCTTGACACAACCAGCCATTTCAGCACACGGTAGCAGTCTAACCGTTGCTTTTTTTTGGTCCTGCCCGGTCCGAGCAGCTGTTCTTTTGCTTGCTTCAGGTTTCCCGTGACTTGTTCGTCGTAGAGGCTTGTTGGCATGGCAGTCACATCTGCACCAGTGTCTACCTTGAAGCCATTGACCATCACATTGATTTTTCATGGCCCAGGATCCTGTTGGTCAGTTAATTGTCCAAGTAAACCTCTTCCAAAACAGCTTGGTATGTGCTTTTTGTTCTGCTTTTTGGAAGCGGAAAAGCATATGGCAGCTGTGTTCCTTTTTACTGCAGGCACTGCATTTTTTGCCATTCGCTGTGCACATAGTGTGTGATGGTGAACCATAGGTGTCTTGTTGAGCCATACCACTTGCATGTCAGCGCAGTTTGGTCACGCTGGTTTTTACGAGAATTATTTGACTTTCCTTTGCTCTTCGAGAAGCTGTGCATGGTGTCTACAGCTTCAAGTGATTGTAGCTGTGGCCGTAGGTCCTTTTGCTGCTGTTTGATTGTTGCCATGTTGCGAGCAGCGTTGACAGCGGCTTCCAGAGTAAGCTCAGCATTAAGTTGCAGCTTCTCACTTACCTACGTGTCTGTGGGACCGACCACGAGTCTATCACAGATCAGTTCCTCTTTCAGGGCGCTGTACTCAGAGGCTTCAGCTAGCCTGAAGAGTTCGGTGATGAACATATCGGCTGTCTCATGCACGTCTTGCTTCTGGCTGTTGAACTTTGCACACTCGTATATCATGTTCATCCGTGTCAGGAAATTTTTTGTGAACAGTTGCATTACTGTGTTGTAGTCGAGTTTCTCAGCATCACAGAGCCTGAGCAAAGCTAGGACGTCTTTGGCTTCACGACCCATGGCATAAATGAGTGTGTTCACCTGCGTCTCGTCGTCTTTAGTATGGAGATAGCTCTATAGCACTCCCTTCTCGTGAGCCACCGTTACTACTCCTCGGGCTGCCGAAAATCAAGTTTTTCCGGCAGTTTGATGACGAACGAGTTTAGTGGAGCTGCGTGCTGGGCTGTGGACACTGTAGGTGAAGCCATGGGTAGCAAAGTTTCGTATTCACCGCAGTGCGCTGTAGGTGTAGACTTCTACTTGCGTGGTGCATTTCTCACAGCGTTGTCGAGTATCCCACCGTTGCCTCCATGTCATGGTCGGGTGACGAGCATACGTGATTGACAAAACGTAAGTGTTAACTGGGATCTGTTTACTAGGTTGTGTATGCAAAACAAGTACGGCTACATGCCGGCTCAGCTTACACTGTCTGGTCCGCTCTCCCAGAGGCGTTGTTCCGCATCTTACATGACCGTGTACATAGCGCCATCTCGTTGCGGTAGCTCGCATGACACGGTGCACCAGTGTAACTCAATGGACAGCAACTTCAAAAAAAGTATATTTCGGAAGGCTGCCCAAGTTTAAACAACTCTCAGTTAACGTTAAGGCGATTTGCCCTCTTATTAACATGCACATTTACGCCACTAGACCGTAACCTCTTTGCTACATTATAGCACAGTTTTGGTCCGAATTAAAGCACTGATATAACACAGCGGAAAAGTTACGAATAAGTGCCATAAATACGAAGAATATTAGAAGGGCATACACTATCATTCTTGCTAACTGCTCATTTGTTGAAATTCTGGCAGTCTTCTGAATTATAATTTTTAAACGTGCTGCCCATTGAGTTATGATAATGCATTGCGGTGAAATTTGATAGATGGCCGCAGAGCCAATTCAACATTTCAGTTTCAACCGCAGCTAGTTACCCCTATGCTTTTCTTGGCTTCATTGCCTGCTGGCTTTATATGGTCATGATTTTTAAAAAGTGAAGCCTGTTTTCCTTCTCATTCATTCATGCGAGGGTTTGAAACCTCATAGCCTTGATGCCTTTAGGTAGCATGCATGGGTTTATTAGCCACATGCCTGCTCTCTTCAGTTCAGGTGTTACGCGACACCATCGTGCAAAAAAAGATGTTCCACATCTGCCCACCATGGCTCTAAATGGCGCTGGCTAACACACCCAGGGCATAAATGCCATAAATACCCAAGTTAGCACAATTGGTAGTGCACCGCGTGTGTACTGCAAAGGTTGTGGGTTCAGTCACCACCAGAGACAAGGTCCTTTTGTCTGCTTTCATGACTTTCTTTCAATATTTTCTACATTTCAATTTCAACCACAGCTAATTACACCAACGCTTTTCTTGGCTTAATTGCCTGCGACCTTTATATAATCAGCAAAGATAAGGTAACAAGAAAATTAAAATAAATAAGTGGAGGACAGGGTCTTCGGTATTCAAAGAAGCACCTTCCTTTTTGTATCGTTAACCAACATGTGCGCCCAATAGGTAACTCCTCTACCTGCAAATCAAATGACAATGCAAGAGATGCAGCTGGAACCCACAGTCAAATATATGTACAGCATACCAATGCATCTCTCCTCTGAAGGTAGTGAAGAGCACAGGTGCCTGTAGAGTTGCGTGCCACGGTTCCTCTTGCCAACCCATGGAAAGGAGCATAAGTGATGCTGTAGAGCTTGCTCCTTCAAGCAGTGTTCAGGTATCCATTCATAATCCTGCATGTAGTGTCCAATGTATTGTAGATATCAAGACAGCTTCAGTCCTGCAGCAAATAAAGTGATCAGTTCTAACCAAAATGTTGAGATGTAGGCACTTTGGCAGGCGGATGTTAAATGTTGAAGTTTCTGGGATGCCAGTGATAATTTCATTAAACGTTATATGGGCCACTCATACAGGGATGGAAGCAGTCAAAGAAGTTTTGGAGCAGCTCTGGGAGGTGGCAAATTTGACACACTGGAGCATGAATTGCCCATTTTCGAGCAGTAAATACATGTTTACATGAGTAGCTTGGTAAAGGTCAATGAGTGAAATACAGGTATATGAAGAAAAGGTGTTCCTTATTTTACTTTACAGAGCACTATTTGATTATGGCAGATCAGTTCTGTGGAAGCCTGCAAGGCAAGTAAAATTCATGACAGGAAAAATTTTCACCCACCCTACTTTAGCATGAAGCTACGAAGGAGACCTGTACAGGTTTCTCGGAAACCACCATTAAATTACATACTGGATGTGACAACTAACTGTGGCCAAGAAAAAAATTAATGAGTGCTTTCCGTGAACATCACCCACTCTATGTTGATAGGTTTATGTTTGTGCTACTCAAGTTTTTTTTTCCATTGTGAACAAGCAATTAATATGTAGTTGTAATGAATGTTTATTTCCTTACTTATCGAATATGGTGCCAATGCAAAGGTTGTGGAATACGCCGAGAAATGACCGATAACAGCGTTACAACAACCTAGTTCATGTGTGGTCTTTTTTTTTTCCGACAAAAAAAAAAAACCAAACAAGCGAATTTTTCTTTAGAAATTCACGTGACAATGCACTCCGCATCAGTAATATAAGTGGTCTCAGACGGAAACAGTGTCATCAGTGCACTGCATATATTATGAATGTGCAAACCTGGGGCACAGTCTTGTAAAGGTTCGCAAAGCGAACTGTTACCAAGATCGCGCTACTTCGCATTTGGTAGGGACTGTACTTGCACGCCAAAAACTGCTGACATGTCGAGAAAAAACTGCAGCTGCTCTTTCCCAGTGCCCCTATTTGACAAAGTTTTTGTAAAGATTGATGCAATAGTGCGCAGAAGCATTGTCATGGTAAGGGCAGTTTATTTTCACCTTTGATTTATTTCACGGGCTTTCATTCTCGTGCCTTCACAAATCCTAGGCTGTCTTAAATGCTGTTACCGGCCATTTGTAACCATCATACAAAGCTTTTCACTGACATCTCATCGATTAGGTAAATCAAGACACTCATCAGATACAGTGAACACCATTCGAGTAGTGCACTCTGGTAATTTTTCATTCTTGGCAACCTGCAGTTGAGATAGCAGAATATCGCAGAATAAATGTGAAGTGACGTAGTGGTCATTGCATGTTTGCGAGTATTTTATATCTGTTTTGACACACTGGTTGGAAAAAAGACATGAACGGGCATGTTAACTGCACTTGAGCTATGGTATACAAGTTTCCCTTGTTGTGCAAGGGCGTCTACATTAGACAGACGGGAAGGGGTATCAATGATTCATAATAAGGTTTGTTACAGCGCAACCTAAGACAAGGACAACAGAAGGTACAAAATGATGACACGGCGCTGTTTTGTAGCTTCTGTTGTCCTTGTCTTAGGTTGCGCTGTAACAAACCTTAGTATGAATCCCAACCAACTGGCCCAACTTGCCATTCTGATGCAGTATCAACGATTGCTTGGGCGAGCATAGTTACAACCTTCATAAAAGTTAACGAAGTAGGCCCCTTGCCATGCATTGCAAGACTTGTGGATGCAAACTAGTTTTTTTAAAGAATGTGTCATCATAGGATGCAGTAACATTCAACTGATGCGCGAGATTACTGATCAGGCTAATGCCATTGCCAAATACGTTAGGGTGTGCATGAGTACACCCTCCTTATCTTTATCAGGCAAGGAACTTTACTTTCTAAGTTGGTCGGCACGTTTTCAGTGAACTGCAGCCGTCTGCTTCTTGTAAGGTTGTTGTTTCAGTTGTTTCTCATGTGTGCTATGAGCGGCGCATATAATGTGCAGTAGCGTCGTGGAATAAGACCAGTTAGAAGTTAGTGCTCATCCTGTCACCTGTACTTTTTCTTCCATACTCAAACTGAGTTATGCTAAAGCAAGACAAGAATCCATTCAGTCAGTTTGTGCCTTCGCACCAGTTCACCTCCACAGTGCACAATGATGCTATTATAAAGGGACATTGAAAATATTGTTTATTTTCTTTTAATAAATAAAGTTTAGTATGAAGTTTCACACTGCATTTTGCAAGTTTTAATTACCCTAGTATAAATTTGTATTCTAGAATGTGAAGGATGAAAACAAGCATTTCCAACCTTACACATTTCCAATGACATCTAATCACTACAACTTAGAGGAAAGGCGCTACGATCTCAAACAGTCGCAGCTTCTATCCGCGGTTGTTGTATATAAAGGCATTACGCACCGAGAGAATATGGTCAAATCTTAAAGCTAAAACTACGGTAAAGGCTTGTACCAACACGCTTAAGCAAGGGAGAACATTTCAAAACACATAGTGCAGAGGTAAAAAAATAGATCATGGAGTTTTACTTGCCAAAACTACAATCTGATTATGAGGCACGCCATAGTGGGGGGACTCCGAAATAATTTTGACCACCTGAGGTTCTTTAACGTGCACCTAAATCAAAGTACACGGGTGTTTCCGCATTCTGCCCCCATCAAAATGCGGCCGCCGTGGCCGGGAATCGATCCCACGACCTCGTGCTTAGCAGCCCAACACCATAACCCCTAAGCAACCACGGTGGGTACAGTGCACAGCTGTGAAAATTTTTCCTACACCAGAAATAAGTTTTTGGTCAGGGGCTCAAGAACTGGGGGAATCGCGCCCTGCCTGGCGCTGTTCACAGTGCCACCTCAGCCAACTGGGACATTTGCACGCAAGAACGAGAGCACCAAGTCCGGCCATGGCTGGTAAACCCATATGACGATACATTACCAAAATATACAGTAACTAAAACAAAAGGACGCGTACAAACGAGATGTGTCCTTTTTATTCAACTGACATATTATCTTCGCGCCTTCTCCCCCTTGTACGATATAGAGGTTACACAGTTCTGCTTAATCTATCGTCTTACATCATGCATGCGCACTGAGCACATCAATACGTTCTGGATATCGCAGAAGCCGTTGTTCACGGCGTGAGACTCACGATAGCGAAGTCAAATGCGATCCTTCTAGAAATAAAGAAATTGTTCGCCTGCGACAAACTTTGCAAACAAGAAATAAAATACGAGCTTACCAAAATGCTTCGTCCAGGTTGGTGGCGGCACGCAGTTCGTTGGCGTTCACCGTTGCGCATTACGCTGTGTTGTTAATCACGCCGCCCTCGCTTGTAGGCGTGAGAAGAGCATCAAAGTATTATTCTTTTCTGTCAAATACTGCTGCTTCGTAAGTACAAATAGAAAATTTTGAGTTGTCAAGCCTACCCCAGCATACTGGCACATAACAGCTTCCCGCGCTCAAATCTCGCTGTGGATTCGAATTCGCGCTGCGTGCATTTCGATGAGCTGTTGGGGCGCCACCTAGAAGAGCTTGAATATGGACAAAACGAAACAAAGTTCTAACATATGTCCGTCTAGATTATTTTATATTTATTTATTTAAGATATAAGGCACATGCTGTTTAGAAAATACTCACGGCACACAATGTTTTAGTTTAGTTTCTTTGGCCCCCCGGCCCCTCCGATTTATGTCCATTGTCAGCTGGCCTGCGGCCTTTAAACGATATTCCTTACATATTGTGGCTCAATGTCGAGGACATTGAACCTGGTTGTATGGGGTTTAAATGGAGGGACAATATTTCGTTTTGTGGAGTATTGCTGCTGGGGATAAAGCGAGAAATAGGCTGCTTCTCGTCGGCAAAAGGAGCCGGACGAGCAAGTCACGAAATGCAAGAAAACGAACGGCTTGCATGATTACTAGTACAGTCTCGCTCGGTTGACCAGTGAGAAACAGCATAATTAACAACCTAACAAATACAATGGACAGCCGCCAAATCGTTGGTCAATTAGACATGTTAATGATGAGTCAGAGTGGTTGTTATTTCGTGTTTGTCCGTTTGTAAACGTGTTGTGCAAAGCTTCGTTTATTCGATGTTGTGCCCCATTTCCACCAGAAAAAGAAAGAAAGAAAAGCGGCGAGTTTCTGTTGACGCGGCACGCGCAAGTGAAACGGATTTACGGGCAAGCCGCGCGTGTCACGTTCACACATATATCGCTCAATAAAGCACTCCGGCGGTATCGATCGACATACCGGCCGCACCACTGGTGGTAACGGCTATAGTGGTACCGGTGGTAATAAGGGGAGCCGAAAGGACCTAGAACCTCAGGGCACTACAAGAATATATTTCATGGTTTCACACCTGCTTATGGCAAAAGTGTACAAAGTATATGCATGGTATAGCACTGTACTCGTAATGCAAAAATAAACGAATTAAAATTAATTTCTAAACTAAGAAACCAAGGTGAACCTTCAATAATTCACGAACAGGTAGGTTCACACTCAACTGACCCATGAAACAGTATGCTAGCTGTGCCAAGAATCTTAATTAGTCGAGCAATTAAGGGTGGTGACTGTCATGTGCAATGCCTTGGGGAAATGCATGCAGAAGTAGGACAATAGCTGTTGCTCTGTCTTTGCTCATGCCCTATCAACTGATTAATCACTTATTTATTTATTTATTTTTATTTTCACATACTGTAGTCCAATTGGGCTATCGCAGGAGTGGGTTTGTACATTGCATATAACAAAATATTTTTCTGCACAAATCAACTTCAATGCCTTAAAAAACATGATAACTTCAATATAAAAGATACAATCAGTATAATAAACGCAGCATGAATCAAGTAAATACAAAAATTTTTCTAATTTACCTAGTTTCACCTGGGAGTAAGTTCCGTTTTTCAATTGTATGAGGAAAGCTATACTTAAACAGGTTAGTATGCGGTTGAAATGGTGCAAGGTTAAGTTTGTGGCTATTCCTAGTAGGTTTCAAATTATCAGGAGACAGATAGTTGTTCTTTAATGAGTAGTGTGGGGTGTTATTTGAATTATGCAACAATTTAAGGCATTCATAATCACGCCGCTTGGACAGAGGTAGTAAACCGATTTGTTGTTTATTTAAGTCATTATTCCAAAAATTGGAGAGTTGGAATTTCCCCTCACAAGGCACTATTGGCAATAAAATCACCTACAGTGCTTGTCGAATGGGTGCCGCAGTGCTACAGTTGACCTGCAAAGACGGGGCCGAACCCCTGCTTAGAAAATGGAAGAGAGGCCGAACTCTCTCGAGCCCTGGCTAACTTTGAGCACTGACTGTGTTGAGCGGTATACTATATGTTGTACTACCACACAGTACAATGATGTGTATAATAATAATAATAATAATAATAAGAAGAAGAAGAAGAAGAAGAAGAAGAATGATTCAGATCTGCTACCATATCTGCATCTTCTTCCTTCATGCCACAGAAAATGTCTATGGAATTCTTGCTGTCAAATCAATAAATATATACTTCAGAGCATTGTTGCGTTGTCGTGACAGTGTAGAATAAGGCACTGGAAACATCACTTCACAGCATTCAATCTTTATCGGTCAAACCTGTGCTTAGAAAAACATGTGGCACTCAAAGCACAACAACCCAGCGGCGAGCATGGTGTGTCAAGCGCGTCACATGACTCGTCAAAGGTCGTAACATAATTGCTGGTGCTATATATATATATACATACCTTCCGCAAAGTACAACACTATTTGCATCTCACGTTGACTGATATCTTTCAATTGTTAGTAGGTGAAATGCAATCCACAGAAAAAGGATAAACAATTGTATGCATATCTATCAGTATAATCACGGAGTATCAGGCTGGGCATCAACCAAACTGATTCTTAATATCTGTAACTGTGGCGAGGAAAGCATATGTCGCCTTGAAGAAGACAAGTCCACTTGTTGAAACGTTGGCTCCTGCTTTCATCTGGTTCTCGGTTTGCTCATCGTCTTGAATTTCCATTTCCCGCCTTCCCCATGTTTTCCCTGGGTTTGTATACATGGTATTTTAACACGCAGCCTAAAAGATTGCAGATTCTTTTCCTATATGCATAGTTGGCATATAATTGTGAATCAGCAACGCACTAAAAAAACGTTTTCTTCTAGCATAACACTGAAGCATACAAACTTGAAAATTTACTGTGCCTACCTGGGCGTCATTTCACATATTTAAGAGGTGAATCCTTTTCCTTTGGGTACATGTGCATTGGGCTAGCTCCCAGATCAAACTATATGTCATCAATCTGCACAGTTGGCACAGTAGGAATTCACAAGACAAATTTTAGCACTGTGCACCTTGTTTACACTTTTCTGCATTTCTGTATGCAAGATATAACACTACAATTTCCGCTGAAGATACTGTGCTTGTTGTGCAGGCCATGTTTTGATGCTAATGGATGGCACCTGTATAATCATGTAAGACTTTTGTGAATATATTGGCACAGCAGCACCTTCTGTTATTTTGTATGTATATTTCTGACCAGCAACACAACCAAGCAGAGGTATATTGTGCTGTAGGCAAAACAAGTGGCCACTTAGATTTGGCAGCTCTAGATGGGCACATCGCATCTAGTCGTTCCTCACCCCACTTTAACATTTACATTTCACCAATGGCAAAGGACAATGTTGGATTCCGTAAAATATCCAATTTCAAATGCACTATGGATGACTGACTTTTGAAAGAACAATGAAGTGATGCCTGGAAACCTGTGTACCAACTTTCTTCCCATATTAGTTACTATAATGCCTTACAATGTGTCTTAAAATTCTTCATATGGTGCACCTAAATTTGGTGCTAGAGTGGAGAGGAGTGCAGTAGTTTGACTTTACCTAGGGTGGCAAAATGCCTCACAACACTGCTACATCAAAGTTGCAGTGTTGCAGCGCTCAACGGTGCCCTTAAAGGCATCAGTTGAGCCCATCACATAACAGGGGCAGGGGGAGTACAAACATAAATGAGATTACAAAGAAATAGTTACAACAAATAATAGGACAAAGTACAGAACAAAGGTATGCTAACATTGTTTAGGTATTAAGAAACATAATGTAAGAAATCATAAGAATTGCAAAACAAAAGTTATGCACACAGCAAAATCAAATGTTGAAGATATGCATGCACACATAAACTACGGTATTAATACAGGTATTTATTAGTAACTCACAAAAACAACTAAACAAGAATGTAATAAAAAAGGCAACTAATTAACAGTGCGTAGCACGTCGTAAAATTTTAATGTCAGATTCTGTGGCAATATCAGAGGGAAAGCAGTTCCCTTCAGTGATGGTGCAGGGTATAAAGGAGCATGCATATTGGAACGTGCGAGATGGTGTACGTTTGAATATGAGGTGGTGATCCCGGCATGAAAATACGACAGGTGGTGACTGAAAGAAATCATTGTGAAGAGAAGTACGATTATAAAGTTTGTCAAGCAGGCAAAGACGCACTGATTTGTGGCGAAGGGATAGTGCTTGTAAATCAGTACGTGCTTTTAATGATGACACGGAAGTGTAAGATGAATAGTCGGAAAATATGAAGGTGAGCAGCCCAGTTTTGAACAAATGCAATCTCGTCAACAATGTTTACCTGCCAGAGTGCTATATTAGCGATGCGTATTTGAGCTTTGTGTGGATTAGTGTAGTGTAAGCAAGTTTATGTATGTTGACAAAAGCATGCTTTAGGTTTAATTTGATGATGCCAAGAGAGTGGTGAGCTGCTGCAAAGATGGAGTAAATGTGGTGGTTTCATGCTAAGTCGTAATGTAAATGAAAACCTGTGCTGGTAGTTGAATGTTAAACTGGGATCTTCGAAATAGTCGATGACTTGTGAATTAATAATGTGTTCCATAAGTTTGCGAATTGTACTGGTTAATGATATTCATTGGTAGTTAAGGGGTGATAAACACTCGCTGGATTTGTAGAATGGGATGACTTTAGCCACTCACCAGTCTTAAGAATGAACCCAGGGGGTATATTGCGACACTAGCTGGGACACATTCTTGAGTAGCTTGTTATTAAATTTGCTGTGACCTGTTGTAGATGAAGTTTTTAATCTGTTTAGTAAGGTAAAAATGCCCGACCCACTAATAACAATTTCAGACATGTCAGATTGCATGGGGAAGTCAGGGCATGCAGTGATGTCTTCACATTTGGACACTCAACAAAACATGTCATTTAGTAACTGCACACACTATAACTCAGGAACTACATCACCACCAGAATTAGGATTATGTCAGGCTGTGAATAGGGGTTTATTACGTGCCATAATCACTGTTATTCATAATAAATCATAGCTGTAAACCTGTTGACGTGTGGATTTTAGTAGCATCTGGCATTCTTTGTCACATAATATGTATCTTTGCCATGTCTTGGATTTTTTTTTATTTGCCATTCTATAGAGCGCTTCATTTTATTTATGAGGTGCTGCAGGCGTTTATTGAATGTTTTGTTGCATCTAATGCTGAGAAAAAGGACGAACATTTTGATAAGATTTGCAAAGGTGGCTCTAAACATAACCTAGTTCTCAATAGCTCGACTGTGTCTGCAAAGGTGGCTAATTAACGATTATGCCGAGTAATGTTGGCCCTATTGTAGCACCTAATATGTTTAGTAGTGTTTTCTTTTTTGTTAAAGAGAAGTTAAGCAGACCTACTATAACTGCATGATCAGACAGCCCGTCCAGGTGAGTATTGCCGGAACAGATTAGAGGATCGCTGGTCGAGATGAGGAGGAGGAGGAATAAACATTTATTTTTGAAACAGTATCTCGGGTTAAGCCCCAGTTCTACTCTAGGTGGGAGATCTCCTCATTCCAGGAACCCTCTGGCCTTCGCTGCCTCCTTGGCCCTGGTGACGAGGTGTCATTGTTGCTCCAGGCCCTCGGAGACGAGCTTGGCCTCTCTACGTTTCAATGAGGTCTTCGCTTTCTTGTCTGGCGTTATATTCTTTCGGTGAAGGCGATGCGTCTGTATCTAGATGCCATGGACACTCGAGGATCAGGTGCGCCAAGGTGTATGGTAAGCTGCACATTGGGCAGTGGTATCCTTGTCGCATTGGGCATAGTCTGTGCATGAGTATTTCCTTGTAGCATTTGGTATAGTCTGTGCATGAGTATTCCGTGGGTGTAAGTGTTACTCTGTAGTCTTCTGAGTGTGGTACTTTCTTCTTCGGTGAGCTTTGGGTGAGGTGGTGGGTGCACCCTGCGTTCCAGCCTGTGATATTGAAGGATCGCTGAGTAGGTGATGGGTACGGTCTCTGCCCCTGCTGACGCAGACCGGCATCTTGAGAGTAGGAAGGGTTGGCCCGGCAGGTGTGGCCTCGGGCCACGGAGTGTGCTGATTCGTTCCCCTCCAGCCCGTCATGCCCAGGAACCCAGGTCACGCAGGTGTAGCGGATCAGAGCGCTGTCGTGCTTCAATATCTTTAGTGCTTCTGTCGACACTAGACCCTTAGCATAGTTCCTGACAGCTGCTTCAGAATCGGAAAAAATTACAGCTGCGTCTGCACGTGGTAGTTGCTAGGGCGATCGCCGTCGCTTCTGCAGTCTCAGAGTTTTGTGCACGGACTGTGGCAGACGCTAGCTCTCTGCCCTTAGAATCTGTGACGTTCAGGGCGTAAGCATTTCTTTGCGGGTATTTGACTGTGTCGGTGTATCTCGCATCCGGACCTTGCCTGTGTCTTTGCCGTAGGGCATCCACTTGGGCTTGTCTTCTTTCCTTGTGGTACAATTGGTGCTATGCACAGGGATTTGCAGATGTTTGGAGGAATTCTTTCTTTTCGGTCCATGGTGGCCTATAAAGGTTTCACTGTAGCTCAGCCGTTGCAGCACTGATCTCCCGGTGGGCATGAGCTTAAGTCATTCTAACTGACTGGCTTTATGAGCTTCGGCTAATTCTTGCCAGGTGTTGTGTATGCCCGTCTTGAGAAGTCTCGTAGTCAAAGCCGTAGATGGTAGGCCCAGGGCAGTTTTGATGGCTTTGCATATTTGAATGTTAATTTTTTTCTACCTCTGATGAGATCTAGAATATTGGCCAGTGTACATGATGAACAGGTTGGGAGAGTAATGAGTTGAGGTAACATGAAGTGTAGACAGGAATGAAGGAAAATATGCCATTGAGCGTGAGCAGCTGTGACAGATTCTGTTGTCCAGTTAATAATGGAGAAATTAAAATTGCCATAAATGATCACAGTAGAATGCCAAAATAGCATATGCACTTCATTTAGAATGTTTTGAAACTCGCTTGAAAATGCACAATTTACATCCGGAGGGCAGTAGTATGCACTTATGAGAACATTCTGCTTGAGCATTGAAGTGAAATGAAAATGTGCTCTAGGAATGAACGAATGCCAGTTGGAACTGCAAGAAATTATTTTTTTAAAGCTATGAGCATGCCACCTTCTATGCAGTTGCATCATTCACAACAAGAAGTGTTGCATACAGATGTGAAAAGAAAAATTTTATAGGAGATGGTATCGTTTAGCCACGTCTTGATTAGTACAAGAAGAGATGTCACGCATGAATCAATGAGTGATGAAAGTGACATATATTTTGACATCACACTTCAACCTCTAGTGCATAAGAATGACAGGTTTGTAGACGTGTTATGGGTGTGTGGTTGCATAAGCTGTCAGTTTCCACACTTGCATAAGATGAAGGTTTGGCTTGTCATTCCAAAGCATGCTGAGACAGACGCACTGCACAGTTTATTTCCGAGTCCCAAACATATGTGTCGTTGTTGACCAAGAGCCAAGCAAGCTTAGTGTGAGCTGTCTCATACTGACTACAAATTTTAAAAAATTAATAAGAAAATAAATATATCTGTCATCCTGATTTGCTGTTCCTAAGTGATGGAGTAGTGTGAAAGTGACATATTTTATTTGTACATATATATGTACTCAACCCACTGCAACAGTAAAAGAAAGGAAAGAAAGGAAGGAAAATGTAATTATGTGAAATTATACAGATGGAGCATCCTTTTTTGTTTATGCTGAAGTAAACAATCAATATATGCACATGTGGATACGATATATGTGCATGCACTAGAATAACTTTCACCAGTCATATTATGTCAGCAAGACAGCAAGGTGGGCGAATTGGTTAGGATTTATCTTAGTTTTGGTAACAGCTAGCGCGAAGGTACGATGAGTAGAAAACGTTATTAAATACACGAGCAGGGCTGTTAATGGTTTGTGAACACTTTTCTGTAACGCTATGTGTTATATCCGCGTCCACAGCGACCAGGCCGGCATGGATAAGCGTACGTTATGATTGAGCTAGCTCTTCCTTGTCATTTCACGCGCTGATAACCACGACTTATTACAATACGGCAGTTTCTTAACGTTTGCTAATCCGGCTTGGGCAAAGCTCCCGTCGTTGTGTGCCACCTCACGTCCGCCGTACGCGGTGCCGGCCGGGCAATAATAGATTGACTTTTGGATGGTAGTACGCTCGCTGCGTGAGGGCACCCCGCAGGTGAAGGGCACGGGAAAATAGCCCATTCTTACGACGCGGGGTTCGGTATGTGACCTGTGATTAGCCCGAGGGTTCAGATTAACTGCGTAGCTGTTGCGCGGCCCAATGCTTCGCGCTGCCCGATTGTAGACGGTGGACATTGTAACATATTTTAATTTCGCTTGCGTTTCGCTCGCGCAAGAACTTTCCACGACTCGCTGACTTCCCGTCTGTCGCCAATGAATGTTCCCCGGCCAGACGCTCCTAGGTCCAAGCCCGGGCCGGGCCCGAGTCAGCAATTGCTTGGCCGCCCCGAGCATCCTTGGACCGAGTTTGGCATATGCGGCCGACAACGCTTTCTGTCTGGCCAGCGCTAGTAGTAAAATCGTGTTTTGTCAACAATTAAGTTAGCGTGTTGACGGTACGTGAAACGTCGATCGCTTCCGTATCGCAGCTCTGTTGGCATTAGCTTTTTTTTCTTATTGTGTTACACAATAGGTGCGATTGCGATCACTTTATTCCGACGGTTATGCTATGTTATTATAGAGCAGGCAGGCCGGATCGAGGTGCCGTACTCGCTAGGGCCTTTCCTTGCCGTGCTGCGCGTACACTATCACCGATAGGTCGTTTATATGGACAGTAGGTAATAATAATAACGATAACCCCGAGAAAGGAATCCATTGACATACTGGCCCTGAAGATAGGTTCATGTTTGCCGAATCGCACCGTATGTATGTATGTATGACTCGGTCGAGTTGGCACGTACACCTGAGAGGCTCTCATGAGATATGCTCGCCGACGACATGCCGATGAAGTGCTGTTTAGTATTTTTCTCGCACAGAACTATGTAAACGAATTTCCTATTAGCGTGTAGACGAATGATGAGGGCGGCATATAGGTACAGTACCGTACATATTCGCCTGAAGAGGAACATTACAAATGTGCACATGGTATTCACATTTTATTAATTTAATGATGACATATGTGGGCTATGTGGACCTTTAGGGTGTAGTGTAATATGCAATGTAGGAATGAAGTATTAAGAACACAACAACAAAATTTCTTGTCATATGACCAACTGAGTAAAATCTGCTTTTCAAGTGAACAAACATACCCCACAGGAATGCCACTTGTAGCTTTTTCAACTGAGCTACCACATTTTTAGTCACATATCCAGCTAGGGTATGCAATCCAATTTTAGAACATGGCTTAATTAGCAAAAAGCTTTCATAATCTTGAATACAGTTAATGCATTAGAGGTGCAGCCTTAGTTACTGTACACATTGCATAATCTGCACACTGCAGAGCATTAATTTGCATAATTTGTTTTGTACTTTCTTCTGCATGTGGCTGCAAGCCTTTGTTTTCAAGAGTGCGCCTAGGAAAAAAAGTGTTTGTGTTTGGTTTGGATGATGCACTTCGGTGGCCAAGAGAAGAAACATGCAAATTATAATATTTTTTTATTAAGATAGCTGCATTGGACCAGCAGGACCTACCTTTCATACCATGATTAGGGCAAGACAGATGGCACCTGACAAAATCCAGAAAATGTATCATCCACTCTGAGTAATTGGTGAGCAAGCTTCAATACCATGAGGGGCCAGTGAGCCTTGGCTTTGGTATGACAGGAACAGTCTTGAAAATACCAAAACATATGTGCATAAGGGACAGGAGTTGCCTCTGTCTGAAACCCACTGATGACTCCATTATAAACGTAAGCAGCAGTGCTTGTGCCATGCTCTGCTGCTTAATTTCAGAGAGACTAAGAGATGAACGAAAGGCATAGATAGAAACATTGAGAGGAGCATTATTTATGTTCTTTTGCAATATCATGCTGCAATTACCACAAATTATAAACACTGCAATAGTTGTCTCTAGCTTGCTCATTTTAATAATTGTTCCATTCACAGTCTCAACTCAACAGCATAACACAACATATTAACTTATTGCGCTAAAATCTGAGAGTGTGTTGGTTACATATACTACATTTGGTTACATTTACGTATACTGGATGAGTGAGGGGCATATGAACACACTTAGTGCTGCTTTCCAACTGAGATTATTCAATCCATTGAGCAACCTGACTTTAAACTTTTGCAGGTGACTGTTCAAGTCAATGCACATACATTTACCCACATCTACTGTTTGTTCTATATTGATTTCTCTTTTACGAGTAATCACTGTGGATTATAAGGGATATTGCAATAAAACATTGAAGGCCATAATTATGAAAATATATGGCCTTTGAAAACAAAAAGCATAGACAGGCCATCAAAATGACAGCAAAAATAAAGAATAAATTAATTGTTTGTTTAAAAAGAAGCCTAATAAGCTTATTAAATCACCCATGACATGCCTCTTAATTGGCTCTTGAAAGTTGAGCTCCAAGACTGGCATGCTGTGTATATCACTGACAGTAAGCACCAGAATAGCAATACCAGAGTAACAGGGGAATCACCCATTGCAATCACCTCTGAAAACTTAGTCAATGGAGTTAGAGAGCTCTTCTAAATCACCTTTCTAGCAGCGGAGGAACACTGTACCATTTTGGAACAATACATTTGTGTTTCTCTGACATGACCCAAATATCTCAAATGGATCCCAGTACATTTGGGAGAAGTAACCATGAATGGCCCTCCCAACCTCAATGAGAAGGCCGACCGAGCCGCGCGAGAACTAACCCACCGCGTCTCGGACAGTGACGGCACAACACCCCGCAACCCCCGGGGAAAGGGGAAGGACTGCGGGGAGGCAACGACAACGAAGTAGCGATACGAGACAACAGGGACAGACTGGTCACGTACCACGACATACTGACACACTATACGAAACGAGGAGAAACATACCAACAACCCCGCAAACAACTCGACAGGTTTCAAGAAACAGATTGGAGGAGGTTGCAAACCAGAACATTCCGAAACCCAGTACATTTAGACAGAGTAAATTCAACACAATACCCAGACGCGAGCTGCAAGCTCTGCAAGCACGAACCCGCAGACAATGCACAGATCTCATGGAAGTGCACACAGATCAGATCGATATATCTAGAGGACAAGATAGAACAGGACCTTCTCGAGGAGCGATAGCTAAGCGCTCTGACTAGCTTGGAACTACACGACCAACTATGGGCTATCCAGTGGGCCCGGGCAGCAGTGGAAAGGCTATGCCTCACCGCACATAATGCCCGGGTGGCCTGAGCGTGGGCTGGAAACCTTGCAGATCCTTTTCTCATTAAAGTTATTTCCGTACGTCCCTCCCTGGTTCAAAAAAATTTACCTTCCTAAACGCCATGTGCATCTTTAGAGGCATGACTTATAGAGATACACTGGCAATTTAATCTCTCCCCCATGGATGCTAAAAAGTCTCAAAAGGCAAAATGCTACTCGCTGATAGATGCTTCATATCAAAGAACATTTGCCCTTTTTACACACAATGCTTTGTTTAAGGTCACATTCAGAGCAAGTGAAAAGCACAATTAGGCCTATAATTCCCTGCCTGTAATGATACTTTGTACAAACTTGCTGTGAAACAGTATTGCATGAAGCTACACTGACTCTCTACAACTGCAGAAGATTACTCTTTTCATTCAGGCAGCAGTGACATTTCTTTCCATTCATAATAAGTGAGTCAAGATGCCTGTGCTCACATTATTAAAATTACGTATTTCCTGATAATAAATTGCAGTTAAGAATACTGCGTCCTTGACAGTGCTTGCAAAATTGATGCAGCAATGGCTGTCAAACTTGAGCGTAAAAGCATGTGTCGCATCAGAGCAAACTTTTCGGGGTAGAAAGACGGTAAGTGAGCCTGGCACAAGAGGTGCGGGTAGATACATGTTCTTGATGTTGTTGTGTTCTTTGTTATCTGCCATGGCCAGAGATGTGTCCCTGTACCTAGTGTAAGCAAGCATTAAAAGTGAGTAGTTGTGAAGCTTGTGTATCTTCTGACAAAGCTATGTGGCTTTACTGTCTTGCTTCAGCTGCTAAATGGCACTCAAGGAATTGGTGTGTCTGTATTTGGGTGAAGTTTGATAAAAATGAGGCTGCCTCATTGGTGTCATGTGTGACTTTACCGTGTACCAGCCCCGTTCTGCAGACTCTTGTCATGTATGGTATGAAGCTCAAGTAGAGTTGCAGACATCCATTGTAGATTCCTTATTTTTATAAAGAGGGAAGTACTTAAGGCTGACTGATACTATGCTTCCATCTCTTGTAATAGCAGCGTCTGTACAAAATACATTGGTCCAAAGGAACATCAGTGTACAGCCGTGCCATGGCCTTAAGTCTGTTCTTGCATCCAAGCAATCGGAAGTGACTGCAACATGCAACCTCTTTAATTCAAATGCTCATCCACATTGAATTAGCAATGTTGCCGTGGGGTTCACCTGGGCATGTTCTTGAGCGAACAGAGGGAGAGCAGCCATTGCCCTCATCACGTTCTGAATAATTCTTTTGAAAGCAATTACATATACTTGATATTCATATTTCTTTGTGCCTGTATCTCGTTTTCTTGCTTTCCTTTTTTTTTTTTTTACTACCCACTCCTGCAATAGCCTCACCGAGGCTGCAGTATGTATAAATAAATAAATAAATAAATAAATAAATAAAATGATCTCAATCTGGTCCCTCTGCTTCAGTGAGGGCCAGTAAAACTGAGCCTGATAAATAATATGTGGCTGGAGTACAGACCAAACAGCATTACTGGCTATTTCGGTACAATCTTCTCCACATTTAGATGCAATCCTTCATTTCAGGTGGAAAGTTGACATTGGTGTCTTCTTTATTTTGCCTAGCCAATTTGATCTTGTTCCGGATTGGCGAATATCGAGACCAAGGATCCGTACTTCTATTTCTTGTAACAAGGACCAGTGCTGGTAGCCAGGAATATTTTGGTGCATGTGTTGGGGGGGGGGGGGGGGGGTGAGCATTGTCTGCACATCGTCCTATGCCAGGTAAACAGACATGTTGGGTTCGGGGGCAAGGAGTTACGTTCCCGGTGTAGAGCATGCTGCAAAGCAATGCCGGTCTAGCCTGGTGTGGTTGGAAACGCCTTTCTCAAACTAATTGCCAATAATTGTTAGAAAGCTATATTGTGGCTACTTTTCCTTGCAGCAAGGTGTGTATTGTCCAAAATGAGTGATGCACGAATGATGGATGTCGCTGCACCTATTGCTGCCTGCAAATGTGAGCCACCATTCAGGAGCACAGCAGTACTGGACGGTAGTGCTAGTAAATTTACATAATTAGCAAGGCTTCAATATGCATACCCTGGAGTTAAATGTCAATATTGATTAAAATGGCTGTGACATATGAGTAGGCTTTGTTTTTTGTGGCCATTATTTGGCTTTTGCGCACCCCCTGGATGGGCTGTATTATTCTTGCATCCCTCTGACAACAAACATTTGCTTGTGAGTACTTCTTGCTACCTTTATTACTGATTTCTTTTCTTGATACTCAGATCCCTGTCTTTGCAATATGGCCTCTGGCTGTTTATGTTCTTAGGAATGCAGACTTGTATGATGTTAACATATCTGAAAAGAAGCAGTATACACACTGAATACTTGAATGATAGAAAGCCACTGCTGTAAAATTAATGGTCAATCTCGGAAAGAGTCAGCTGAATTGGCCACAATAAATAATTTACTGAAGCTATAAAAGCTGCTTTTCTGAATAAATTTTCCAAGACAAATACAGCAATATGCGTGCCATGTTTGACGAGAATTCACAATTACCTGAAGCATATTTGCTTTGAGAATTAGTCCCAGGTGCCACAAGCACACTTAATGCAGAAGCTTGAAAGCAGTACAGTGACAACCACACACCTCTACCACGTGGAATAAAAAAATTTCCCAGATGGTAGCACACTACTCACCCAGTTAAAAAAACAAACACATGTTGTCATTTATTGAAATTGCTCTTTATTTTTAAAAGTTCAATTCAGAACAAGTTACTACAGAGTGTATTAATGTTTATGTCGGTTTCCATATTACATGCCCCTCTGTGGCAACAAAATGCTGCACATACGCAATCAGTCATGCATGCCCTCCTACAAAGAGTGAAATGGAAACTGAGTGAATTAAGTGACATGTGGCTCATTTGTAGTTGTAGGTAAACTTGATGGCTGATAGCACTAAGGGCAAGTGATAGTAGTATAAAGTTTATTTCTCTCAGTGGTTTGGGTGGTCGGTGCGTCCCTCAGTCCAGGGCTCCACTGATCTCTGTGGTTTGCTGGGCTTGATTGAGAAGAGCTCTCTGGCTCTCTACATCTTCACTAGCAAGCCAAACATCCCAGTGCCTGTTACTTGGCACTTACGCCGTAAGGGGCGAATTGGAATTTGGAGGCTGTAGTTTATACGTTCATGTTACGTGGGCAAGAGTTGGCAGCTCCTCGCACCAAGAACACATACTTTCATAGAATGCAGGGTGTACCTTAGTGAGTATTTGTAGGTGTAGATATGTGTTAGTCTGTACACAGCGCGAATCCCTGGCCTGTTCTTCCATAAGGTTGGAGTGCGGGCGGCTGTATTTTTGTCTCTCTTTTTCCTGGTTTTCGAAGGTGTCGTGTGGGTCAATGGGAGTTCCTTGAAAGGACTGACTAGTGCTCGGATGCTTATTGCTCGAGCAGTTCGGTCCACCCTCTCATTTTCCTCGAGTCCAGAGTGCGCCGGGCACCAAATTACCACCTGGTGCAATTCTGTGAATTTTGTATGGGACGGTACCCGTCATGCACGAACAGCATGCTGCCTTAGAGTCCATCATGGCCAATGCAGATTGTTTCTTTTGCTTCTGCATCTCGAAAGGCCAGCGCTATGGCTGCTGCCTCCACGGTGCAGGTTAAACGGTTCCGAATGGAAGTTAATTGTTATCCCTGTGGACCAAGTGAAGGCCACTATTTTGAATTTGTCTGTTGCCACTCTACATGCATCTGTGTAGTATACGTCTGGATTTCTTTCACATTTCTTTTGTAAAGCCTTTGATTGCGCTTTTCTTCTGCTTTGGTGGTGTTCCGTGCTCATATTCTTTGGGATTCGTGAAACTAGAATTTCCTCTCTTGTTTGTCTGGGTAGCAAAACTGTTTTTTCTCAGCCATACTGCGCTATCAGGGGTTATCCCGCCTTTTGTAACAGATCCTTTCCTTGTTTTGTAGAATTCAGATGTTCTCTCTGAGGCATGACCACATGCCGTGTCATGTTCTTCATATGTGTTGTGAATACCAAGAGCCTCCAGCTTTTTGGCACATGTGTTTTTGGGAGTCCTAGCTGCCCTGATGATGGAGCTCACTTTAGACATTTCAGCCTTATTTAGTTTTTGAAAGGGGAGGCTATAGGTCACCCTGCTAATAATTAATGCTCGCACAAGTCTGAATGCCTCCGCTTCTTTGGAGCCGCTTTTTTGTTTTGTGACTCTGTGGATCATTTGTGCCACATTCCTTGTTCTTTGTCTTAATGTTTCTAGCATGTGTGATGCCCTGCTGTTGTCTTGGTACAAAAACTCAGAATACATTCAGGTATGTGGACACCAAGGGCAAGAAACAAGGAAGGAAATTGAGATTGGCTGGGTGGTTTCTTTTGATGCAGTGAAACGTAACTAAAGTCCAAGTATGCATTCACACGACATCTGCACATGAACACGTTGGTCAGGCTTTGATGTATTTTAACATCAAAGCCTGACCAAGCAAACAAATTCGCAGGCCTATTCGAATTTATTCCATTTGTCCTTTTCAGCACTGGTCAAACGTGCAATACATGACTATGAAAACACAGTTAGTGTCTGTATACAGAAAAAAAAAATTGTAGGCTGTAACTGCCTGAAACTGTGATTTCTAATGCACAAACCTTTGTGCATAGACAGCTTGATACAAGGAAGTGCTGGTACTGATTTCCCAGTGAAAATGCATGCAGTTTGAAGCTTATTTCACAAAACTGACAAAATGAACATAATTGTGTGCACACACTGCGTGCCTCCATTTAACACAGAAACAGGCTGGCTGTTCGCATTGTTCATGCTGCATAACAGTAATTTGCCGCCTTAAAAATAATGTTGCTGTGACGCAAATCGCTCCCAGTTGAAAAAGACAACAGGAATTCCTGTCGCAACTACGGAAATTCCTGTTGTACGACAGAAGTTCCTGATCTTTCTGTAGTTGCGACAGACATTTCTGACATTACGACAGAAATTCTGATGTCCCAACAGAATCATCCTGTCGTGAAGACCAAGAGTTCTGAAGTCGCAACTAGAACTTTCTATCGCAACAGCGATTCTGACGTCGCAACAGGAACTCTCTGTCGGGACGACACATTTTCGGTCGTGGCGTTAGAAATGTGCCACTTTCTGTCGCAGCGACATAATTGCTGACGCCGCGACAGAAGCGCTTTCAGTCGCGACGCTTTAAAATTGTATGTCAATTTCGCATCGGTGGTGTACCCTGTACTTTTCTCTTGCGCGGTATTCAATCGTGCTTCTCTGAAGCCGGCAATGCTGATAGCACAGACACCGGTATTAAAGTCGACGTGGCCAATTGTTATAATTGTGCCGTGACGACGAAGCACCATAAATGCCCTACCGGCCTCCTCAAAATCGGCCGCTGATGAAAATCATATCATCTGCGGGAATGGCTGCGTATCCGTTTTGTGTTATTTGGTAAGATGTGGCACACAGGCCTGTGGACTTACATGTGCCGTTACACTGACACAGTTAACTTCCCAGAAATATTGCATAAGCTTTTACAAAGCGAAAAAGAAGTTTTGGGTTGTTCCACAAAGTTGCGTGAAAAGCTGTCTCGCTCGGGTCTCATTATTCTGGTACAGCGCTGCCGAGAGATGCCAGTATGCTGTCAGAATGAACAATCATCCACGAATGTTTATGTAGCTATCTTGCACTGAACACAGAATTATGTGCACGCTCAAAAGTGCAGAGCGAGAGACAACTGTCGAAATTAGCAGTAACAACCTAACAGTGTCCCCGGTCACCGCTGTCTATTTCTGTACTTCTTATTTAATATGGATATCCTACAGCAAAATCGATGTTTTAGCACTACACAATGTACCTGTCGATGGTAAGAACACTTTTACTTTTCTAGAGATGCGGCAGTTGACGCGGTGGAATGAAAGCACATGTTGACTCTTAAAATGCAAATGTAAACATAAACGCAAAGTGTTTGTATAGCTGAAATAGGCACAATGATGCACATACGGCGTGGCGTAGTGGTAAGATGCTGGGCTCGGGATGCCTCGGTCCAGAGTTCGAATCCCCTGCGGGGAGAATTTTTTTTTTCCTTATTTTTTTTCTTTTTTCTACAAACAAATTTACATAGCCTTAAAGAGGTCTCTGTCAATTTTTAATGGAATATTGATCAAGAACTACAGGACGTCACACTACGGACAACAGAAGGACAGACTAAAATTTCCTGTTGTGTTTTTCAAGTGGGCTGTCACAACCTATATCGACACTTAAGGCGAAATGGTTATCAAACACACCTGATGACGAAACTCCAATACTCTTTGACCCGCCGTGGTTGCTATAAGCGTCCTTGGAGTTGTGCTTAGTATTAAGCACGAGGTCACAGGAACAGATCATGGTTCTGACACGTAAAACACGACAATTAAATTGAAAAAGAGAAAGAAAAAAGTTGAAACGTCTCTTTTTTGTGCGGCACTGGCTTCTTGAGTTTTATTGAGAGGACCGGTAAGTCTCAACACCTCGACATAAAAGGTGTGAGCATTATGCGCATAGCGCAATGCTTCCGCGCCGTACTCACCACCGCAGCTTGAAAAGGCCGCGTCAAACATGAGGCAACTGGGCAAGCGGTAATCCGAAACGCGCCGTTTCCAAAGCAGTCGACACCGTACGCGGTCCGATTTTGTGAGGACTGCGGGTGAGGTTTCACTAGCCGCTGTCATATCGTGGCGCAGGAGGGAATACCCGAGCACGGCCGCGCGAACCACAAAAGTGTATTGTAGTACACAGATCACGTCAAAGCGATGACTACGCGGTGGCCGATCACCGCCGTGCTGCGCAGTGGGGCAGGTAGCTTTCTTGTGAGGTTCCACACTACACGAAACACTCTCCGACGGCCGCCAAAATTACCACGTAAGCACGCATATAGACACACACGCAGAACTACGATGAACAACACAGGTGCCGTCACCGGCGCCGACGACAGTGGCGCTTTGCGGGCTTTGCCTTCAGTTTCACTTTTAGTTGATGGGAAGACGAACAGAAGCGAGGACATTCTGCGGCCTAAGCCGTCGAAGTTTTGCATGGTCTCGCTTCCGAAGACAGCTCGTCAGATGCCGACCGGGGGTTCTGGCAGCGCGACAGGACATTGTGGTCGACGAGACGAACAAAGCGTCTATTATATCGCCCTAAATAAGTTGGCTTGCACTCCGGAAATGTATAAATTTGCAGAAAGAAAAAAAAAAAGAAAAAGAACCACTTGGACAATATATCTCTCCTTTCTCGTTTCCTTCTCACAGATGTGTAAAAGAAAAGAAAATAACGCATAAAATAAGAAACAGAACTCCGTTTACGCTAAAGGGAGGCCTGTATCTTCTAAACTCCCTCTTAATAAGGATGTAGAATTGAGGTTCTGTCTCCTTCTTTCATCCGCATTTTGCGAGGGAGAGAAATGGAGGACGCTGAGCATTTCTACACCACTCTAAGGGAGCACGGTTTTCAGGCACGTAGTCTCAAGGGAGGTCACATCCCTTAAAATGCCTTTTTCGGCTCATTTCCGTTTACAGTGTAGCGTTTATAAATCGAGATGTGGTAGTGTGCTACACAGACATCCAAAGCAGTTGCGGCCGCAGTTTGGCAGAATTCGAAAATGCTACTGCGCTAAGGCTGCCTAATAAAAAACGTGCGCTGACAAACTTCTGAGGTGTACTAAATAAATTATTAGCCGCTTACCTAAGCATTTACTAAAATATCTTATTAAGAATTATTGTGCCACAGTCATTCTCAATAATAATATATTGCCTAATATTGAAAATACAAGGTGCTCAATTAATACAGCAGCGAGTTGCACAAGTACATCCTGGGTACAATTGCGCCGCATAATTTAGCGCGTACACGTAAAGGCTTGGCAAGGTTTTCTCTTCCAATACTAAATGCACTTGTTGCCAACTTGATTCCATACGTGGCGCCTAAGAAGAGCTACACGCGGCCAAGCCGTACTACAAGTTATGGTTAAAGTGCGAGAATGTATTGTGAGACGCCAGTTGGCGGAGAAATCAGGAGTACAACAGCCACAAGCTCGTGGAATGAAAGAACGGCGTAATGAAGAAAGCGCCGACGAACACCCTCGTTTGGCACGAGCGAGAGAGGGTGCGAAATTACAACCACACTGCAGTCAATTAGAGACTGGCACAGCCCTTGAAAAAAGAAAGGGCGAAAGAAGAATTGAAATAGGAGAATCACGATACGAGCCAGGCGGGCATGCATACAATGCTGCTCCATCGAATGCAGCTGGAAGCTGTCAGGCTCCGGGCGATAGCTTCGCGACTCCAAGCCAGACAAGGCGCTTTGCTCAATTGTAACTGCGATCTTATCTTCGCGGCATCCACTGGAAGTGGTACGCCTGACACTTCCTCGCGTTCGCCTTAGGGCGACCAGAAAATACTACTGGCTCCATCACGACGATTTCTATATTGCAGGGCTGCCGAACCAAAGGGCGCACCACTTAGCGCTAGTGAGCACATTTCTGGCTCATTGGTAACCAACTTTTCTAACCCCTTTCTCGTTACGCTTCGCGCTATATTTGATCTGGACCTTGCCAGAACACATAATGACTTTTATGTTCTTAGTTAATATGACGTGCCAGTAAAGTAGACTTGATTATCCTTGTCCCTGTTTATTCTGTGCAGTGTGGTCCACTATAGTTTTTTTTTCGTAGAGGAACTGTTTCGTGCTCTGAAGTCGAGCTCAGGCTTTGTCTAAGTAGCGACATTTCTACCCGCGAAATCCAATAACAGTCGCACGCGACCATGAGTTTCTACGGACGCGCTCGTCTGCCTGCGCCACATCTAACACGTACGCATCTTTGAGTGCAGGTTAACTATCGCGGTTACTTCTGCTGTGCTGGTGCCATCATGGCACCTTTCTGCAGCTGTAGTAGCTGTTGTTCAAAATTCTTCTGCGGTACAAGTATAACAGTCATTATGTGCTTATATACCTACTGCATATTCAAACATAAAGAAGATATTCAAACACAGAGAAGAGTGATCAGAAGATTCTAGGTTCGTGTCCTGTCGCAGACGCCAGGATAACCATTCGATCCAATCGAAAAAAAACATGGTTTACGAGATCCTTAAAACGACTAGAAAATAAAAAAGCACCTTTATCGGCATGAAAAGTTAAGGCAAGCTCAGTTGCGTGGGAGAAATATTACGCTGTTGAACCTGCGTACTTAATCGGAATTCGCGATGCCAAGGGAAACGTTTTTCCCTATAACCTGCCAAAAATTTTACTTACTAATTCAAGAAAATTCTGGCAGGTGATAAACCCCAAAGAAGCGCGTATCAATATTCTTATTAACGAGCTGGGTGAATCAGTGACACATTTCACTTGCGCTAATATGTTCAACAATGCGTTTTCTTCAGTCTTTACTAACGAAATGGACACACTTCCAACCCCGCCAACCACAAATATACAATGCAACATGTCAGCCATCACATTCACAGTACGTGGGCTTTTATTTGTGATAGAAAATATTAAGTTGTCTTCATCATCTGGCATCGATGACATTAACTCTAAACTACTAAAAAACACGAAACACATTTCTGCAGAGTTTCTGTATTTATTATTTTCACAGTCGCTTTCCACAGGCACAAATCGGGCAACAAAAGGTCTCCCCTAAATTACCGCCCCATCTCATTGACAAGTGTTCCCTGCAAGATCGTGGAGTATGTAATCTACTCTCATATTATGAACTTTCTAGACGCTAACAACTTCTTTCATCCTTCACTGCACGGGTTCCGCAGGGGACGTTCTTGCGAGACCCAGCTTGCACTATTTCTTCATGATGTTCTTGCTAATCTTGACCGTAACATACAAACAGACGCCATATTTTTGGATTACGCGAAAGCGTTTGACAAAATCGCTCATCAACGCCTATTACTAAAACTTTCTCGTTTGTATTTTCATCCTGATATCCTAGAATGGCTTGAGCAATTTTTAACTAACAGCTCCCAGTATGTCTTATTTAATAACCACGCTTCAAGCATTACACTCGTCACATCAGGCGTATCACAGGGGTCCGTCCTTGGCCCGCTTCTTTTCTTAATTTACATTAACGACTTACCCTTGCATGTGTCCTGCCATATCCGTATGGTTGCCGATGACTGCGTTATTTACCGCGCAGTCAATACCATCACTGACCAAACAGCTCTTCAATCCGACCTTAACCGGGTACACGAATGGTGTGATGTTTGGCTGATTACACTCAACTCTAATAAATGCAAACTTGTCTCGTTTACCCGTCGTCATCACCCTCTTCGGTTTTCTTATCGGATTGGTGACGTCACCGTGGAATCAGTGGAATCCTACAAATGCCTAGGTATCACCTTGACTAATGATCTAACCTGGAATGCGCATGTTACTAATGTTATTTCATCGGCTAACAAGACATTGCGACTTCTAAGACGTCACCTTCGCCTCGCTCCGTTGCATGTAAAACTGTTAGCCTTTAGATCATTGGTTAGAATGAAACTCGAATACGCATCTGCCATCTGGGATCCGCATCAAGCATATCTCGCCAATGCCCTCGGGGCAGTTCAAAATCGCGCCACCAGGTATATTCATTCCACATACTCTTACAACGTCAGCATATCATCTTTAAAGAGAGAATCTTCCTTATCGCTTCTATTCCTTCGTCGCCGCATTGCCACCATCTCCCTCTTCCACAGGTTCTACTATTCGACACTCAATCGACCACCATACATTGTTCCCCCAACGCGCCGGTCACGACGCATTGGCCATCCCCAGCAGGTAGCACAACCGCGTTCACACACAAATACATATTCAGCCTCATTTTTCTACCGAGCATCTAAAGACTGGAATGGCCTTCCTCATCAAATCGCTGCCATCACCTGCTCTTCACAATTTGTTTAATATGTAACAGCGTTTTTATTTACAGAATTGAATCCATTACAACACTTGTTTGTTTATGTTGTTTTTCCACCCCTTATGTAATACCCCTTCTACAGGGTCTTTAAGGAATTAAAATGAAATGAAATAAAAAGGCCAAAACTAAATGTGTCGCACACTCTACGAGAACTTCGAGTATCAGCCTAGACTTGTCTTGTAGTCCAGAAGCAGTATAACAATATTCTCGTCCCGCACATTAGCACAACACTTGTAGCAAACTTCGAAACTGCACTACTTGCTCATGACCAGCAAATATTTAACCTTTTTCTGAAACACAGCAACACGTAAACTTTTGGCCCTACCTGCACATGTGATTCCATGGCGTTAGCGTATGTTGCGACTTGCACACTGCGTACTGGTTTCTACACGTATAAACAAACGGCTATATGCACTGCGCAATGCTTTGATACGCTTTCCGAGTGAGCATAAAATTACACATTTTTATAAGAACGACAACAATACCACCATGAGAGACAGAACACATGTATCCGTGTTGGTGTGTTGGAACACATGTTGGTGTTTTTATTTATTCTCTTGATAGTGCACATTGGTATTCCGCACCCATTTATTCAAAAAACCAGTCTGAAAGCTAGGCAAGTTGGTTTACATTGATGGTGAAAAGCACTTGTGCGTTTATTCTGTCAGTCCGGGTTGAAATTGCGCTGTTTTTTACGATAATCGAACAAATCCAGCAGGCAGGACACAGCGAGAGCTAAATATTTAAACTCGCATGTCATCAAGGTAGAACTCCAGGCTATAATAAACAGCAAAAGTTTTTCTCTTCTCCTAGAAAACATTGTGGTTTCCTCATTCGCTAAAAGTAACCGGTGCGCTCTGCAATCCAAAAGGTTTACAAGCAGAGAAACAGGCATCATTACTATAGATTCCATCCCCTGGAATTGTATAGCTCGTCTCTCCGAACAAGTGTCCAGTTGGAGTTCTTATTAGTCAGGACGGTGGCCGTCGAGGCGTGTTGACTCCCCTACATGTATATGTTAAGACAGGTGGTGATTGAGAAGAGGAAGAGACACTATTTTCTACAGATCTTTAGGGAGCACGACTCAGTGCCTTGGGTAAGTGGAGGGTGAATATCAAGACGAAAGAATACAGAGAAGGTCGAGGTGGTCCCAGATGCCTTGGATGTGAGCGGTAGCCAGGCAGCTCATTTACAAGTTATGCAGCAGCTCTCTGTCCTCTATGTCCTCTAAAAAGTTGCCTGACTGAGAAAGCGGTGATGCTGACCGAGGAGCAGCAGTTGCGATGGCAGGACCACAGATAGTCCCAGGCTTCGAAATGATGCGTGGAGAGAAGCGCTCTCTTTGTAGAAAGCGGGGTAGAAATAAAGAATATGCTGAATTGATTTTCCATCGCCGTACGCTGAGCCTACCTGCGGTAAAGTGAGACCCCTGTTTTACCTGCTGGGTGTCATGCAGGAGCAGCCAGTCCGGAGGCGCAGCAGGAGAGACTACTCCTGACTTGTGAAGCCAGGATCAGGAAGGCGAGCGGGGTGTAGGGGTCGACCATTGGCGATGCGACAATCTGACTGGGGTGCCGTAACATACCGCTGCAACGTGTGTCTTGCATTGTCGAAGGCATTTACGGCGGTGCTGACGGGTACACTACCGTGGTGTGCTGTTTTTGGCAGGTCATCAGCTTCCTCGTTGGCTTGGATGGCGACATGTGAAGGGAAACACTGCAGCGACAGCTTCAAGTCACTCGGCATACGCTGGAGAAGCTATTCCGTCAGCAATGTGACGCAAAGCTCGGTGGTCTCCGGTCATTGAAGTGCCAGTCAGTAGTCGCAGATTATTAGGACTGGGGAATCCAAGGGGTCCTTCGCCAGCATGTCCGAAGTTACATGCAGTTCAGCCAACTCATCAGCTGTGGTGAAGGTGGCCGGCACACTTCCGAGCGCTGAAGGCAGGGATCACGCAGGAGACTGTGGTAGATCTGGAGCCCGGATGGACGAACCATGTAGGTGTGGGCATGTCCATCCAGTCGGTCTGGCTGAAGAAAAAGGTGGATACCACCTTTTCCTGAGCCCCATCAGCTTAGTTGACGCCTCTAATGGCTTTTTGGGAGCTCGGTTTAGCGGAGGAAAGTAATACACGTTTTGACAGGTTGGGAATGAAGCCTAGACTGGTTTCATTCCACAGTAAAACAGATTTGCCGACTGGCAGTGGTGGCGCCCTTGTCGGCCAGCCACCTCACATTCCAAGAAAGAGCAGGGGCCAATGACTCCCCCTCCCCCATTGTGGCCAGGCGAGGTAACTTAATTTAACATAAGCGGGGGACAAATCACAAAGCGCTCGCGTGTTGTACCTCATGCTAAGTGCTATAGCAAATTTCATTTCCTCTACATCACGTGTGTGCACTACTGCAGCCGCTGACGTTGCATCGGTTCTTCTCCTCTGCTTTCATAAGAAAGCCAGTCGCGTGCCCTACTTCGTCTTCCGGGTCCTGTGTTTCTTTTCTAAACCCAAACATAGCGCTTGCTCCCTGTCATTGAGTGCTTGCCGGTGACACTTAGCACGGAACTTCGCAATAAATACATGAACTCGGGAAGAAAAAAAAAAACGCCTTGCTTATTGCCGGCAGGCAACATTCCTCATAAAGTGTCAAGAAGCGATGTGCTAGCACCAGGAAGTGCTTGATATGTTGTGTGCTCAAATATTGGCTACACATAGGAAAGCACGCGAGGAAAGCTAGTTCTATATCTAGACACCTCCGCACAGAGTGAACAGAGGGGAAGTATGTGAGTGTGGTGTGTGCTAGGTTTATTTTTATAAAGCAAGCTTATAAAGTATAAGTTTGTTTATTTTTATAAAGCAAGGAAGTTGGAAATTTCTTCCAACAAACTGTTATTGTCTCAGAAAAATTTCATCTGCTTTCACTACACCGAATATTTGCTCTTCAGTATAATTGCTGTTCTTTGCGATTTTGCAATATGTATTAAACAATACCAAGAATTGAGGTAGCTTTTGTTACCACTGTTAGCTTGCTAACTTCACTGGCGATAAATCTTTAATAACGCCGAGGGCATGGCTCTTTACCTCCTGTGAGTCGTAGTTAATGTTCTATGCTGGCATATCTGGTGCTATTGACCAATGCATATTGATACATACATAGTAACAGCTTATCTATTTAACTGATTCACAAAACTAATATATAGCGAGAAACGCATCTCATTCATATCAACCAGTTTTAATTCTACAGAATTTTTTACGAATGAACGATATCCTTTTACATCAACAACTGAGAGACTTGTATATGCAGGATATTTAAATTACTGGTTGAGTGTACATCCTCTAGGCTAGTATGTATATAAAGTGTGTATATATGCTTCTGTATATGTGTGTGTAGGTACGCATACGAGTGTGTATGCATATACGGGCATATGAATGCATGTGTGTGTATATATATGTGTGTATATAATGTTCAGCGGCGTATTCTTGTTTCATTTGTACTCACCACGAGAACCGCACAAGCTACCCTAAGTATTTTTGATTTAGTCACCAGTGGCTCTGTATGGATATGGGTGTGCATGTGTATATGCGAGTATGTGGGTTCATGAGAGTATATATGTGTATATATATGTGTGTGTATATATAAGTGCGTGGGCGCGTGTGTGCGTGTGTGTGTGTGTGTGTGTGTGTGTGTGCTGTTGCCGAATATTCTGTAGAGGGGGCTGCGGGCCTCGTCAAGCTGCCTCTACTGGAGCAGCTTTTACTTGCAGCCTCCTCCATCAAGTAGATGGAAATAAAGCTATTCTATTCTATTCTGTCACCGCTACCGAATCTCACACTGTTAGCTTGTGAACTTCGCTAGCGATAAATCTTTAGTAACGATAAGCGCTTGGCTCTTTACCTCCAGTGAGTAGTAGTTAAAGTTCCACGCTGACATGTCTGGCGCTGTTGATCAATGCAGTCCTTTTTTATACATACTTAGTGGCAGCTTATCTATTTAAATGACCCAAGGACATAAAGATACATGGAGAAACGCATCTTTTTGATATCAACCAGGTATAACTATACTGAAAGTTTTACAATTTACAATAAATGCTTAGTAGTTGACCAGCGATGAATGAGACAGGAAGTAAAAGCTTCTTTGGTTTATTACGAATAACAGTCATTCTTAGTGAACAGAATACTGTGTGGCAGCAATGAGGCTTTTGTTTCTTTTGTTTCCAGAAGTTGTGTCGGGACTCGCTTAAATGCTTCAGTTATAATTCGAATGAGACGAGTCGCCGCTGTGGTGGTCCGAGCTTCCCTGATGAGTTGAACCAGATCCACCGCGGTGGCTGGAGGTACCGGGACTAGAAGACCCAGAGCTGCCGTGATGGTCCGAGCTACCATGGTGGGAAGAGCTGCCGTGAGAGTCACCGTGACCGTGGTGCGTTCCGCCGACTCCGCAAGAGATGGCGGACAGGTCGCTAGAGCAGCCTCCGGGTTGCCTCTCACCCTCCTGTCTGCCGGTGTCCCTATCGACGCACCAGTGCTCGCCGACGTCGCACTGCACTGCGTTGTATTCTCCCGAGGTGGCATCGCATCGTGGCTCTGGTCCCTTCTGAGAACCTGTGAATGCGACAATGCTCTTTAGACGCTATGCTAGAAGACATAAATTTGGAGTCCTGTTCATAAGGTTTCATCTCATGATTTGATTTCTCATTTATATTTATATAATTTAAATGTAAATTTTATCACATACTTACAACTACTTTTGGCGCCAATGACACAGTAGGTACGTACAGAGTAACAAAAACTAGTAACCACGCCTACAGCGAATTCATGGTCCCTGAGAGCACAAGGCGAATATTCTCCTCCATGGGCTGATACAGACACTGAATGGCTTTTGCTGTCCTCTACACCCACTGCCATGAAAGCGGGCCGTAGTGGTCCTCTTCGCCACGAAACCAATGAAGCCACCGCCATAGTGGACATGCAACTCGATGGACATAATGAGAAGGAAATCGGTTAGAAATTGCAGCAGCGCTTGGTAGAGCCAATGCGCGTGATTCTCTGTGGTCTCCACAATCTGACGCTAAAGGTATCCCGTAGGTGCATGCCGTACTGTAGCTGCTTATCCCGGCTCTTTACATTCTGTACAGGTTTTGCTTGCAGCCTGTGCTGCTCACGCAAGGGACCCCTCCCCCCCCCGTCCGCCAGTGGCCCGGCAGTGGCTTCATGGAATAAATTTCTGAGTACTTATCATGAGAATGTTGAACTTGGTTTTATCGTTGTGGGCATCCCTCTTTCTATGTAAACATCGTCCTTCATTGCACCTTTATGTTCCTGTTCCCCCTCCCCATGTGCAGCGCAAGAGGCTAGAACGCACTTGCTCACGTTGACCTCTCTGCCTTCTTTCAAATAAATTATCTCTCTTTTCATGTGTAAAACTTATATTGATATGAAATAAGTGCATATATAAAGTAAGGATCTTAATTATGAAGATATGCTTCGTAGTCTCTTAGTTCCCATGGTTTCGTTCATTATTAGAGTGAAAGCGCATGATAATGTTTTGTAGTAGCAGCAACAGAAAACCTTATTCGACTTGTAATTGCTGCAGTCATGGCCAAGGATCTATACAATAATGAAAGAAAATTCTGTTGCATGTACGCAAAATTCAGTTGTTGCATCTGGCTTACTATGATGACGTCAAAACTGATATCATTGTAGCAAACGAGGCTCCTATGATAACTGTTGCTCTTACTTGGAGTCGTACAGTACTGTTGGAAAATAAAAGTGTCTTCTCTAAAACACGGCAGGCATGTGAGAAAATTTTCTTGGTGGAGGAATATAGAATTTTCGCCTTCACAATTTTTGCGCCTAAGCTATCATTTAATCAATATACAGAACAATAGATAGGACAAAAGCAATAGTATTACAACTTTTAGTAATGTAACTAAGTTACTAAATGCCACCAATATATCTGCTTACGTGCTCTGTGCTGCCACTCGTGGTGGTCTCTAATGCAGTTGCACGACCTCAGGCTCCTGGAAGGGCCCTTGATCTGTCCGAACTCGTTGTCGTAGCACGCACAGAAGGGCCTTCCTCTGACAGCTTCACCGAAGCACTGGATTGCTTTGTAGTTGCCGTGTTCGTCGCATTCCGGAACGAGGAGCCCGGTCAGGTTCCGTGTGGCGCCCTGCTCGCTGCGGCGACGTCGCTGGCAGTCTGTCTCGCGTGTAGAAGCTGCGTCGCATAAAAAAATAAGCAGCCTCATGGAACAAATGATGATCAGCCTATGGTAACTTTCAACGCATCATACACACACGGGGACAAAAACATGTAGCACATAGAGAAATTCCCCACTCCAACGAGCCTAAATCAACAACCTAACAAAAATTTTACTTTCAGCACTGATCGCTTGAAGGTGGATTTGCCCGAAAGACGGAATTTCCCGCACAGCCATAACGTGGTTCGGTGCAATCAAATGAATCTGCGCAAAAAAAAGGTCACGGACTATTTTCTAGCGGCCCAGAAAATAGTCCGCTAGAAAATAGTCCGTGCCTTTCTTGTGCGCCTGTGAACCTGTGGTTCATTATAAGTTAACCTGTGGTTCATTATGTAGAACGAAACCAAGTTACATTGGAGCAGAGACGCCTTCAAACAATGTTAACATATGCTACCTTCATAAACTTCGCAAGGACCATGTCGTGATGACCTTAGTTTTTTTTTTCTTTTGAACAATGCAGGAACAAGCTCGGAAGAATGACGAATTGCGGCACTTCTGTATCATTTTTTTTTGTACGTGCTTAAGCCCATACGCAATACCTCGTCGAGCTCAAAAACGAGTTAATTTTTCAGGAAATGATGGTTTAGGAATAGCTGAAACTAAGAAATACATAATTGTTGTGTATGCCATTATTCAATATTTTATGTTCTTCTCTAGCTTCTCTAATCGAAATATAGATAAGCAGCATGGTGAAAACACACTGTCTAAAAAGTTCAGTTTGCCAAAAAATGACATTTAAAAGTGAGGTTCAGTTCTTCACACAGTGTAGCATGCTAGTTGAATAGTTATAGTAAACTAGCATGAGTATATTCTGTGCAGACAAACGGTCGCTGCCTTTTTTTATTATTATTCTTGGTATCTTGGCGATTCTGTAAAAGAGGTGAAAGCTGTGCACCACGCTGCTACTGAGAGGACCTTTGTTTATCTCACATGAATAATATAGGTTCAGTATTCTCGGACTTTACTTACCACACACCGCGTATCCAACAAGTGCGAAAATCTGTAAAACAACAATAGTGCTGTGTCAAAATTTTGTGTGATAGCACGCTGAAAACAAAGCATAATTACAAAATGAGTACTGAGTTTTATTATCGGGTAAAACAATATATTCGTTCTTTTAGGTGATTCTCTCATGAGTTCTTTTTAACACAAGCTGCACATTTCACAGGCACCATGGGAGTGCACCATGTTTCAAACCTAGTGACTTGCAATCATCTATGCCACAAAATGCCACAAAGAACAACAGCTGACTGCATGATGTCTGAAGAAACTGTATTCGCTGTTGTGAGCACCAGTTAATATATTTATTACACTTGATAAGCATTCCTTGTCTACACAGGCTAACGCTCGAAAGCCGAGCGTGATTTGATCTTTCAGATATATTTTATTGGATATACAAAATGTGAACGGAAATTTTGACTATTTAATTAAGCAGCCTTACTAGATTGCCGCGGAAGCAGTGGCCGCACATTGGTATAAGAATAGTGGTGTGTATGTGTGCAGTTCACTGCGCGAATTATTTAATAAAAAAACTCCCCTTCTTTCGGACAACAGCCTTTCAGGTGTAGGACATTGAAATAAGCATTTACTTGTACAAAGATTACAACTCTGCGCACCTTAACTAAAGACCCACAGCGGTCTTCGACGAGGAAAGCTTCTCGCAACAGTCAACCCAGGTAGCGGAGAAACGCCACACAGTGCCAAACACCGGGCACAGCCGCAAAAAATTTTCGTAGACCGCAAAGCTCTCGCGTGACGGAATGTGATGTTACGAAGGCGAGTTGGCATGAGGCGACGAATGCTCCGCGCAATTAGTTGCGCTCGAGAAAGTACTCATAGAGGGAAAAAAAAGTCAGAGCACAAAAGACGAACTTCAGACCTAAATCAAACTATTCGCTGGAATATAGGCAAAAGAGTGCAGCAGTTCTTTTGGTTTATTATGTAATAATTTGCATGCTGACGTATATTTGTTGCGATCAGGATACTTAAGTATCATTTCTTGCTTCGTTGGGTAATTACGCGGAGACCAGCGTTTAATTCACACCATTTTTCGATCGTAACTGTTCTTTGTCATTGACGGAGTGCGTTCGGTACCAATCTGTTCGGCATTACAATTCCCTGAAATTTTCTTCCACTAACTCTGGCGCCGCAATCGTTCGGCTACCAGGCGAACGATTGTTGGTACACAGAGTTTCAAGCGTTGCGGCTTCTAGCATGCTTTTGACATTATTAAAGAACGCATTATGTTTTTAGTTTCCGCGGAATTCTTACACTTGAAGCCAGCTCGCTCAGTTCTCAGCACTTGTGAAGAATTCATATTTTCGTAAACACAGGAACGCAATTAGACTTGCGCGCACGAGCAGTACTTACAAATTGTACCACTGATAACAACCACCTTTGATGGCTTAGACGCTATACCGTTGCGCTGTTAAACACGAAGTTGCGGGTTAACATAGACGCCGTAGTGGCTACGTTTTTAACTGGGGTGAAATGCAAAAAATGTCCGTGTGCCGTGCATGCGTGGTAAATTAAGCATCCCCTGGTGGTCAAAATTATTCTGGAGTCCTCCACTATGATGTGCCTCACAGTCACATTGTTTCTGCAGCAGTTAAAACCTCAGAATTTACGTTTAAGCTTTGCACAATAACAAGACGTTTTGCTCAAAAAATAACCACTATTCAAAACTTCCGAAGGCATTTGAAGCCAGAGGAATAAAGATTAGGATAATAGGTTAATGAGCCCGTCATTCCTATACTGGCTCAACCGCCAAACTTGCAGCTCCAGTAGGCAGCAGAACCACGTTTCTCTCTTGTATTTTTTGTATGAACGTATGTGTCTGTGTTCGCACCAGTGTGCGCAGCACACCCCAGAGGTCTTCTATCTTGGCAACGGAGTTGTACGATGAAGCTAATCCTGCTGTAATACTAATAGGCAAGCATGACTGAAAAATTATGGGCACCATGATAGTTTTACTACAGCTCAAGCGATAGTCTTACTACAGTTCAGCTCTTCTGCAGCGATAAAAAAATCTTAGGACTCCTAAGCACTTCTTGCGAGTTATGAATGGGAAAGCATTATTATACACTTGAACGCGGATGAGTGGTCCTTGGAGCTATGAACTCCTCACGGGCAAGGGAGCGTGTTGAGACGCAGAGATTATTACGGCGCCACTTTCCGCAAGCCCTGCTTGTCAAGGCAAACTTCGGTCCAAGTACCAAGACGTCATAAAGCAGCGAGCACAGGCCTGTTATCTAGGAGGCAATGGTTTACCACAGTGCGTCGTACATTTAAAACTCACTACGGCCAAAGTGTTTTCTTTCGAATTTATTCTATTCTAATCTACATTTAACTCCTTACAACTATTACTGAAGCGTCGTTAGGATGCAAGCAAGAGGTTGCGCGGAGAAGCAACTCGTGGTAACACTCCCTAGAGCGAGAGCGTGGGTCACATGGCCTTGCTGTGGCTCTCCCCTCACGCAACAGCTGCTGTGCCATCGTCGCACCAGACATTTCCATTCGCCCACTTTCCTCCCGCGAGGCACATTCGTGACGGGGCGTCGCAGCCAGTGAGAATCTAGCTGCCGTTTTCCGCTTGTTCTTTCGCTCTGTCGGCCATTTGATGCTTTCGCACCAAAAGTCCTGTCGGAAAGTTCATTAGTAAATCGCTAAATTTACGATATAGCTCAATGCCTGAAGGCTTTGCGGGCCACTACATGTTCCATCATCGGAAGTTTAATTCATGTTTTTCTGCAGCTAGCATTCTTATAGTGGCCATCTTCTATATGTCAATAGCTGCTTGATACTGAATGCCTGAACCCGTGATTTTAACCCATTCGCCTGCTCAGGACGTCATGTCAAGCTAGGCTACTAACTTGAGAGAGTCTGCGCGCAAAAGAAATTCGCGGGTAACACAGGCTATTCACGACAGCCACGTCACGAACTAATCGCGACAGCCATATTTCCCTTCGAGATGAATGCAAAACCGCAAACACAAAGATTCTAGTAGAGCTTTGACAGTGTAGCTCCTATACCTTCGACATACCGAACATTTGTTCTGATTTTCAAGCCGAGCACTTGAAAAATTTGGCTACGTCAAGCGGATTTTGTTTCAGGGAGAGCTTTCAGTTAGTTGAATGAGAAACTTTTAAATTTACCATGTGGCGATGAAATGAGTTACTGCTTATTGACATAAGACTTTCCAATAAAGGGATGCAATGTAAAGTACACTCACCGCAAGAGCGAGAAAGACGGTCCGAGTCATTGTAGACACTTTGCGTACTGCTGAAATTGAGAACAGTTGCACGCATTGAAAAAACATTGATTCTTTTTGGAAATAAGGACGAAATATTATTGGAGCTACTTTTTGTAATGTCTAAGAACAATTTGTTTATATACCTATGAGAGAAACAACGTACACAGTTGTGGCGAAGCGATAATAGCGTAGTAAGAGTGCGCAAGTTTCTTTCTTTATTCAATTGCATGCAGAACTACCGCCATATAATCATTGAGAGAATTTGAACAGCGCGCACTGTAACTTAGAAACTGAAATCGGAGATCACAAGTTTATATTACCTTGTCAAAGCAGGCAAAATAGAGTTAGCGTTAAGGAAATCTTCGGAGTTCATGAACCATACAAATGTAATTGGGCAAACCACAAGACTCGTTGATGAAAGGAATGCCTGCAAATAGTTCTTTTTTTCGTTACCATGGCGCAACTACGTACGCCGCCACAGCTTCGCTGAGCCTGTCGCATCATCGAGACACCATCACTAACAATAATCTCCAAGCATAATGTAGATGTCTCTCTGTGATTTTTCCCTGCTTACATCAGTACCCGTCATATTTCGTTTGGCAACTTATCCTTTTATAGTTGTGTTTTAGCCATAACAATGCAGTAAAAAAAAGTCCCAATTCTCCACTCCCCTGAAGCTAGTCACCTGCCACACGTTGTTTAAAATGCAGATGCGTGCATAAATAGGCTGAACGGAAGCTTTGTTTTTTGACTGTGGCTCTCGAACGTAGACGCTCTTCATAATCCGTAGATGGAGAAAGAAAAAGCTGTAGGCTTACCTGTTCTCCGAGTTAATCCGTGTTGTCACCCAACGACTTCTCCAGGGGGACTGCTTCTGGCATCACGGTCCCATGCGGGTCGCTTATGAAGGACAAGCCGGGAATTGCCCGCAGCGTGTCGTCAGGGGCTACGGGACGCTGGTCTTCCTCCTCTCAAACAGAAGAAAGGGCGCCGCCTCAGCAGATCGGGTATACAGCACTCGCCGTCTCAGCCTCAACCGGAAAAGGGCGAGCTATCATCTTCGAGACAGACAAGGACGAAAGGCAGAAGCACTTAAGCTGCATCCTCCTCCCCTGCTTCACTTTCTTCTTTTTTTTTTGTTCAAGCCACAGCGCAGCATGGGATTAAGAAGTGGTGAGGCCCTTAGGGGCACCGCCGCTCCATTTTCGACGGTTCGCAGAGCACGCGGGTGAAACCGGGCCCCTTTATTTTGACATCCGCCGCCGCGATAAGAGCTTCGAGAAAGAAGCCTTAGCGTCCACTGAAATGTAGGAATAACAGTGTAGATATATTTTATTTGTCATTTCTTTCTTTTCAAGGTTGAGGTTGCGTAGATCATCAAGACTTCAGTTGCTAATTCTGCACAAAATGTACGTTCGTTTGTAAATGCTAATTCATTTGCTTTCACGAACGCATAAAGTATAATAATTAAGGAACATCGTTCTAAATTTTATTGTTCTACGTAATTCTCAAATCTCGCTGAATACTAATCTTCACCATATGCCCATGGTGGGCGTATATTGCGCAGTAGATAAAAGTGTTCTCTGAAAAAAATTTTTTTTTTTAGCACACCCCTCCATCGCAATCGCTTTCACAAGCCGCACAGTACAAGTGAGATATGGTAATGAAGAGAACGAGTTGTCATTCGAATGTATTGAACAGTTGCGCGTCCACATTTTCCAAGCCTAAGGCAGCATTTTAGCCTCCCCCCCCATACTGCAAGAAAAATTACATAATCGATGCACTCCCAGCAAAATCTTTGAAATATATTTTCTCCACATGATCAACACTGACTTCTCAATTTACGTAGTAAAGTTTCGCGAGACCTAGACTTCGCACTTACGGTAGAGAGCTTCCAGACTACAACCTCTGTTTAAAATTAAGCATCAGTAATATTCCTGGGTCTGAAATAACACTAACACCACGATCTGCAAGTCACTGGTGTTCGAAGTCACTTTTTCCACGTACCAATAGAACAAAATTTTACAAATTCACATTTTTTCCGCAAGCGAGCGATGAGTAGCATTCTAGGCCTTTATCTTGACTGGCCAGCATAAAATCAACACAAGTTTTTGAGGAATTGAATCTGTTGCTGCATTTTTATTATATTCATTTATTTCGTGCTGTCTCTCTAATACAAATACTATAGTTGTAGAAACTGCGACATTTTTATCTGTCTTGCCATGTAGAGATTTCTATATAGCTCTATCGGTCTTCCATATTTCTCAAGTGCTTAACATGTTGCCCATAATGGTACGACCAACATTACATACTGCCGCAGTATTGGCATAAGCAAATATCTAGGTAAAGAAATATTTAAATAGATTGAAGAAGAGAACCGTGCAGGATTGGAATAGGCACTATTGTATTTTGAGACGGTAAGGCTCGAATGTTGCAATAAATGTTTATTTCTATAGTTCATAGCGAGCTAAATGGTCCATGGCCTGCATCCAATACCAAGCTATCCAGGTTTTTCTCCATCTCAGAAAACATAGAGGGTGAGTGTCACTGCCATATTTCACATAATTCCACTCTAGTTCAACTTAGAGCCTGTTTGCCGAGAGGCTGTGTCATGATAGAGGGGACACACGATGATCTGCACGCATTGAGAGCTTGATATTCCGGCATACAAACAACACAGAAACCTGTCCGACGCATACATACACCCACTTACACGCCTAATGCTCCTTTCGTGTACAATCTATTCGGCTATGCGCTCAACGGCTGCTTCATATTTGAACTTTTCTATCTATTTCTCATTGAGGCTTATATCAGCGGGACTTTATTGTCCTTCCTTTTCCCCTGAAATAAACTCATCCAGAAACAGAACCGCCACGACCTAAAACTAGCGCTGGTACACTTGTACTTACAAAACCTACTGCCTCTACAGCAAGTTACGGTCCTAATGAACTCAGATGCGAAGAGCGTGTGTGCAGAATTCTCATCATGCAGCCGACTTTCAATTTTCAACTAACCTTGAGCGCACTAAGATGTACATGTACAGTTAAATTCAATTGCATCCCAGATTTGCGCAATTTACGTGCCACACTTTGTGCAGCTCTACTGTAAAGCACAAATTAGCGTGTTTGTTTGGGTATAGGAGTATTTAGTGGTCCACCAACATATGTACACATAGCATCTATGCCAGTGCATCTTTACTCATAGTGGCAGAACGAATGTATCTGAGAGCCATTTCCCAAATTGGCCCATGGTCGTGTGTCCACCATCATTCCTAGCGATTGATGAGACAGGGTAAATATCCCCAAACAAGCTAAATAAAGTTATATGATATCAAGTGGAGATATTTTTTATCAAAAGGTAAGTAGGGGTACCATTATTTTATCGGGTGTTCGTCCACTAGAAGATAACGGAGGTGACCACCACAAACCGTGAGACAGAGGTGGGCAGTGATAATGTGGATACTTGAAAAAACACACTTGCCACTCGTGAGAGAAACCAACGACAGCATGTACGGAATATAACAGATCGACTGTTTTAGTTGTGCTTTGGAAGCATTTCTTTATCAAAGCTGAATAAACGGGCAATCGTTGGCATACTTGTAATGGCTTTTATTAGAAAGCATCCGAAATATGTCACGAAGCTCATTCACTCCTATAGAAATAACTCACATAGGTTGGTGCTACACAATTGAAGCGCTTTAGCTGTTTATCAATAATGATTATATATCTCAATCAATTCCGTCAAACATATGATTTCGCCTTGGTTGAAGAGCGTTAATTGCATTTCGCAGCGTTCAACTGGGAAGGGTTCAACTAAGGTCCTCTGCTTTCGCTACACAAATAGCAGGCATTCCAATGGCAGCATTAAATATTGTGCTTTGACATGCAAACAACCATGCCTATATTGAAAAGTACGTCGTGTTGACTTCACAATGAGTGAAATACAAGCATTTCATGATCATGCCGTTGAGGGTATATCTAACGCACATGGTTGGAGATACCGCTCTAAAATGGCTCCTGATTTTATTTGGCTTTCTAAGTTGTATCCATCCTATGGGTTGCATGTATGCGTGTCCTACATATGTCTGTGTCCATTGAGCTTTTATAATGTGTGGAAGATTCACTACGTTTATTTGGAAAAGCACACACAAAGAAATAAGAGAACGCATGCAGTGAAGCTGCGTCAAGCAATTCTCGATTTGTAAACAATTAAAAGAAACACTTAGGTTGAAACAGCTTACGGAGTCTCCTGTAAATAAAAATTAACATACAGATATATGCTATAAAAACACTGTCATGAGTGATCGCCAAAATTACTTCAGTTGACCATGGAATCTGTGCCCTACATAGACGAGTCCGTAGGGCAGGGAGAGGCAGCGCAACCTTGAAGGTTGTTGCTGTGCTCCATATTGCCATGCGGTCTGGGGTGTCCCTGCTTGCTTGGGGGCATAGCAGGGTCTTGTTTCCCGCCGCTAGCTTGCTCTTTTTCGAGGAAGAAACCGGAGGCGACAGGCTCATACGAGAAGACGCGAATCGCAATTCTGCAGCGCTCGGCCGTCTCAAGGCAGCGCAGCGACGAAAACATTGGGGCCTTTTGCGGGTTCTTGCTACTGAATGAGATCATGTTTCTCCGCTTCAGATATGACAACAAACGTCGCGCCTCGAGTGTTCCTTCATATTTTTTTTTTCTGCTATCGGAACCCTGCTTGAAAGAAAAGAACTTTTTGCTCGGGAAAGTACGGTGCTAGAAAAGTAGTTCGAAAAGGCCGTGTTTACGTCTGCGGCTTCAGCTGGTACTAATGATCTACTAGTACGAGTGTACTAGGCGTTCGCAGAAAGTATGCAGCGTTCTGGGTTGCCGTGGTAGTGATGTCCCTGTGCACTGCCCATATGTACTGTGCTCATACTTAACAAGTGCCCCTTTTGTGTATTACAATTGCTATTCAAAAATGTTGATCGAAGTTCCTGTCTTTAACTCTGGTTGACTGCTTTCTCTTAGCTAAAATCATTGTTTTTCGGTGCCCAGGAGCAGAGTACATCTGAAATAGCAGAAACATACCATAAAACGCTACACCATAAAAATCACCTACTGGAAACTTCACTGGCTTGTATGAGAAACGTTGTTCCCTTAGGCTAACTTATGCCACTATCTCATCTGCGTAACTTATGATGGCGATAGGCATTATTTGGAAACTTCACACAGTTTACGGTGGGTATGTCTTTCCTCGGTTAACCTCTTCCACGCTAACTGGGGTCACTGGGTACAATGGACAGATTATTGGAATGCTGCGCTCGTGGAACAAGGTTCAAAAGCAGCCTTGTAACCAACTCGGCTCTTTATGTACGTGACATCGCGTGTGAACCTCTTTCACACCAACTTTTGTCGCATTGTATATATGCATGTGCCTATAGGTATCTGGTGCGCTTCATTGATATAAAAATGCATGATATTTTTCTGGTGCTGGGTGGATGAAACCAGCGTATTATATATACATAGAATCTTGTCTGAGTACTTATCTATACATGCGTCAGGCACGGACTCCGCTGGATACTCTGAGCCAGAGGGCTCAGAGTATCTAGAGAGCAGCCCTGGCGGGTATGATGTAAACTTATTCCAAATTGTTTTAATTCGAAAGCATTATAGGACCCATTACGCGAAAACCTATCGCCGTAGTCGACGAGACAGAAAGATGCTACCAAAGGTGTGCGTCTGCGGAAAGAGTAAAAACATCAAGAAATGCCGTGATTGACATGCTATTTCTTAGGCAGATTTATGAAAACAAATAAAATTCATCTCTTTGAAAAGAAAACTTGGAAATTTCGGTCTGGGGGGAATCGAACCCCGGCCTCCAGGGCGCCAGACGAGCACGCTGCCCTGACGCCACGGTGGCTCCACGGTTCTGCTTACCAAATTATGCTGCCTTATCCCACCAGTAAACCTTTATCTGTGCTGGACCAGCCGGTGGCAGTTCCCGTTTTTGCATACGTCCAAGGAACCTGAAAACATTGATAATTGAATTTCTAGCCTGACCTTGATTGAGAAAACTGATAAAATACTTATTTCGAACTTTCATTGCGAGAAAGAGCCATTTCTTTAAGTTCTCAGAAGAATATCTTCTTCGGGGTGTTTGTATTGCGCTTTAGGCATAGGAAAGTCTGCATGACCAAGTGCGAATGCTTCTATGATGCAGCGGGTGTACCATGTTAATTCTCATCAAATAATTAGAAAATAATTCACCGTGTTTGCGAATGTGCATTCAAAATCATGCTAACACCAACGAATATGTTATGTAAATATCAATATTATTTTTCCTTAAATTCAATGTCGCTTAAGTTTGTTTCCTAATTTCAATATGCCTGCCTTACCTGCCGTACTTTTTTAAAGCTTTCTCGTCCCCTCCACCCGTTATTCTCCCGTTACTGGGCTAATTCATCGTAATCTATAAACGCCACGAAATGAGGAGCAAGCAAGCAAGAAAACAAGCAAGCAACTTCCGCAAGGAGTACGACTCACGCTTACTGTCGGTTTTCGCAGCTGCAAATGTTCACTCGAACCAACGCCACACAAAAGTTTAAAATGAAATTATCGGGTATTACGTGCCGAAACCACTTTCTGGTTATGAGGCACGCCATAGTGGAGGGCTCCGGAAATTTCGGCCACCTGAGTTTCTTTAACGTGCAACTAAATCTAAGTACACGGGTGTTTCCGCATTTCGCCCCCATCGAAATACGGCCGCCGTGGCTGGGACCCACAGAAATGTGCCTGAGGCTTATTCCGCATTGTATTTCACCAGCTCTATATCTCACCACATTCGTGTTACGGGCAAGACTGTAACGTTTTCTCAGAAAAGGCATGCACCCTGTTTGGGGACGTTTCGTGAAACGTTTGCTGCTTTGCGAAAACAGCTTTGCTTTAAACCGGATATCGAATGCATAAAAACAATTTCGTAAGCTTCCATAAGTTCGAGGCTAGCGCAACAGGATAAAGCAGATCCCCTGACATAACTGTCTTTCCAGCGAGGACCCTCCTTGGACTCACTATTCTAGTGTTACTGCACCCGCAGGTACGTTTTATTTTGAAATACTAGGGGCGGAACGAACAAACAAGCGCACGAGACGGAACAAAGGAAGCTGGACTAGTGTATTGCCCTTTTCTAGAGAACTAGTGCAAAATAAATAAATAAACACTGCCGGAACCGTAACATGCCCGTACCCGGTTTAGTTGACCTATTCTTGATTCGCTTGTTTGAAAGTAACGATAATACGAAAAACCTAATGTAGCTGCCGTCGCACTGTCAGGGAGATAGCCTTAGCGAAATGTCTTAGAGTAAGATAGGTACACGTACACGGTACATATAGGTTGGCTTTGTTGTATATTGGAAGGGTTTGTCTTGCCCGCGAGTTATAATAAACTCTCTGTAATGGGGTACTCTTTTTCTTTTTTGACCAAGCATATCGGTTTTAGGTGCAGGCAATGTGCAGTGCACAAGCTCCAATACATTCCCCGCCTTTCAAATCACGGCCGCCTATTGTGCCCGATGATTTAATTGGGAAACGCTTGCTCACAGCAGAATTTCATTTAGGCACGAAGCCACCACGGTGGGCGAATCAAGCCGCAGTTATTTCTCAAGGCTGGCTAGAATCGCACAGCTGTTGCTTCCGGAGCTCTATGGAATTTCTCGCGCACGAAGTGCAGTTGTGATTGTGCTATGAAGAGCTATAAGTGCAGCTGTTTTCATCGCATAAACGCCTTCCGTGCAAACTGTTTGCACTCGCTGCTTCCTTTTTCACAATAACTTGGCGACAGCGCCTTTGTATGCTTCCACTTGGTATTAGCATTCTTTGTGATCATTTGATGAAAGAAAGATGTTTATTTTTTTCCAGCTTATTATACACAAGTAACAATCACTTTTTCCCCGCGCCTTTCATTCCTTCTCTTCGACGTCTCGTACTATCTCCTCCGTTTGCGAAACCGCCGTGCGATAACAACTCTTCAGAGCACCGCCGTTTCTACGCCTTGTCTGCGTGCTCCTTATAGCCATTGTTCACCGGAAAGCAATACGTGATGCGGCGTGGCGTCACTCTACAACACACGTCACTTTTGACCTTTTCTTTAGCAATGACGCATGCGATCCGACTGCAATTTGGCTCTTGTCTGGCGAGCTTCCGCTCGTTCGCCCAAGGTCTCGCCCGCGCTTTGTTTCGCGCAACATACGCCACACGTATACAACAAGCATCGTTAGTATCATTTAGCGAATGATTACCTAATCGACCGGCCGCCCCTCCCCTCTTTGGAACGTCTTTGTGCTTCCTGCCAATTGCTTGAATTTTCGTACAAGGACAAAGACCTGCGCGTGCTGTCCTAATTGAAGTGATGCTTTCGAAGAGAACATCCCCTCCCCCCTCCCCCCCCCCCCCCTGCCGCACCCTATCCCTTCCGGACTTTGATGACCGTGGATGCTGGCAATTCTTGTTGCTCCTGCCGCGGCCTTGCCGAATAAGTCACACACAGGGTAGCACTCGCATAACACATCGCCTCATATGTAGACCCAACTGTAACGCACCTACCGATGTTCCGGCCCGCTCTGTACTCCATGTAATCGGACAGGTGCAAACAAGCGCTGCCTAATATACTGCGTGCAAATATATGTTTGCATGTGCATAATTCCTTTATTAAGCCGAACCCTTCTGTCTTCTTTTTCCGAGTTGGCCTCGCATGCCGAATCGGCATCTTGCCGGGTAAAACAGGCCTGCGCTGGAGTACGAATGCAAACCTGGTTGATGCGCCAGCTGGCGTGAAGAAAAGCGGACTGATCCAGGAGGCAGTCCAATCCGTGGTTGCGTGCATCGCGTTGTTCTTGTGGGAGGATGGTCCCATGTCTTGCAAATTTGCCGAGCAGACGCATAATATCTATGGTGTGGAAACAAAAGCAGTTGAAAAATACATACACACAAAAGTTTTAAAGTTGAACTAGTCTAAAGCGTTTAAATACCCGCCTTGTTTGACCTAAATTCTAAATGTGCGTTTGATCTCCCTAATGATAGCGTCTTACAAATGCTCCTCTATTATTTAACTTTATTGACATATTACCTACCGTTAGCCCGAGATGTACCGCTCTAGCAGGGTCGGGACACAAATTATTTCGAACTTTCATTACGAGTGAACCATTTCTATAAATTTTCATAATATTAATTTCTTCAGAGCGTTTGTACTGAGTTTTAGCCATTAGAAAGGCTGCATGACCAAGTACGAATGCTTCTGTGACACAACGAGGGTACCATGTTAATTCTCCTAAATCAATAATGGGATAGTTGACCATGTTTGCGAATGTGTATTGAAAATTACGCTAACAGCACCACAACAGTGTATCCGAAACTTAACAGAAAGAACAGAAACTTAACAGTTTCTGTTGATAAAAATGCGAAATATTGTGAACAAAGGATAAGGACAATACAAACGCATTTCTGCAAGTCATCTCAAGGCAACGAATTCGCATACACAAAGACAATATTAATAATTTTGAGTAAAGAGTTTTAAAATATTATTGAAAATTAGCACAAACAATTCATTTGTATGAAAAAACACCAATATATACATTACATATTGCAGTATAGCAGTAGCAGTTATAGAAGTAGCCAGATATGAGTTGATTTTGAGATAAATATACCAGTTGACTTATATTACTAACAATGCGTTCAAGTAGTGCATTCCCCTCTCTTATTGTCTGTGGGAAAAATGATGACTTAAATGTATCATCCTGGAACATAAATTCTCATGAATGTCTACTATGCTTCGTGCTGAGGGTCTGGTGTTTGAGAACGATAGAAATCGACGTCTATTTCAGTTTACTTAATTATCTAAGAGCTAGAATAGGCGCTTTAAACGTACAGCTTTGCAAATTCGCTTATTGTGAAAAGTCATGCTCTCGCAAGAAGTTCAAACGGCGAATCATGGCGTCGATGCTTGATGTACAGAAATCTAATTGCTTTCCTTGTACTGTTTCTATTTTACCAATGCATTTTTTCATGTGAAAACTAAACAAATATACCACATTGAAGAATTGAGCGAAGTATATATGCATATTCTTGGTGAAGCAGTTCGAATTGAGTGTTTAATTCTTGAAACTGCAAAAGTCAATTCTTTTTTTTTAACTTTTTTAATACGTATAGGACTATACATGCTTTGTATGCTTATACAGAATTTTTATTATGTTGCTATGGGAGACCGCCTAATTATAATCCTTGACCATGATTGCTCGAAAAAGCTGACCTGATGTGCATGCCAAATTGAAATGCACAATTGACTAATTAGGTAGTTGTAACTAATTAAATTTCTAGTTGTTTTTATTTTATGGCACATATTTGACATATTCAATTTGACCCAGTGGTCTTGCAAGTCATTTCAGCTAGGAACAAACTATGAGGATGACAAAATTTTCTGCATATATGGCATCAGAATTGCGGTAATCCGTTGTTGCAGTTCATATCTTAACAAATCGCAGTTTTCGTCGCTGTAGAAAATAATGACGCGAACCTTCATGTATTTTCCGCACATGTCTGGAATAAATGTTTATCTTCCGTATCTCTACCTTAGAATTCGCTCAATGTGGCAGCGCCTTGCGGGTTGATCGGCTACAATCGGTAAATTCAGAAATGTGCTCTGATGTAAAAACTAGAAATCTAAATTAGTGAAATTTATTAAATGCTCATTTATGCATTATATTTCTTGTGCAGCTAAGGTCTGGCTCTTCCAGTAATCTGCCTCAAGGGATAGATTTTTGTCATCCGCGAGGTGTTTATTATTACTTTTAAATTCTCCAAATTGTAAACAAACACGTTTTGTGTTCCTGTTTTTGCTTCGTGAGTTTTATCTCAAGTGCAGGATAATGCCTCGCGCATCAGACCATAAATATTTGGCATTTATGTGATCATAAGTACTTAATAAAACACTGGAATATAGTTATTTCAATGTGATGTCTTTCACCAATAGATTACAGGGACCAGGAAAAATAACTGTAGTAAAAATGTTAGTGCCACTGAAAATCACCAAGCCATTTCTCTGCCTGAATATGACGGCAGTATCGCGCTGCCTACTGCGCCACTGGTTCAGCGCGGTACAATAGGCGCTAGTATGTGGAGGTTATATCAATCCTAAAATGAGCACGAAAAAAACGAGACCTTCAGCCTGTACAGCGCTTATTAAATGGAAACACAAGAAGCTGAAAGCAGGCCTGTTAGAAGGAAAATAACTAATGTTTACTACTACTCCAAACATGCTGCTTCATACACGTGAATGCAGGACTCGTGAGGGCAGATTGTTTGTTAATACGGTTAGAATTCTTTCGCCACTTAAGCCGTTTTAAGCCTATCTATCTATCTAGCTATCTAGCTATCTATCTATCTATCTATCTATCTAGCTGGCTGGCTGGCTGGCTGGCTGGCTGGCTGGCTGGCTGGCTGGCTGGCTGGACGGCTGGCCGTTTGGCATGTTCGGCAGTAGGCTGGCATGTGCACGTTGCCCTGATGCCGTCGTGGTCATTCTATGTTCGTCATTATAGTTTCTTTATCTGAGTCTGGTTCTGCCTTCGTCGTCACACCTTTCACGTCGACCCAGTGAACCAAGTAGTCTAATACCTTGGACCATAGGTGTGTGCCCACGGTTGTGATGCTCTCGGGGTCGTTGCGTCGTCATAATTCCAGTTTCATTATCCGGTTTTCGTCATGTCGTCGTCATACAGTCGTCACGCATTCATCGTCGTGATGCCTCATGGTAATACCACACTTTTCACTCGAGCGTCGTCATCCGATTCTCGTCATGCTTGAATCGTCACGCCATTTTCATCATATGGTCGTTATGTAATCATCGTTATACCGTCATCGTGATGCCCTCTTGGTAATTTCATTGCCCTCATTCGATCTTTGTGATCTCAGTTTCTTCGTGCCGTCGACGTGACACTCTGATGCTTACCCAGTGGACCTAGTCGTCTAATAGCATGGCCTACTAGGTTTGTGCTGGTGGCTGTTTATGCTGTCGTCTTCCATGCCTTGTCGTCGTCCCAGTTTTGTCCTCCGGCTCGCATCACAACGTCGTCGTCATACAGTCGTCACGCATTCGCTCTTATGACCATTTATGCATTTTATTGGCACAAGGGCGACATGTGGCCAAAGAGCTCCAAGCAAATGGCAATAAATGGGTTATCGATGGCAAAATGTGCCAAATTTAAGAGTTGTCAATAAGAATTGTGAGCGGTAGATGTAACAAGACTGTAGAAGGGCTAAAACTTAATCGCTGTAAAGTGCCTAATATGTAAGGACAATGAAATAATAACAATGACTATGGAACTATGAAAGCGTATTACAAAGGGGTGATGTAAACGTGAAAATCACTATCACTCCTGCCTTTGAGCCATAAAGATCCTTGTTTTCCCATGCATACTGCCGGATTCCGAGGAGGATTAGACAAATGCAGCATAAGAAGCACCGGCCTGAGACTTTGAGGCGTCAGTACTAAATTCTGAGCACTAGTACTTAGACTGAAGCTCCAGGAAATGCATCTTTGTATGTTTATCTACAATTACATATGTAACTTCTACAAAATACGACGCACATTCTATCAGTTGCCACAGCCAGGGTGGTACTGGCTTGTCTAGAGCCATTAGAGGGTTTTCAAGAAGTGGCAGAGCCATTGCTTCAATGGGGTTCCTCAAACGGAGTGAAAGGGGCACTCTCACTGTTGGACGATTATGGAGAAGTGTGGCACAACTCATCTGCCGCACGTTCTAATTTCTCGCTGATTCACAGCGGAATCCAGTAAATGCTTGTGCCTGTGGCAGCTGAATCGGATGAAGCAGAGTTGTGCTGGCGGAACAGTGTTCTTGGAGTAGGCCTTCATGTACTTATATACGTGGCGCCTGACGTAAGTAGGTGTTCTTGATTCGATCGTTCTAAATTACAAACACTTGGCTCTGCTGGTTGTGATCGACAAAAGCATCGGGGCGAACAGAATGACAAACTGGAACTTTCGGAATCAAGCGAGGTTGACCGTCCAATGTACCGGCTCTTTCCGACTGGCCAATCTGTCCCTAGAACTTGCGCATGCATGCTCCGCGTTGCGCGTGCGCGGGCAGAGATGACTTCAAGGACCGCAAGCTCGACGGTTGAATTCATTAGTTAAGGCTGAAAACTGGCTACTTCATTTGGCAGGCCGTTTATTGTATGCTTTTCCATTCACCGTAATTAGCGACGTCTGCGTGATAGCCGTCTGAACGTAATCTATCGATTATTTCGTGGTATAGGCGCCATAAATCTTGCAACTTATAGGAAAGGCGTTGAAGCACTGGCTCCCAGGTAGTTAACCCCATTCGAAACTACATGAAGCAAGGTGGTGCTAGAGCTGTGGTAATCAGAGGCGCAATCGGGGATCTTTGTTAGGAGCGCGCACTCGGTTACGCCGCTCGCTCAGAACGACCATCCACGCTCGCGCCCCAGTGCTGCATTCACCTGAAGCTGCTGCAAATGCTAAATTCAGCAATAAAGTCACAAAACTAAAACTGCAATTTTAATAGCTGGTAGTGCACGAAAGCTAAAAAATGCCTCAATGAAAGCAGACATAAATGCCAAATTACAGGCAACAAGAGCGGCGTCGTTCCTATTGGCAAAAGAAAAAGAGGCGGGAAGGTGGACGACAAGCCGGCTTACCGACCCGGGTTCCGGGAAACCGAGATACGCACGTGTATGGGCGAATCTTTCTAGCCCTCGCAGCAAACGACGCTACCATTATTGCATTCTGTTGGTTGTTGCGCGGCTGATATGAGGGGGGGCGTCAGTTTAAATACGTGGCCTCAACTGTTCTTTGGAAGAACGCACACGTTTATCAGGCATGTGGTATCTTTCCCATAGGAATTACGGCAGAAAGCAGAGGTGCGTGTCTACTACGTATGACGCAGTCGGCGCAATCGCTCGCTATATAAAAGACGCCGCTTCAAGCACGCACTCCGCGACAGCTGAGAGGGTCAGCAGGGAAACTCAACATGAAGTATTGTATTCTCCTTGCCTTCTTTGGCGCTGCAATGGGTAAGCCGTTTTCGAAATATAAACACTGTTACTGGGGCTTGCGATGTGTCCACAATGTTTAGAGGGGTCCCCTGTCCACGAGGTGTCCTTCCCCTTGAATTCCTATGGACTGCTGATGTGCACCGAGAGCTTTGGTGACTCATGTGTCAATTGATAAATTACGTCGTGGTCTACAAAGAAAGCGTGACAGTCCCCACGCGTGAATTACGACGACGTCACCGCCACACTAAACTGATCTTCTACCTCTTCGCCAATCATTATGTTATGTTCATACGCGTGAATCCTACCAGTGGTAACAACGCGAGACCGCAATTTGTGATCGATACTGCTGAACTCAGAACACCTGAAGACACCATTATAGAGAATCACGAGATATTCTAACGTGACGTGTCAGCCATCTTATTCAATCAAAAAGTTACTTTGGACGTTCTGAGAACTTTTTGGAAACCATTTCTTTTGCCATTGCGCATGGTGTCCTGCCTCTGTAGGCTCGTGAATTTTGGCGCCGTTCCGTTTCAGTTGAGACAAAGAGGTCCCTATTCTGCGTACGAGGACTCGAGTTGCTTTTCGAACTCCTAAACATCGACATATCGGCATATGTCGTAGAAGCAAATACGCTTAAGTGGAGGACCATACATGCCTGTACATATTATATATGCAGAGCTTCCCAACTATCATGCACCAAGATTTATAAATAAGCAAATTCTGCGTAGCTGGACAGAACCAAGGTAATGTCGTTCGCCGTCGCTTCGAGATATTGATACTTTTTTTGCATTATTCCCAATTCTTCTAAAGTATTCTGAAATATTATAATGAGATGAAAAATGTCAACGAGAAAATTGCAGAGTAACATGAAAAAATCCCGATGCCGCTTTCTGTTGCTCAATACGTGCTACATAAAAATGTTTTTTCCGAGCGTGAAAGAAGACCCCGAATACACGTAAAATTGCTGAGCGACTGGTCACTCCGCTGTAAAATAAGTAAAACAAGAGTGCATTTCTACCGCAAGTTTGACCGCACATTGCTCGAAAACGGTACCATTGTCATATTCATTGTTCCCACGAACAATTGAAGAATGGAACTCGCTGGAACACTCTATCATGGAACATCATGGAATGGAACACTCTATCAGTTCGGTTGAAAAATATATACACCTTTACTTTGACCTACCAAATTAACCACCACAGTTCGTTTGTGGCGAATTACAAGTTCTCGGAAACATTGATGTTGCTGTGTGTGCTTTTACTACCGCATTTGTATGTTGTTGTGAACCCAGGTTATGCAGATTAATTTTATTTTTGTATGTACATGTCTACAAGGCTGTGATTCTGCATTGTTTTTTCTGCATTGTAATAAATATTTTCCGCCTTGGTAACGGACCCAAAAATAGGCCAACAGTATAAATGAATGAATGAATGAATGAATGAATTTTTTTCCGAGTCGATAAGCCTTGCATACTCGCTAGCTACAAATTGCAGATTGAAATAGGTGCCGTAATATAATTAATTAAAAAGTTATTTAGCGTAACTGCGTAAATAATCAAAATGGATGTTTTATTTCTCAGAATTATTGGCCATTTCATCGACTAATTTAAATCAAGGCTTAGTATTCCGTGATCTCCCACATGCAATACTATAAAGAAACTGCACCTCCAATAAGGTCACTAAAACGCATTGTAGAGTTCCTATTCTAGAAACGCGCTGCCCCGGTCAGCCGTGGATCTTCATAAAAAACACTACCATGGAGGTACTTACCAGTTAAGGATATCAATCGACGAAATTCAATTTGTTCGTATAGACCTTTCAGTTAAATGATTATTTGAAATAAATGAGTAGGTGGTGAAATTATGGGTTCGGCACTTCGATCCAGCACGCGTCTTTTCTACAGACGATGCATTCCAATGAGTAGACGCATATTGAAGGGCACATTGTCACAGCATATATAGGTACCACCAGATATCGCACAGAGGGGGGATATCGCTGCAATACTTTTTGAAGAGTTTGCTGGAGCACATCCGAAAATATATGGGCATATCTGGAGCTTATAAAACAATCTTGCATTGATTTTGTACACCACACAGGCGATAATTATTGGATGTCAGGAAAATGTCTCCTGAGAGGCAAGGATCCGGGTTTCAAATTAAAATTGAACTTTTTATAAGTAGTGGAAAATGTGTTTTACGCACAGTACACCCTGTTCTGGCAGGCTGAACTATATTACGAGGGAAGGTGCTGGTGGGAACAACACAGATAATAAATTTCAGCATTGCCATTTGTTGGGCGTGTTGGCAAATTGAAAGCACACTCAGCGCCAGCAAACAAGGACGGAAGGGAGGCGGAAGGGAGCGCATTGTGGTGTCGTCTCCCTTCCGTCCTTGTTTGCTGGCGCTGAGTATGCTTACAGATAATAAGCTTCTGTAAATGTTTCTTTTGGGCTCCTTTGCGTCCGATCGCACATAATACATTTTCTTTGTGTATTTGCCACATTCCTGCGCTTCTTATGTTAAGAATATGAGGCAAGACAATCTTTCCAGGCTGCTTATCGCAGACGGCCTGTGCTTAGTACATCTGTAGTGCATACGTCTGGCAGTTGCCATTTCGCTGCCTATTTGTTCTTGATAGTTCTCGCTCAGTAGTCCTAACTTTCTTGCAGGTAAACCGAGTGAAGGTTTCACCTAACCAAGCCGTTTCACCAAATCCTCTTGCGACCATGCCTTCGGAAATTTATACGCGAAGTGTACTCGTTGGATCATTTTCTTAACAGTTATGCCTTGAAATGAGCATTTCTACCGTGTATTAGGCCCCACAGGCAAGCCTGAAGAAGCACCATAGAACATCGTTGGCAATTTCTCGCATGCAAGCTGGCGCGCGAGGACGCTTGGCGCACTTTCTGAACGTTGACGGTTTTCCGGTGGTCTAACTTCACCCACCGTCGACGTACGACGACGGCAGCACCACTGGTGGAGCTGTTGGTCACGCGATCGTTGACAGATGTGTCGTAGCTGACAGGGTGCTGTTACTTTTACCCAGCAGGACTTCAGTGCGGTGTCTCTCCAAGAAGTCGCACTCGCGTACACTCTGAGCGCCGTTTGTGTAGTCCGAGCACAACGGTCAACCTTGCGATCGCTGTCACTGGTTGGCCTTTTGGGCGAAAGTGCCAGTTTTCTAAATTAAATCAATAACATTGTCCGACGGCCGGATTCGAACATAGCACACCTAGCAGCGAAGTGTCATATTGTAACCATTGTGTCACAGACCCGTACCTCCACAATGGCGTGTCTCATCATGAGATCGTTTTTGAGAAACGCAAAACCTCGGAAATTATGTAAATAATTTCGCCATCATTCGTCAAGTTATTGTGCGGTCCCATATATATATAGTGCAAACTTAAAATGTGCGCCGATCCCGAAAATATTGTAATGAAAAAAAAAGAAGAAAAAGAACTTCCCACGAATCCGACGCCTCTCCAACTTCTCTAACACAAGGATTGACGCGGCAGAGTGCCGTGCGCAGTGACACCGCCCTTATTTCACCCCCAACGCGCTCAGGAACTTTATCTTTTATTTACTTCAACTGCAAGTTGACTGACCTTCCAACTTCAATTTAGGCGTTCGCCCTTTCATCCAACTTGGACGCCAAGTGTCCACGTAGCACACAGTGGGCTATCTCTGAAGTGATTCTAGACTAACAATATCTTCCAAGAAAGAATGACTTCTTCACTGCAAGGCTTCAATTTTGCGATGGCAGCATTCGGGATAAAGTTAGTAATATTTACCTAATTAGTTAATATTATGCGATTTGTCGAGAAAATACGTCCGCCTCCGTCTTAAATGCTACAGAAATGGTGGAACAACGCTATCTGTCAAATGCAATTTCTAGAAGAAAGTATGTTCCAACTAAAAAAAAACAACAAAATGGTGGTATAATCTGCCTTTTCGATGCTTAAGCGAGAAAACGGTCTATCTTCGACCGAGGAGTGGTCACTCGCGCCATATGCGTAAGAAAGTATAGTATAGTATAGTAGTATAGTATAGTATAGTATAGTATAGTATAGCATAGTATGCAGTTTGCAAACACTCATTATCCCACGCAGCGCAGAGAAACGCCATCTGCAGACTGCCGGCGGACGAAGGCATCTGCCGGGCGCTCATCCCGCGCTTCTACTTCAACTCTGAAACCGGGGAGTGCACTTCGTTCCTCTACGGCGGCTGCGGGGGAAACGAGAACAACTTTGAGACCATCGAGGAGTGCGCAAAAGCGTGCGCTAGTGAGTCTGCCGCTTGTTGCTATTCATTGTTTCAGTTCAAACCGAGTACGTAGCTGCGACCCGAGCCTTTTGCTGCTGCACTTGTAGAGCGCGCAGCATCGTGATAACAGCTGACGATCGATATGTCATTCGTGCCAGACTGCAGTGACCTTGGACATCTCTATCGCCGAGCAACGGGCCGCGCCAATCGTTGGTAGAGCTGCATGCAACTTCTTTTCTTTTTCAACTTGTTGTTAGAGGCGGGATAAAGCTATTTTTTTTCTTCCTGGGGCCATTTAGACAACGGTCAACGTTAAGAGGAAACGATGGAATTATGGCAAAGATCAAGTTCATGATATATGTGGTTCAGATGGACGACCATTCCCATGAAATGCGTTGCTGAAATAACAGGTTCGTCATTTCAGTCCAACATGATTCGCTTCCATAAGGTGCGCATTCCTATAGACCGAAACATGTGAGATGTTATTACATTTATGTCCTTCTTCGCGTGTGCCTATTTCGATGCGCAAGTAGGTGTGGCTGTCCTTAGCTCGCCTGACTTTTATGGAACCCACAACAGTCACGCTTGCCTTGCGTTAAATACCGCCAATGAAAGGTAAAGAAATATCGCAATCACTGAAGCATATTCGCTGCCGAAACGGTCGAGCGGGTTTCGGTTCCCGGACTCGTGTTTTTTTTTTTTTTTTTTTTAGGTAAACTGGTGCGTATGTGCACGTTGTCATTCAATGCGTAAAGTATATTGAGCTTTCGCACTTTTTTTTTGTGTTGGCACCATGATTTTAGTGGTTTAAGACATAAACATGGTGGATGCCAAGGTTTATCAAGATCACAGACTTCACTCCGGCGTTGCAGTTTTCATACCTATGTATCCTCCTTAAGGTTTTTCTGCTGTGCGTATTCTTTTATTAAGCCCAAAATATTTATTGTATTGGTTTAAACAAACAAGTTAAACTTGTGTGTATTTTGTTATATGATTATTTTCCTAAACCGTCAAATTTTATGGTGTTAATACATACAGTCATATTGTTTCGCTATGTAGCGTCATGCGAATGCTTACAAAGCGATAATCTCAGGTTGACTTGCAATAAATACTTTGAACGCTTAAGATTTCTGTTGTGCACTGCTACTCTAGGGACACTAGCGTGACAGCCGCGTTTGTCGGGCTGGTGCTACAAGAATATGGGGCACTGCTTTTCACTATCGAGTTCGAGAGAGCTGTATTTATACAATTGCGAAGAACGCGATGAAGGGGAGGGGAAATTAACCTAGAAGAAAAGCCGTACGTACATCTCTCGAAACTAGATTCTCAACCTTTATTTTCTCCAGCACAATCGGCCACGCGCTTCTGCGGTGGACGTGCTGATACGTAAAATTTGGTTATCGGAACCTGACAATACTCAAGAATTCTGAAACTCCACGCACCGAACTGCCCATTCAAAACACACCATCTCGTTGATATGCAGAACCTGAAAGACCTAGCGACTTTGAAGGCGCTAACTTCGAGACTGGCTGCAAGCCGGCGGCCGACAGCGGTTCTTGCAACCAACAGTTGGAGCGCTGGTACTACAACGTCCTCTCGGGAAAGTGTGAAACATTCGTCTACGGAGGCTGCGGCGGCAACGAAAACAATTACGAAAGCGTGTGGGAGTGCGAAATCGCCTGCAAGGCCACGTGTAAGTATGATGAACGATTTGCGCTCGTTCTGTGCTCGCTTTCCCGTCTAGCCTATTCATTCGGAACAGAAATAGCTAACCTAATGTGCACGTTCTGCCCTTTCAACACGCAAGTACTGAAGGGATAATAAGGACCAATGCACTTATCCGAATGAATCGAACTATTGCGGACCCGTCTTCTATGTATTTCGAGCAATTGTTGAAGGGCTTCTTCCAGTGAGGCCTAAGTTTGTTGAGTTACGCGCGGGGAACGATGCACAAAGAGATTAGTCCTGATTCAACTGCAGAGCTCAAATTTTAGGACCTCATCTTCGAAAGAGGGACGGCCACCAGGACAATGGGCTTGTGCAACCCGTAGTCGACGGAATTAAAAACAGATAGTCCGCATAAATAATTTCAATTTCATCTCATACAGCAGAATAGACTGCACCAAAAATACTGAGACCGACCTGTGGCTATGAATGTCATGGGACTTTTGAAATTACTATCCATTGAGCTTTGATAACTCCCTCTTCAATTACAAAAAGCGTTCTTCACAAAAAGCCATTGAAGAACGCTGTAATGTTCACTGGTGTATTGAAGTGTTCTTTGATCAATGAAGCAGGACGCTGGATGACGTTCAGAAATGGTGATTTATTTTGTAGACATGAACGTCTTAAACGCAAATGAATGTCTCGTTAAAGTAATCTGAACCATTAGTTGCCGCTTTGTTGTTCAGCGCTGGGCGATTATAGTTGCGCCAGAAATAATGTTACAAAGAACAGTGTCGCTATATTAACATTCACAAACCTTACTTCTATATAAATCATGTTACGTATACTGCAGGAAGTGAAAAATTAGCAATAGAATTGACTCAATTGAGCAAGTATCTGGCCAATGGTCCTTGGCAGGAACCATTGCTGTGCTTCGGTTTCCCCTCCTAAAGAATACCTGCAATCAGGTCTTCAGATTTATCCAAGTCCTTGCATAAATCATGCAAGTCCTTGAGTGCCCTGTATACACGTAGCGGCATTCTTGTCGCCTTGCACTTGGAATAGTTGGCTTATCCCACGGTCCCAGCGCCAATAAAACCTGCTGCGCAAGACAACTTTGTGCATTTACTGCCGCTCTCACCATGATAGCTACTTGACAGTATTAGAAATATGTATAAATGGCCTGTGTTTCCTTTAGTTGCGTGTTAAAAAGCACGGGTCGCCAAAATATTAACCAGCACCTAATTGTCATAGCCAAGACATCCCCTTGGGGCGTTGCAAGCCATCAGTTAACCATACTGAGTTCCCTTAATACCCTACGCAACCGAAAATGTTCGCCTTAGTATAAACCAATGGAAAGGGTATAGATTTTTGTGGTGACTAAACATATTGGTGGCTCTTGTTTGTTGCATGTGGTATTTTTGGCCTTCCTTCTTAATTTTGATCCTCTTCTTGAGAATGACGCTAGCGCGTCTACTGAAGCAGAAACTCTTGAATCAATGGCAGCTCTTTATGCACAGTGCATCCCACACATGATTTCATGTAAGAAAAAAAATGTACAGCTACTGCTCATCCATCCTCGTTCAATTTAACTAGCGTCATAGACAAGTTTATTACAGTGCTACTTATCGAAGATTTCAGAGCGAACATGCTGTGGTACAAGCTATCACTGCTTATACGTCCTCAGTTTACAGCAAAGCCAATCACCATAGTGAGATCTATATAACTAAATATTTTTATAGCGTATTCATATATCTGGCTATTTCCGTTTCATTGATATCAGAGGCAAGCGTGTGCTTGTTCACCAGACAGAATTACACACATCGCCAAATGAAATTCCAGCGGAACCCTCTTTTTCTATTAATGGGAGTTGTTTTGTTTCTTTTCTTTACAGAATCCGAATTACCGGAGGATTGCTCATCAATATCGGCATGTCGAGGGTTCTCAAACCATCGGCGATGCCCCAAAATGTAGTTTGTAAATAAAAGGATACTGTTGAGTGAGGCCGAAGATGTCATTATGTGTTTTCGTCTTTATTGCACGCGTGTTGGCACTTATGGAACTTTGTTACTGACCGTAATAAAGAAAGTGGTGCCTGCCGACCTTCGTCTGCAAGCGTTCATGTCCCGGAGGCTCATGACCCTGGCAGCCCGGCCTGTGGCGATGGCTTTGGTGCGTGCGTGGTGCAAGAATGCTTGTGTGGCATGGTGTATTGTGACTTTCTCCTTCTCAATACTCTCTCCCATTTCCCATACCCTCTAGTGAAAAATAAAGCAGTCTTCTTGATGCGCTCGAAGCGAAAGGACGTCTGTCGTTTTTCCATCAGTTCAAAGTTCTCCGTCTCTTATTCCACAACAACGCGTATCACGTTAGAACACTGGCTGTTGGTACAACGCTGCATTCTATTTTGTCTCGTCCTTTTCATGATCTGAGCTGACGCTGAACACGCTTACTTGAACACTGCACTTATACTGCCGTGTCTCCTACGATTATAATTAGTACTTCCTACGTTCAATACCGTAATTTAACCGCTAGTTTGCCAACTTTTTTGATGGAACTCTGTTGCAATTCTCTGAAATACTTAGAAATCTTTATTAGTTAAATTTGCCTGGAGACGCAAAAGCTTGGTATTTTATTTTCGATATAGATATGAATGAAGTTTCTGTTCCTGAAAAGGAGAAAAAATGTTGGGAGGAGCAGAATGCACGAGACTGACGTAGTGGCCGCGTCGCGGTAAAAGCTTGTCCTCCCTGCGTGGAGGGAGCCTAACCGACTCTGCAGGCATTTTCACTAAAGTTGTTCTCTCTCTCTCTCTCTCTCTCTTGCCGTGGCGTATATGTACCGGGAACAATACAGCCGTGTCTGCGTGAATGCCCTACACTTGCAGTTTCAAAGTACATAACTTCCACAAACCGCCCAGCAATGCAACGTCGCAAAGAGCTTATCACTCTGTTACTGCTATAGGCGACACCAAACGTAATGAACAGCAATGGTGGAACCGTTATATAAGTTTATTACTGATTTAACGGCCCACGCTACTTATTTAACCTCTCGGTGGCCTAGTGTGTGATGCGTTGTCGAGAAGGAGTCCGCATGGATTCTGTGTCCCTAAACGCCAATTGATGTATTACTTGGTCAACGAAGACAACCTTGTTCTAAAAATTTAAGCCAAGAAAGCGCACACTGCACGTATTCAGAACCGCGTAGCAAACGAGAAATATTTTGAGCTCCACTGGCCATGCGGTCTCAAGATTAAAATTGCTATTTTGTGAGTTGTGCAGAAAAAAATCCTTTTATCTGGTGCAGTTCGTTATCATAAACTAGCTGTTATAAACTATATGGTTGGCAATAAAAGATATATTGGTGCTCCTGAAGTTTCCAACTCTGCCTTGAAATGCCATTTTTAAAGGGAGACTTGAAAGTGTTATAAACCGTTTTGAGCGTGTGTGGTCTATGCATGATTGAGATTCGTTGTTCACTTAATTGCCACATTGACAAGACTATCATGGTTCTTAACCAAGACATCGTGTATATTAACGCATATCTTAACTAACCGCAAGATATGATTAGTAAATGCTCCCACCGGGCTATACTTGCAAAAGAGTGCGCGCATATATATATATATATATATATATTCCTCTTTTAACTCTGATGTCCTCCTTTTCTCTGTAAACATATCTTTTTCTAATATGTTTCAGAAAGTAGGGGAATTAAAGTAGCGCGGTTTCTCTAGTATTAAACATGACCTGCTTTTACTTCCCGCTGTCTGCGACCATCAAGTGACCTTCATGACAGAGCCATTATCCGAGCACTCTGTTGAGAACACCAGGGCAAGTTGCGAGAACAAAACGAGATCATCAGGGCAACCAGTCAGAACTTAAGAACATGCCGCCTCTAGCCGCCAACCCTTTGTAAAAAACCGCAATACACACGCTAGTTACTGCACAAACAACTTACAAAAGATATTCATTTCGAGTTCCCCTCCTAACGTTTGTTCACTATATCCCTAAAGCTGTAACTTCACGTACGCTGGAGTTTTATTGGTCATTTACAATATCAACTTCCAAAGGCACAAAAAAAGGCACCATACACTTTATTGTAATCTTCTGGCGCTGAGACAGGGTTGCCTTTGCTATTTTAAACACCAGCGGTCCGTGAGTTCAGCGGCGCGCGTTTTGCGTTGCCTCGAGAGATGGCGCCACGCTCCGTGGCGCCTCCTTCAGGCGCTTTTCTTCATCTAGCTTCGCAGTGCTCTCTCTCTCTCTCTCTCTGGCGTCTTTCGCTCCTGTCGTGCTGCCTGAGGCCAGTTTTCTTCTTCTAGATAGGCAGCGTCCATGTGGACCAGTGCACAGTATGGTGTGGTGCGGCGCAGTGTGGAGGGGTGTGCCACTGCGAATATGCACTGCACCCATTTTAAGACTGGCTAGTATCACCTCTAATTAATCTTCTATGCCGGTTGCCATTTCGTGCTTACATCTACTCTACATTACGGGAGAGCCGGCAATTTTTTTTTTGTTGAAACACCTAAATCATAAAGACATATCCTGCAGCTGCTGCGGATTTTTATAAACGCAAGATGCCAAAGCACTTCCGGTGCAATATTTCTGATAATTTTGGCATATTTTTTTACTTCGTCTGAGGAAACTATTTGGAAACATATAGAATATCTTACCCGCTATATAGTAATATTCGCAAATGTTCCCGCATTCTTATGGTTATGGCTGTGTGCTGGCTGCTTATGGATGTCCGGAGAGTGCGTCTCCGAAAAGGTCTCAAGAACCTACGGTGGGAAGGTGGATTGAAAAAAAATAGTTTTAGAAGAATTTCTGCACATAAACATTATCACTGCGACATGTACAGGATGTGCGATACCAACTCTTATTAAGAAAAATTGAAAGAAAAACAGAAATCTGCGCAATCAGCGATTGCTTCGCAGGACGATGTGCAAATGCGGTGTTTTACAAGCGAATGAACAAACAGTAAATGCACTACACAGCAACACAAAACACACAGAACCGGTGCATCCATTCTTTCCAACTGATGACGATGAAAAACTTGCTTCGCTGCTTCGGGAATATAGACCGACGTAGAAACATTTCCTCTGATATTCCTTCCATATTATTTCTACTGCAGCGGCATAGTTATCGGTGTATCAGAGGTAATACCAGACCGAAATGGCGCACGGAGTATCAGGCTTGGTCTCTAGCAAAGCCACAATTCCTGGTGAATAAGGGTACAGTGTGAAAGTTTGGAGCGAAACGCAATAAAAGGGGTGTTTTCAGTAGATCATAAAATATAATGGTTTCTACCTTTTTAGTTCTTAAATATAATATTTTTGCCGTATTTGTTAAATAAATTTCATTTCTTTTTGCAACTATATGAAATCTCAAGATGATACAGCGATAAAAAGCAATGAGTCCCTCACAGACCTCCCTGATCCCACCCAGTATTAGCACCACAGCGCACATAAAGACTGCACGTTTGCTGCAAGCAATTTTATTACTTAGACAAACAATTGTGCTTGGCGTTTAATTCTACTGCTTACATGCATCGGTAGTTTAAGTAATAGTATTTCGGAGGTTATAGAGAACAGAGTACAATCAACATACATTATTTGCAATATTCACAAGAACACGAAATGAAAATTATATTATTGGGTGTAACGTGCCAAAGCAAAAAGAAATACAGCAGATCCAAGGAGTTGAAATGTATACCGGGTGTTTATGCGAACACTATGAGATCGTCTACACGAAAAGGCAGACATCACGTGCCCAATAAATATAAATGCATTAGCAGCTAATTGACAAAAATTCGCAAATAGGCTCATACGTACCTAATTAACTTATGGCCCACATTGCAATTTACAAGTTCTAGCTGCGGAATGCGCGAGGCGGGACCACTTGGAACGAATTTTCAGGATGATACCAGTTTTGTGATATTAAGGGCAATAATTTAAACGAAGTGATAATTGTGCTCCAATGCATTGGCGGTCCTGTTACCTTCCTAACACAACGTCGCTTCATGAATTGAAGCACAAATGTAACTGAAACACCAATGCACTTCTCCGCAATGTCGGGAATTATTATCTGGAAACTGATGTCATTCCGGGAATTCGCTTAAAGTGGATCCGCCTTGCGAATTCCTCGGCTAGAATTTAGAAATTGCAATATTGACCATAAGGTAACTACGAGGGCGAATTGGAAAGCCTTCGCGCCTAGTTTTATTAGCCAAAATAAGGTACATGCAGACAATTACAAGTATAGTACTATTCTAGGTACCTTACACTATTTTCACCTTTAGTCGCCACACCGGTTAAGATATTTGTCCCAACGCAGCACTAAATTTGAAAGACCCCATCAGTCAATCGGCGACGCACGCAGCCTCCCCAATGCTCAATTCTACTTCACGGAATTTTGCGAAACACAACACCACCACCTGACACTTCTCAAAGCGAGACACCTTTCCCCATATGTGGGATGCGCTCCCCTGTGGATTTCAATAGACGGTCGCCCATTCCTACCATGGAAAACGAATCAGATTTCGCTGCTTGTACGCCGTGGACGTGTGAAGCACAACCGTCATCTTGAACAACTGATAGAAGGGCCGTGCCGCGGAGGTAGCAGCAGATAATTCCCGGCTGGTCCAAGAGAGGCGGGAATGCAATAGACATGCTGACTTCGTATTTACAGCCGCAACGTCGCAAAAAATATAGGAACAAAGATTTCTCAATCGCCCGCGTAGTTAAAACGATTATTAGTGATATTTGGTAAATTAGCCGATTATGAATTCCAATTTGTTGTGCGAGCAATGTGCTCCCGTTTGAGTAGAACACATCGAGCTAAAATTGTGCTATCCACCTTGGGAAACCTCGTCGGAACAAAAATTGAATGTGCTTACTGAAACGCCCTGTATACGGCGAAGCTTTTGTGCGAGTGTATAAAGAGTCGAAACACAAACACGCGCACGCACGCACACACACAAACACACACATACACACACACAAACACACACACGCACTAAAGCACTGGCGCACACAAATTATACCGACCCTCTTGTTAAGTGGAGTTACCGGCTACTATTGAGCACGATGGACGCCTTGAACGCATCATGGTTTCAGAGGAAGAATGTGCTACACACGTAGCGCAACTCGAATACACTCCATCCGTGAGTAGTGTTAACTTTCGCGTTACTGTGCAGCGGTGGATGCGCGAATGCGAGTTTTCTAGTTTTGCTTTCTTTATTCCGAGCACGCGCCGCTGCTGCCGTGGATGTGCGGAGTCCAGAGCTATCTGATGACGCAAGTGAACCCAGTGGCGGTGATGCACTGTTTTTTTTTTTTTTTTTGCCTATTCGGCGACAGAGAAGCCACGCAGTTCCCACAGTAACAAAACTCGGCATGTACGTAATGCTTGGCCTTTAAATGACAGCAGATTCCTGCGACCTTTTCAGCAAAAAAAAAAAAAAAGCTGGCATGAAGCAAGTAGCGCATGCTGACATTTGTTAAGGACGGAACTGCGCAGCGAGAGGCCTAACCAGCGTGAGCTTGTTTGGGGAATTCCGCACGTCGTCCGCTAAAGCACGACCGAAGGATGCAAAAAAGACGATCCTCGCTGCCCAAGTACCGGATACGCAGTAAAGAAAAGCATTACCTAGGTGCTCACTCAACTGAGAAAGAAAATTTACCTTCAGCTGCAGTTGGACTTTCCAGTGTGCAGCCGAACACGCCGGCTTTTAAGAGTGGGGGCATGTGGCATGCTTGGCTACAGTCAAAGCGTGAGGCGGAAAGTGGAAGAGGAGACGAGGGGAAATGAGCTGCGCATGGGCTGAGCTGCCGGCGGCCACGGCAGCTCAGGTCAGCCTGCAGTACCAGCGTGTGTGTTGTGTGTCACGCCTCCTGCTATGGACAATGGCGAGCGGCTACGGGTAAGGCTCGATGTGACGCTCCCCTGGGTGTGGTCGCTGCTGACACTGGTGGCAAGATTCCTCCGCGACGAAGGGCCGCTCTCGTCGTTCGTGGAACGTAAGGGTGAGGCCCAAAGCGTAGTGTCCTGCAAGACGGGCTGTGCGGCGACGATAGTTGCGACATGAATACGAGAGTAGCGCGCGTCGTCGGCATGGAAACAATGCGCTGCAAGAGCGGAGGCCTGTCTGCGACAGCTGCTGTGACTCGCGCCCATGTGTCACCCAGGCGCTGCCTCTCGCGATGTGCCGAGATTAGCGAAGCAGTACCGCCGTATTTCACTCTATTTGCAATGGGCCGCACGAGACATATTGTTCGCGCCAGCTACGCTACTCACGGCGTTATCTTTCCCACATGAACCGTGTACCGATATCAGCATAACACAAAATATTGACATTTTGCATTAGGAAGTATCGTAATCGTCGGTGAAGTTTATATTTGTTTTCGAAGTTTTTTTAAGGTTTGTTCTTTTTCTTAATTTTGAGCTGTGAAGTTAGGTGCGTGGTTTTTACACAAGTTTAAGCTTGAGTAAGCCGCATTTTGCTATTGCAAGGCATCATTGCATCTCAGCTTCTTAATTTTTTACGTATAGTTGACATACCAAGTAAAATAGCCAAGTATAGCTGAGTACATTGAGGCTTTAGCTCATTAATTATTGGTCGTGTCAGATCTGAGGAATGTTTACCCTCCCGGTCTCACTTTCTGAACGCGTGATTCTGGCAGGATTTCTTCAGAATGAATGCACTTTTAGGCTCTTATTCGGTTGTTGATGTTTTCTTTTTAGATAACCTCAAAAGATATTATGAAAATGCCGCTGCGCCTTGAAATATTTATAGGAGAGAGACATATCGTATAGAATAAAAAATCGGAGGCCCTGACTCGGCTCTTTGAAAGCGTCTGACCGTACACGGTAGTACTTGGACCCCCTACTCTTTATAAATCATCACACAAGTACAGACTTTGATTCTTGGATTGTCATAAAGAACTGAAGTCATTCACTAATGATTGGTTACTTATTCCAAATTATATAAAATTAGGTAAGATGCATCTATCATCGATGATTTAAAGTGTTTAGAAAACTTCACGATACAGTCAAGTGACAAAATAAAAGAAAACATAGCACATGATAACACAAAGAAGACACGTCCACCGACATACCTTGTACTCCTTTCTTTGCACGCCTTTTGCTTAATCCTAGCCAACTACTATCCCCTTAGGCACAAAATACCTGCTCGTTTTTCCCTGGATTGTGTTCCCCTCTTACCCTCGCAACTTGTCCAAAGTGGAAAAAAGAATTGTTGAAAGTTTACCTGACATGTATTTATTAGATTACCTGCAACTTCTGTTGCCTTATGTTCTGAAAAGGGTTTGATTAATGGAGCCTCCAGCTGTCGGAACAGCATATAGTCGGGGCAAAAGTCGTGAATTTCCTCTAAGTAGTGTGGTGTTGACAAGGCAAACGTACTGGAGCAATAGGTTGCCTAGAGTACCTCCTCGCCTCCGCCTTGGCCGACTAGTTAAATTGGCTCGTGGGTTTGAGATAACTTTTCCTATATACCATTTTGAACTTGCTGCATGGTGTAGGGTTGCTACTATCAATACAATGTTTCATCCTACGATGCCATAAGTTACGTAGCGCTCCTGAAATGAAAGAAAAGGAAAGTCTTACTTTGTTTTCAAACACCATCGTATCATTATCATCAGCCTGGCTACGCCCAATGCAGGGCCAAAGGCCTCTCCCATACTCCTCCAACTACCCCGATCATGTGCTAATTGTGGCCATGTTGTCCCTGCAAACTTCTTAATCTCATCCGCCCACCTAACTTTCTGCCGCCCTCTGCTAGAGTTCCCTTCTCTTGGAATGCGGTCCATAACCCTTGATGACCATCGGTTATCTTCCCTCCTCATTACATGTCCAGCTCATGCCCTTTTTTTTTTTCTTGTAACATCATCGTAACGCATCTGCAAATGGCCCGGGCAGTCGCCTTGCTGGCACAGTTCAAACAAAGAAGCTTTGTTAACTTGAAATTGCACCCATAGATAAAACGCTTCTTTCTACGACAGCTTAGAGTACGTAGCCTTCCTGAAAATTAAAATAAAAGCTACGACTCTTTTCTTGTCAAAGCATGTTCCAATGCATCTGCAAAGATTTGTAATTTGTTACTTACTTCAAAGTTAGGCACGCTGCTGAAGCCGTACGTCCTGCCATTAGACACTACAAAATTGTTACGTTATGGTTGATTACTGCACTGCCAGATTTCCTTCGCAGCATTTGTGCCGCTGCTCTGACATTTGCCATTTCAATCCCTAAATGTGTTTTTACGCCAGTTAATGATGTGGCGAAATGTTAGCTTATTATGCTTCATTTTGAACTTTGCTTTGACTTTCTCATTCAGGGAGAAATATATAGCTACATATTCGCACTGAGACAGTGTGTGCATGGAACACGAACTATTCAACAACCTGCTTGACCAATTCCTACAGGAGGTATGAATTGTTTTATTACTGTTCGCTAGCTATGTTCACTTTGAAAAGAGAATAGAGGCACGTCTTCGAAATTGTAACTTTAAAAACATATTTCTTGAAAAACGAAATGATATTGTTTCATCCGCAAGCTAAAGCTTAAAAGTGACTAGTGTACTGATATGTCCGTGAGGTCATATAGGAACCGCACTTTTCACTTCAAGGCTACGTGCCTAGGAAAGAAATTTTAATATTTTCCCAAAATTTAATGCCAAAACCAATATTTGAATATAAGGCACGCATTAGCTGAGGTCTCCGGGTCTTTTTTTACCACCTGAGGATTTGGAACCTCCACCTAAGTCTAAATACAGGAAGTTTTCCCATTTCTCCGGCATTGACAGTGGCCGGGATTCACCCGCAACCTCGAACACGGAAGCGTCATGCCATTGTCATTTCGCTACCGCGGATTGTAGATGTGCCTAGGAGGCGGCAATACTACGCTCATGGTAATCGTTTGTATTCATTTACGTATATTTCAGTTCTATCACGTATGATCCGATCAATGGATGTATATAATAATGTAGCGTTCTAATAGGTACAGTTCGCCAGGGTGCAGTACGTGTCCGTGACATTTCGTCTTTTGGTGTACTATCTTTTCGAGCGCACAATGAGAAAAGAAAACCAAGCAGTCAAGAAAGGTAAAACTTTGGCATGCCTTTATGCAAAAGCAACTTTGTTGGTTAATTGTTCCTCAAATGAAACGTTACATTGCAATACAAACGTAGTGCACACAAGAGAGATAATGCGTGAGCACCGTGCACAAAATAACAGCAATCGCAAAAATGAATGCTCACCACTGCAGAAAGCAACAAGCAGTAAAAAGATAGGAGCCAGAGCGCGAAGTATCGTCCGCGTTTGACTTTTTTCTCAAGCGAACATGACCTTTTCAGCCTCGCAGGGACGTCTGCGTCAGCAGGCGTTTGGTGTGTTGCGACACCACGTACCCGAGCACATGAAGGTCGGACTCTCCCACGCGTAGCCATGCGTGGCTTAGACGTGTCTGGGGAAATGGGGAATATTGGGGGTTGAGCCCATACCAGGTGCTTGGACCTTTAGGGCCCTCCGGTGGAGGCAACACACCTTTTTGGCCTCTGCTTCACATAAACGGCACCTGCACACTGACCCACCTAGAAGAAATCAGAAGTCGCTTTTTCCTGTCGCCCTCTTCAATATTTTGCTTTCTCTCTCGCTGTTTTTTTTTCTTTTCAGTCTTCTTATCACTTCTCCTTACTTTCGTATTCTGGGCTGCAAGGGTTAAGCTGGTGGGATTATCCAACCTTGGTTATTTTATATTAGGTTATAGTGGCGATGCATGGATGGCGTCTTCAGGTATTCTTCCAACTTTGTGGCGTCCCCTTGTTGGGCTTGGTGGTGAGTGGCTACCATCGCCGCCGAAATTTCCAACGCTATATGACAAGCGACTTTCCACCATTACCTGATCGCTCCCTCAACAGGGGGCGAACGATGCAACTTTCACGTTTTTCATGAACCCAAAACAATCTTTTCCTAAGAACCACGTTGTGCACAGTCAGCACAATACCAAATCAGTCAGAATGACCTCACCATTTGTTGTAGCGAAATGTCTCACGGAAGCAATTTGCCCGGGCAATAATGTAACGAAGATGGGAAGTGGCAATCTTCTTGAACTTCACGAGAAATTACAATATGACATGCTCTCGAAACTTGTAGCATTTGGGGAAATTTCACTCTCAATGGGCTCCCACAGATCCATGAACACAGTGCGCGGGGTCGTCTCAGAAGATGATCTTCTCGAACTGAGTGAAAGCGAACTACTAGAAGGATGGCAAGACCAGAACGTAGTTAAAGTGCAAAGGATAACATGAAGGCGAGATGACAAGCAAATACCGACCAAACTCATAATCATTACAACAATGAATGCAAGGAAGCGCGAAAAAAACAGAATAAAGCTTGGAATCAGCTTCATGACTCTCCGATTACCGAAAACCTTATCAGCTCTGAGAAAATAAAATCAAAAGGTAGATGAACGGCGGTCGCGCCAATAGGGACAGTTGGCAAAAATACATTTCTGGCATTAATTCTTATACAGACGAAAGAACAGCCTGGAACAGGGTAAACAAATTAAAAGGCCGTGAAACTCACCCTCTATTATTAGTAAACACACAAGCAGACAGTCTTGAGGACCAAGCTGATTATATAGGAGCACATTTCAAGCACTTCTCTAGTACATCTCCTTACACAGATACATTCCTAATATACCAGCGACAAGTAGAGCAGCTGTCACTGGGTCGGAAAGGCACATCCAATGAAGTATACAGTCGTTCATTTAGAATGGCTGAGTTCCATGCCTCACTGAACTGTTGCAAACAAGTTCGCTCCATAATGTGTGAGATGATCAGACACTTACACCCCGAAACCCGTAAATCACTACTGTCACTCTTAAATTCCATGTTCTCTGCCGGCTACATTCTGTTCCTCTGGAAAGAATCAATCGTAATCCCTATTCTCAAAGAGGACAAGGACCCTTTCTCACCCAGCAGTTATAGACCTATAGCTCTGACAAGTTGTATTCGCAAACATTTTGAGAAAATGCTTAACCGCCGCCTCATCCATTTTCTTGAAAGCAACAAGGTGCTAGACCCCTTACCGTGCGGTTTCAGGGAGGGTACATCCATAACAGATCACCTTGTCCGCATCGAGACAAATATCCCTGATGCCTTTGTCCATAAACCGTTTATGTTGTCAGTATTTTCAGATATAGTGAAGGCATATGACACAACCTGGCGCTTTGGAATCATCCGTGATCTGTATAAAATGGGAGTTCAAGCCAACTTGCTGAACGTTATTCAGAGTTACCTCTCCTATCGTACGTTCCGTGTTCTATCTCGTCCTTTTACGCAGGAGGCTGGTGTTCCACAAGGTGGTGTGCTGAGCTACACTCTATTTATTGTCAAAATGAACTCGATTTAGACTGTCATACCACGTACTGTTTTACTCTATATATGTTGCTGACATCCAGATAGGTTTCAAATCATGTCATATAAGTATCTACGAGCGACAACTACAGCTTTGCATAAATAAATTGTCTATGAGTGCGGACGAAAACGCGTTTAAACTAAATCCTGAAAAAAAGTATATGCGTCCTGTTCTCTAACAAGCGAGGCATACTGGCGGATCCCGCAATAGATCTACATGGAGAACGGCTATCTGTGAGCCATGAAAACAAATTTCTAGGGATCCTTTTAGGCAGTTAGCTAACTTTTGTACCGCACTTGAAGTATCTGAAGGTAAAGTGTCACAAGACTATGAATCTGCTGAAGCTTTTGTCACGCACATCTTAGGGAAGTAACAGGAGATGCCAAAAGTCTAATATTAACACGGCTTGTCTACGGAACAATAGTCTATAATTCTTCTGGACCTAGTGCTCTGAAAATAGTAGATCCTATTCACCATATAGGCAGCCGCCATGCTACAGGCGCCTTTAGGACTAGCCCTGTGCAAAGCCTCTATGTCCGATCTAACGAATGGTCATTGCACTGCTAAAGGACATATTTACCTTCTCCTACGCCCTGAAAGTTAACTGAGATATTAAACATCCTTGTCATTATATTATTTGCGACTTGTCCACTGCTGGGCTGTTTCGTAACCGTCCAGCCACTAGGTCTCCTCTGTTGCTCCGATTGGAAACACTCTCAGAAAAAACAGAGGTCCCTCTTTTAGAGAATGTCCTAATGGCTCCTACACGGCTTCCACCGGCTTTGGAGTGGCAGACTATCCAATGTGACATCTCATTCTTAGAAACATCGAAACGAACCCCGGAGGCACACGTATTCGCATATTCTGGAACTTAAGGAGAAGTACTCCTGTGATGAATTTTACACAGGTGCTTCGAAGTCTCCTGCTGGTGTGGTTTACGCAGCTCTTGGGCCCTCATTTTCAGCATCTGGACCACTAAACCCACACACCAGTATCATTACAGCGGAAGCATACGCTATACTTAAGGCTATTCAACACATAAGCCTTACAAATGTCGCTAAGGCTGTTGTCTTCACAGACTCATTAAGTGTCGTGAGAGCTCTAATTAGCCTAAGAAAACACAAGAACTCCGTTTTGAAAGAACTATCTACTTTGTTGTGCTCCGCAAATATGTGCAACCAAGTGATCGTATTATGCTGGGTGCCTGGCCACAGGGGTATAAAAGGCATTGTAGCTGCTGATGAAATGGCTACGTCAGTGAGTTTTAGCGTCACAGTGGAAATATCCCCATCCATGCCACAGACCACAGGCGTTTTCTGTGCCGTAAATTGAGGAATCATTGGCAAGGCGAGTGGGATACACAAGCGATGAATAAGCTTCACATAATAAAACCAAAACTGGGTAACTGGATAAGTGGGAGAACAGCATGGTACAAGGAAGTACTTCTTTGCCGATTAAGAACAGGCCGCAAATACGGTACTCACTCTTATGCTATGACTAGGGCCGATGCTTCGACTTGTATTGGGTGCGCCAATTGTCTGACAGTCCTCCATGTTCTTATTCAGTGCCCTGGAATAGATACAGAGACGAAAAAGTATTTCCCTTATGCATATCGAGAAAATATACCCTTTCACACTGCATTTATTTAGCGATGAACCACTTTTTCATCTGCAAATAGTCTTACATTTTTTAGCCGAAACCGACATCACAAAAATAATTTGGCAATTGGCAACTTTTAGTACGTGACTAACGTACAGCCCTGCATTCAAGGGCTCTGTTTAAAATCTCCTCTCTGTGTTATGTTTTGTTACATCATATTTTAACGAAAGCCAATTGCCATAGCCCACATAACTACCTATTCAGCGTCATTATTTAAGCACCTATATATTCTACGCCACTTACAGCGACAGGTTTTAGGGCCTTTTAGAGCCATGCCACATCTACCATGAGGAATTCATTGTGCACGCCATCCACAATACATTGTCAACGTTACCACTTGTCATGGCACTCCTTGGCCAAACCTGGTCCTTGCGCCATAAAACACCACACAACATCACCTTTTCACGAAGATGAAGCGTCGTGGCATTCCGCGTTGCTCACGTTACGTGAAATATCCAGCGCTGATTTGTCTTTCACAGGAAGTCAACCTTCTCGTATGGCAAGCTTCTGGAAATAAAAATGTACGAAAAGGCGGACAGCAGTAATACCTGCTTAAGATGACGAAAAAAGTACCTGGAAAGAATTCACAAGCACTCAAATCAACAGAACTTTATCGCTTCCGAAAACTCACAGGTTTTGAAGAAACCAAAAGAAAGAAAAGGGAAATTTCGCAATTACGAAGCATGAATACATAAACTTCTTAAAAATAGAACCAAAGAAAGGAAATGCGAGGAAGAGGAGGCGCTTTTATGAGTTGTGAATGCGAAAGCATTAATATTAATTTGAATGCCCATCAGTGGTTCGTCGATATTTACGTTGCAAGTAATGACCATAGCGCTATATGCTACCGGAGCCATCAAGCAGCAGCAGCCTGCAGGTTCCAACGACGCATACCACCAACGTCCTGCACGAAGAGACACTCCCTCGTCAGCAACACCTGGCGCGCTATCATAGAGCAGGTGGTACTTTTCGCCCGTTCTTCATCGAGGCGCGCTCGAGATGTGGCGTCGCAGCCAATGCGAATTCAAGGGTGCGATTTGAATTGTAATGTTTTGCGTACCAAAACCACAATTTCATTTTTGAGGCACGCCGTAGTGGGAACTTCGTATTAATATTGAGCACCAGGGAATTTTTAACGTGTCCTCAATGCGCGGGACAAGGGCGCTTTTTTTTTTTTTTGCATTTCGTCCTCTTCCAGACGCGACCGCCGTAGCCGTGATTTGATCCCGCGGCCTCGTGCTTAGCTCATCAACAGCACAGCCGCTTGCTTGCTTGCTTGAAAGCTTTTATTCAAAACAGGAAGGTATTTTGTCTTCTCAAGCTTAAACATGTTCCAATATAGTAAGTCATATGGTTGCTACATTTCACCACTATATGTTTCTCTGCTTGGTCGCTAGGTGGCGCTTGTGCACATGCAGAGCATATGGAGTCTCTATTCCGGGACCCCATTGGTACGAGCCGCCAGCTTAGCCCTCTGGACCAAGGCCTTTTGGGCCTGAAGGTCCGAGCAACCGAGCAGCGTCGCCTCCCACTCCTCTCGGGTTGGGTTAGGGTTGAGGGGAAGAGCTGAGTTTAGCTGACAAGCCCAAACCATTTGGTAGGTGTCAGCCACCTCCCCACAGTATTGGCACTTGCCAGTGAAGGAATTATCGAAATGTTTCAAGATTGCCGGGCGCAAAAAGTGTTAGTGAAAAGTCGAATCAAGATCCGTTCATTAGCCTTGCCAAGCCCTTTTGCAGGAGTTGGGTATTGGCGATGCTTATCTTTGCTAAAGGTCGTGATATCTTTGAATGTTACAAGATAAATGCCTTCGGATTCCAGGTACTCACGGTCTAACTGGGACGCCCGGTATATGAGTGCTCGGGCCGCCGTGTTCGCGGCTAAGCCACTGTGGCGGATCAAGGGGCGCGAACGGATATGTTTGTTCGAAAGAGAACGCGTTCACAAAGTGAGCGGTGCGTAAAATTAGTGAGAAGGGGAGGGAGAGAGCAGCCACTCAGCAAGTGATGGATTCGCGGGAGGTTGACGTCCTCGTTTGACATCTGCTCGCGCACAGTAAGCTACAAAACCATGTCTTTCACCCTGTAATGAATGAAGTTTTTATATGAAAAAAGGTATTTTGTCTTCTCAAGCTTAAACATGTTCCAATATAGTAAGTCATATGGTTGCTACATTTCACCACTATATGTTTCTCTGCTTGGTCGCTAGGTGGCGCTTGTGCACATGCAGAGCATATGTGCTTGCTGCGGTAAAGCTACGGAAACGATGGAGCATGCTTTATTAGAATGTGAAGATATCTTCCAGCGGTCGATTTAGGCACCACTGACTTCTTTGAATTCCTTTGCTTCAACGAGAGCAGGGGGAAAGTAAACATGTCCAAAATAGTGATTAGTATTTATTTATTTATTTATTTATTCAACATACCCCCAAATGCCCTCATTCCGAGGGTATTATATGGGGTGGGGCGATCACAGGCACTTGTCACAGTTTGTACATACTTAAAACAAGGGAATGTAACAGAAGTAATAATGCAGTGAAACATAGGTAATATACAAGATAATTAGGTCATAATTATTACAGAGAAAACATTATACATATTAGGCGAACATAAGGCAACTGCCATTAAAAAGACCAACAAACATCGAAAACACTGTAAAAGTCCCAAAAAATAATAAAAGATTAGTCGATAAGTCGTGAGCCAATTGAATGTTGAAACTTAGCCAAGTCAGGTTCCGTGGCAATGACTGAAGGTAAGGCGTTCCATTCATTTATTGTGCGTGGTAAGGACGAATATGCATACTTTGTATGGATGGTCACGGCGTGGAAAAATAACTGGTGGTCACTGAAACAAATCATCGGGAAGTGATGGATGGTTATGAAGCTTATGGAAAAGTGCTAGGCGAAAAATTTTACGGCGAAGTGCTGTGTCCAACTTGGCTTTATTCTTTAGCAAGGTGACGCTGGTGTAACGTGAATGATCTCAAAATATAAATCGCGCAGCACGGTTCTGCGAGGCTTCGATGTTACTGATGATATATGTTTGTTCGGGATTCCAGATGGCAGACGCGTATTCTAGTTTAGGACGGATTAGTGTTGTGTTAGCGCAGAGTATGGAGTCTATTTCGTTTCTAGTATCGCCGTTCGGGCTCCTCCACGTCCACTTTCGGCTATCCCGCTTGCGGGATAGCCGAAAGTTGTGGACGTGGTCAGCAAGGTGCGCTGCAGTGACCACAGGATGGTAAGAACTCGAATTAGCCTAGACCTGAGGAGGGAACGGAAGAAAACTGGTACATAAGAAGCCGATCAATGAGTTAGCGGTAAGAGGGAAAATAGAGGAATTCCAGATCAAGCTACAGAACAGGTATTCGGCTTTATAACTCAGGAAAAGGACCTTAGTGTTGAAGCAATGAACGACAATCTTGTGGGCATCATTAAGGAGTGTGCAATGGAAGTCGGTGGTAACTCCGTTAGGCAGGATACCAGTAAACTATCGCAGGAGACGAAAGATCTGATCAAGAAACGCCAATGTATAAAGGCCTCTAACCCTACAGCTAGAATAGAACTGGCAGAACTTTCGAAGTTAATCAACAAGCGTAAGACAGCTGACATAAGGAAGTATAATATGGATAGCATTGAACATGCTCTCAGGAACGGAGGAAGCCTAAAAGCAGTGAAGAAGAAACTAGGAATTGGCAAGAATCAGATGTATGCGTTAAGAGACAAAGCCGGCAATATCATTACTAATATGGATGAGATAGTTCAAGTGGCTGAGGAGTTCTATAGAGATTTATACAGTACCAGTGGCACCCACGATGATAATGGAAAAGAAAATAGTCTAGAGGAATTCGAAATCCCGAAGGTAACATCGGAAGAAGTAAAGAAAGCCTTGGGAGATATGCAAAGGGGGAAGGCAGCTGGGGAGGATCAGGTAACAGCAGATTTGTTGAAGGATGGTGGGCAGATTGTTCTAGAGAAACTGGCCACCCTGTATATGCAATGCCTCTTGACATCGAGCGTACCGGAATCTTGGAAGAACGCTAACATAATCCTAATCCATAAGAAAGGGGACGCCAAAGACTTGAAAAATTATAGACCGATCAGCTTACTGTCCGTTGCCTACAAAATATTTACTAAGGTAATCGCAATTATAAAAAGGAACACCTTAGACTTCTGTCAAGCAAAGGACCAGGCAGGATTCCGTAAAGGCTGCTCAACAATAGATCATGTTCACACTATCAATCAGGTGATAGAGAAATGTGCAGAATATAACCAACCCTTATATATAGCTTTCATTGATTACGAGAAAGCGTTTGATTCTGTCGAAACCTCAGCAGCCATGAAGGCATTACGGAATCAGGGTGTAGACGAGCCGTATGTAAAAATACTGAAAGATATCTATAGCGGCTCCACAGCCACCGTAGTCCTCCATAAAGAAAGCAAAAACATCCCAATAAAGAAAGGCGTCAGGCAGGGAGATACGATCTCTCCAATGCTATTCACAGCGTGTTTACAGGAGGTATTCAGAGACCTGGATAGGGAAGATTTGGGGATAAAAGTTAATGGAGAATACCTTAGTAACTTGCGATTCGCTGATGATATTGCCTTGCTTAGTAACTCAGGGGACCAATTCCAATGCATGTTCACTGACCTGGAGAAGCAAAGCAGAAGAGTGGGTCTAAAAATAATCTGCAGAAAACTAAAGTAATGTTTAACAGTCTCGGAAGAGAACAGCAATTTACAATTGGCAGCGAGGCACAGGAAGTCGTAAGGGAATACATCTACTAGGGCAGGTAGTGACGGCGGATCGGGATCATGAGACGGAAATAATCAGAAGAATAATAATGGGCTGGGGTGCGTTTGGCAGGCATTCTCAGATCATGAACAGCAGGTTGCCATTATCCCTTAAGAGAAAAGTGTATAATAGCTGTGTCTTACCAGTACTCACCTACGGGTAAGAAACCTGGAGGCTTACGAAGAGGGTTCTACTCAAATTGAGGACGACGCAACGAGCTATGGAAAGAAGAATGATAGGTGTAACGTTGCATGACTACCTCATGCATTGTGATTCCCACTAATGTCTTTAAAGTTGGCAATGAGTTAACGTTTTCATGAGGCAAAATTGCTCCAAACATATCATTAAGAAGTTGAGCGCAAATGTAATCGGGGATAGGAACACCATAAGAATCAGTAAGAATGATGTCAGTTCAAATTCCAGGGTTCACCACACGCCAAAAGCGACGAGTATTATTTTTTAGCATGGATGGTAAAAAATAATACTCGTCGCTTTTGGCGTGTGGTGAACCCTGGAATTCGCACTGACATCATGTAAGACGCGATTGGAAGATTGGTGGAAGAAAAGCAGGGAAACGACAAAAAACACGCAGACGTACAAAAACAAATTTCACAATAGGGGATCACCCAATTTGGTTATGGGGATCCATCGTGAGTTTGTTTATATTTGGTTTTTTATTTTTTAACCTAGGTGGGACATTAGGCAGTATAATAGCAAGAGCTTAGTGGCGCAACGCACCGCCCCTTTCAAAAGGGGACGGGGCGGTGGGTTAACATGACATCCATCCATCCAGAAATAAGAGTAGCATGCTTTTAACGAAAGCAAATGTCATCCCACCAGCAGGTTCTTCTTCCTCCCCCCTCCGCCGTGTTCTTTCTTGGTGTTTTAGTTCACTGACGGCTCTTCATAAGCCGCTGCGCTGTTATTGTGCTCCGGTGTCCCGTAACCTAAGATCGCGGATGTCGACAATTTGAACTGAATTTATTTAGAGAAAGACATCAGCGCTTACACTAAGTATATAGAAAACAAGGAAATCGAGTTCACATTAGCGAATGCGGCTGAGCAAAGCTCCGGGGGCACTCCGTAGCCCCGATCGGGCACTTGACGGGATCGTCCGTTATCTCTGAAGGCTCAGTCCACACTGCCCGCTCAGCCGCGCAATTTCTCACCCCCCGCCGCTGGACCACGTGGCCAGTTTCCATAACTCACCCTGGTGGTGAGCACCACTGTGTGTTGCGGTCCAACGATACAGCCTATTTTTCTGATAATACCACCTTATGGCTATAAACGTGGTAGGAAGGGCTGGTGTGCAGGTGTTATACACGTCATAACTCCCAACAAGCTTCACAGGTTGCGCGAGAGTGGCAACTCTGCTAAAGCAACCCAGACAAGTTCAAAGAAGAGTTATGCAACCAAGTACGTAAGTGCAGCAAGCGCAACCTTCAAAAAATCTCATCTTGAAAAATCTCGCTCTACTTTGGTCAGGATCCGGCAAAAAAAATTAAATGAAGAAATCTCGCGGTGTCACCATCCGCTGTGTCACTTTTTCCAGGCAGTGGTATCAGTCATATAAATAAGAAATATAGAAGTGACTCATTAGCATAATAGTCGTTTACCTGGTCATAGTTCATGTACACTCCCTGATCTACGATTAGAGTTCTCTGGCACCATCCGATTCTACCTTAAGCTTTTAAATGTCATAGTCTAAATGAACCTAAACTTTCGTTAGTGTGTTATGCGTGTATACATTTTTATAGGAAGCACTATACTCAATTCCTTGAGTGAATCCAGGTCACATGGCTTGACGTTTCCAACAAACATGAGTTTTGTACGCCGTGTAGTGGAACATATTTCCCTTATGTATATTACGCATCTTTTCCCCAGGCTTCCAAGAACGCAAGAATGGAGAAGTTCATCTTTCTTATATTCACTTCATTTTTAATGCTAAAAAGTAAGTATGTTACAGTAATCATACTTTGCTTCCGGCTGAAGTGTCATTTTGTACACACGTTATAAAGCTGCTGAGATGTTTCAATACTATGTCACGTTCGACTGTTATTTTTTTCTTTTTTTTCTGGATGAAAAGGTTTTCGATCCAGAAGTTTCTAAACAAAGTAACTTTGCATTGAGATTGTTCCACAAATAATATGTATATTAGCAAGCGGTTGGAGTTTTGGTGAATCCAGAAAGATCATTGCAGTGACGCAAGCCGCATGAGTTGTGCATTTCTTATCACTTCAATATAAACGGAAGCCTAAGAAACTGCATTTTGTAGGATGAACCAGAATGCACATTGCTGATTTTTCACAAGATAGCCTGCCTGGACTGCACTTCATTTACGCGCCAACACATTAGACATCTTCCACTGATAGCTTCATTGTGCATTGTACATAGGACTGGAAAAGGAGAAAAAGTGAAGTGTGAAAAGCACGAGAAGTAACAGTATCGACAAGCCATCTCTGCAAAATTTGATTCAAGCATGCCGGCAAGTCGGCAGAAGTCTTATTCCATACAAAAGCAGCTATCTTAGTTATGCATTTCCAATCCATGAACAAGCGCTCCGTGAATGCAACGCCGAATTCTTGCAAGTAGACCTTCGCCTCCAGTTTACATTAGTATTTCTGAAAGTGCTAATTGAGGATTTTTGCCTTGTAAATCGCTTTTCAGGACAGACTTTTCTGCATGAGATACAACTTAGGCTAGAAGAGCGGTCGTTTCCTGGATAGGTTACACGTTTCTGCATAACGAATTGTAACACGTAGTTTCAAGATAAACGAAGAGTTGCAACTATGCAGCACAGAGCATGAATAAATTGGGCATTATGCTTGAGCAAAAGAAGGTACATTACGTTAAAAGTAAACTTGAGTACCCTCTAGTAATTTTTGTTGATGATAATAATTAGTTATCTGTCACAAATTACCTAACTCTTTATTCATGGCCTTATTGTCAGCGTGTCAAGAGAGAAGCTGTCCAGATGTATAATAATAGTGAAACAGGGACGCTGTTCGCAAGTTGTGGTTAGCTTGCTCACTTTTCTTCCGCTGCAAAAACGGGCACTCTTAATGGCACTACTTACGCATTCTCAGTAGATAGCGGCATCCTCAAAAAGACTCAATAGAAAGCAGAGGAAGATCTCTTACTTGGACAATTACGCAAACAATGTTCAATGATAGGTGAAATCATGGCTAGTAAATAACGATATATTTACAATGTTAATACTATACGACTGAAGCTGTCACTGTTCCCCCAGCAGAAAAATCGCGTCCAAAATGATGACACACTGTGATGACTTGAATAAGATTTTCTTCTCTGAGAGAGTAAAGAGTTTCCCGTGTTTCTATTTAAATATGCGATCAGCATATAATGGAGAAGATGAAGTACAATCGTTGCAAAATTTCAATTTCCCGTTTTACAATATATTATTGACCGAAACTTGGTTCGAGTCAGACAGTGATGTGATAATGGATGCAAACTACACAAGATTTTTCTTAAACGGCACAACCAGACGTGGAGGTGGATCACTAATGCACGTAAAGCGATCCAATGAGTGCGAATTGCTCGGCACGTTTTCTTTTATTACCAATGATATTTAAAGCCTTGTTGTGAGGTATCAAAAGAAAAACATTTGTCATTGACGTGATGTACAGTCCAGCTGAAGGAAGTTAATCCACTTTCTTAGATCATACTGACAATTTACTTAATTATGCAAACCGAAATAAACTGACACTCATCCTTGGTGGTAATTTCAATAAAGATATGGTAAAGTATCAACATCACAGCACCATTTTGAAACAATGTTGCTGTCACATGGCTTCACTAATGCAATAAAAGTGGCGACACGTACAATGCCTAACTCAATGACTATAACTTATATGTGTATTATTAACCTAGATAAAAATTAGAAACTCGTAAGAACATAACAAATTTGCACGTTCTGGCCAATTTAAGAATTAGGCATTTAAATTATTCCACGCGTCATGGAGAAAATTGGGAAGTAGACACAGTGCGATTAAATTCCGGAAAAGATCGCTTGTCTTGCACTCTCCCGTCCCTTCTGAGTCACTATGACCTTAATAATTTTTACTTGTTTGATTGTTCATATCAGGATATCCGCAAGTTATATACAGTGATGTATAGCTCTCAGATTTCTACTACCTAACACTTGTTTTACTACAAACCTTGTCTCGTTTAGCAAATCCATAACCGTATCAAATTGTTTCATCTGGTTGTATGTAACTGTTTGTAACAAGTTGATTTCTACATTTTTCTTCCTGTACATCCAGTGTATTTATTCTAGATATTTGTAATTTGATAGCATTTCAGATATTCAGTTTTTCTAAGAAACTGTTTTGTATTTATTTTTATGAAGACTGTAAAAACTGCTTTCACATTTCTTTATTAACTTTGCATTTCCATCACTTGGTGTGTGCCCTATAGTACTACGGTGTCGGTTAAGTTTAAATTTTTGATTTATTTTACAGTAGCGCAGTTACCATGCCGAAATTTTTCTATGGGGCTGTGACCTCGTCAAGCTGTTCTGACAAACAGCTTTTTTTCAGAGTCCTTCCTTCTGTATCATTGACAGAATGAAAAATCAGGATTGATTGATTGATTGATTGATTGAAAGGTCCAAATGACACGTTAAGAAGCGTTCTCACTTCATATATCAGTGAACACTTACCAATTTTCTTGCTTAACATATGTTATCAAGCTGTCAGAAAAGGATGTTCTATTGATCGCAAGATTCGAAACATTAATACAAATACATCAGAAAGCATTGGCACGGCATTAAATAGTATATCTTGGGATACTGTACTTACCTCAAAGGCGTCTGACGGCGCATACGAAGCATTTCTATCATTTAAGGAAGCCAATACTCAATCATTTCCTTTCGTTTCAATCAAAAAAGCAAACCGGAGACGAAAACCTTTGATAACAAACCACTGTCTCAATATGATAAAAAAGGAAGATAACCTTTTTGTAATTTATTGACCACACGTAATCCGGCAGACTGGAAAGAATTTAAACAACACCGGAACAAAAATGACTCTCTGCTACGTAATGCAAAGCGCCGTTATCTGTTGAATTTCTTACAGACTGATCATAATAACAAAGCAGATGTATGGAGGAAAAAACGAATTTCTAAAGTGACCCTGTGCGCATCAAAACACCACTGACATAATTTGAAATGACAAACCTAGTTATGGTTAGAACCATTCAGAAGCCTTTAATAACTTCTTTCTTAACATGGTCAATAGCTCTTACCTCCCTGATGCGACAAGAATGGCCCCCAGGAACATAAACAGTTTGTGTCTTAAACCAACAACTGAAGTAGAAGTTCATGCAATATTCGCTTCATTAAACAATACCACGTCATGCGACATAGACGGCATACAAAGAAAACCTAAAAAATATTCGCTTCACTTATTCTCAGCACCACTTACTCATGCCCTTCATTTGGCTCTTTGTATGGGAGGCTTCCCTAAAAAGATGCAAGTATCCGAAGTGATTGTAGTTTTGAAAGGGGAGAACAAACACAGCTTGTGGAACTGCCACTCAATTTATATTTTGCCCGTATTTTTCAAAGCCTTGGAAAAGATAATTCATGACCGAATTGCAAACTTAGCTCAATCACCACTCTGTATGACTTATAACACCGCTCTAACAAACACCGCTCTGTATGGCTTTCGCAAGGAAAGATCCCCTGAACAAGTGCTTTTAGCTCAGAAAAAAATTATACTCACAGCCTTTGAAGAAAAGGAGGTCATAGCTGGCTGGTACATCGACTTTTAAAAGGCATTCGACCGTATAAAACACACAGCGTTGCTAAATAAACTGGAACTTTACGGAATACGAGGCTTCCCTTTCACACTTCTTAACTTCTTTAACTTCTTATCGGTCATACCGCATGTAAAATGTTGCTATAGATGGTACTTTATCTACATTTAAAGCGATAAGCACTGGGGTTCCCCAAGGGAGTGTTTTGGTCCACCGTTGTTGAATTTTTCTGTCAACGATATTACTTGCGTAAACCAAAAACGAACATATATCATGCACACAGATGACAAAACTCTTCTATTTTGTCGTACTCATTGCATTAGCTTCAACGGCACTTGAATGAAACCTTTAATAAGTTGAGCGCGTGGAGTACATTTAACTCATTAGAGATAAAAGCTAACAAAATAAAAGCCTTTCTTTTCATTCCAAGACAATCGACCGCCACACTAACAGGAAATCTTATTCTTAACAATCCTGCTGTGGATATGGTTGACAAAGTTAAAACACTTGGAGTATACTTTCATAAAAATATGTCCCAGTGTAACCACATCAATTACATAATTACTCAGGTATCAAAAGCTGTTGGCATATTGGCGAGATTCCATTTCTTTCTACCGTCTGGTATTAGATTGCCTGTCTACTGTGCGCTGTTTGTCTCTCACTTAAATGACCTAAACTAAACCACTTTTCAAGCGGTTTAACCTTACCTGCGTTCCCAATCTTTACGCATGTACACTGGCGATAAAATTAAAAAAATATATAATCCCCCTTGAGAAGATGCTAGATTCTATTGCTCCTTTAACATTGACGACACGCATTTACCCTACACATCATACATATATTTGGAGCGTGCCATATTCCCGTATATCGTATGGTATGCAGATGCCTCAACACATTCTCCCTGTTCTCCTGAATTATCCGCATGAGAACGAGATTGAAATAGAAAATGTAAATAAAAGAAAGCTCTACGCACATCATTTGTTGTGATACGTTAGGACACCTAATATTTATATTGTGTATGTTTTGTATAATTCTTTTAAATTACATTGATCCAAGTTGTTATATGCTTTAGATTCTTTTTTGCATCCCATATTGTTACTCGTACCTGTGTTTGTATCAGACTTGTGCAATAATTGCGACTGTATCGTATTACTAAGTGCATTCTTTTGTCTGGTCGCCCCAGCTGCCTGTCACGTAAACGGGGGCCTGAACCTTTGTCAACTGAACTAGTTCTCGCTTTTTGTTCAGGCCTCCCTGCATTCATCTATGAAAAAAGAAATTTGATTTCATTTGATATGATTGCAAGAAAGAGCTTCTTCCAGTGCTTTCCAGTGCGAAGCCAACACGTTTTCTGACACTGGATCGTACTGGGGACGCTGGCGACGTCAAGGAGTCACTGGGACACCACTGAGATCACTGGATAAAAGCTGGGGCACACTGGGCACGGCACTGATTTCACTGCTGTGACACTGGGGAGCACTGGTATGCATTTTAAAAGCGCTGGTTCTCGCTGGAGTACGCTGGATCGTACTGGATACTGAGCTGCTTGCGTTTGTGCCGTACTGGTTTCAGTATGCAAACAGCATAAGCGCTGTTGAAGATCAATGCTTAGTACAATTTGATAACGCTATATCTTCAGGTCATAAATCTTTGCTTCATGTCAAAGTTTGGAATAAAGGTGCGTGAGCAGCTCCGGTAATTCATGGAAGTAGGTATACGTGACACTGAAGGCTACATTTGGTTTCCGCATTTCCCTTTTCACTGAACGGATAGCTATGGTCTTGAGAGAAAATAGGCGAACGCAGTAACGCGTTCTTTTTTAGTAGCTTGCATTCTTTTTATTCATTTCTCGTCAACGAAGGCTTATTCCGCCAAAGGTGTACATGTTTTCAGTTCATGCGCGTTCACCGCCGTTCTTATGTCAGTGTCGGTGACGTGTTCCTGTAATCGTTTCATATTTGTTTGTAAGCGATGACGCAACCAATGACTGAGCATATATGTGTTTATAAACGACAGCGCAACAGATGACTTCGGATTGTCGAAGTACTGTGGAGTGGGCAACAAATAAGCAAAACCAGCTTCCGTTCGGACGTGTTCGAATTGACCCCAGGAAGCGTGCCGCTGATTGATATTATCGTGCCGATAAGAAATCTGAGGCAATTCGTGCGCTTCTACTTTCCCCGATGTATCAATGAAATAATATTAGCAAGGTGCTGAGGCTCAAATACGCATGTTTTAGCATTCGCCAGGTACCCGTACTACGTCTTTCCGTTCCACCGAAAGTTAGGCCTGGCGTAGCCGGTAAGTTAGTCAACAGGCCCTTTTCGGCGCAGGAGTAAACAAATATAACGAGAAAGAATGACTGTCTAGTTCAGCTTTCACATCAGTGTTTTTAATTAAGCAATCGTTTTGTGTCTTTGAAACTTAGCACCGCCTTTTATTTGTATTTAATTATATTGTTAAATGCCACTATTACAATGCGTACGCTGTAATCAAGTGTCGTGCTGATGTTTGATGCAGACGTAGAGTGATGTATGCTAATAGTTGACGCACTCTGAAGCGCAGTAAGTAGAAATGTGGGTAATTTTAAGGTTTGGTCAAAGTGTACGATAATGTAAACAAAGTTTGTGCGCCACTGCTGCTGTCTTTGCCAGTATGGGGCGAAGCACTCCCTCAAGCCATCTTTGAATGCCTTTACCCTTCGCCTTCCATAACCTGTATTGTTATAACCCAATAAAGAATCAATCAATGAATCAGTAAACCTCTAGGAGCGGCCTTGGTTCTTCAGTTGACATAAAATAGGGTGCTGCTGCTGATGATGATGATGCTGGAGTGGTATTTCTTCGTAAAAGGTTTTACAGTTATGGAGTTTATAAAACAACCGTTTAGTAGAGGGGTCCCAATGGGAGGGTCCGGATCAATTTTGACCACCATTATACTGTGTAATTAAAGTACACCAGCAGCGTTTCTGCAACCATCGGGGTGCGGCCGGCGCGGTGTCGAGCTATGCCCGCGACCTTGTTGTTAGAAGCCGAGCGCTAAATCTACTTAGCCACCAAATTGTACTTTGAGATTTTAACGTTACAACTGGCTATCTAACGTGCTGGTATTAAAACTTCGAATGGCAGTTTCGTTCTTATCGGAAATCTTTCCGATAAGAACGATTTCCGATGGCTACTCAGCATACCGTAATCTTGATCGCTACCACCCACAGTGCGCTTTTTTCACAGTGAGAAAACGTTTTCTGGGGGTTTTGCAACTTGCCGGAAGGTTAAGGATTTTTAAAAGTATTTTTAGAGAGGCACACTTTGTCGGCATCAGAGCAACAGGGCCCCCATCTTGGATGCAGGAGTTCTACAGTGCGCGTAGCGTAGGTGAGCCTGAAGCGAAAGACGGCGGCCGCGTCGGAATTTTTCCGTACATCGCTGTTGGTGCAGGAGTACCAAGAATATCGTGTTCGTGTTTGCCACTGCTTTGATTTAGGGCGATTTGTTTACTGGATGTAGTTAACCCCAAGGACACAAAACATGACCTTTTTACATAGCCATGTCACACATGTCACCTTTAAGGCAACCTATTTTCACGGCTGTGCAGAAAGCAAGAACTATCGTTGCTGTCAATAAAATCAAAAATATTGTCAGGTATATTTTTCTAGAGTCGCATTGCACAAGCAAGTAATTGCGTAGTGTTTGTGCACAGAAGTGAATAATGCGTTCGAAAATATCTTTTCTTGGTTGTTGTAAATGCCATGATAAATTACCAGGTAAGCCACCATCCACGCTTTAAGTTATTATAGTGCATGACGTGCTATTTAGCAGCATCCTCGAATAGGTCAGCTTCAACATTTCCCAGGTAGAGACCATGCTGAGTGACCATCAATGAGAAATGCGCTGTTTCTGTTTTTTTTTACTTGCGCGTCTCACAGAAACTGTAAAATGACAAAATACTGCTACTACTGCTACTACTACTACTACTACTACTACTACTACTACTACTAATACTACTACTAATAATAATAATAATAATAATAATAATAATATAAGAATAATAATAAAGCAAGGCTGCACACCTTCACACATTTAGCACAGGCTACTCAGTGAAGGCCACTGTCTCCCTATTGCGGTCATCACGAACGTTATGGACAGGTGCACTAGTCAATAAGAAAAATGTGACCTGACTGGCGTAAATAAAAGTACTTCCGTGATATTCAAATCAAATTTACAACTTCCTGCGCCAAACACTTGCCTAAAGGAGAGCAAATGGCGCAATTGAACACGGCTACAACAAAAATACATGCAAGAATGAGCTTTATCTCATCGGAAGACAACATAGACTCTTTTAAGGGTGCGATAACGCAAAAAATACTTGTAATAAATTGTTTTTTTTTTTCAAAGTCAATTTATTGTTCGCCATTTTACTAGCCCACCAGGAATGCTTACTTGGTTATATTAATTTTATGCTAACCCATTTGATGACTTTCCACAGTGGCAGCTAAAGATGCTTTGTCCACCTACGAGGAAGACTTTCCATGCCGTAGCAAACTTGACAGAGGGCATCGCTGCGACAAGAATCGAACTGGGCGTGGAATAATGTGGTACTACAATTACTCTTCCCGATCTTGCCGTAAATTCACCTACCGCGGATGCAACGGAAACCACAACCGATTTTCCAGCAAAAGGATGTGCATGGATATATGCGAGCCACGTAAGGAAAAAAAGGCATCTGAAAAGCGTACTTTTTCTTTTTCTTTCCTCACTAGGACACCTCAGCTGGAGCTAAAAAATTATATATTCCTTTTTATTGATATACCTATCCGTTACTTCACTATCCGTTAATTGGCACTATGTTTACTACACAGTGACCATCACTGACTCTTAACTTCCAAAGTGAACATTGACTTATCTCTTTGTATAGCTATAAGGATTGCATGTGCTGTTGACTTCTAACAAGCGTGCTAAGTTATTCTGTCATTTCTAAAGGAAAAATGAATTCTGGGGTTCTAAGTGCAACAAACTTCGTATAATTATGAGGCGCGGTAGTGGGGGACTCCGGATTCATTTTGACCGCCAGCACTTTTGCAAAGTTCACCTAATGGACGGTATATGGGTGCACTTATTCGCCCTCAAAAATCTTTCACCGCAGCTGGCATTTCTTCCCTGGCCTTCGGGACAAGCAGCATAACACTAAGGCTGCTAGGCCATCACGGCGGGCTCTATAAGAAAATATAGTCACGTTCAGACGTATTATTCGTGAAACTCGTTCTTATGATGCAAGAATTTGTTACACTTTTTTAGACCATATGAAAAATCAATTCAGCTTTCACTCGTATGGTATTTTTCTGCTACATATGTATCAACACGTTTAATCGTCATTGCTTTCTACCTTTGATTCAATGGGGAATACAGTGACGCAGAACCCGTAGTTGATTGACTCAGTTAACAAACTTTATCGCACCTCTTAGCGTCAACAGCTTGAGAATATAGATATCCATCAAATAGATTAGCTCGCTTGTAATATTTCGTTAATGTATTTAGAAGGCATCTCGAGCACTTTCAGTATAAGCTATGCAAATCTGCTCGGCATATAAGTTCCCTGAGAATTGAAATTGGGTCAACTACTTGCGTAAAACGAGTGTGCACATACAGTTTTGTCGTTTACTTTGGTAATTGCATTCTCTTATCCAAAAAGCGGCGATTGCATTTATTTTTCAGTACATTCCTGGCCGTAGCGATGCGATCACGTCTCATATCGCATCATCCTCACTACTCCCCATGTACCTCAGTTCGGGCATTTGCTATGTTATGGAATGTTTTATTCAATATTTGTACAAGCTCAGTTCTGTTCATGGTCAAGCTAAAGAAACCATAGCATGATCAAGCAGATTGTCTGGGTTTCCACTTTAATAAAAAAAAAATTTGTACCTTACTCAGGCTAATAGAAAAGTCTCAGAGGTTACCTGAATTTACTTCAATAAATTCGGTGCCGTTGCTGCAAGCCGCCGTGGGCCAGTGCCATCATCGCCTACGCAGAGGGATGGGCTATAGGGAAATTCTGGCATTGGAGCCACCAGTCGAAGAAGTGGATGACAAAGTGACCCGTGAGGGTGAGTGGAGGTTCCATGCTCGGCTGGGCGCTCGTGGGCGGGCCAGGACTGGGGCCTGCTAGCCTGCGCTGAGGGACCGCGCCGTTCCTACAAGGGTTGCATCATATCTCTTTCTCACACAAGCGGCGACCATCATTTTGATTTACATCGCGTGACGCCAAGAATTGTGCCACACCGGTTTGTTATTTGCAATGCATAGATAATGCAGCAACAATGAGAAACCGGCCCATTGATCCCTGAGAGCTATCATCATTAATGTGTAGTCTATATAGCCACCGTCAAGGTGCTACCACGCTCACACTGCTCGGTCTTGATCACTCCAGGTGACCAACCATAAACCCCCTGGTGCAGGAGACGCATGGTCCAATATTTCATGGAAACGGTCGTGTGACACGTGATACGGTATACTATGCGCACGCAAACAAAATAACTAGTGGTGCACTGAGAGTCTCCGTGAAATGACGTACTACCATACTAGACCAACGGCAACTGCACCCGTGAGTACCTGCACCTACAGATTCGATTGCTTTCAGGCTAGCAAAAAAAAATATAAATGAAAGATAACCACGGGAACTCCCCGCTGAATCCTCAGCCGCATGCGCTCTCCACCGATGTTTAAGACGCACCTGACAACGCTTGCGCTACAGCGACTTGCCGCTCGCCATCACTACGCAGTCGTCGCTCCCGTTCATCCGAGCTGCGTCGCTCCCCGTCTCCAGCTTACTGTCGCCTGTCTCCAACGGGAAACTAAATGGGGCATCTCCTGGAGGTGACGCTGCTCTAGCTCGCCGGCCTGAAATTCCTTTGTTCACCCTTCCTACCGGTAGGAACCTTCAGGACGTGGTCGTGAGTGCGTTTTCCCGTTATCGCACACAACCACACAGGTGGGCAAATTTCCATATTAGTTCAGAGCTTTAAACGGGCTTGAAGAAAGTACTTAATCCTGCTCCGACTCCACTTCTCCACATCGTGGAACTCTCCACGACAGTGGAACTCCGGCTGCGCATAGAATGTGTACAGCACGTGCCAGTGTTGCGGGTAGCCACATTTCCGTTTTGTTTAATGTGCTGGAACGTTCCCGCCACGATGTGATCCTCGGACTCGACTTTTTGAACGCCCATTCTGCTATGATAAAGTGTTCAGCCACTGTTGTACAACTGGACCTGCCCCTTCCCGTTGACCTTCCTGGCCAAACCGAGCTCAGCTTTGTTCTGCGGATTTTATTCGTCTCCCACTTCTAGCAGCAACCTGCATCATTGTTTTAGGCTGCCCACCTGACCTGACGGAGACTACGTCCTTGCACCTGGACTTCATTCCTACTTTCCCGCAATGTCGCTTCCCACACACTATCGTTTCTGTAACGAGCAATCAGACATGTCTTGCCATCTTAAATTTTGGACAGTGCTCTCAAGTACTTACCTGAGACATGTTTCTTGCCATGTTGTTACCGTCCAGCTGGTGCCATGTTACCGCTCTATCTGTTGTGCTGCCTCCGACCAATTCTCACTTTGCGCCTTTTGCATCTGACCCGCCCGACGACTTTATAAATATGATTGCGCCTGACCTCTACCCCCAACAAGCCGCACAGCTCCGTGACCTTCTCGTGTCCAACTCCGACATTTTCAACCTTAACGACTCCCGTTGGGTCAAACTACTGTCGTGAAGCATCGTGTAAATATCGGCGATGAGGCACCTGTTCGCCGAAGCCCATGCCAGCCGTCGAGCTCTCAGCAACAAGTTATCCAGAGGGACCTTCACAAAACGCTTGCATCTCAAGAGATTATCGAACGCTCTTCCAGCCCGTTCGCTTTCCCTGTTGTTCTAGTCAAAAAGAACGAAAACAGTTGGTGATTCTGCGTGAACTATGTTAATCTAAACGCGATCACCAAGAAAAATGTATATCCACTTTCACGCATTCACGATACTGTGGACTGTCTGCATGGTGCCACTAATATTTATTGATAAATCTTTGCTTTGGATATTGGCAAATCGCCGTGGATGCAATGGGCCATGAGAAGACCGCATTCGTAACACCTGAAGGCGGATATCAGTTTGGGATAATGCGTTTTCGCTTGTGCAGTGCCCAGCGACCTTTGAACGGTTGATGGACATGATCTTGCGTCCATTGACATGGTTCACCTGTTTGTGCTACTTGAATTGCGTAATCGTATTCTCTCCAACTTCTGCGACCCCTTGTGAAAGTATTTGATTTATTCTTTTTTTTTGCACTGCTGCTCCGCACGTCAACTCGTCTAAATGCCACTTCGGTCACCGCCAAGCAACTATGCTCGGACATCTCGTCGATTCGTCAGGCATTCGCCCCGACCCTGCTAAAGTTTATACACTACACAGAACTTCCCCTTACCAACCTGTGCCAAAGACTCATTCATTCATTCATTCATTCATTCATTCATTCATTCATTCATTCATTCATTCATTCATTCATTCATTCATTCATTCATATAAATTTATTGAGTGCCCTGCGATTTGGTTCGGTGGGCCTGGACGCCACCTACGTTTCGGTCAAGGTTTGTTGGCCCTTGGCCTCTTTCTCGGCTCGCTAAATGGCCCACATTTGGTGCTGTAGGTAAGGGCTGAGCAACGCAGACTCCCAGCGCGCGCAGCGGCTGTCGCTGTTTGAAGCTGCAACAGCCTTAGTGTGTATTATACCCGTACATTCCCACAGTATATGCTCTAGAGTGGCTCTAGAGTCACAGTGTCTGCACTTGTCAATCGTGTATAAATGGTAGCTGGACTCGGATAGGATCTGCTTTTAACTGCCGCCATTCCACAGACTGATTTTTGCTTACATTTGCGCGCGGCGTCGGGAATGGGCACCTCTGCAATCTATGGTGTTGTGTAATTTTGTGAAATCTGGTCATTCGATCTTCCCACTTCCACTCGTGGGTAGTCGGTGAGACGGCGCTAACCGAGGCTCAGTCCGTAAGCTCCCGAGCCATGTGGTGCGCCGCCTTATTGCAACCGCCTGGTATTGAGGGATTGGGTGTCCAGATGAGATCGACAATTTTAACGTGGTTTTTAGCTAATTTTAGGAGTGGTAGTGCCACTGGGGAGATTCGACCGTTTGCGAAGTTTCATATGGCCGTCTGGGAATCACTTAAGATAACGTTCACTTATTCCTCTGCGGTTTATACGTGTAGCGTGTTGACTGTAGTGCTCGTCGTGCATTTTCCCTCGTAATTTATCACCACAGCTGTGTAGGCGCACTTGTGTCTGCATCTAGATCCATCTACAAATCTGGTATGCTTACTGCTACTGAATTTCTTCTGTTTACTGCCTACCCTGATCGTGGGTGGGATGCATATTCTTGGGTATTAACGTTTATCATGACTGTGATATGTCTGGGCATATCTGTTTTGACGCTTTGTTGGATATGATACCCTATACCCAGGTGATCCAATATTTGCCTATCTGTTTTGGTTTGTGACAGGCGTTCGTATTGTGCTATGCGTTGTGCCTCAATTAGCTCACCCAGTGTATTGTGTAGAGATGGCTGCAAAAACCTATCCTTGCTGGTGGTGGTAGGGAATCCAATTTCTTGGTTGAAGATTTGTCTGATTAAGCAGTCTAATTTGTATCTTTCTGATGGGTACCATCGTATGTACGATGTCACATATACCAGTCCGCTTATTACGAATGCTTGGACTAGTCTAAGCAACTCGAATAATATATTGTCTACATCCGCAACGCCTGTATCATAATGAACGACCGTGTAGGTACATTTGACGATAGTGGTGACAGCTCTCGTCTCCCCTTCGTCACTACTGAATGATCTGTACCTAGATAATTTTGTCTTACAGTTCAGCTGCTGTAGCAATATGACATCAGGATTTTCCTTATCAATTAGGTGTTCATGTAAGTTGGATGTTTTTCTACTGCATCCGCGACAATTCCATTGCCAGATTGTACAATGGCCGTGTATATCCATGGTGGCAGTTAGTTTTCCGGTTCCCTCCACCGTAGTTGTCGAGGATTTAATATGGGGTATTTACTGGTTGTTTTGACGGGGCTGGCTCCACTGGTTTGGGGTCCCCACGTCTGCATACGATATTCAATGCCAGAAAATGTTGCGTCATAATAGCCTGTGTAACTTGCTTGGTAAGTTGCGTGCCCAGTTCTTTAAAGTTTGTATCTAGGATGTCTTGTTTGTTTTCTGCAATTTTGCTTTCGAGTTCGTCCTGTTTTTTCTCAAGAGGTTTAACAGACTTGGTTTTTTTTAACTGGGATCGTCTTGTTATGGTCTGTGGTTTTGCGTTTGGCAGACGTGCTAGCCTCTTCCTTCATGTCTGCCTCTTTTTCCTCAATACTACCTAGTGTAACACCTCACTCGTTTTTAACAGTAATGTTTTATTTCCGCAGTCTACTGTTGTCCTCTTCTAGCGCGAAAATCCGCTGATGACGTTCTAGCATAATTTGTTTCATCTCTGCTAGTTGTTTTTGTAACTCTCTAATTCTTGTCTTAGGTGAAACTCCTACCTCCGTGCGCCCCGAAAGCCACGTCAGCACAGTTCACCTGTGACGGAGGTCCAGTGCACTCTAAAAACTAGGAAGGGTATCGCAGGAGTGAAGCTGCCGGTTCACTCTTCAAAGCGTCGTTTTACTCTCGCAAAATGTCGAGGAGAGTGAAATGCATTGTTCACTCTGTCACCAAGGAGAGAGTGAAATGTGCTTTTCACTCTCCCCTTCAGAGAGAGAGAGTGAAAAGACTCTTGCGACAATAGAAAAGAGAGACTCTTGCGGCAATAGAAAACAAAACGTAGCGTAATCTTCTGCTTCAACTGTAGGTGGCTGGCCCCTAACATGGCAATGTATCATTCATGCACGCTGAGCAAAGAACACATCGTTTTGCTTCTAAGAGAACAGGCCGCCACAGTTCAAAGGAACGCGTAGCGAGCGCTCTACTTTTTCACTCGGAGTTGCTCCACCGCGCGCGCGCGCACTCAAGATCGCGGAACAACACAGCACCGAAAAGTGATCCCTCCGCCGAGCAGCACAGCAGCAGCAAAGGCCAGCCAAGGGAGATCGTATGGCAGCCATCTCGCGTCGCCACGAAAACACGACAGTCGTTCGTCATGCCTTGGATATAACAGCAAATCCTCCACGGTAAGTGAATTCTAACTTAGGTGCACATTGTCCGTATATGTCATGCTATCGCCAGGAAGTCGTCGCTGCGCTTAGCCGACGCGATTGACAAAGGACTAGGCATACGCGCTGTGTCTCTCGATGTCAATCGAAAAAGCCAGTCGTCGCGATAACTGCATGTGATTTTATCACTTTGCCGTTGTCCGTAAGAGCTTTAAAGATCGCAAACGCTGCCTGAACTATGGTATGTTCAATAAGACGCCAGGCGAGAGGACGCTTAAAATGGTTCGCTCACCAGCCTGTGATTCCGAGCCTATGCGGAGCGTGATTAGCGTGCGTTTTGTGTGTTTGAATTTATTCAGTTTGGCAGTATACTGTGTACGGAACGCTGTTGAACTAAGGAATCACATAACAGAAGGCGTCATTTTGCTGGCAGCATGCTTTTTTGTATAAATAAACCGCGCGCTTGACGGTGCCTCGCGCAGGTGGAATCTGCGACCACTGAAGTTACGTGCAGCACCAGTGCTAGTTAGAAACTTTGCCGCAGGCATTCAGCTGCATGCTGCAAGAGGTCAGTTGGGCGCGTTATCCTGAACTTACTGAAAACGCATGAGGAATCCATGTTTTATGCTGAAAAAAGTATAAACCCCATATAAGCGATCTTGTGCGCGGCAGCTACAAGCGACGCGACGGAGATGTCTGTCGCGTTCGCTCGTCGCCTACAAGTCGTGCTCCGTGCGAGCGACGATTTTGAGCGACGCCTCCCCGGTGTTGCCGGCATGAGGGCTGCAGTCACGCGTAACGCGTGCTTTAGTAATTTACGTTGATGTATTTTACTATAAAAAGTAGCATAAAATATTTCCGGAGGTCTTGCAGTACGTTCTTATCCTTGCACGTATAAAAATTGAATCATTTGCTCGTTCCGCCCGACAATCGGTAGTATTTGAGCGATGTATGTACATCCAGTTCCGGCTTCGCGCTATTGGCTAGTCGCTCATAGCACTTCTGGGCGACGAGCGACGATTTCTAGATTTCCAGAACCGAGCCATCTGTTCAAGCGACGGCCCGTTTTGTCGCTCGAAGCCGTCGCTCGTCGCCGTCGCGCACTAAATCGCTCTCACAGTGTTTATCCCTAAGACTGAACTGTTTTTGCTCATGTTGAAATGGTGTGATTATAGGTCTGGTTTTGTCTCCTGTTGCGGTTTTCGTGCGCGGTGCCAAACTGAAAGGATGCTTATGTCTACGAACTCGGTGAATTGTCGAGCAGCTAGTTACGCATCGGCATCGAATATAACGGCTGCTGTGTGGAATTACAATTGCAGGGGCGCTTTGCATGCGCTTATTGTTTTGGACATGCCTGTGCATTTGCTAATATGAGTTGGCGTGTCAGAGTTATGTCATATGAACAGCTAAATCAGCCTTCCTCTGGGGGTTACAAGCGTAATGTGTGCATTTTGCTATAGCATGGCAGATCAAGATGTGTTTATCGCTTGAATATTTTTAGTAGAGAAATAAAATATCAAAATAAAATGTTGCTTTAATTCCGTGTTACCACTCTGTCGTACGCAGAACAATAGGTTGGTGTAATAAACTAATAACTGTGGTTTAACTGCAACTTTTACATGCCTACAAGAATCTAAAATGCTAGATTTCAAACTGCAGCAGTAGTCTGGTCTGTCAAAAATGAACTCCACTGCGCACCTCATGCATGAAAATAAGTTCATGCCTTTTAGTAAGCTTAGATGCAGGCCGCAGTGAACTTGTTAGTATTGAAATGTGGGTAAGCTTGCCATAACAAGCCTTGTTGCCCATTGTTATAGGCACATCCATATATCCATTGAGCTGAAGGACAATATTTTCATCCCTACTGAGCATCATGTTTGCAGCTATAATCCTCAAATTATGGCTTCAGCAGTGGCACAACCCGGGATGGTGCGGGGGGGGGGGGGGGGGGGGGGGCACACTGTGCACGTGCTTAGGATGTGTCACAAGTGGTGTTTGCGATACACCAGACTCATGACAGAACTATGACGTCTGAAAATGACCAATATTCTATTCATTAGCAGGAGTATTCTAACATTCATGAAAAACAAGGATGAACTGTGGTTTATTTGTTTTTTTGCTTAAATCTAAAAATTGAAGTTAGTTTAGCAGTTGACTGTTGCAGTCATTTGGATGTTTTGCATGCATTTCACTAGGAAGACTAAGAGCTAAGACTTTTTTATTGCCATGGCCTTGACTGTCTTGATGTTGTTTTGCACCATGCCCTTGTGTTGACTTTTGCATACGATATTTTTCAGGCACCCGCTTTATATAACGCAAGAAGGCAGCTGCAAGGACACGAGGATGTGAAAGAGCCAGTGCAGCGCGACTTCACGTAGTGCAGAGGAGCCAATGCCAAAAAATCAAAATACATTGGCATGTTATTTGGACAAGAAAACTAGTATGTGGGTATATTGGGTGTACCATTTGACCAAATGTCAACAAAATCAAGATACAGTATGTTACACGAAGATGAAAATTCTCACGTGCTCCAGGCAGTCATCTTAACATGGTATATTTATGTAATGTCTCTGATTGGAAAGTCAAATCAAGTATGCTCTCTGGAGACAAACACATAGCAGCAAGTGTCATTGAAAAGTTAAAAATGTGTTTTAAGAAAGCTGATTAGTTCTGAGAAGTGACTGCTTTTTGTCTTGCCTCTCAACAGATATATCCATGTGATAAAAAAATAGTGGTACAATGAAATTGCATATTTGCTTAGAGACATGATACATACTTGCAATGAGCACGGTGCCTGTGTTTACTATAAAAAGCAACAGCCCATGCTTGGTTAGGTTAGGCCCACTACAACATGCAGGCATGGGTGATTGGCGCTTTTTTTATTTCTGTGTCGTGAGGTTTATTGACGTGCGTATAGGTGCAGTGGCACGCAGTATGGCTTGTACAAAAAAGGGGGGTGGGGGCAGATATATGTAGCTCACTGTACACGACACAGGGCAAAGGAAATCCGTGTTCAGCAACTATGTTAAATGCCATTTACGTAAATTTTACAACGCTACTCGTTCGAAGCGCGCACAGGTGCATATTGAAGAAAAGTTTCCAGGGTAGATAATTTAGTTCGTAATTTACACTAATTTTGCTTAACCACGAGACATAATAATTTGAATATACTGCACGGAAAAACCTAGAGTGAATTGTGTGTCAGCTTCGTGTGTATACATATAGTCTTTCCTATGCATTAGGTTTTTTGCGTAATGCATTAACAGTTGACAGCCTATCTTATGATGTGTACTCTGTTTACATTACAGTTGTTTATTAGTTTACTCGTTTGTTTTGCGACTGATGAAATGCCGGCATATATATATTTTCAACATTTGACATAACCCTGTATGTTTTGCAGGGACAACCCAGGACGTGCATTTCTCAGCACCCAGTCAACTGCTAAAAGTGACTCAAACACAGGCCACCAGTAAGTGGACATCAGTTGCAATTTCACATTATGCAGTTGGTGGCTGCCTTGTACGGAGGCTTTTTTTTTTAATGAGATGGTGATGTCGTTCTAACGTACACTTTGACCACAAAGGTGCGATCATGTCTCACAGACGCATATATGGTTGCTATTCTCTGCCAGGGACGTGTTCTCGTGTTCGTGAAGCATTTGTGTTTGGCAGTATTGTCGCCCAATGAGTCGGATATAAACACTAACTCGCCACTGCCGGCAAGTAGTTGCGGGAAACGCATTATGACGCTGTGAAGTTATTTCATTAATTCGAAGGAAAGTTTTGCAGCAGGAAAAAAGGTTGCTATTCCAGGTAAACATGTCTTTTTCTCACAGGTTATTTAGCCAAACTGTGGGTGCATGAAATTCGTGACTTATGAATAGATTTTAATTTATTCTTTAGTGATGCTTCTAAAAGAGACTAGAAATAGTATGTGACTACCTCTGCAATCAGCAGACCATACATTTACAGTCATAAGTGGCAGTTCCATGCAGTCTCGCACTTTATATAACCTTTCCTTTCAGCAACATTGGAACTGGTGGCTGCGTTTTCAGAAGGAGAAGTGCACTTGGCACTCTATATGTATGTGTGAATTCGGTTTTCTTTGTATGTGTCGGCTCACTGACAAACAGTGCAAAAATCTGTTGTACCATGAGCCTGATGACGCCTTCTGCTGCTAGAAATGCGGCACTTCGTATCTTATAGTACTGCATGACATTTAAATCAAAGCTACCACATAAAATGATCAAGAAAACTAACCGCTGTTATAGCTGTTTTCCTCAAAGAACGCTTGTCCTTTATGGGCTGTGTTAATCTGAGCTCTCCACCGATGTTTCAGTAGTATTATCCCTTAGTGAGTGAGAGATTGGGGGCAAATAATCGTGTTAGTGTTTAAGTGGTGTCCTAATTATGTGCATTTGTTCCAACAAAGTTGTCTAGATTACTTTATTGTGTAGTGTAAAGCTTATGAAACCATCAGCAACTAGTGAGTTGCTAACACGCATATGGATTTGTCACTATACAGGTGGAACTCGGCTGTACCACTGCAGTGCTGCGGAAATTGCCTTCACCAGCGGCTTTGCAACAGCTGTTTCGCAGCATGTCGGTATGTGTTAATTTATAATTATGTTGGGATGGGCTAGTATTATGGACCACTGCTACTCTGTATTGTGACAGATCCATATGATAAGGGATTTTATGGGCACAGTGAAAACCTTTGAATTTTTTACTATGGTACATAAACAGGCTCTCCTTTTCGTCACTGGAGCAGGAGAGAAGGGCATGCAGGCACTCCTGAATGTACATATATTTCAAAACATGAGAGAGACATACACACACACACACACACACAATTAAACTAAAGGCAGGGACGTTCCATCTTTCATCTTGAATTGAATTGTGCAGCGCAAAAATACAACACAGACCACAGAGAAGCACACATGTTAACAGGTTTGATACACACGTTAGTTCAACAAATTTGATACTTCAAGTGTGCTATTTTACACAAGGGGGAAGGGAAAGGGGAGAAAATCTGAAAAAAAAAGTGGAGTGGAAAAAAAGAAATCGTGCCAAAAAGCATGAGAAGCATCGCGCAGCCAGGATCACCAGCAGGACATCTAAAAAGCACTCTGATAAAATTACATACAGGACAACCTTACGTATAGTTTGTTTCAATCAACTCAGATCACATGCAGCCATTACTGCAATCAAGTTGTTTCCTTATGTCATATGAGGGAATGATGTGGGCCCAAAAAACTGTTTAGAGCTGAAGGATTATGTTCCATTCTAGCCTCATTGCCTGCTTTTTTATCATATTGTTATCAGCTGCTTATGTTAGGGACAAAAAGTAAGAGTACGAACTGTTTCCCGATTCGCCATTCCACACAACATGTCTTTGTGACTATATGTACATGCAGATGATCCATAGTTGAAAAATATTCAGTACAGTAGAATCTCATTACAAGATGCACTTGGTTGTAAGAGACATCTGAAAATGGTTTGGTTGGTTTTCCGATGTTTGCCACGTTAACAATACTGTATACAAGAGACACCTTTGTTACTAAGGATGACTTTTTAAGTATTCACTACTTCGAAGGGACACAACCCAGACACATTCACTTTGTGCACCTTGTGTGCTCCGAAGGGCGTAAAGATCACGCAATCCTTACACAAGTCAATCGCGCATGTCTCTTTTAGCATGAACCAGAAAAGGAGGGAAACGAGGACAGTGCAGGGCAGAAAGTGTCGGCAGTTGAAGCTGACGAGCGTCTAAGAGCACCTCAAAGGTACTGCGAGCAACAAGGCTTGCAAAGTGAAGTGTTTAAATTCCAGAAGTTGGGAAGGAAGCTAACACAATCTACAGTCACTAAAAAGCTGTGAATGTCTTCTTTAAAGGGCCCCTAAACCACCGAGGTTGAAATTTAGTTGCGGTGTTGCAGTTCTACACAATAAGGCAATGAACAGGTAGCCACGAGAATTTTTCGAAACGGTGCAGTAATAGTGTAGCTACGTGTGTTTGATTATCGAAAAGTAGTCCCCACTCATTTTACTCTTTCATCTGGTACACGCCATATGGACAGTATCGTCTTTTCCTTGCCTAGTACACCTCCAAATGTTACGGGACAGGCCAACACCAATGAGCTCTGTTGCTGTTGCGCTGGCCCGTCGTCCTGCGAGGGGTGGCGCTAATACAACGGAACTGTATGGTGACTCGTGTTGAAGAGGCTCATAGGGAGACCCTTCTGTTAGCGTTTCTGTTCTTTGCCCCCATTGGCTGCCCACAATGGCATCGCGCGCAACACGACGAGGAAGAAGGAGTATGTGTATTTGCTTGCAGGCCTTGCCGGCAGTCGCACACTTTCGTTTGACCAATCGACAGCACCGGAAACTGGTGACATCATCAGAGACAGCCTGGTGACGTCAGGACAAACTGGGGCGTGCAGGATAGGTCCAGAGAGACGCACAGGGTCATTTTCTTCATATTGTGGTGCTCCGGCAGTGCTACGCACTCTGGCATTTGGCTTCGTCGATCGTGACGGCATTCTGATTTCGATACGCGTGTTTACTTGAAATGTTCAAAAAATGTCGAGAAGTGGTTTAGGGGCCCTTTAAGCCACCCTGAGCATTTATTCCTTCAGATATATCAAAACATACTTTAGTGATGATGCATAATAAAGTGATCTAGTCTGGCTCCTCAGTGTCTCAAAATTTTTGGTTTCGAGAGACATGTTTCCCGTGCCTCTTGAATATCTTCTGATGAGGCTTTACTGTAATATACACAAACAATTGTGTAACTCCTCCTGCAAGTATTATTCATTAAGCCCGGTCACTTATGGGCAAAGCTTGTGATTAAGTCTTGATGTCCGTACTTTTTAGAGCTATGTTTATTAATTCATGCTGTTCTTATTGGTTCTTTGATGCAGGAGACAATGCCTACGAAATTATTGGCCCTGATCATGAGAGCCCTCAAGGGGCAAACAACATCTCTGTTGCAGAAGTGAGCCCGATACCACTTGGAAGTTACCATGACAGATGACACGGCAGCAATAGATACAGAGACTGCCATGTCTACTGCAGCTGCAACAGTGTACGAGGCAAGCAGCAGTGCGTCAGCATCAGCAGCAGTGTCAGAAGGAACCACACCAGGCCTGGTAGAGCAACATGTGTGCTATCACTGACTTTTTTGTAGTGGATACAACTCATTTGCTCAACATACAAAAGCTTTTCACCGCGAGTGTGAGCCAGTGTTATTGTGCAGCAAGTGCAAGACTAAGTTAGGTGTTATAACACAGTACAAGCATCACTTTAATATATGCAAATGCAAACATATTACAGTTGTTGCCTCCCCAGCCAGCCCACATAGTGACAACAATGTGGAACACATGGTGGGACACACCTCTCCCCCATTACAAGATAGTAGAGACTGTCAGTGTTGTTGCTAGATTGACTGGTCTTTGTAGGCAACTAGAGGGACAACACAGGTGTCATAAGATTGTTGTTGATGTTGTTGAAGAGGTAAAAAAGAAGTTTGATGCAGCTGAAGTGCCAACTGATATTGAGCAAATCAAAAGCAACCACCTGATAAAGCAACACTATCGAAATTTGGGTATCTATGTGCCGCCAACTCTGGTAAGAATGGCATAGGACAGAAGTGTGATGAAAATCACACAGACACTGCTGTTGCATCACTGGCCACAGTGAGCAGCGACTTGTAGGGCAAGAGAGTCAACTGAAACTAACATTATGATATCATGCTCCCATGTGACCACTTTTCAAGTTATTTTGCAAGATACAGCTCAACCTCCAGAAACGAGACTGCAACTTGTCTGTAAAAAAGCTTTCACAAAAAATTATTCATAACACTATTAACATAGCAGTATCTTTTTTTTTTGTGTGTCGGTTCGAGGTTCCCGGCTGTCCATTAATGCAAAAATTGAGGAAAAAAAGAACATGTGTCGTACTTACACCTTTTTAACAAGTACGAGGGGGACAGAACTTTTCTAGTCATGCATCTTCATCATACCATCAAGTTTTTAAATGCCTTTTATAATTATTATTACCAGTTATATCTGAGGGCATTGTATGCATGTAGCAGGTGTAAAATCGGGTCAGTTGGATCAGATGCCTTATCTGCAAGCGAGCCCTATATTCAGGAAATTTGAATTAAAATAGTTACGTTAGAGACGCAGTCTTTCAGCACTTTATTGCCTGTGGTTTAAGCATTGCTCAATACTTTTGTGGGTGGCAATTTCAACCGGCACAGCACTGCGCTTTGCCACAGTCACATTTGTCTTCCAAGCGGTGTTTACCATTTGTGTTGATCTGTTTGTGTATGCATAGAGCAAGTTTTAAATTTATATTTTTCTGCATTCTTGTGCTTGCACTAAGCTTGTATAAGGCAGTTACAAAATGTGCGTCACTATAACAAACTGTTCTGTTGAGCTTACACTTGCAAATAATCGTGTTCAGATGGCCGCACTGCTATGCGGGTGCACCGCTAGCTTTGTGTATGTTCTCATGTTTGTATAAAGCTTATATAAGCTAGTTAGAAAATGTATGTCACTAAGCATTGTGATATTCATTAAAGAACTGCTTGGTTGGTTTTACACTTGTGAATTAGTATTGAGGCGGTGGTATTCCCATGTATGCCCACTGCTAGCTTTCTGTGTCCTCACGTGTTTGTATTAAGTTTCTACAAGGGAGTTACAGCATGTACGTCACTAAGCGCTGTGATATTTTTTAAAGAACTGCTTTGTTGGTTTTACACCTGTGCGTAATAGTACTCGGGTGTCACTAGTCATGTGTAGGTACACAGGGACCATTTGTATACATTATGCTCATGTAAAGCAGTTACAAAGTGTATGTCACTAATTACTGTGATATTTGTTGAATTGCTGTGATGGTTTTACACATGTGAATAATAGTGGTCAGGACACAGTACTTGCGGTGTATAGTTGAATTTATACACTGCCAAGACATGGGCTGTATACGTACCAAAAGAAATGTATGTCATTATATTGTTGTGATTATTACTGTTTGGATTTTATTAAACTGTAATAAAATTGTTTCTTGTATCTATTGAGGTATGGCAATTTGTTATGCAACCAAACTGAGGACCTGAACTTGTGCATACAAATAAACAGCTAATTAAAGAGTATACTGCTCATATTCTGCTAAACCAGTTTAACAAATCTTGTACTACAATGCTGGAAAAATGACAGAGCTGACTCGGATGTACAGAAAAAGTTCTGCACTGGCTGAAGGACTGCCCCACAATGGAGTTCGTAATGTTGCGTTTATTGGAGTAGAACAGAAAGTGCACTTCTATTAAAAATGTGACAGTCGGTGCAGAAACATAAGGCAGACGAGCGGATGTGGCACATTTTTTTCAGGGCCCTCCATGCCTACTACTGCATTTCTAGTCTTCCTGTGCTCTGCGTATAAGCCCCTGTTCAGCCAAGGTTTTTACTCCATGACAGTTGTTCTACTGGGTTTGTAGCAATATTGAAGAAAAAAATTCAATGGTTTTCAAGGACTTTCGAGGCCCCGACACAGTAACTTCAAGGACCTCGTGCAATGTGTGTAGTAGTTTGGACAGGCAATAACTTGTTCAAGAACACGGTTAACTTTAATGCAAACAAAAGAAAAAACAAATCGCATTTCAGTGATTTCAAACATTTGAAAGACTGCTAATTTGCCTTTCACCGCCCACCACTAAACGCACACAAGGAAGCATTTCAAGAAAGCGCTCAAATTTTTTTCTGCAATAGCACAATTAACTACTTGGACCTGCAACATTTGCAGTTCTTGAATACTGTTTGGTTTGGTTTGACAGTGTACGTGATGTCATCTGTTGCCTCAGCTTTTTTCACCATCAAATAAGCAATAGTCATTTCTAATTTCTTTTTATTGTGTCTGTCGCTCTCAATTTACTCTTCACGGCTTCTCTTCGAATGCCTCAACTCTTGAGCTTCCTGCTTCTGCTCCTCCAAGCACATTTGTCGCCGGTTCCATGTGCATAAAACTGGTATCTGCAGCTCCTTTGTAATTTCAACTTTAAGGATGTCGCTTTCCTTCTATTACCTCCAGAGACAATTTTCTGTGACATGCGAAAGAGTGTCACAGAAGGGAAAAAAAGCGCTTGGCAATGTCTGCTAAGTCTAGCCAAGTGTACAGGACTTTGCAGTACTTCTAAAAATTCAAGGGTTTTCAATGCCTTGAAAATGGCATTTTAGAAATAAAGGATTTTCAAGGATCGCTACAAACCCTGGATTCTAGCACCTAAATTTTACAAGCTTATTTTGGCATGGAGTTAGGAAATTCATGCTTTCTAGCTAACGCTGCACTATCTCTGTACAGTGAAGCCACGAGAGCGCAACTATTTTGGAGTAAAGAAAAATACTGAAAGCTTTTAATACCACTCTTCTTTTTTTCTATGGAGCTTCGTATTGCCTAGTTAAGTTTACGAATGTGCCTGGTTTTTGCGGGTTTCTTCGACATTTTCTGGAAGAAGCAGATGTCTAGCCCCCGTATTCAGAAATGTATCTTAATACAAAGCTCATGCTTGACTTGATACAAACGACGCCTGGTGCGAACGTCCCCCAAGACGCTCACTGCCTTTCTTTTGGTGCGTTCACGACTTGCGTCGTTTAGATCAAGTCAAGCATGGGCTTCAATTTATGATGCATTTCTGCATATGGGGGTAAGCGTGCACAATTCCGGGCAACGCACTGTGCCATTGACACTGAGAGAAAACGGGGAAAACAGAGTTAACCACTTATGCTCCTAAACTTTCGCGTACCTGTGGTGTGCGTGAATCGTGGAAGAAGAAACAGCGCAAACACAAGGACGAAAAAAAGCATCAACCACACCAGCGCTTCGTGGTGTGGCATGTTTTTGCGTCGTCCTTGTGTTGCGCTGTTTCTTCTAAAATGCTCAACCAACTAGCCGGCAAGTCCATCCTGTGCATATATAAATTGAACACACGCATGAGTGTAGATGGTCTTCGAAGCTTTTAGAACGAGCACTGCCACAGGATACGAGCAGTGCACGCGTAACAAGTGGACACATTAGTCATTTAAACATGCGTGCCAATGCATTTGACGCGGCTATCGGCATAAGCAGTCTCCAAATGCTGGAATGCATGCGCTTCAAAACGCTAACGATCCGCTGCTAATGCAGGACAACAGCTCACAGCGGACTGAACCAAACTCTAAACTAATGCACTTGAAAAGAACGCCTACACGGCAGCGTGAGGCACGTCGAAATGCCTGGTACTGGCGTCGCAGTTGCTCACCAGTATACGCGTGAATTAAATTCACATACGTGGATGGTTGGCGCAATACTTTGTATCCGCGTATTTTGGAGAACATGGACTGGAGAAGCACTCGATCATGAGCTGAACGGCACATTTGTTATTTTCCTGCAGTGACGACAAGCCGTGAATAGTTCTGACGTTGTCGTCTACGTTGTCTTCCTTCGTTAGTCGTAGCAAGGAATGGAAATGATGCAAACGCACACGTATTCCAGTACACAACAGCACAGCACACTGCAGAGAAACCCCACCCACCACAGCCGATTCATCAAATACGTTTGGTATATATATAAGCTCTAAAAGAACACGACTGGGCGTGGCGGCGCTGTGGTGTAATGGTTATGATGTGTGTTTTGAATTGTACAAATGCGAGTGTACGCGGGTTCGAATCCACATGATGTATAGAGCATTGTGATTCTCGATAAGTATGTGATTCCCTTGACATTTGTATTCTAATTAGATTGTGTGACTCCTGATTGTGAAATTTGCGAAGATATTTGCAGATTAAGCGTTAATTCGCTTTTTTTTCTCCTCAGGGGCGTTCGTGACCCATACGCATAGGCCGCTTCAGAGCAGTCACGCCTCACGGTAGTCGGCAAATAGCCACGAAAAAATGACTTTAAAATCCTGCATAACTTTGCTCGCGCCTATTCTGAAGGCCGCTTGGAATCGGGCCTGTGTCTCTGAGGAGCCGCCTAGGGAACAGTATATCAGCGGCCCTAATTTGATCTGATTTCCTGCCTGCATGCGTGACCAGGACTTGGCTAAGAGGGTATTGGGAAGAGCACTAGCACTCTGTTCTGAAGGAGTACAAGCACTCTGTTTGGGGGAGTAGAAGTACTCGGTCTGGCGGTGTACTATTAACCCTGTGGGGAGAGTATTAGCACTCTGCGGAAGAGTACTAGCACTCCCTGTGGGAAGAGTATTATCACTCTGCGGAAGAGTACTAGCAATCCCTTGCGGTGGAGTAACAAAACTCTGTCAGGAGGAGTTGACCTACTCTCTCTCAAAGAGGGTCGATCTACTCTCGAAAAGAGAGTGAAATATGGGACAAGCAGCTACTCCCTCAAAGAGAGTGCCCGGCACTCCCTTAGTTTTTAGAGTGTGGTGTGGTTGGCGTTAGTGCCCTTGCTGTTGCCAATGGCTTAGTTGGCTTGATGGGGTTGCCACTGTGGGGTCTGGACCTTGACCTTGTTTGGTTGACAGAGAGTGATTTGCTTTTGGCTCATGTGTTCCTACCGGCTGCGCTTGGAATTCTTTGTTTGTCGACGTAGTTGTATTCCACTTGTTCCTCTCTATGGGCACGTTCCCATCTTTGTCTTTTGCCGAGGTATGGGATGCGGTACCTCACTTGCACCGTGTATCCCCGGTCGGGTAGTTTTTTCCACATAGTTGGCATTCGTGGTCTTGCTTCGGATTCTTGGTGCCGCAGCTCGGGCTAATTTTGTCAGTAGGATTAGGGCGTACGTCCGCTCAGTGACCAAGTCTTCCGCATTCATAAGAGATGTCCAATTGTTTCTTGTAAAGTGCGCATCAAACAAGTAGTTCACATAGCTAGAGACATGATATCCATCAAAAATGACGATTACGTTCTTTGTGTTGCCCATGCGCGTGGCGTAGAAGACGCTGGGGTTACGTGGAGTGACTAGCTTCCTATCGATGTCTTCCGGACTTTCATCGGCAGAGATACCTCGGATGACTCCTTTCGAGGTGTTCTCCGGAGCCGCGTGATTGGCACAGGCATCATATTCATTGGTCCCATTCCTCATACTGGTTATTGCGAAGTATTTTTGCCTCTCTCTTTCGATGGCTTGCTGAGGACTATATATGTCCTGCTTCTGGTTAAGGCAAATATTATGTTATTCATCCACTGTACGTTCTACATTTGCAGGAGCACCTGCGCGACAAACAAGTGTCATAGGTTACGTTCGTCGCCATAGCTGTAGTGCTGCCAAACCCATCGGTTAAACATTATGTTCGTTAGTACGTCTTCTAAGTTATCACAAAAGAGGGTTTACTTTACGTTTGTCAGCATCCGATGGAAAAACTGTGTTGATTGGTTTGCTGTGTACGCACACCCATGTTATCTCCAGGTTCTTTTCATGGACTATAATTGACAACGATAAGTAATTTGCTACCACACGAAGGACACCGCCGCCTGCCCTGTCGGCTACGACACGACGATACTAGGTAAAATCTAGGTGCAGAGAGTAACCCTCACATTCCTTGAAAATCGGATTGCAAATTATTGCGCTTTCCGTACCAAAACCACCGTTACATTGCGAGACACGCCATACTGCTGCATTCCGAAATTATTTTACCACCCATGGTTAGTCGACGCGCACCTAAATTAAGTACTTGAGTGTCTTTGCCTTTCTGCCTGATTGAAATGCGGACACTGCACGTGGAATTTATTAAATTTATTCCCCAGTTATCCTACAGTTGAATTTATTCTCTAACATACACAATCAGCGGAACGCCGATGTCACTAAGTCGCTTGAACGGGTATTGAGAGTAAATGAAGGATACGTTGACGGCTTTCCTCAACATACAAAGTATTTTGCAGTATTTTAATTGTTCTGGCTATATTCCTGTACTTGTGCCTTTTGTAGTAGCAGTGAAACAGTCAGCACTAGTTAAAAATTAAGATAAATTGCAAAAATTTACAAAAAACGCGTCATACTGCAAGCTTGTGAAAGTTGGAATGCTAGGTAACGCGATATGCTCGCGAAATTTTTAGGCTCAATGTTTTTTTATTCTCAAGACGCCATAGAAAAATGTTCCACAAAAAGTAAATGCATTACGTTACTTTTCAGACCTTTCTATGTGAAAGATAATCATCGAATTTATTTTTTTTTCTATGACGTACTGTTCAATATTTTTGAATTGAGTTAGTTTCAACTGAACATAGAGTTTTCGAAAACTCGTAAGACCTTCCGGGAAGGAAGAAATGTTCTCTTTCTATGTACAACATCCTACTTTGCTGGTACGCATAAATTTAATTTACGTATGCAGTAATTATTTTGGAATGATGCGAAATAATACTTGTGCCAGGGGTTGTGAGTATCTCATTCAGCGAAATGACACCTCGTCACAGACAACCAACTCTTAGTAATGTTGTACTACATGTCTCAGACGATATTGCATGTAAATGTTTGTTATTTTTGAGCTGAATAATTATAATGCGCAGAATGTAAATGACTATGTATCAGCAATAGGTCACACTGATTCTAGTAGATTTAGGTCGATTCGAGGAATCAAGCAAAAGGCAGAACAGGCGCAATTTCGTTAGATATATTGAAGACAATCTGAAACCAACGCAGTCAGTGCACGTGCTCCAAGCAGCGCCAATGATGGCACCTGTGCTTACGCCACATTTTTTTCCCTTACAGCCACGTATTCCTTGGATGAATACAAAAAGCGACTTGGAGAAGATATAGTTGCCTAATGCACATTAGCGCAAATATGGAGCAAAATTTTCATCACAGCTTTCAAATAAACTGTTTGCAATTCAATAATAAATTTATTTTGGCTGCACAAACCTTGCCAATGTGTCTCAGCGTGCTTAGCACCCTATAAGAAAACTTTAAAAAGCTATTCTACAATTCCACGCATCATAAGAAAACGTTTTGACGCCAGTCCTCTTTTGGTAAGCAATAAGGACCGTAGAGGCACACGCTAAAATCGCTGTTTCCTCACCTGTATTTTTTGTAAATTCGCCCGAAAAGAAACAAAGCATAAACAAGAAAGGCCACAAGACATCTTGGTCCTCAACTCGTCCTTCTTTAAAAAGGGGTGCTAACAGGAGAAGTTGGAATCATGTTACACGCTGGATACTCCTTGGCGTAGCTGGTGTGGCATTAGTGTGCGTGCCAACAGCCAGCAGTACATAGCGGTTGAAATCAACATATCAACACGACAAGGCACGCAAAAGGTAGTTTTGTTTAAATAGAAAATAAATTCATTAAATGCTTTAGAAATACTTGACCATAAATAATTAAACTTACCAAAACGTTGAAGCAAGCACATTGCACATGATAAATAAATACCTTGGCGCAAGCCTTAACCGCTTGTGAAAAATAATAGAAAACTAAAATACAGTTGAAAAGTTCGTACAGACAGTTCACATCCCGTTCAGGGAAGCCACCATGTAAATTACAACACACGCTTTGCAGGTGATCCACTATAAGGACTTCAAAAATTGGGCCGCCGTTGGGAGATTCATTATAAGGCGGGAGGTAGATATGCCCCACAAAGGAACACTTTATGCCAAACATAAAATCACTTTAAAAGCTCTCCGTAATTTTGAGCGCTCGTAGTAATTATCCCAAGTTGTTAATTGGCAAGCTCTTGAATATGACACCCATATATTTTTGCGATTAGCCTTCTTTGAAGACTTTCCAACTTAGGAGTGTGTATACTTTTATTTAACTTAGTTCACTATGCACAGTGGCCCAATTCATCTAATAGCTTTGGCCTGCTTGGGCCACGACGTACGTGCTCACTCCTCTTCTGCCGAGGTGACAGCATGGAACACTGGTAATATGCCCGAATACACGCTTGCGTCACTTGGCATGCGCTTAAACAGGAAAGTTCCGCATGCCAATTGCTGTCGAATCCTTTAGAATGGATGCGGCAATTTGAAACAATGTGAATGCAGCCCTAAATATATAAAAAGGATGGAGTCTCATCTGCATCGACTGCGGCTACTTGATTAATAGCGATTACAATCAAAATGGCTATACATCGCAGCTACATAAAGGTAAGTACCTTTATATTTGAGGCTCGAGCTGGTTGCCTAAGGACAAAAGATAGCGGGCCAAATATTCGTGTCAAGACACGTGTGTATGCTGCAGCAAACACCCGTAGACCACTGAGCACGCGCAAATAGAATGCGAAGGGATTAACCAAGTGAGACCCGTATGTAGCGTGCGTCTCCCAAAATCACTTGGATTTAAAGTGGACGGAAGCGTCAACTGGTCAGCACTCGAGATAAGCAAGAGATGTTTAGAATATAGGTGGGAAAAAATTCCCGCAGAAACTCCACTGGAGTTGTCTAGTTATGTGTAGGTATTGTGGCACTTGCTCCTCTCCACGCAGCCCAATGTCATTGTCGATTTTATCAAAATTGATCCGACTAGAATGAACACTTTCATCCCTTATCGCTTGTTTTCAACCTTGTGGGACTATACATAGATCACTTGGGGCAGCAATAAATATGACGTGGTGCGTAGAATCTGGAAAAGAGTAATGGTGCCAGCGCTAATATTCGCAAATGCCATATTGTGTTTCAACTGGATATCTTGTCTGCGCAGGAAATTCACCAGAGATCGCGTGGCCAGTTGGCTTTGGGAGCTCGTGCCAAAACTACAAAAGAGACAGTGCGGGATGACATGGGTTGGGCTTCGTTTTAAGTCAGAGAAGCTCAGAGCAAAATTGTTTTGAAGAAAGACTCAGGAACATGAATCAAAATAATGGCCGGGTAAAGTGCACAAATATCTGCAACGGAAGAACGTGCACAGCGAACGGAGGGAGAGGTCAAGAAAGCTTGCAATCAACTACAATGTAATTGAAAGTGTACGTAAATTACCTGGAGTGATCAGAAAGAGTATGAAACAGTGATAGCAAATTGTATGCAAACAATGGAAAGCAGTAAAAACTATGAAGATTTACAAAAGGCAGAAGATGGAAATTAGGAGGGAAAAGCTGTAGAATAACACAACGGGGAGGGCACTGCTGTTTGAGGCTCGAGTTGTTTGTCCAAGGAGAAAAACACACCAGAGCAAATCTCCGCAAATAGATGAGGCATGTGCATGCCGCATCGAAAATTCGGACACTACTCAATACATGCCAATGAAATATAAAGGGATTCAACCAGTCAGACCCGTAGGTAACGCTCGCCTCCCAAAAGCACCTGAATTTAAAGTGGACGGAAGCATCAACCGGCCAGCTGTCGATATAAGCAAGAGACATTTAGAATATTTGTGGGGAAATTCGCGCAGGAACTCTACTGGAGTTTTAGTTTCAGTTTATTCAGACGTTGCCTTGGTTGAAAAGAACAAAGCCAGATAAACTCTGCTTGACTAGGTCTAACTAGTCGTCTGGTTATGTGTAAGAACTGTGCCACTTGTTCATCTCCACATAGCCTGTTGTTATTATCGATCTTATCAAACTTGATCCAACTAGTACAAATCATTATCAAAACTTATCCTTCGTTTTCAAACTTATCGGACTAGGTGCGACGTTTATCAATTGTTATCGGTTGTTGCCAACTTTATAGAACTCCATAATGTGCTTATTAACCCCTATCAGTCGTTGTCAGCCTTATCACAATCGATCCTCTTTTCAACGCTTATACGTAATCATCAACCATATCAGACATGATTCGACCGTTACCAACACTTATCGGTGCTCATGAAACTTATCATAAATTCTTTAATATAATGCTTTATCGGTACTGATAAGCTTTATCAGAATTTCTCCAGCCTTGATAAGCCCTTATCCCTCTTTAGCACCTTATTCCTACCTGTCGAACAATTATCAAACTTCATAAGACGCTTATAACCCCTCGTCACTGCTTATCCTGATAAACTGATTTGTTATGTGCCAGTGTTGCGCGACGCGGAACGCATGAGCTCTCAGAGACAGGTAGAATTTCGGTTGCTGAAGGTATGCCCAAATGGAAGATGCATCCTGCGACCACTGAAACGCATCGGCGATGTGGCGTGCTTGGCATAAAATTTTCGCAAAGTAGGACCCTCCTGATATCTAGGATGTTCATAGGTGGCTGTACATCTGCGCCTAGAGATGGCCTTTATTCCACCATAACCAGCCAACTTGGTGAACTCCCTAATTTAAACTGGGGCCATCCCCAAATGTCAAGTTGGCCCGCCCCCAAATTTAGGATTGCTCATGCCCAAATTTCAAGTTTGGCCGCCCCCAAATTTCATCTTGGCCCACCCACAAATTTCCATGGGCCCACACCTACATTTGAAGTCGGCGCAACCCTAAACTTCAAGTTGGCCCCCTCAATTGCAAGTTGGCCCCCTCAATTGCAACTTGGCCCAGCCCCAAATTTAACTTGCCCCACCCCCACGTTGCAAGTGTGCCCACGCCGAAATTTCAAGTCTGTTCATCCCTACTATAGACTTTGCCATGAATTTTCTATGAAGCCCTCTGTACGCCAAGGGATAAATTTGATCATTATGGTATTCTCTCTGATTATTTTTCTTGTTTCAATTGATTCTTATCACTTGTAAAGCTACCAATCATATACATTTAGACTATTATAACGGTGAAATGTCTTCGCTTTGTGCAGATACGAGGCATTACTCTTTTCGAGTGATTCACAAATATGTCCGGGTTACTTACCAAAGAATGCTTGCGCATCAACAAGGTTTGAGGCGTGCGATATGCGCCGCGTCTGTCGACTGCGTGGCAGATAACGCACTGGCATTAACTGGTGTGATTTCGTATGTAACTCGAGACATGGAACGCAGCACCTACGGGCCGGTGTACCAAGGTAGGAGTTTTTCTGAAAGCCCAACATAACCGGCAGAGAACAATGGCAATAGCAAAGATCCAGGCGAAATGTGCACGTCTCTGTATTGTCGGTCATAAAAACTCTGTTGGTTCTCTTCAGAGTTCAGGAGGCGAGCGTGGGTGATTTCGCATGCTTGGGCTGCCCTGTTGATGTCGTCAAGTGCATATTCGCTGGCCTCTGCTGCAGTGCATAGAAGGGATTTGTCCAGCGGCAATGTTGGTTCGCGGCTGAACACCGCAAGAATGGGGAACAACCAGAAGTGTCATGCCGCGAACAATTATATGCAAATGTGAAACAAGGTAGAGTAAGGTCCCAATCAGTGTAGTCTCACGAGATGTACTTCGCAAGTGTGCCTCTCCGGACTTGATTCAGACGCATCGTGAGACCATAGCTTGCCGTTAGTAAGATGTTATTTGCTTGTACCTGGTTGCGCAATACGGCAGGATGTTGGCGAGGACTTTCGAAAAGAATGTCCAGCCATGGTCTGTGTGCAGTTGGCGTGGGACGCCATGTTGTGAAATCACGTCTTGTAAAATAAAATCGGCGATATCTGTAGTGCAGCTTGTTGGAAGTGCTCTGCTGAGTGCTCAGTGCGTGGGGTAATCTGTCGCCCAAGCGACCCACTTGTTGCCAGACGTTAACAGAGGGAAAGAAAGGGCCAAGATAGTAAAGCCAACGCGACATAACAGCTCTAACTGGACTTCGATTGGTTGAGGGCATCCGGGACGGGACGTCTATGGTCTCTCTCGGCACTGGTATATTTCACATGCTGCAGCGTGTTTACGGATGGAGCGGGCAGGCCAGGCCAGAAGACGCGTCCGTGAATCAGGTCGTAACTGCCGATCACACCAATGTGGCCGGTGGTTAGTATGTCGTGAAGTTCATTGGGAACAGCTGAGCATAGGTGCTTGGAAATCACGAGGAGTGAGGTAGAACCATCCCGGCGAAAATTTTGGTGGTTTAATACACCATTCCACTGGAGAAGCCATTAAAGAGACGAATAGGAAGGCGAAGTTTCCAAGCGATCAACGATAGTGCACAAGAAGGCATCATGGCGTTGGTCGTCGATGACGTGGAGCAGTTGAGAAACAGAGAAAATGAAAGCGTAGGTGTCGATGTCACCCATGGCGGGTGATTCATCCACAAGATAACGTGATAAAGTGTGCATCTTGATGTAGGTGGCCTGACGTTTACACTATTGAATAAGAATATTCCTGTAGCCACAGAACCCAATGACCAAGCGAGGCCGGTGAGATCTTTGAGTGACGAAAAGCAGCAGAGCGCATGATGGTCAGTTATTACAGAGAAGTGCGTACTATACAAATACGGGCGGAAGTAGGATATCGTCTAGACGAGAGCCAAACATTCACGCTCTTTAATCAAACAGTTGCGTTCCGCTGCTTTAAGGAGGGGGCTATCGTAGGTGATAAGACGACCTTACCACCGTTGGCACTGGGCTATGACGGCTCCGATCCCATGACCACTGGCATCGGTATGGACCTCTGTTATAGGGGACGCGTAAAAGGGGGCCAGTATAATTAGCGTGGTGAGAAGGGTGGTAAGGTGGGCAAAAGCAGGCAGCTTAAGCGAAACCCCATGCAAGCGGCACATCCTTCTTCAGAGCTGTTCGGACAATCACTGAGAAATCTTTGACGTGCCGTCGAAAGTAGTAGCCTACTGCTATAAAACTTTGGACGTCTTTGACAGAATGAGACATAGGAAGAAAAACGTGATAGCACGCATTTCGTCAAGGTGTGCTTGAATACCGGAAGCGTAGATGAGGTGGTCAAGCACTGTAGTCTGCCGACGACCAAAGTGACACTTCGATGAATTTGGGTGGCATCGAGCCTCGCGGAAGACTTGCACAATAGCTGATCAGCGCTTGAGATGTGCCTCAAATGTAGGGTAGAACGCGAGAACGTCGTCTAGATAGCAAAGCCATGTTGACCATTTGAATCATTGAAACAAAGAGTCTATCATATACTCGAACGTTGCTGGGGCATCGCATAGAGCAAATTGGATAGCTTTGAATTGATATAGACCGTCGGGGATGATGAACGCGTTAGTTCCTTGATTCTTTTCATCGACAGAAATATGCAAATAAAGAAATCGAAGGTTTGTTGATGAACGGAACTTGGCACCATGGATACAATTGAAGACACTGTCAATTCAAAGCAAGTGGTAGGCATCCATGCTCTTTTAATTCGGTTCAGATAACGATAATCTAAGCGAAAACACGGCGTGCACCCCCTTACGGGCGTCTGCGTCGGTAGGCGTTTAGTGTGTTGCGACACCACGTACCTGAGCACACGAGGGCTGGACCTTCCCCCGCGTAGCCTTGCGCGCGTTAGCCGTGTCTGAGAAAAGAGAGATCCTGGGGGTTGAGTTGATGCCTGTTGTTGGGGACTTCAAAGCCCCCGGCAGAGGTAACACGACTCTTTGGACTCTGCTTCACATAGACGGCCCCTATAGACTGACCCACCTGCAGAAAATAGCCAGTAACTTTTTCCTGTTCTTCTCTCCAATGTTCGTCTATCTTCCTCACATTTAATCTTTCCTGTTTTCTTTCCTCTTCCATTTACTTCCAACATTCTTCGAGGCAGGAGTTAACCTTTTATGTCATATCCACCCTTCGTTATAACGCGAACGCACGGCTGGCATTTATGGGGCCGGGGCTTGCAGGTCCTATAGCGTCCCCTTTCTAGGCTCCATTGTGTGGTTGGCGTTCGTGCCGAAGGAATATTATATTTATGTCTTTCTCTTTCCACCCATTACCCTATCGCCGCCAGAAAAGGGGGAGCACCAAAGAAGACTTTCAGTTTTAGTCACCAGAAAGAAATTCTCCGTTACCACGTAACACACAGCATGAAACTAGAAAAGACAGTGAAAGCCATCGATCCTTTGCTCGTTTCAAAGTGTCTGACAGAAGCTATAGGAGCCGGCTACAAAGCTACTAAATTGGCTAGTAGCGACGTTCTCCTTGAATTTCTACATGTGAAACATGAGAAACTGCAGAATGTAGTATCAATTGGAGACTTTCCTATCCCCGTTATCCTGAACTGTACTATGAACACCAGTCATGGTGTAATTTCGGATGATTTGATGGAGCTAAGTGAACCTGAACTCTTAGAGGGCTGTAGTAAACAAAATGTCATCACTGTCAAAAGAATTAGGATGACGCGTGAAGGGAAAAAAACTGAAAAAAGAAGAAAAAGAGTGCGCTGAAGTAGCCGCTCTGAATGCTGTGTAGGGACGCTTGACCTTGCTTGCCCCCATGCCCTGTGCTGTGTACTTGTCTTTTGGGTGTTTGAATATATGTTTGTGGGCGGTGAGTGTTGCCGTTCATCCCTTGCTGTCCTCGGAAGCGTCTCTTACTCAGAATTTTAAACCTTGTCCTCGAACCACATCTTGACACAATGAGAAAAACGAGAACAAAGTGAAAGCAGGAGCCAAGGTTACGACAAATGGACTTGTCTTCTTCAAGGCGACTTAAGCGTTCCTCGCCACAGTACATATAGGTGGTGTTCTAAAGGGGAGAGGGCGTAAGGTGGGTGGGTGCGGCAAATAGAGAAGATGTGCTAGCAGCGAGGGTGTCGAATCGAGAATAAAGGAGTGAATAAAGGAGGGACAGGGACACGGCCATCTGTCAATAGCGTGTCAATGCCCGTGTGTCAGCCGGCGTGTCAACGGCGTGCACAGCCGCCCTCTATTACCTGTTTCGCTGGTGGTCGTAGGCTATCGTGTATCTGAAAGAGGTGATAGAAGTAGCGGAAGAAACCGGTGCTCGTGAAAAAAAAACAATAAAAGAATAGAAAATACTGTAATGGAACGAATAAATACATAAAAGAAAAAGAACGCTAGGAAACCAAAGTGTTGTTTAGAGCTTCAAATTTAGCATTGTGAATAGAATTTAAAGCACCCTTTGAAACGTTTATGCCTATTGGTTGCAATCTTTTCAACCTATGGATAAGGTGTAATTCTCTGTATTTTCTTTCTCGTCCAGAACGGAAATTTGACTCTAAGGTGTAGAGCTTAAATTGGTCAAAGTTATGACCTGGTCGGTTGAAATGCTCGGCGATGGCTTTGAGAAGCATTTTAGCTGTGTCCGTGCGATTGACGTTTATTCTGACGTTCATTGATTGGCCAGTTCTCTAAGAAGCAATGTATCGGTCAAACGGGATCATCAATGAACGTTAGATTAAATGAACAAATATCAAAATTCTGCTGAAACGCGTTTTTGAGGAGTCTTGGAGTTCACGGGCAGCTGCTGTGACGCTAGATGAGACAAAGAACATTCTATAGAGATTCTGTGTTGATTATCGAATATTTACTGCAGCCATAAAATAGGCCGTATACCCTCTGCCACACATCAACGATGCTATTAATTGCCATTACGAAACCTACTACTTTCACATAGTAAACTCGCTGAGTTCATGAGCATGCATTGCTACTTCTGCATTGGCTTACGATCGGGCCGCAGGAAAATAGCGATGCAGCCTGTAGATATAAAGGGAAGGATGCTGGTTCAATGCGGCTTTTGTATACCTACTATTTGTGCCTTTTATGCGAAGGTACTATGTAGTTGATAGCAGCAATACGACAGGAGCACACGGCTAGTGAATACGGGGACGAAATGACGCTCCTTTACAGGTTTATTATACCCTTCGCAGCCCGGTTTAACACGGAACATGCTGTCTCATCTTCAAGCTTTCTGGCCCGGATCAGCATGAATAACGGTATTCTTGATTTGATTGGTTGCCCTTGTGGTGGTTAGGCTCATACCGATTTTGCATGTCGGGCGGGGGTGACGGAAGGACGGAAACACAAGTTTATCTTAACTAATTTTTCTGGTCCATGTTTCTGCCGCTGCCATTTGATTCGCCATTTTTTTGGTTTATGCTCTCCATTTCTGGTGTGTAGGGCTTTGGCTCCGTGCAATACGTGCGCAACAAATGGAGCCGAAAGGAAGCTGTGGCCTCCCGCAACGACGCCCTACCGACTCGTAAGCGCTTCATGAAGTGCTCAGAATTCGTTTGTAGCTACACTCACGGTGACTGATGCGGCTGCTGTGGGTCAATGCACAAAAGAGAATACCACGGCACACAGAAGGTGTCACGATGTTAAACGTCCAGAGCACCAAAAGCCAACACAACAAACGGATAGGTGATAGATCCCGAACTTTTTTCTTGATGGCAGACATAAGTCTGACTAGACAGGCTTACTGGCTTGACGCAAAACGTAGAAGTCAATGCCTCAATCCAGCTATTGTCCAAAAAAATAGTATTAAATGCTGAGTCGTCAAGTGGCACGCAAGAAGGGAATAACCCGATTGAAGAAATGACTTTTAGATTTGGAGACAGTGAAATTCCAAGCGACATCGAGTAAGTCGGAGCATCGCTTAGCGACATCGAATAACGCAGTACGAAGATTAATGTTGAAGTTAATGGTATTCTGGTATTCGAAAATGAAACCATCCTGACAAAGCCAAACAAAGTAGCCAAATCGATCAAGTTGTCAGAGTTAACTGCGAGTAACTTCAAAGCAGCTGCTTTGAACAGCAAAGTTCAAGGCAGCACGAACTCGAACAAATTTGATCTGTGAAAACATAACTGAAAAAATAAAAAGAAAACTACTCCGCCAGGTAAAGGAATTTGCAGGCGAAAATAATGATTCCTTCAGCTAGCACGCGAAGATGAAATTGTTCATTCGGTAAAAAAGAGAACGGATTTGTAAATTTAAATTGTTGCGCCGCTTTCCTCTGCAAAGTGCGCAGCATTTGTATTTTAGAATGATCTATTCATTTGTTTGCGTTGTTTTTTATGGACTAAGTGCACGTTTCTGAGAGTATAGTCAGAAACCAATGTTAGAAATGCCGCAACGGGGGCGCTATAACGTAAAACTATTCCAAACTTTTCTGTTCCAATTCTGTAATCAGCCCTCCGCGATTAGCCAAAAGCTTTTTTGGACCATCACCACTACATCTGTCTGTCACGCGACGTCACGAAAACCGCGATAGCTTCCCATCTGATATGACGTGTACACACGTCACGATTATGCATGATTTGACTGAACGAAAGAAAAATAGTTGTTTTGATTCCATGCCTTTTCGCCATTAGCCCTCGGCTATTGGTCAAATGTTCTCGGGGCTGCACCCACTTCATCTGTCTCTCACTAGACGTCACAAAACAACAAAAACTTACCGTGTCAACGTGACGTGTGCGCGTTAAAGATGCATTAATATGCCGAACAAAACTAAATTTTCCTCTGAATAGCCGCAGGCTGCCCCGTTCCGAAAGGAATAAAAGATGGCTGCCGCCAATCGCTCAGGCACTGGCTATTCGCACCTGCCGGAGAGCATGGGTTTATTTCCATATAATAAAGCTTTTTGCGTGGCTGCGTAACGTTTTCGAGCACTTTCCGCACGTTTACGACCTCGTTCTACAAACTCTTCTTTGCTGAGGATCCGTTTTAGTGTCATTCTTAAGCTTCAGTTGTCACCCCGCCGCAATTTTCGACCAGCCACCGCAAGCTAAGTAAGGGAAAGCAGACCAATCGCAGACGTCGCACCAGCCTCTTCATCCGGTTATCGATTTCCCATGCAGTGGCTCGGCCCCATCAAATCCCCCTCCACTTGAGAGGGCTCCTGGCCTCTTGTCAGCCAATTAGATAAAACAAGCCGCTCAGTGTTGGCAATGTTATTCGTTTTTCAAAGAGCGTTTGATTGGTCTGTTCCGACAACCCTGCGGGTGACCGCCCGATGCTTGCGTCAGCAGTTACGCAAATTTGACGTCAGGAAATTGTAATAAAAACACATTGGAATACTTTTGCGTTATAGGACCCCGGCATACGCTTTATACTTATATCTGGCGAAAACAACTGAGATTAATTGACAGTTTGCTTTTTCTAACTAGACGGGCGCATTAATATACTCACGTTCGCGAAAACGTGGTTTGTTTCGGAAGAATATTGTTATACCTCTCCTATCTACAAGCATTCTTAATTGAACCGCCGTGAGGAACTTGACAGTTAAGTGTCAATTTTAGCTTATATGAGTAATTTAAATAATTATGAACTCGTATCGTAATTTTACCGCATTGATGCTCGCTATGAAGCTGTTGTTAAATGCAATGTCATCTTTGTAACCGACCGCCATAATCGGGTCGCAGAAACATAAGATGGCGAAATACTTGCAGTTTTTGTTAATCTTGAATTCACCTTTAGAAATAATCAACACAGATAGACATCAAACAGTCATTGGAAATGTTTCGTTATATAGATGATTTCGCATAGTAACCTGTATTTAGAAATAAAATCACGGTGAGATGTTCATCTTTCTCCGGACTTAATCATACCACCTGCGGTATTTTCTCCGACTTGTGACAATGTGTTGGACTTGTGAATAACTACTTATGACATGTCTCTTGTGAAGTAGTGTTCACATTTACGCAATTTCTGATCACTTCCTCGTTGTCGTATCGATTCCTGTGTGGATGTGCTTTCCAGGACAAATATTTCCAACATAAACTAGCAACATGTAAAGGCTGTGGTGAATTTTGGCTTGAGAAACAATTTACGGTTTCTTACGTCCGATAATGGAAGTTTGTGCTATGTTCATACCTGGAAGGGTTCAGAAAAGACAACGGCGGCGATAAAAAACAAATTCGCATTTGTCGACCTAAAGGTTAGTAATGGTCGACCTAAAGCCGTCACACGCGCCGTAGTTGCTCAGTGGCTATGGTGCTGAGCTGCTCAGCACGAGGGCGCGGGATCCAATTGTGCAGAAGTGTTGTGTAGAAGTGTTGTGTAGAAGTGTTGTGTAGAAGAGTTGTGCAGAAGTCTAGTACAGAAAAACCAAATGAAAGTTTCAACAAACAAATTATCGGGCTAAAGAATGCAGGATGCGAAAAACATATGCTGTGCAGATCAGCACATATGTTGCTTTGTTATTTGCGCGATGGCTTTCCGTAGGAGCATAATAAAGATGAGAATAACAGCAGGAAAAAAATTCGGGCACAACCATTCATATGGTGGCGCATTAACCAGCGAAGCTGTTGACGGCACACCAAGCAACTATGCCCAAACTCTGCGTCCAGAAGGATTCTCTTGGATGTTGAATTCGCCCCGGTCAAACTAGAAGGAGGTGTGCACTCACGCTTCTGCCGCTTGGACGCAGACTCGAACGACCTAGCCTAACGGTTACAAGCGGCTTCCAGTGCGCGATCTTTATCGGTAGCTTTCACTCGACGGCGACGATTAGACTCTCGCATCTGCTCTCGCTGACGTTCTTCAAGAAAGCAAAGTCACTGGCCGCATTCTCCGCTTTCGCACGGGCACTTTGTCGTTGCTGATAGCCGCGTCTCTGCTGTCGACGGCTCTCCTCGTATTCGGCTTCTTCTTCGGCCGTGCGCACAATACTCGGTCTTCCCCTTTCCCCATTTCTGTTGGAGTTGCAGCTTTTGGAATTGTATAATTCTGCAATGCACAACGCGCTTCTCACACACCGCGGCGGCGGCCGCGGCGCACATCGCGGTGTCTTCCCTCCACAAGTACGGTGCCGTTGTATTCAGGGCCGACGGTAGCAGACGCGGCCGGCAGCAACAACGGCCAGCGCGGTTGCACTCGCCGATTGCGCAGGTGTGGCGCGAAGGTGAAATCACGTGTCTTTTCTTTTTGCTGTGCCATAATATAGCTTGTTAAATTTTCCGTTCACTTTACAGACGTTAGCCATCCCCAAATCCCCTTGAGAGACCCCGCCACGACTCATTCATACAGGTCCGTCAGGTAAACAGCTTCGATGTAAAAATATCTTTTCCATGAGTATGCCTGATGGCGCATAAGCTTAAAAACGTGGGTAGCAGGCGCTGTCTAGAAGTAGTTATTTAGGCACCTAACAATATCGGCAACATATTTGCTGCATTGGATGGCGGTCTCCCATCAACACAAAAAAAAGAGATTTGTGTGCATGCTTAAGGATGCGTGGCCCTTGTGTTGTGTGGTTCACCTGTTGTACATGGCCTGCCCCTATCTTGTGGAAGAGCATACATTTGCCAAATGGATCCGTGTGTGAACACAAGACACTTGGAACACAGAAGGTCAACTGCGGCAAAGATTATATTCTCACATTAAAGGACATCGTTTACAATGTAGGTGCTTGCTGCTTTTCAGGGACACCACTGTTCTTTTTTATCACAAGGATCACCTGACCAGGAAAATAATAAAATGTTTCCACATTAACGAAAGAAATAGGGCTGTATGAGTAAACAATCTGTTCTGCGGCTTTGTGAGAAGGCCTCTTTTAAATAACAGTAGCATAAGTTTATGCTTGATAAAAATAAATGCGAGAATATTTCAGCAATTTTTTATATGTAGCCTCTATTTGACACCCGAGACAGCGTGGTGATAAAAATGTGAAGTTTGTTCTTGAATAAAGTACTTGCAAGTTTTTCACTACGTTCTGTCCTTTTCAGTGCGCTGCTTCATCTACTGGGTATGATGATTAGTGAGGAACTCGACACGTTTCCCGCATTACTCTTATCGGCTCATTATTGCTACAACATTGTCGACATTTTGAGATTGTTTTGCAGGTGCCTCGTGGTATTATATGTGTAACCAAAAGTAATATAAATGCAGATACGGCTTTTGCCATGTTTTTACGAGTAGATATCAAGCCTATTATGCATATTTTTCGTTTAGAAAGTTTAAACACTCAAGGAAATGACGCCATCCGTGCATAAAGAAGAACATATGTAGGCCATTAAATAAAATAAGTTGTACAGTTCATTCATACAACCTAAATTTATGAACGAACTTAGAACATTTAAGGATTACTAGAATTACGTTCCAAACAGTGATGTTTCCTAAAGAAACAGTATCACTTTATTGTGTTTAAATCATCGACAGGCCACCCGATATAATTCCCAAGGCGATTGCCTCGTTAACTAGGGCCACGCTGTAAATACGTCTACACTATTCAAACACGTCGTTGAACTAACGGAGTTCATCTTGCTAATGCTTTTATGGTGTATTTCTGTGTCGTAGTCAACGTGATATATTGTCATCCACCCATACATCAACGCCGCAAGTAGTTATTCGAAACACTTCAGGGGTGGCAGTTATTAGACTTGAGGAGTGCTACAAAAGAGGAATGTATTGCATATATGCCGGTAAGTAATATCATAGCTATTGATGCATATGGTAGTCAAGCAGCATCAGTGAAAAATTTTATTGGAAGAATTTCCACTTGCACGGAGTACGTGCTTAATATATGTTTGTCAGGTATCTTCCAGCGTAGTAGGTAAATGGCTAAGCTTAAAATAATATTTCAAAAAGACAAAAAGAATAATAACTCGAGTTACCACCCTGTGTCAGTGCCACATGTTTGGCCAAAAGGCACGGTCAAAATGACTCTAACACAGATCTCTTTATTCAATCATTCGTTTGTTGTCCTACCTTCGCGGAATATGGTTTTCACGACGTCGATATAGTTATACCTTCTGACCAAAAAAGAATATATATTACGAGGAATTGGGGAGAAACAAATGATACTAGGAATTTTCACGTTTTTTTAAGGCATTCGATCTAATTATTCATAACGTTTTAAATAATAGCATAGATAGTCACCGTATTGAAGGCGCAGCCCTTCCTCTCTTGAAGCATTACATGACACATGGGCGTCACTTCGTAATTTTAGCACGATTCTGAGGTAAAACTGGCAGAAACGGGCGTTGCGCCGGGTGAGCATATAGTGTTTGTATATTTTCATAATATACATGCATGAAACAGCCAATATTAATTAAATTACGGCCAGTATATATATATATATGTACTGATTCGAATATTTAAGCAGACTCTCTGTTTTTTTTATTTCCCAAATGTCAGCAACGATTGCAGAGATACGTACATGTCCGGTAAACATTTCTCTTCAGCTTAACGTAGAAAAAACACAGGGAGTATAGTTTCATCCCCGTAGCCAACATTTTCGACTATTCCACATTTCAGCAATACCGTAAAAATGTACCATTATTCAAATTACTTGGCGTATATTTTTCCGAAACTACGACAAAAAACTGCCACATAGATAATTTGTATACTGTCTAGAGCCATAGTAACTATTCGTCGCCAGGGTAATCATCTTCCAAGAATCATTATATCAGTCCATATAAATTAGTATTTTTTGCGATAGCAATTATATGGACATTGAAGGAGCATTTCTACCGTGAGCGTCGCCGTCGCCGTGCAGTTCTGGCAATGAAAAGGTCGCCGCACGCCGACTGCTGCACACTGAAGTGAAAGAGTGCGATGGTGAGCCTTCGAAAACGGCTTCATGTAGCGTGTGCGAGAGAGGAAGGCAGGCCGGAATCACGCCCTCTCGTGTCGCGCGAGGCACAGGGGTGAGGCGAGGCATCGGGGGGCGTCCTAAAAGAAGTGCTCCGCTTTTCGTAATTTGTGATCTTTAATTTCATAATTTGCCATTTTTTTGCACTTTGACTCAATTAGGCTGTTAGATCTGCAGTCCATCCTCTTTCCCCGCGAAGTGCTGTATATTTGCTTCTATTTTGTTCCTGGGTGTGTTTCCTACAATATTTATAGATTACTTTTCAACATTAGTGACCCTAATAGTACTTTCTGCCACGTCAGAAATATAAAAGTTGCCGCACGTATACTGAGCAGCTACAGCGTCTACATACGCATGCTTAGTGCACCTGTAGTTGGAGCCCTGGCATGCGGCCTTTCACTCATCACTCAGCTTCTTTCTCCCTACAGTCATGTGCACATTCCTCTGCGTCATTAAAGACCTCTGCTACGCTGTGTATTCAATATCCCTCTCTCCCACAATGGCATTCCCTTGTATATATGTGCCGGAAGGTGGGCACTTTTTCAGTACACGAAGAAGTCGCTTTTCGATGCACTGAAAGGCACTCAAGAGCAGGTAAGACTTCTTCCTTGCACTGCGGGTGGTTTATTCTTTAGCTGGGATAAATAACAACGGTAACTTTGCCACAATATGGCCACACGGCCCAGCTAAAGCTATGAGTAGGCTGAGCTGTACAGAAGCTGATAGAAAAGTTTCAGGACATCCATATTATTGTGAGGATCGGCCTGTTGAACATCATGTTTAAGCTGTCTCTCTGTTTCACCAAAAAGAAGCAATGCAACTGATTGAGGAATGTTGGAGTCGGTTGAGAGATATGCTCCATAATGCAGATGTTTCCCTCACGCGTTGACACGGGAACCTTCCAATGAACATTAGCCGTAACTTTCAAACTTGATGCTAAAGCACAATAAAAAATTTTGTAAACCTCTATCAGAGCTAAGGCACTAAGACCTTGATATGATATGATATGAATTTGTTATGATATTCCGAAAGCTCTGTTAATAGCTTTCTCTGCTGTCATTTGGTATTTTTCTATAAAACTGACAAAATAATCATATGCAGCAATCCTAAAATTCAGATTCTGCACCTGATCTGAAGGAGTTCGCGTTTGGGCTTGGTTACGTTATAAACGATATTCTTACATCCAACCCCAGAGCACCGATGAGAGCGGTTCCGTGCCCTTCACATTGTATTCGCTCTATCTATGCTGTTTTTGCTCAACGCGCGGTGCTGCAGCCAGCCAAAGAGCACATAAAAATTCCTAGCTTTATTCAAGAAAAATCGCCTTTCTACAGTTAGCCTTCAATTAGCAAGCGCAACACATGAAACAATGGGCACAGCAGAGCTATTTGTTAGTTTGCCGCCATCTTCCATGTTTGCAAGGTAATAAAGGTGTAAATTTTTCCACCACGTAGAAGAACTCTTTAATGGTCGCCTTTTCTTTCGGTGGAAAGGCAGATCGTTTCCTTACTAACCGCAGTTCTTCAGTGACTATCTCGTTAAGCTGGTGAGCATGGTGTCATTGAATAACTTCCTGGCCGTGGGAGCCGTATCGTGAAGAAAGCCTCATGCGAGAGAGCTCATATAGTTCGATCTAATAAACATTGATGAAACCGGAGTTGTGAATACTATTGCTGTAGACGATCCAGACGCGATCACATCGACGGCCTACTCCCCGCTCTTTCTTACATTACAAGGGGTAGTCATCGACGCTCGCAGGTGTGAACACTCGACGCGACTACCCATGCCCAATCAAACCACCAGATCATTGCTGGAATCAGAACCGAGCAAGCTGTAGCCGAGGCAGGCCTCCTGTCCCACTACTGCTGCGCAGAATCCTTGGATGATGCAACGGAGAGCATAAAAGCGTGCTTCACATTTCGCCAGAGCCATTGCTGTGGGCGATCCAGGCACAATCACATCGATGGCCAACTCACCTTACTTTTGCGCATTACAGGTGTGCAAAACAACTTCATTACCTAAATGTTAGCTTCGTGCCTGACTCGTTCTCCAGCTATGGGCGATGATGGATCTGATGCGGGTACCAAAAATACTGGCGAAACAGTATTCGAAAGAAGGCCCACGACAGTGAAAGAACTTGCTGCCTTGTTTTTGAAGCTGAGTACTCAGATTGATAACATGGGTAAGAACGTAAGCAGTGAGCTTGTTTCCCTTAAGAAGTCTACAGATTTTATGAGCGAAAGCTTCGATGAGTTTAAGAAAGAGCTTGGTAATGTGCAGAGGGAATTAGGCAAAGTGAATTCGGAACAAAGACGACTTAAAAGTGAGAACAGCCGCCTCAGTAAAGAGTTACCGGCTACTAAACATGAACCGATGGAACTGCAGCAATACAGTTGCAGAAGAAATCTTGAAGTGAAAGGTATCCCCAGAGTGCCTAAGGAGTCACTGTCGGCAGTTGTTACCACCCTGGCAGCAAAGGTTGCTGCGCAGGTGACAATGGCTGATATTGATGTCGTACACCGCGTTCCAACAAAAAACAAAAATCAACCAAACATTATTATCAAATTAAAGTCCTGCGCACCCCGTGACAACTTGCTTCAATCTGAAAAAAAAGAAGCCCGTCTTACTGCAGCCGATTTTCACCTGACAGAACGTACACAGGGTTCATAAATGAGCACTTGTGCACTAAGTACAAACTTTTGCTCGCAATGGCGATTGACGCAAAAAGCAACACAACTGGAAGTATGCTTGGGTATCAAGAAGACGAATATTAATGAGGAAAGCGGAGAATTCCGATGTCCTCCACATCTTCATGGAGGCTGACCTAGACCGTGTGGCATAATATCCGCAATATCCTGACGACATCTTCTGTAGATAACTTAACAGATTACATAGACCACACTCACTGCTTCAATGAAATGTGAGAAGCTTAGAAAAAGTTTTTAATGCTCTTCTGACGCTGGTGGCACAGTAGATACCACGTATTACGTCATAGGAGTCACGGAAACTTAGCTAAAGCCTTGTGAAAGTTACAACATTCAAAATCACGTTTTTCTCCCGTGTCCTAGAATGGCTGCAAACAGGGGAGGAGGGGTCGCATTCTATTTTGAAAGCTTACTCGGGTGCAGGCTTTATTCTTCTTTGAATGGACCTACTAGCGGACACTCACTCATGAAACGCAAAAATTGCACTTCAGTTGACTCAACAGCATGATTTTTATATAATAGCGGCAGTGATGACAGAAACTTCGGTCAGGTTGAGTGAATTGTTGTTCATTTAGCTTTAGCGTGGTGTCAGACATCGGTAGATGCACAGGAGGGCATGTGGTTTTATGATTGCGTCCCAGTAATATCAAGTGCGGCGTTATCTTTAACCCCTAGAGCTTCTTTAATCCGCCGGACTTTCGGCAGCGTATGTAAAACTTTTTCAACCAGTCGTTATCATCATGTGAAATTTTCACTTCCACAAGAGCGCGCAGTCAATTTCAGAGAGACCTTTAGCAAGAATTTACTAGCAGCGTAATCTATGACCTAAGAAATACCGCCTGTGAAAATGCCATTTTTAAAGACCTTGCAATATTGTGCAACACGGCGCATTACTGCCCAGTACTGTATAAGTACTCTACGAAGCATGTGACAGTTTAATGTCAGTCAAAGGCCCATGATCAGACCACCTTTGAGTAATAGAGTAATCAACTGTGACGAGGCTTGTGCATGCTCTGCAACTTCACAACCACTATTTCGAGAGTGGAAGCAATGAAGTTAAAAAGTTCTTGGTGCAGTACACAAAACGAAATGTTGCCTGTCACGCACGTGCCTACCTTTAACCACATTTATGAAGCCATGGTTGTATTGCATAGCATGGGAATCACCATGGCTAATACTGATGTCAACAAATCCACATGACAATCTTTGGGTGGTCTAATTTGCAGAAGATGGTAACAAGACTCCAGGCGCATATTTCTTATATTTCAAGTTTTTTACTCTCAATTATTTCACTGGAAATAAGAAATTATTACTTCTGTTCATGTTTGTTGAGGCAGCCTGTTTGAAATTCTACATAATCATTATCAAAAACTCTGCGAGCAATAAGGTCGGCTTTACTTCCATTAAAACACCCATGAACATGATACAGTCTAATATACCATGGCATGCGTTGCGACTAGTACGCCTTGAAATATAACGGTGAAACATAAAAGCACCAAAAATGAGACGCATCTCTAGTGGTAAAGAAAGAGATAACAAAGGCAAGGAACACAAGAATCTCCAGAACAATAGATCAGAGTCTTGGGAGCACCTACCACTACTGTAGTACCAAGTCAGGCAGGACACACCCCTGGCGCCTGCCTATGTTTTCTCAATCTTCGAGAGGTGCACTGAAACATGACGAAACGCACGTATAATGTGCAGGTATTAATAGATTAAAACGTGTCCATGGTTTCGCAACCTTGCATGATGGCGCAAACTATTGGTCTGTGCATGGTGAAGTAAGAACCGTGCTTAGGGGTCAATGTTTACAACTTCTCTAGGGAACACGGGTTGGACATGTCCTTCTAATTGCGACGTAGGTGTCGCTTCGACGAACATTGTCAAGCAGTCAAAAAACGCTGCGGTTCTGGTACTGCTGAAAGACCCCAAAAATTTCCAGCCAAATGTATCTGTGTGCTACATATGTACCGCGTAACTTTAGGAAACAGGTAGAGCAATGTGGTGCAGAGGACAAACGGGTATAACCAATATTCTAGTTTGGGTTAAAGTGAAAAAATGGAGCCGCGCTAGCAATGTAATGTTTAGGGCAGCTAACTTGTGGACCATTAGAGTGGCATAATATGTGTGGAGGAAAGGGAAGCGTAGTTAAGGACGGCACAAAATTAGGTATGTTGATGAAATTAGGAAGTAGTATCGCCACTCAGCTTCAGCTGAAGCGGGACAGGGGTATTTGGAGATTGCCACGAGATGCCTTCATCCTGCAGTAGACACAAAAATATGCTGCATCTCCTCCTCCTGATGATTATTATGACGATGCATCGCTTGTCAGTATGCCCATGCTTCATAAGTCAAGTGAGTGATCTAAGAACACATTAGCGTACAAACTTTCATCAAAAGTCACAGTCGACCACGGCCGATTCATGAGAGTTCAGGGTGCATAAAAGCACGGGATATATGGCAGTAATGTGGCAATATAGAAGCCCATACAAGACTCCTTACATTGTTTATTGTTTACATTCTTCTTACATTGCTTACATTGTTAATTTTATAAGTCTAGAATGTGCCGCTTGCGGTCATTGCGCACCTGCAGAGTCAGTAGTCGTTAAAAAGGGCCAGCGGTTAGAAACATCTACCAAAGTGTGAGAAGAAGGTAGGAAAGCTTCGCATAAAAAGGCTATGTGAACATTGACATCATCTCCGTTAGGCGCTGGTAACAGAACAATTAAAGCATTGAAAGCGTGACGTATTCTAAAGATGGAAAACCCGCAACTATTTTCGATTGGCTGATGTAGCACGTTTATAGGTACCGAACCGGAAGCATTATTTTGTTTGTACAATCAGTGACTTGACTTACCTTATGCAATGACCACGTGTGATACCTCACTGAATATTGTTCCGGTATAGTAGTCGCAAGGTAATAGCGAAACCTTCAACTTTATGTCATCAGTATCGTTCCGTCATATCTGTTGTCAATATTATGAACCACCATTATTCCACAGGCAGCTACAAGATGCAGCACAATGTTATTGTATTTTTCTTCTGGGCGACGCTCCTGGAAGGTATGTATGGCAGTACAGGCAATGTGAATATACGTATGCACACGTTCCATCAATAAACTTAGGCTAAATAAAAATCAGATCAATAGCATTGAAGTGTTAGAAACCCATTAAAAACAACCTTTCAAAAACGCCGTTGGCGGAACTTGGCTACTGAAAATTGGTGCGCTATATCGGCTGGCTGACGAAAACTGGGAGTGCGGGGCTGTACGTACCAAAACCACAATCGGATTATGAAGCATGACGTAGTGGCGGACTCCGGATTAATCTACGCGGTGTTCTTTAACGTGTCCCAAAATCTTAATGCACGTGCGTTTTCTAATTCGCTGCTGTCGCAATGCGGCTGCAGTGGTCGGGATCAAAAGTCTTGGGTTGAATATGTGGCGTCGTACGAAGCAGAACATGTTGGACGGGATATACATAAGGACGTCTTATAATTTCAAGGGTGGCAACATGTGTGGTGCAACCACAAATTCGAGTGAACCAGGAACATCTCCACATATATTCATGGTGCAAAGCTTGCCGAGTTCTTTTTGCGAGGTCGCCCATATTCGGCATATGAAAACAATGAAAATGGTGTCACGCAATGTTGAAGAGATCGTTATAAAATTAGAGCAATTCGGATTGAAAGTTTCATTGTTGTTTTTGACAATATCACCGTGAACAGAAAAAGCAGTGGCAATGTTTTCAGAGCCACACAAGCTTCAGGTTGTACACCGCCACCCTGCAAATCAATCACGACCACTGTTCTACGTGGTGGAGGCTGAACATCTTTAACGCATTCTCAATAATTCGATTAAACAGGATCATCTGGGTGTTTGCCTTTTTGTCCACACTTTGACCTACATTCTTACAGTGTTAATCCTGAGCGGACCATGACAGCTTCATTTGCAGACCTTCACGAGCTCCACATGCAGGATTCGTTAAATTTTCTTTTTAATTCTTAATGTATGTCAATTTTTCTTTAATTTAGGAAACCGTTGAGTTCCTAATGCGAGTAATTTGGAACGTCAGAAGATTAAGCTAGCTCTGCAAGTTTTTAGCACACAGGTTTTTGAGGCTCTTCCAACTCACTGCAACTAAGGATTTATCTATCATGCGCAGGGAACGGCAGACATCATCAGAATAATAATTATGTGGTGGAGTATAGTTACCATAAGGACTACAAACAAATGTTTTCATCGCCGAAGTATCCTTGAAGAGCCAATTTCCTGTGCAGATTATAACCCTAAGCTTGAATTTCTCAGTTCATTTGTTACGTGACTTGACTTGTGGGAATTTTATAGATACCACAATGGTGTGTGCATTAAATAAAGAAACGCTTACTGCATTGAGGTTGTCTGCATATTCAGTTTCAGGATTTGCAAAGCACTTTATTGGAGAGCTTGGGCAAAAGAATGTTCTTCTAGGGAAAACTCAGACGGACTCTCTCGAAGTTTGGCCTGCGCAGGCAGATGGCAGGTGGTAACTACCATACATCTGTCCACCAGCTTTATGAAACTGAGGAGAAGAAGCGGTTTCAGAATACTCTCCCAGTGATAAGTTCAAATGCTTTCACGAGCATTAAAAGAAAATTCAGTTTAAGTGCGAAAACTACGATCTGCTTATGAGGCACGGCGTAGAAGGGGACTCGAGTTCTTCAACGTCTTAAATTTAGGAAACCCATCTAAGCCCCCATCAAGATGCGGCCGCCGTGGCCGGGATTCGATACCCCGACCTCTTCCTCAGCAGACCAACAACATAGTCACTAAGCAACCACAGCGCGTGCCTTCGGAGACATTAAAGAGGCAAATATTGCAAATGATGCCAGCACCTCTTATACCTTAACTATGAAAAACGCAGACCTCAACGGACTAAATGCGCAGGTGCCTGTCATTGCATACATTGCTGCTTACTGTGCGTACACTGGACTTAAAGAAGAAACAAAATGCGACAGTTGCAAAGTCAGCTTACGTGTACCAAGATGCGATACTGAGATGAAGTCAGACATGCGTCCACTAGTCTTTCGATTACATCGTGGTGGTTTAAAGTTTCATTCTGTTTCCATGACCAGTAGTGCCACGTATGCGCATGTTATAGTGAGCAAGCTTGTAGTGTTGAACAGTTCCAATAAATTATTCCAAAAATGCAAACAAAGCAAATCCTCAGACACTTAACAATTCAAGCGCTTCCAAAGTTTGAAGAGTTGAAGACTTGTTTAAATGGTCACAAGCGTGACACACGCATGCAACCATTTGGTTGCAAATTATGCTAGAAATATTCTGGTGAATAACATGTGCAAACGACTGAACGCCGTGATGGTGTGTGTTCCCCTTCTCCTTCATCTTTTCGCGCTGTTCTCGTGTAGAGTACGCCCAGAATAACCCAAGCCGCCAAGGCGTTGCAACGGAACGATGTATATTGCACTGTAAAGGAAGAGAATGGCAAAAAAGTGAAAGGCCAGCGTACTTGAGAAATAATTGTTTTTACGATGTGGTTCCTGTTGTTGTATTCGTCTGCTATACTATGTTTCATGTTTTATATGACAGGCTTCACTTCTCATTCAACTTAACAATACTTTGTAAAATATGTGCAGTGTTGCACCCTCGCTTTGCACCTTCAGAATTTTTTTTATTCCTTGTATTGCCTTGTTTATTGTGCTCTGTGTTAAAGTGCTCCGCAACGGCAATATGGAATGCACTGCTTTTCGCTTAATAGATCATCAGATATTTTCCTACGCAATAAAAATTTGTTTTTAACATCGATCTTGCCGCTCTTGTGAGAAACTGTGAAAACTGAAAGCTTCACAGCTTCCACAAACGCAAATGTTATTTCATAATGCGTCGGTCTTCGTTTCATTATAAAAAAAAGTAATGTGTTTAGATGCTGCTGATTTGCGATCTGCGAAACACGGCGAGTTTCCGCTGGAGCCTGAGCTGCACGTTCGGCGAAGGCCGCCAAACCGTCCGAGCGAGCCAAGCGGGAGGGTGCCGGCGAGTAGTGACGTACTCAAGGTAATCTCACGTGACACGCAGGACTGAAAATCTATCTAGAGGGTGTTGACATTAGATTCCAAGGTGGGTTAATGTAAAACACAGCCAAGGATTCGACCGTCACAAATTTTCAGGTAACTTGTTTTTATGGAGGCCAACACTGAAAGAAAGCCTGTAAATAAATTGTCCTCGCTGCTGGAGGTCAAAAAAGTACAAAAATAAATTTTAGAATTAGAATTTTTATTTTTATTTTTGCTTTTTAATTTGCGATTATTCAGGCTATCACATACTGAATCTAAGTAAAATTGTATCAGATATGGTGCAAGTTGTGAAGAATAAAAAAAAAAACAGTGAGTACTTACAAGCCATAAAGACCTCCAAATTGAAATAGCGTGCGTTCTTCTCAATTTTGTTTTATATTAACGCTCTAAAATTTGTTCAAAAATTAATTACTACATTCTGTCTTATAGCATACCAATTTCGAACACTACGTGTGCTTGGGACCAAGGTGAAGTGTAATTGGTGTAAGCGTTTGATGTATCTGCTGTATATTGTAAGGAATATGTGGCCCACTATTTCTTCCTTAGTTAAGCAACATACACTAGCGCAAAATTGTCTACAGAGTTGTCACTACGAATCCGCATGTACGTTCGTGGTAATGACGTTCGTAAATGTGGAATGCTCGGGGCCGCTGCATCGTTGCAGCAGCACACGTGCGTGAGTGCAAACCCCTCGAAAAAAGTGGGATTATGCCTCCATGTCTTCTGCTGCCCTCCAATTAATAATAGCACAATACACAATTTAGACACCTGTGCATGAAGCAACACACACACATTATATATATATATATATATATATATATATGAGCCAACCAACACTGACACCAAGGACAACATACGTAAACTTACTTGTGCCTAATAAATGAAACAAAGAAATGATAAATAAATGGAAAGGAAAGTGGATGAAAAAGCAACCTCGCGCAAGTGGGGAACGATCCCACAACCTTCGCATTTCGTAGGCGATGCTCTACCAATCGAGCGACCACGGCGCCGTTTCGCCATCCACTTTGGTGGGTATTTATGTTGCCTAGTAGAACCTTAGGAGTCTTAGCCAACGCCACCACTCGCAGAAGGTTGTGGGATCATTCCCCACCTGCGGCAAGTGGTTTTTTCATCATCCACTTTCATTTCCATCAACTTATCGTTTATTTATTTCATTTATTAAGCACAAGTAATTTTCCCTATGCTGTCCTTGGTGGCAATGTTTGTTGGCGTATTATGGTATGTGTATGAGTATGACTAATAAAAATCGGGACCCTCGGTTAACCCCCTTTCTTCTCTTAGATAGATAGATAGATAGATAGATAGATAGATAGATAGATAGATAGATAGATAGATAGATAGATAGATAGATAGATAGATAGATAGATAGATAGATAGATAGATAGATAGATAGATAGATAGATAGATAGATAGATAGATAGATAGATAGATAGATAGATAGATAGATAGATAGATAGATAGATAGATAGATAGATAGATAGATAGATAGATAGATAGATAGATAGAAGCAACTTACTCTTGAATCTATTTCTGTCCGCAGGACGAATGGGCCGTGTCCTATTTGATACTGATCCCGCCATTGATGAATGCCAACAGGCACCAGAACAAAAGGACGATTGTCCTGGAGTTGCTAAACTGATGTGGTACTTCAAGCAAAGCGAGGGGAAATGCGTCCTTTCCACTAATCTTGTGTGCGTTGACGTGATCAACGCTTTCCCAGATGAAGAAACCTGCAAAGAAACCTGCGATCCGGGTAACGGACCTCTTTTACTTGAAGAAGATAGGCAGATTGGCGAGCTGGTAGTTTTCCATATTGCTTAAAAAACAGCGCGAATATGTACATTGGACAATAGATTAGGGGATGGCATACATACGGCGCTCACCTTTAGTAACTTCATTTGCCAACATACCTTCAGTAAACAGGCTACATTCTTTAAATACAAAGTACCGGGGTTCTAACATGGAATTTACGAATCTTACGGAATATTCTGGAATCTTTTCACATCATTATTGTCGTTTCTAGGACAGGGATCACCAAAATCGACGACAGCAAGCTCTTTGCAGAGATTATATGTGCCTAATCAGAAATTTGAGAGCTCGAGCGCTGTGTAATTAATTTCTCATTTACGCGAAACATATTGAGTCCACCATGCCAAACTATTCCAGCTAACGTCAGCCATGGTTTAAGAGTATGCCTATGCACTGTAGGTAAAAACGAGGTGAAACATATTGTTGACGACTGTCTAGAGCAAGACGCGCTATCTTTCGTATTCTGCTTAACTGTATAATTGGTAAAGGATAACTTCATGAATATGACCATTAGTTTAGAACTTTCAATGAGAAAGATGTAGAGCTTACTCTAAAGCATCTAATTCAGAGCTTTCTAACTTCCTACTCGTTACATAATCATTTCTTCTGCATCCTAGAGAAAGCCCTGAAATATGAAAAAAAAAGACAACATGCAAGTTTCCGCGCCACGAATGCATTGATGTGAAAAGCGCCGCGCATGAGCAAACAGCGCATTTTGCCACGTGTACTGCCTGGAAAAAGAAATGGGCATGGGCAGGACACGTAATGAGGAGGGAAGATAACCGATGGTCATTAAGAGTTACGGAATGGGTTCCAATGGAAGGGAAGCGTAGCAGAGGGCGGCAGAAAGTTAGGTGGGCGGACGAGATTAAGAAGTTTGCAGGGACAACATGGCCACAATTAGTACATGACCGGGGTAGTTGGAGAAGTATGGGAGAGGCCTTTGCCCTGCAGTGGGCATAACCAGGCTGATGATGATGATGATGACTGCCTGGTCTGCCTATCGCTGTCATGAATCGCCATGAGACTGAGCCTATCACTCGCATGAATCCCACAGCCAGCGCCTGCGTCATGACCTTGTCATATGTTACGCTGCAGCATACAAACAGGGTCCATCAATTCACGGAGTTTCTTACAATAATTAACGCATTTTAGCTGGTCATGAAACTTCCGCGTTTCGCTATGGGAGAGCTTCACATAGACCCTGCATTGGACGCGTCGCGGTGCTGGCGCAAGTTATTGCGCAAAGGTGCACCGCCTGTATCGGCGTGTGATAATTCTCGACACAGCGTGCAAATCGCCACCCGGTTGCTGCACAGTGTTCTGATACTTCAGCTCCGTCAATTTCGACAGTACAAGAGCTTGCTTTATTTCCAATTTCAACTGCGTTGGCAACAGAGCCTAAACTCATAGTTCTGATTTTACACTTGGATCACTCCATCGCTAGAAAATGAGTACAGACAAAGTTGACGTTGCATAATTATGTAATTGCGCGTAAAAGAACCTGCGTCTCGAACAAACAAAGGTAACCTATTGATAACTAATAATTACGACTTTATTGATCTATGCTAAGTATTACTCAATTATTGCTTGATCACCGCTAATTACTAATGCATGAATTCCTAACCTGATTAACATATAATTACTAAACTAATTATTATACTTATAACTAACTGATCAATGTTACTAACTAATCTAACAACATTAAATAAACTGAATAGTAAGTAACCTAACAAACTACAGCTGCCAAATAAGCTAACGAAATATATAAGTTAACTTAGAAAGCTAATTCACGAATCAAACTAACAAACTTAACCAAATGAATGACTCAGTTATCTAACTGAAATAACAAAATTATTCTCTAGCACCCTACTTAACTGTATTGATTAGGCAAGAATAATTACCTTACTAACTAATTTACTAATAATAACAATCACACTGGACTACCTAACCGGGTATAAATGATTTATTCAACTAACTAGACAAAGTGCAAATAGAGACCGCCGAACGAGACACTTTGCTCAAGGAAGACGGCTAGAGGGAAGGGGGCGACGTCAATTATAGAACGGTGCCGTGTATAATTTAAACACAAACGCATCGCACAATAAATTTTTTCGCCAAACAAACATCCGCGGTAAATTACCTCATCGAGCCAATGGAAGTGCCTTCCGACCAGCGCTGTTGCGGCCAGAAAATTGTCCACGTCTACCGGCCCAAGCAGTGCCATGACCCCCCTGTCTTTCTCCTGTCCTTAGGTCGCCGGGTTGGCTACTCTTTCGGTGGGGAGTGATTGTACTGAAGGCACTGGGTAGTGGGCATGGCCCTGGTGAAAGAAAAGACGACGAGAAGCGCTTGCTTCCCGTTTCGATATAGCACTGACCTATTTCAGCCTACCGCTACAAACCTAGAATTAGTGCTGCTAGGCAAACTCCCCCATTGCAATATCTATAGAAGTAATGTTCACTGTTCATGTAGACCGAGAGATATTCAGTGCCATGCCTCGTGTGTCGTTTGTACTAAAGGCAAATCGATCAAAAACTTCCAAAACCAATTGCACTTGATGCTGCGCCAGCGAAATTGCATTCCCAGCCTTCACATTCTGTTTGTAACTAACTTTCACGTGAACTAATTTCTCTGATAATCAGCTTTCTCACTACTTGGAAGGATGCCTACTAAATACTGCGACCTACTATTCCAGCAGGTTATATCTCAGGGTATACAAGCAGGTGGGTTGGTTCTGCTCATTGGTCCGGTTATTTCTGATGCATTTAATATGTGTACAGGCACCACTACATAGAAGCGAGGACGACTTTTGTGAGTCGGGTGCGAATACACAGTGTTCAAAATATAATTTTTTGCGAAAATGGACATCATTTATCCGCCGAGTTCATTGCTGCATGTGATTTGTACGATCACCTTTATTCCTCTTTTTTCGAGTTACAAAATAATGCCCTTACGATCATCTTTAGTCATGTTCCTTTGAATTACAAAATAATCTCCTCGTTGTACCCTCGCAAGCTTTCCGCTACAATATTGCTGACTGAATGTGAACTACATCCCTGTTTGTCGAAAGCAGTGTCTGAACCATAAATACATGAGCGGTCGTGGGTTCTGGAGAATGCACCGTGGATCCTGATTGATAGGTAACACGGGACTAAATATAAAGCTTCCCACTAGGTTCCTCGGTTGTGAGTTACTGGTATTTATGTGATATCATCTGTGTTGATCGTTCTTTCATGTACGAATAGCAGCGTTCCTTATTTTGTTCTTATAGGCCATCTCCTTCGTACTTTGAACACTCGGCCCACACTCCATAGATCAGGTAATATTAGCTTAAGCGCACTTTTGTTTGTGGGGATATTGAATGCTGAATACTTGCAAAAACAAAATAGTTTAAAAAATATCGCTGATATTCTGGCAACTCAGCACGAATTCGCTCATATAAAAATTCAGAGAGAGAGCAGCTTTATCCCTGTTAGCGTCCGAATGTTTTATAATCTCATCGAGCACGCAGCCTATGGGCTTTAAGAGTGCTATTGCTCTTGATTGAGTCGTAGGCGATGGCAGCAAAGTTGAATGTTTCTCAATATTTTTGAAGAGGCTAGGAACGAAGAAATGGTGCAGACTGATTGGGCCTGTAGCACCCGAGGAAAGCTTTGCTAAGCTAGCTCAGACACAAAGTAAGAGATCCGGTTTCAGTGTGACCAAAAAACATCAGGTAAGGTTTAGGGTCACTCTCATAACGCGCGCTACATTCACAAGCACTGTCAAAAACATTTCGTCCCAGATAGATGTTAATTTGCTTTCCTGCTCTTCGAACAGCGACAAAGAATGTTGAATTCCTGCGCCTTTACTATTCATACCGCGTTTTTTTAGCCGAAGGTAGCGCATAACCTTCTATTAGGCCGATGTAAATAACAAGAAGTGAAGAACAATAATGAGGGAGTCATGCTCATTCACGTTTCAATTCAATTTTCTTAAGCATTGTTCATTAAGTACTCCAAGAGTATTGTTACTCAATCTACAATCTTATCGACAAAGTCGCAGGCCCATGTGCCTGTACATTCACTGCTCATAATTAGTACTTAGGTTTGCCTATTGAACTTTTAATAAGCAGCAACGATGAAACATTTCAGTCGAATGGCTCGCCGACGCTTATCCTTGCTATTTCCATCAATGTGGAATTAACACAAGCAAGCCTTTGGTCCCCGGTGACAAGTGCCTCTACAGCTGAGCTCAAAACGCTGGCCCATTTTGCTCGAAACGCTCAACTCTGCGTGGTTCAATTATTCGCTCCAAGGGGGGAGGAGGAAGGGCGGGAGGTTCGCATAGCACTTCACCACACACGATTAAATCCGTATTATAAACCCACAATTACGTAGTATGAATCGCTAACAAATGAAGCCACAAACGTTAACGAAAAGAAACCAGACGGGCAATCCAGAAACGTGCGATCCACATGTAACTTTGCCCTACCGCGACGGCGACGGAAGCAGCGGCACAGCGCAACGAGGATAAAGACAACGGGACGATAGGCCAACTAGTGTGACAAAATGCGGCGATGTAGAGAAGGGTACCAAGACTTCGAGAGCGCCAAGTCCCAAGTGGTGTTCTTACAGTACCCCCTCCTCACCATTCCCTGGTACCATTTCGTTCCGCACATCTCAGCCTCGGTTATATATTTCGAAGATGGCCCCCTCTTGATTAAACTCTGGATCTGGTACTGTTCTCGCAAAGAAATCTGAATTACCCATGTTGGCTTAATCGTAAAGGAAGGGAAGTTTTACAAGTTCGCAATACAGCGTTAGTTGTTTAAGCGGGCAAAAACAACAAAAATGTGTCCTTAACCTTGCGCTCGATGACCATTGCGTCTTTCTTTTTCAGATACCTACTATGACGAAGCAGAGACTGCGTCTCCGCTTGGCCCGTGCGTCGGGCCGCTTTCAAGGGGAAAGCGCTGTCGAGTCCCTGGAGAACCTCGTAGAGGTCGCCGCATAATGTGGTACTTTAACGAAACATCGAACACATGTCGTCAGTTCACCTACCGGGGATGCGACGGAACTCCTAATAGGCATGAGGACCAGGAGACTTGCCGAAAAACTTGCAAACCGAGTAAGTGATAAAGTAGATTTGCACAGATTCTTCCAATCGATATATATATATATATATATATATATATATATATATATATATATATATATATATATATATATATATATATATATATATATATATATATATATATATATATGCTCACGTTCTATTCAGTGAAAACTTGTTCCCGAAACGGAACTGCTTGAGAGCAACCCATATTTATTGCCGGTTTTGGTTTGTTCTCAATAACGAGGCAGCGCTATAGCAATTCCGTTTCCCCGTTATTGGTAAAAAAAAAAGTTCGCCGACGATTACGACACTCCCTAATCCGCAATTTGGGCGCATATGCGTACGTGTTTTAATTTCACTATAAATTGGCGTGCGCAGACAATCTGTCTCGTGCGGCTCGTTGCAAACGTCGCGAAGTGTGCCACGACTGCCCCGTTAACATGGAGATCGCCAGAGCCCGCGCGTGGGTGACGCGTGGGCGCGATTCAGAGCAGCGTGCCCCCGACCAATCTACAACACGACGCGCGCTGCTCTAGCGCCACCTCGTAGCCGCCATCGCGGCACCCTCCTTTCCTCTTAACTAAACGTAACAGCGCAAACATCTAAGACGAGCCACAAAAAGAAAGACAGGACACACACTGGCGCTGAGTAACAACTTATTTTTTTCCTTTCGCCGTCGATGCATATACACACACACACACACACACACATATATATATATATATATATATATATATATATATATATATATATACACGATGCACATATATATATATGCATCGACGACGAAAGGAAAAAACAAGTTGTTAGTCAGTGCCAGTGTGTGTCCTGTCTTTCCTTTTGTGGCTCGTCTTAGATGTTTGCGCTGTTACGTTTAGTTCAGAAGTATGTACCAATTAGGCCCAAATGAAGTGGTACTGACCCTCCTTCCCGCTTAGTCGTTCGTGCGGTCACGTGCTGGTCGACTCGGTCGACTCGGAACGAGCGCATAAGTGCTGCGCTCTAAAGCAATTGCAAAATATGACAATTATAACAAGTGCAAACGACACCAAATCATACAAACCAAACATGCGTGAGTAAGCTGGCGCGAGAAGACGGTAGTACGAAACGAACGGTCCGGCTAAAACAAGATGCCAGTAGGACGTCGAGCTGTCGGGTGAGTTCGCATGACACCAGTTTCCCGCGCACACGTCACTGTAGAGGCTGCTCTCATTGGTCTCCGCCGTTCACGGCTTTTATACCGCTCCGAGTTCGCTTTTTAATTTTTCGCTTTGCTTGTTCGATCGATTACACCACCGCCACCCCCGACGGTCACCGCGGGAACGCCAAAGGGCTGCGCTCTAAAATTATCACGTATACGCATTTGCTCGCGAACATCAAAATAATTGTTTAAAAAAATGCACCTTACAGTAATGTTCCAAGTGGCCTTCAGTGTGGATTTGCATGTATATCCCCTAAAATGTTTATGGCAGAGCAGGCTCTTCACATATATAAAACATGATTTCGCATACAGAAATGGTGCTCATAATTTTCTTATATAAAAATCCGTAACAAATGAGTTCGGAATGGGCGCGTGACTGACAGCGCGAGGCACCTTGCGTGCATTTGCGGGCTTCTTTCAGGACCGGAAAAACACTTTTATTTTGCTCGTATCGAGCTACAGAAAGCTGTGTCGGGAGATTCGCATGATGCTATACAATTTTCTCATTGACAGTTTTCATCTATATATAATATACGAGAACTTGATTAGTTAATTAAGACTGATTATCTAATTAGGCAAAATGCAAGAATATCTCAGTATTTCCAAGCGACTGAAACAATATTACCGTAAGTCAGTCCAGCACATGACATTTGCATATTTTGAATTTTTGGCTAAGGTTACGTAGGACAGCCTGTATATATACAGTGTGTTTCACTTAACTTGGACCTAGCTTTAAATATATACAAATGTAACGTAGCTCGATAGAACGAAGGTGATGTTTAACGTCGCTTGTAGATACTATGATGTTGTGCCACTTCGCATAATCACATAATTTGTGTTAATTATTCAACTTCTAAAATATTATAATTAGATGAAAAGTGCAAATGATAAAATTGTAGAGCAACTTCAAGAACGGGCATTCCTTGCAAGAGAAATTGAAACACCTAATCAATGTTTTACCAGGATTCACTAGATAACTTCTTAAATTATATATTAATGATTTTAAAGCATGCAGCAATTTACGAATGGTAGCACCTGATTTTGCAGGGCATATTACCATTGATTGGAGAATAGTCTAGAGGAATTCGAAATCCCACAAGTAACGCCGGAAGAAGTAAGGAAAGCCTTGGGTGCTATGCAAAGGGGGAAGGCAGCTGGGGAGGATCAGGTAAGAGCAGATTTGTTGAAGGACGGTGGGCAGATTGTTCTAGAAAAACTGGCCTCCCTGTATACACAATGCCTCATGACCTCGAGCGTACCGGAATCTTGGAAGAACGCTAACATAATCCTAATCCATAAGAGAGGGGACGCCAAAGACTTGAAAAATTATAGACCGATCAGCTTACTGTCCGTTGTCTACAAAGTATTTACTAAGGTAATTGCAAATAGAATCAGGAACACCTTAGACTTCCGTCAACCAAAGGACCAGGCGGGATTCCGTAAAGACTACTCAACAATAGATCATATTCACACTATCAATCAGGTGATAGAGAAATGTGCGGAATATAACCAACCATTATATATAGCTTTCATTGATTATGAGAAAGCGTTTGATTCAGTCGAAACCTCAGCAGTCAGGGAGGCATTGCGGAATCAGGGTGTAGACGAGCCGTACGTAAAAATACTGAAAGATATCTATAGCGGCTCCACAGCCACTGTAGTCCTCCATAAAGAAAGCAACAAAATCCCTATAAAGAAAGGCGTCAGGCAGGGAGATACGATCTCTCCAATGCTATTCACAGCGTGTTTACAGGAGGTATTCAGAGACCTGGATTGGGAAGAATTGGGGATAAGACTAAATTGAGAATACCTTAGTAACTTGCGCTTCGCTGATGATATTACCTTGCTTAGTAACTCAGGGGACCAATTGCAATGCATGCTCACTGACCTGGAGAGGCAAAGCGGAAGAGTGGGTCTAAAAATTAATCTGCAGAAAACTAAGGTAATGTTTAACAGTCTTGGAAGAGAACAGCAATTTACAATAGGTAGCGAGGCACTGGAAGGGGTAAGGGAATACATCTACTTCAGGCAGGTAGTGACGGCGGATCCGGATCATGAGACGGAAATAATCAGAAGAATAAGAATGGGCTGGGGTGCGTTTGGCAGGCATTCTCAGATCATAAACAGCAGGTTGCCATTATCCCTCAAGAGAAAAGTGTATAATAGATGTGTCTTACCAGTATTCACCTACGGGGCAGAAACCTGGAGGCTTACGAAAAGGGTTCCGCTTAAATTGAGGACGACGCAACGAGCTATGGAAAGAAGAATGATTGGTGTAACATTAAGGGATAAGAAAAGAGCAGATTGGGTGAGGGAACAAACGCGCGTTAATGACATCTTAGTTGAAATCAAGAAAAAGAAATGGGCATGGGCAGGACATGTAATGAGGAGGGAAGATAACCGATGGTCATTAAGGGTTACGGACTGGATTCCGAGGGAAGGGAAGCGTAGCAGGGGGCGACAAAAAGTTAGGTGGGCAGATGAGATTAGGAAGTTTGGAGGGTCAACATGGCCACAATTAGTACATGACCGGGGCAGTTGGAGAAGTATGGGAGAGGCCTTTGCCCTGCAGTGGGCGTAACCAGGCTGGTGATGATGATGATGATGATGATGATGATGATGATGATTACTATTGAAGAAGTTTTGAGGATGCCATGAATATTGATATACAGAGTGTTTCAGTGGACATTTTGAAAAATTTTTGAAAGTTGCTTGTGCCTAGCAGCACAATTCTACTTCACCACTTCTAACATTTTTGGAAGTGTTCGCTGAAACACCCGGTATGCACCATGAAACGCGCGATGGCACTGTTGTTTTACTTACTCCTTGCGTTTGCTTACTGCTTACTTTTACCTTTTAAATGCTTGCTTTAAATGCGTAAGTATTCTTTGGCGAGCTCCGCAGTCCTGTCACGCGAAAAATGCAATGCCTTGTTTGTGCACAAACATGCGTAATTTGCAAAGTTAAGTCATTTATACGTTCTGATAGCATACATATAGATGATTGGAAGCTTTTAGGTGATAAGAAAATAATTTGAAGCAAGAAAAATTATAAGTAGTATACACATAGAGATACATAGGGCTCCTTGAAAAACGCATGCGGAAGCTTATAGTAGGGGTGGGCCAACTGAAAATGTGTTTGTGGAATAAAAGGGCTTGTCCCTCGGTGCGACTGGTGGAACTTGTGGAACGCACACGGGGCAGACAGAGTCCCTAATTAATGAGCTCATGTTGAACCACGGCTTGAATCAAGAAAGCCTTAGGCTGGTTGACAGTCGACACATCGGGCACAAGACGGGCTGGTGACAATGCTTCTATTTCACGACGAACGATACGTGTCAAAGCGTATGAAGCAGGCGTTGTAAAGTCTGTGGCGGTTCTTCACATTATGAGGATGCGCCTGTGTTGGGGAGCCTGATGCATTGCTCGGTGACACGGCGGGATTTTGCTCGTTCGCATCACCGACACTCTTTCACTATGGCATCCACGGCAGCACGATTACTCAATATCGGAAGGCTGAATGCGTCGTCAGCGATACCTTTGAGTAAGCGCCCGATCTGGAACCCTTTGGACATGCTACCGTCAACTTCGCGGCAAAGCGCTAGAATATCTCGAATATACGAAATGTATGATTCAGTAGATGAGTGCGCACGAGAGCCAAGTTCTTTTTTAGCGGCTAGCTGATGACCGATGTGCTTGCCAAACAAGTCGCCCAGTTTATTTCATTTTTTTTTTTTTTTTTTTGCATAGGTCCCAGCTGGTGAGCACGGGCTTATGCGCCTCATATCAGACGCGTGCGGTTTCCTTAAGATAAAATACCACATTTGTTATAAGGATATCGTCCAACCCGTTCGGTTTGCTGACGCAACCGTACCATCAAATTCAATCCTGAACCAGACCACCAGCGTTTCCCAGGGCACATAGTTGACATTCGTGGAGTGGGAAGAAGTCAGATTCAGCAAGCGCCGGGTACTTCGGTTCGTCCGACAGCCACCTAAAACACAGTCGCGCTTCGTCGCCTAATACGCTGATGCCAAAGCGCAGCATCGCACAAAATGTCCGTGAGGCGAATCTACGATAACAGTAAACAATATATAAGGGCCGATGCCATGTCGCCGTTTCCACACCCTCTAGCACGTTTCTTCAGGTCATTGCGTTCAAGGGCCCTGATGAAGCAGTGGCGATACTGTCACGGATTCCTTCATTATATCATGTTTTCAAATCATATCTATCTATAATACACCTCAACACTCACTGTCATTATTTTAAGTCGTATATCATTACGCACTTTACAGCGACTGTGTTTAGGCCACTATGAAGCCACGCTACAGTGGGCATTTGTCATTGACCGCTGCATCGGATACTCCATATCATTGCTTGGTGCTCTTTGGTCGTCATTGCTCTTTGCCCCCCCCCCCCCCCCCCAAAATAAACCTACCATCGTCATGACTTTATGCTGTTCGCAAACGCTGCATGCAGCGCTTAAATTACTTCTAATACTGAACGCCTGCGTGATCTCTTTCCACTCTGGTGTGAATGAAACATCTGCTGATTATTGAGTGCAGTTGAAAAGAGGAATTAAGTTTTGTCACGTTTCACAGTACTGTGTTGTTCTGTTTCGCAGGATGTATGCATTTTTTCGTCGCTCCTCTGAGCAACACAGTTACCTTATAGTTGACCAGTGAAGCTATGCGAATTGGCTTTTCTTTTGGCAGCGCCAAAAGTACGGCCAACGTTCAAGGCACATTGGCGTCGACAGGTTTCGTAACATCTCCTTTTATATCTGTCCTCTCTCTTGTCCGTGTCCATAGCGCTGTTCACGCTTGAAGTCGTTAAGAAATGACGATCATGCCTGACAATGTATGAACCCAATAACCACTAACTATACAAAGATTTCTTATGTGCTCTCAAAGCACAACTATTAGCCCTCCGAAGACATGACATTTCTCTTTCCTAAAGAAATGTCCACATACTGACGTCAGTTTCTCCTTCCCTTCCAGAGCCGGCGTCGAAAACAAAAGAGAAGCCATGAGCAAAGTACTAGAGATTAGTGATTCACGTTTTCAGCGGATTTAAAATAAAATTTCGGATAGGCGGCGTTGGAGATCTGCGTTGTGCATCACTTGCATTTGTTTAATTCACCTCGTAACTATACTGTCACTCACTCTTCAACCTCTGGTATTTTTACGTTCTGTTGAAGCACACAACACCGAGAGCTACGCTGACTAAGATATTAAATTTGTGCTACGATTTCTATTGAAACTCTTCTGCTTGACGCCCTATCATATGGTCTCTCAAGGACCGGAGAATAGTCATCTACTGTCAATGTAGAAAGGACTGCTATTACGTGCAGAAATCTCGCGAGGGGTCGCAATCTTGGTTATAAAATCTTGGCCTCTCTTTCCCAACCACCGTCTTTCTTAATCACAACAGGCTAGTATCTTGGTTGAGTTAACTACGATCCGGCATGCACAAAATCATTTCTTTGTCTGCATATTGTCCAGAACTGTGCTAGAAAAAAAAAGCGACAGGCCAGAGTGCTTCACAATTTGGCTACACGTGTCCTACCGACCTTATATTAATAATTTAAAAGATACCTTGACCAGGAACGCGGGACTACAAAACAACTCCGCTACCTCTACCACGCGGCTCCCAAAACGTACACAGGCAAACTGACTACAGGCGCTCGACAACGGGCCAGCGCCGCATTACCCTATCCGGCAACTGAGTGATAATTTCCACTCATTTACGAATTCTGCGTACTTTAAGGACCTGGTAGCAACGACAACATCGTCTTGCGGCGAGACTCCTTTGCGCAAGGGCCTTCAAAACCACATGTTCGCAAAACCCAAAGGATTGTTTTCGCCATCACGGCTTACGTGCCTTTAACACCCCTGCATAGCTTCGCTATTCCTTATAGTACTGAAGCATCGGCGCATCTGTAAAACCTTTACATTGACACAATGAAGGAGTGGAAAGGTGAACCGAGAAGCCCGATTTTAAATAGTCATTATCATATGCAGCCAACCAATAATTAAGTAAAGAAAACCGCAGGGGTATTTGTTATTTTAAGTATTTGTGATTTATTTGTATTTGGGGTTTTAAATAAATCGAGTAAAAAATCAAGGTACACAGAACTGAAAGTGCACAAAATAGAACTTGCCGTCAGTCGGAACCGAACCCCCACGCTCCTCTCTATGCTTCCGATGCTGTACAATTGGGCTACAGCGACGGTGGTTCTCTCGTGCACATTCTTGGGTATTTATGCATGTATAGAAGTTCTGGTGCTAGGAATGTTAGCCAGCGCCACTGTAGGGCACGAGGATGGATTTGACACACCCTCGTCACTACTAACATTAAATAACACATAAATTTAGCAGCAGGAAGCATGCTAAGAAAGAAATGTATACTACCTGAAGGCACCAAACTTGCTACAGCGTTGACTGTCACTTTTCACTGAACGAGAATCATCTAGAGGGACGGGGGTTCAAGGCGTCGATTTCATGTTCGGAAAAGCCATATGGTTTCAACCCATCATGAAGGCAGGCGAAGCATATGCGAAGGTAATTGTCAGTTTGCACCCGAAAATGGGAAGGTAAACAGAAATCAAAGTGAACAAAGAGCAGTAGCATACAATGGTTTTTGGCCAGCTGCCTGCTACAAGAGGGCGCGATGCCTACCATTTGCACGTAAACACATACGGGACATGTGCATACAATTCCGCTAATACAAAAGAAATGTACATCAATGCACGAGTAGAACCTGTTGAATGTTTGGTAGCAGCGGAAGATGCAAATCGGACAAATAAAGCCGCTTGAAGCGTGTTGTGCTGAGAAAATTATTTTATTGGGACGACTAGTAGACAGAAAGTTGAGGCACGTTCACGCCTTTCGCACCACTGCCATCGTGCTCTCACTAGAAAACAGCGCTTCAGCGCACCCATGCGTGTATGGAGGTTTACCTTGCTTGCCGTACCTTATGGAGGCTTACCTTGTTTGTATGGAGGCTTACCTTACCTTGCATGGTATGAATAGCGCATGAACGGATCAAGCACGGAGGGTCAGAGACGCACAGTGTGGAAGAGAAACCGCAATGACAATTGCAACTACCGTCACGATCCACAAAATCGACTCTACTGGAACCAGGGCAGCGTTCTGGCGTCCGCACACACAAATTAGCGCTCCCGCTAAGCAGCTGTGTAACTGTGCTTAGTAACTGAGGGGACCAATTGCAATGCATGCTCACTGACCTGGAGAGGCAAAGCAGAAGAGTGGGTCTAAAAAATAATCTGCAGAAAACTAATGTTTAACAGTCTCGGAAGAGAACAGCAATTTACAATAGGTAGCGAGGCACTGGAAGTGGTACTACTTAGGGCAGGTAGTGACGGCGGATCCGGATCATGAGACGGAAATAATCAGAAGAATAAGAATGGGCTGGGGTGCGTTTGGCAGGCATTCTCAGATCATGAACAGCAGGTTGCCATTATCCATCCCTCAAGAGAAAAGCGTGTAATAGCTGTGTCTTACCAGTACTCACCTACGGGGCAGAAACCTGGAGGCTTACGAAAAGGCTTCTACTCAAATTGAGGACGACACAACGAGCTATGGAAAGAAGAATGATGGGTGTAACGTTAAGGGATAAAAAAAGACCAGATTGGGTGAGTGAACAAACGCGAGTTAATGACATCCTAGTTGAAATCAAGAAAAAGAAAAGGGCATGGTGCAGGACATGTAATGAGGAGGGAAGATATCCGATGGTCATTAAGGGTTACAGACTGGATTCCAAGGGAAGGGAAGCGTAGCGGGGGGGGGGGGGGGGCAGAAAGCTAGGTGGGCGGATGAGATTAAGAAGTTTGCAGGGACGACATGGCCACAACTAATAGATGACCGGGGTTGTTGGAGAAGTATGGGAGAGGCCTTTGCCCTGCAGTGGGCGTAAGAAGGCTGATTACTATTATTATTATTATTATTATTATTATTATTATTATTATTATTATTATTATTATTATTATTATTATTATTATTAGTAGCTGTGTGAATACCACACCGTGGTATGGTGTGGAAGCAAATTCAGCGGAGACAGTCAGGTGCAAGATGTCTAGCTGCCGTGGCGTCATACATAAGATGTGAAGCAAATGAAATGTGGACCTATGTTTAACATATGACGAGAACTGTTTGTACAAATTCCAAACGAAGTCACAGGTGGCTTGGCGTGTAGCCCACATCCAGTTTACCGCCTGGTGAAAGCTCCCAGCCCGTATCTGAAAAGGTTCCTACAAAATATTTTCTTTTTCATTGTAGTTATTCTCGGTGTATTTTGCTAATTTAATTTAAAATGACCATTATTTGGGATTATTTATATATGCCGTAAATAAAGAGGTAAAGCTCGCTGAGCCAGGAGTGAGCATTGATAAAAATGTCCTTACAGTATGTATAGTGGACCCACTATATTGCTCATTTTTCAGTTAGATTATTTATTGCTAGGTATTAATTCCGTACTTCGTTACACACCCTCTGTACCTATTTTTTTAAACCTTGCTACTCTCACTTTGCCGTCTGAACTGTATTTTCATCTAGGTTTAATGCAAAAGAATGACGCCAAATCCTTACGCATCATCGCTTTCGTGTTATTTCATACGAAAGACGCAACCACCTAGATTATAACACTATTCCTTAGTGCATGCTTCGGGGAGTGAAGCTCAAGCGGGGGAAAATAAAAAGAGCAATTAGTATTTCAAAGCACACGCCACATAACATCAAGGATGTGTGCAAATGACAGTATCATCTGTCACCAAAGGCAAGGCGTGTGCATTTTTAAAGACAAGTGCATAGCACACGGCGCATGCACAATCTCGCGCGTGTGCGTACTGTCAACGACTGCGCAAGTATCGCTAACAGTGCCTCCGGCCGATGTACGCGTGATATTGCTACGTGTCTGACTGACGCCACTTTCGGCCTCATGAGCGCCTACTTGCACCTACTTCGTCAAAAAGGAATAGTTTCTCATCCCAATTTGCTAACCCAAGATGTCGCCCGTGTCCAAAGACTTCGAGCCACCACTTGAGGCCACCGCAACCAAAACTGCCAGAACATTCTTTTAATAACGTTTATTTTCTTCTTCTTCATCCCACCTGAGAGCACCTATCCTGTTAGCTGTTTGCTTTCTTGCTTGGCCGTCTTGAAGCAGAGCTATGCCTTCTGAGTTGTTATACGAATGTTTTTGGTGTGTAAGATTTGGGAAATGGGCTGCAGTAGCCCTCGAAGCGCTATGCCGAGGCGTGCCCAATCAGATGTCCCCTTTTTGTGGCCGACGGGAGCGCATTGTGCAGTTTATGAATATATTTAACTGAGAGTAGCGTTATGGGCTCCGTGTCGCGCAGAATCCGTTGTCGGAGTCTTCCGATTCATTCGTGAGCTAATGTTTCCGCGTATGTATATGTATCTGTATACGAAAGTGCAGCTTATTCACTGTCGACGGCTCGCCTTTGAAGCAGCACAATATGGAAGTACCCCGTCTCTCGCCACCTGTCGGGTGAGAGAAGCGACCACTACCATCCTTACTCTGCCCCTTCTCGTGTTAAGTGCTGCAAGTAGTCGTCGAAACGCCTCGTTTACTTAGCCGAGTGGACGGCCGCATGCGTACGTGAGATTGTGGAACTACAAAGAGAGAACCGTTAAAAATTATTCTGTATTGTGTTGCCCATGGTGATCAGCAAAACACATCTATCGCGGATAAATCAAGAAAGTTTTTAGGCATGTATGGTTAACAAAATAACCTCCGAAGCGCGCTGCCGAGGCGTGCTTAACTAGATGCCCCTCTTTTGTGATCGAAGCTAGCGCATCGTGCATGATATGATTATTTTTAGATGCGAGTAGCGCTATGGGCTCCGTGTAGTGCAGAATCCGTTGTCGGAGTCTTGCGGTTCATTCGTGAGCGAAAGTTTCCGTGTGTACATACGTATGTGTATATGACAGTGCAGCTTACTCCCTCTCGAACAAGGGTAATGCGAGATCGCAGGGAGAGGCCTTCGTCCTGCAGTGGACATAAAATACGTTGATAATGATTATCATCATCATGAGCTCATTTCTGACCACTTCGCGATGATGAGCGCTTGCCAGCCTCACCCAATTTGCATATTGTCACGTGGTGGTGACGTTGAAGAACACAGTAGCAATACTGTGAAAGACAAAACTAACTTTTATTGGGCGAACTTGTGCCCACAAAAACAGGCTACACGTACAGCAGTTGTCGAATGTTCCAGACTACTCGTTCGGACCCGCGTGCCTTCCACAAAGTTCTACACCATTCGCATCATGCGATGAAATCAGATAACACAACGTTCGTCGACAACAGACAGCCTAATAGAAGCATCGATAACTTTCCAAAGACTTCGGATACATGCAGGCGCGTCCCGCGCTGTGCGATTACATTTGTTAGGCGGCGAAACGTGGTCTCCCGATAAAGATAAGTACACGCGTCAATATTATACACGCCTCATTCTTTTTCTACCTACGCACCTCCTCATCATTCTGTTAAAGACGAGGTTCGAGCATCGTATTCACCCTCATGACAACGCTGCATCAACGTCTCGTAATCCGCCTGAACTGGTGTTTGCATTTCGGCACAGCTTGTCATTAATTTAGTGCATAAACATGTACTAGTTATGACATTCAGGTAGTGACCGGTTGCTGTGTATACACGTTTAATGAGATTACATTGTAAAAGATGAATGGAAAGACCATTGTACGCACCGTATTTAGTCGAAAAGTATCTGTCAACCACATGACGAAAACAATGAGTTATATAGATATTCCAATATCCGGGCAGGAGGTCATATTCTTCTATTTCTTTATAGAATACCAAACAGGATAATTGCTTTCCACATTAAATGGTGCCGCGGAAACAAACACAACCTCTCGCAAAAACATTTTGACTCTTTCTGCAGTCTTCTTTGGGCAGCTGCCAATTTCAATAGAATATGGGAGATAAAAATGAAAAGTAGGCCTCTGAACTCGCAAGAAAGCTACAAGCAAATAAATTGGCTGTTAAAGGCTTTACCTATACGTCAACCTTGTCAATTTAGGAACAAGCGCTCACTGCAGTATACCTATGTCATTGGACTTGGTTTTTAGATAAACAAAATGCTCCAGGGACGTAGACATATTTTTCTTTTGTAAAGGAGCAGTCATCACTGTAAGAGGCGGATTTGTTCATTATTATTTTCTATTTTTCCAGCAGCAGGCGTACGACTACAAGCATTATGCGACCAATTGAGCGATTGGCGCTAAACATTATGAATTATTTTACCTAATAATGTTGCTATTTGTTAATATTGTTTTGCAGTGGCACTGCCGTACTGTGACTGCATTTATTTTCGTATTCAAGGTTTGGCTCTCAGTTCAAACCCGTGCACACGCAATCCTACGGGATCTGTGCTTGAGAGACTGCCGCCACTTCTTTGCAATGTCCGAAGGTATCTGTGCTACTGCAAGTGGGCGTCTTTCAACAGATGCGAACAGATGGCAAAAGACACCTGTGCCCTTTTGTTTGCGCCCAGCAGTGTCATACGTAGGCCACGCAACGCGACCAGCAGATGGCTACAGCTGTGTCGGCTTCATTCTTATAAGAGAAAAACAGTTGCGGAGAGAAGAAATTCGCCATTCTTATTTCATTTGCCCATTTATGCACGTGGTTACGGCATAATGATCTAGATTTCGTCTACGAATATTTTACGAGAGTCGTGTTACAGCAAGCGCTTAGGTCTGCACCCGGAATGCGAGCTGTCAACAGGGCCAATTTTATCCTGTTCGCTCAGGCGTTGGGAACGTTGTTATTTTTGTGCAGCTGCGCAACATCGGCAATGGTAGGAGGCTGGAGGAAGCAAGATCCTCGCAGGAACACCGACTATCTTCGACTTGCTAACTATGCTGTCTCCACGCAAACACGAGGCCTGAAGGACTACCACACAGTCGTTCGCCTACTTCAAGTCATGACCCAGGTCTGGTTGCGTGTATTTGTTCAGTGTTAGTGTCAATAGCAGTCACGCTGGACCAAGCCCCTTCCAATAACAATGGGGCTACTGTTATGTCGGAGTGCGCCGCATGTGTCGAGATTATTAAATATTAAAGAATACTACCGGCATGTAAAGTAATTAACAGCCCTAACCTGAGCCTTGACTGTAGCATGGTTCCCTATTCTAACCATGTAGGTTTTACAAAGACACAGAGTACAAAATTTGTACGTCATTACTTTACGAGTAATGTTGCGTATCTTGGCTACAGCCTTTGTATTGGTCGCGAAGCGACAGGTGCCACGCCTCTAACGTACTCACTTTTCAGCGTTCTGTTCGGTCAGCCTCCCTTTGACACTGGTCTTTTCATAGGTTTATTTCAGTGCTCCAGATGTAGCAATAAATGCAATTTATGTCAAGATCAGCGGCCATGTTATGCATCTATACATATTGTACCGCTTTCTCCATCCTGCGTTGCACCCAGTGGATGAATTTGGCAACTCTGGCGTCGATTCCATGGCTTAGGGTATGAGTGTCACATGTAATATCTGATTATAAAACACGTCTCCCGGATGCCTAAGCTGTTCTTTGAGTGGAGGTTTCTCTTCAGCAGTTCAGTTCTACGCAGCACAAACTGTGCACTGCCCTAAACTTAAAGCTTTAGCTAGAGGCGAATTCCGATACCGCCGATTCAAATAAATGTATAAATGAAAAAAATATGTGCTTTTGCGAGATAAACATTGACTGGCTTTAATTAACTCTTTCTTGCAAATACAGAAAAATTTAATTGCTAGTGACCATTGGTAGCAGAATTTTCATTTATGGCCTTAGTGTTTTTACAAAAATTGCCAACTGTTGAATAGTTCGAAAAACATAGATGCCCGAAATTTACCACATTGTAACTCTGTATCAAGAACAAATATCGCAGTTCTTCAAACTCCATCCGTAAGGGTATTTCAATAGTGATGCACACACATTAGTAGTTTAGTTGAGACCCGTATATATTAAATCCATTTTGTCCGCTTTAGAAACCCTATTAGCTGCAATTTTAAAAAAGAAAAATTGTATCATTTTTCATTGCGGAGTTAGAATGTTTTCTAAAGAAATTCGCAATTTAAGGAATTTTGGCAAAAAATGTGCGGCCCAAATGAAGACGGCTTGTTACAGTCACTACATTCTGACTTCATTTTAATGCGACTAGTCTCATCACTCCGATGCAGGGTTGCCGGTAAAACTATTTCTGCTTCGCCAAGCATTTATACAGGTACTCCCAAGCTAAGGCTTCCTCTAAACGCTCTAAAAATTTAATTCTGGAGTTTTACGTGTCAAAACCACAATCTGATTGTGAGGTGTGCCGGAGTGGGGATGTCTGAGAAATTTGACCACCTGGGGATCGTTATCGTGCACACAATCCGCATAACACGGGCGGTTTTGCATTTCGAACCCATCAAAATGCCGCCGCTGCAGCCGGGTTTAGATCAAGTGACCTCATGCTTGCCAGCGTAATGCCGTTGCCACTAAGCCAGCGCGGTGTGCTCTTACTGCTCCGAGTTTGTTGCTTTTGCATGATGTGATTCCAAGAGACACACTTAACTCGACCATGTTTCATTTTAGTTAGGCAATACCCAAGCATTATCAATCACTGCTATGTCTTTCTTTATATTTTTATTGTTACAACTGTGTCGCTGCTCCCTTTATTGCAACCGTTTTTGTTGACTGAATTTTCATCTAATTTACAGCGAACTAAGAGTGCGATGTAGGAAATGGGCTAATAGTGCAATTCTTTCACTTTTTCGTAACAATCACACTAATGGCGCCACTCGGAAACTTCTGAGCAGTCCTGTTTATTCTTCTGAATAGGTTGTAGCAGGCGTAAACTACAAGCTCATATTCACTACCGCTCCATCAAACTGCGTCATTGGAAAAGTTCCATACATACCCCATGTATGTACGCCAGCTGAACCGGTAGGTGATTGCAATTCCTCATTTTGGTACATAGAGCAACATGACGTAACAATAAATCTGAAACTTTGAATGGTGGTTTCTTGTAAGATCGTTGGGTGGGGCGTGTTTGATTGTGTTTTCAAAGCCTCAATGTTGTTATTGGTTGATAATATCTCTTTTTTTCAGATCACGGTGCGTTGATATTGAAGTAATTGTTGAAGTCAGTGTGATTTGGAGCAGAACTACGGTAGCAAACAACGTGGTGGTAGGGATAAATAGAAAGCGGACAGAGCTTTTTTTTTTATCAGTGGTCCTTTGGACATAGATTTATCGTAATATAAAAAGGAATACCTATCATAAGTCTAAGAAACACGACACAGTAGATATGCTTGATTAAAATAGACAAAGGGAGCTGATGGTGAAAAGAAACCGTCCAAGCACAGAGAAGCTTTGTTGAGTGTAGTAAACAGGTTACGGAGAAGCTTATGTACACATCTTCCCTCTGCTCTAACAATAAATCCGTTAAAATATAGGCCGATGAACGTAACTACAAAATGTGCGCAGGGCTTTGGATAGTTTAACACACGAAGAACTTTCGCTGGATCGCTTCACTAAGCATGACTTTATAGTGGCCCTTCAGGTGTACACTTAGGCCTGCACACGCACACCTCATCACAAATAGAGTAAATGTCTGTCGGCCATGCACGCCTATTGAACTGTGGCATTTTCATTTTCACGATACGCTATGCATATAACAGATCTCCTTATCATAATGCACCCGAGCATGAAATCTTAGGTGGGCTACCGACCAACGGTGCACATAAGCGTTGTACATGGTTCTCATGTCTTCTAAAAAAAAAAAAAGCTATTCTAAACAACGGCGACGCTAAGCTTAATTGCACGATATTGTGAAACTCAATGAGAAAGAACGAGAAATCCGTCAACAGAATACGCTGTAGAACCTTCGATTATGTGTTTGTGTTATGCTCTCTTTTTCTAATAGAAGAACGCATTTCCACACGCCTGCAACAAACCAAATTTAGACTAGTTCTGTTTCAATCTGCCCATATAACATGCTCTGCAATCATGTTACATTTCCTTCTTGATTTCAAGCTTGCATATCCTAAGCATACAAACAACAATTGCTTCTTTTTTTTAGCTTGTCACGTAGCCTGCGTACCTACAATCAATTCCAAGTCCCTTCGAATAAATGCACAGCAAATGTATTGAAAATAAATGATCAAGCAATGGAGCTTATACGTTTAAAGAATCTCTTTCAGTGATACTAAAATCTATATTTACCTTTCATGCCTGTGCCTGTGAGGTTTAATCACATAATTCCTGTAATAAAACATAGAGTAAGCGGGTCAAGTTACGATATTTATACTTTTACCTTAACCAATTGCGATGAAGTTACGCCACACCTCCAAAGGATGAGGTTTCTGGCAATTTTTGAGATGTCTAGCTTGATGAAAGGAAGCAAATCTCGAATTACTTGGGGTTTGCCAAATTTACTGTGTCGCAGTAAGTTGTCAAAGAAAATCACATCTTACATGAGAGAGCTAGTTGTTGCCCACCAAGTGATAAGATTCCCTGCAATTCTCAGCAGCGGTGTATTCAATTTTGCTTGAAATGGTTGCATTTTTCTTGCACAGTGACCACTCAGTTCCTTACCTGTCTTCCAATGAAACTGGAAAGCGAAGTTCAGGGGCCGTCCTGACAAAAAAAGATGCAGTTATCGTTAAAATTGTGAAGAAACGACTCAGGATGCTTATTGTCGTAGGGTAAGAGCAAGATACGTCACGAAAGTTATTGGCTTTATAACATAACGATGCTTATGTTTATTGCAGTAAATATATTTTGGCAGTGCATGTGGTTTTTTGCGCACTTATATAGATAACAGCGCCGTTAACCTGCAAATCTGTAGCAGTAGCCGATTTTTCATATCTACTCGGTGCCCAGTAGCGTGACCACCGGTGTGAAAGGTTACTGCGATCTTCCTTTCGCGTGGGCGATAAAGACGGAAAGCGCAGCGCGAGGGGATGAAGGCTTTCTTTTCTGAGCGTTCCGCCACAGCATTTAAACCTTCAGACGCCATAAATGCTTCGCATGACAGCACGTGTTTTTTAAATCGGCAACCTCACGTCAAGTGTCTCCACTGACGCTTGTTTTTCTCAACCGGAGCAAGGCGAACTCTCAAAAGTAGTCACGCCTGTCCTCTCTGCTCATCGCTTCTCTAGCTGCATCCCGCTCGTCTTGCACCTGGTCGCTTTATTGCTCGATTGAGATGAAAAGATTAGTACTGATTGAAAAAGAAATGTCTCTTAAGCGAGTGTTTCACAACGGGACTTGTTTCAGTGGAGGAGACTTTCGGTGACGCTCGATTGAAACACGTAGCATTTGAAATAGCTGATTTGCTGTGTTGAGTAGGATGACAAAACCCGAAATGTTAAAAAAAAACGACGGTTTTCACCAACTAAGGGAGAGGGGGAGGGGTACGTTGGAGAATGGTAGGGAAGTGCAGCTGATTATTTGTTTTCACAGTAAGAGAACAAAAGATACAAGAATCTTCACGTGTCAGCGGGCCCTGTCAAACCCTTGGGCTTATATTTTCGTTAGCACAGGAACAAGTGATCTACCCTTTTGACAGTCAGAAAACGAGCAATAAATATTAGAAAGAAAAAGGCTAACAGAAAGTGAATTTTATCAATGGACCTTCATTCAAATTTACTGTTTTCATTTCATTCTTGCTCTACGAACTGAATCTGCGTTGCTTAGCACGAAGCCATGGGTTTCAGTACCGGCCACGGTGGCCGCCTTCCTATAGAGATTGAATGCAATATTCACCGATGATTACGATACTCCCTAATGCGAAATTTTGAGCGCAGCTCTCGGGGTGTTTTTATGTCGCCATATATAATCCGTCTCGTACGGCACGTTGCAAACGGAGCGAATTAAGGCGCCACTACTTCGCTAATCGGGAGGTCGTCAGAGGCCGCGCGTGAGTGACGCGTGGGCGCAAATCACAGCAGCCACCTCCGCTTATGCAACGCTTTGTTTTCATATGCAGGGTGTTGCAACTAACTTGGGCTAAGTATTAAACAAACAAACATTCGCTCTATGCGTACCGTACAGGCACAGTATTGTTCAGAGCTATGTGGAGCCCGTCATATTTCTTTCCAATCAGCCAAGCTGAGTAATAAACAAAGATTGCTTAATCAACTTTTTAAGATAGTAACTCTAGCGAAAAATCTTCTAAACAGAGGTTACAGTGCTTGTTCAAAAGCATCGGATTATTTTATCTATAATAACTACAGTAAAGTTTCGTTCGTTCTCTGTCCTCGCTTCACCGCTGGAACTTGAAGCTTCTCGGACGATGATCGGCAGTTGTTGATCAAACGCAGGCAGGAAACGATGCAGATCAGATGTACAAGAAATATTTATAGTTGAACTTTTCTATATACATGGCAGGTAAAACAAATACATTACAAACATGAACAATTGAGAAACAAAGTCTCACTCATCGACTGTCTCAATGACTGTTAGAGCCCAGACTCGTTTTAACGTACATAGTACGGAGGCTCACTGATCTATCAGCAATCCTGATTTCAGCCAAGTTTGAGGGACAGCATGCCGTCCCGATTTTTATAGCCCAAATATACTAAGAAAAAAAGGCGGTAGGGCCGTTGGCCCGTCCCACAGGTTCAGTTGCCAATCAGAGTCAACCGTTTGTTAAGCCACAACCCAGAGGGATGGGCTTACTCTTAAAAATAAACATATTGGAAAACAAAGCTCTTTTCCTTTTTTCCCAAAACTCCGTTGCCCTCTCGTTTCTACGTAGTTAGTGACGGGCTCAGCAAAACACGCCAGGCCCGAACAAGTTATCGCTAGACCGCCTCAAATCCCAACGGCGTCTAGGCCGCAAATGTCTCGGAAGCAGGGGCATCAACACCACGTAGTGCCGCTGTACTCAAAGTTTGGCCGTGTGGGAGACGGATGGCCCTCCTTGCTTTGTCAGATGGAAGAGAGGGCAGCTCAAAAAGTGCTGTCCCCTAATGAGAGTTCAGATCTCAGCCGACCATCATCATCCGTACAACCGCCTCAAGCAAGGTCCCCAACACCGCAGGGGTGAAGGAGATTTGGGGTTCGAGGCGGAGGTCATGTTCAGAACAGGATCAAGCCACTGTACTCTAGCGGGAGCGGCTCTCGACGCCATAGCATCGTATTGGAGCGCGCTGCCGGCGCCTTTGTAAGTGGCGATCGAGTTCTTCAGAACTCCACAACTATCTTTCCTTGTCGTTGTGAAAAAATTATCATAGGTCGGCACCATGTTCGGGAGAATTGGTGCGTACCCAATCGACGTCTCTCCCTCTCCAGGTGGAACCACAGTTCCTTCCTGATTTTTGCCAGTACTTCGTGCAGTCCCGGTTGTTTTTCCGTGAACGTTGCCTTGCATCTCGCCAGCCACACCTGATAGCTGCACTCAATCATCAGCAGAGTGAACTGGTTTATCCCTTCTTTAGGGAGTGGGTTCATGTACCGGACAGTCAGGTATGGCACTCCCGGCAGCTTGAAAATATTTCTCACTCTTTCAATCAGTGCTGCCGGGATCAGGCACTCGTAAAAGATGTGCTCGGGCGTCTCTCTGGCATTACAGAATGGACAGTTCTTGTTCAGACCGCCCGTGGCGGATACAAAGGCTCTCTTCCTTATTGGCAGACATCCGCGTGCAAAGCGCCACATGAATGATGCTCTTCGAGCATCGAGGAAATCTGCCAATATCAAATGCCAACTTGGCTTTTCGGCCGGTTTGTTGAAAGGTACCAGTTGTCGTGGTAGCTTCGGTGACAGGTGCTCTATAAGCACTTTGAGCGCCGTACTCGTCAAATCAAAGTTGGGTATGCTCTTCAATGTGCATAACGCATTTGCGGCTTCTTTATAAAAGGGTAGGGGAAATTCTGAGCGGGGAGCAGAATGCGACTGTGGGGGACCAGTGAACACAACAATTTTCGTACTGAGAAAAAACGAAGTTAGCATCTTGGTTAAGCGAATGCCTGAGTCTAGGGCAATTTGCGTCCACTTGGTATGTAAGGCTAGTGCCATTACATTCAAGTCCGGAACGCCTAGGCCACCTTGAAATCGTGGCAGTTTTACAATTATCCGTTTTACTTTGTCAGGGCCTCCTTGCCAGAGGAAGCGAAAAATTATCTTTTCTAGCTTCGTTTTTACTCCACTAGGAATATCAAGCACACTCGCGGTATACATCAGGAAAGATATCAACAAACTTCTTATTATATTTGCCTGCGCCGTAATGGGGCATTTCAATGTGCTATAATTAATAACTTTCTCTTGGAGTTTTTCTTCTGCATTAAACCAGTTAGATTGGGAGGGCCCCTTCCTGTCAAATATGTAGCCGAGCATCTTAATTTCTTTTTTCTGAGGCAAGCCGTGCAAAAGTCCTGATGATCCAGGCTCAGGGTGCAGGCTCATAATTGCGCTTTTAGCGCGGTTGAGGCTTGCTCCGCTTGCTAGACAGTACCGATCAACTACTTTTAGCAAGCTAGAAACAGAATTGCTATCTGGTACTACTACTGTAATGTCATCTGCGTATGCGAAAATTGGAGTACAGTGCGGACCTACAGGAAGGGGGAATTTGCTAATGCTGTCATCAGCGGCGATTTGTTGTAGTAGTGGATCTATGGCGAGTATATACAGTAGTGGGCTGAGTGGGCAGCCTTGCCGCACACCTCTTTCTATATGAAAATTTTCTGACGTTCTTCCCTGTACTATGACCGCTGACGTGAGGCCATTGTATAAACACTGGATTTGTTTACAAAATTCTTTACTAATGCCTGCCTGTTGCAATACCTGAAAGAGAAATTCGTGGCTTATTTTATCGAACGCTTTTTCTTGGTCTAGTGAGCAGATGTAGCCGGGCAAATTCCTTGATGTAGCCCACGCTAATAGGTCTCTTAATCCTAAGCCGTGTAATTCAGCTGATCTGCCCGGAATACAGCATGCTTGGTACGTCCCGACTATGTTTGTTAGGGCGGGCGTCAAACGGAGCGAGAGACTTTTCGCGATAATCTTATAATCACTGTTTAGCAGCGTAATAGGGCGCCACGCTCGGAGGTCTGAAGATTTTTCTACGTCTTTACATAAAAGCGTGATTAAACCCTGCCTTTGCGAAACTGGTAGCGACCCTTCTTCTAAGGAGGCGTTTACAAGGGCTGTAAAGTATTTTGCCAGGAGGGGCCAAAATTTTGTATAAAAAGCGGGCGGGAGGCCGTCTGTTCCTGGACTTTTGTTTTGTTTCATTGCCTTAAGGGCTTCAAAAAGCTCTTCTGCTTGAAATGGCGTATCTATAACTATGGGGCTGGTTTCTGGGCTTTTCAAAGAGAAAGGCGTGGGAGTGCAATTAGTTCTCTTATACAGATGCTCGTAGAAGGACCTAGCAGCCTCTGTTACATCTTCGGGCTTTGTTTTTGTGACGCCCGTGACTGGGTCTGTCACTTCGCAGAGTATGTTACTTCTTGTAGCAAGGCGGCGGCGTAGGAGATGCCGAGAGCACCATGTTTCTCTCTCCCGCCTTTCCGCGCGCGCTGTAGCTCGAAGTCGGTCCCATCTTTTGTTTAGCAAGCTGTGGAGCTCTTTTCTGAGTTCTACAAGAGCGCCTGCTATGCTTGGCCCTTGCGATAGTGGTGCACTAAGAATTAAAATGGCATCTGAAACTTTCCTTATTTCCTCACGCTCTTCTCTGGCTAATTTAGTGCCCCATGTTTGGAAACATTCCTTAACGTTTACTTTAAAGCATTCCCATGCTGTGGCGGTAGGCGGAGATTTAAGGGAGCTCTTTATCAAGTTGATAATGTCCTCAACTACGCGTGCATCTTCGAGAAGTTTTATGTTAAGGCGCCAGCATCCTTTGGCTCGCGGAGCTAAATCATAATCGGAGAAGCGAAAGATTAAAAATTTATGGTCGCTCAGTGCGGTGGGAAGGACCCACGCAGATTGTAGCGAAGGCGCCAATGCGTTTGAAGTATACAAGCGGTCGATGCGGCTTTCGTAGCCGCGACCCGTCCATGTCATTCCTGAGCGACCAGGCTGTAAGGTTTTCCACGCGTCTATGAGCCCTATTTCATCTACCAAGGAGCGCAGTGTCTGCGCGCTATTGAAGTCTCGCCCAGTACGCGTAGGTGCGCCTCGGTGAGAGCGCCTATCGCTTGCTTCTAAGACACAGTTGAAATCACCTAAAAGGATCACTTTAGTAGGTCCAACTAAATAATGTTCTAATGACTGAAAATATTCTCTTTGACCGCGCTTACAGGGGGCATAAACATTATTTATTCTAATACCATTATCTAAGTCAATGCTCAGCGTGCGACCTGCGTTATCCCTTTCATAACGAAGTACCTTTAAATTTAATTCTCTAAGAAAAACAATTGCGACACCAGCCGAGCCCTTCCTTCCAAAATTCCAGTACGATTTTGTGTAGAATTTTAAGTCGAATTGCCTCATCTGATCGATGTGGTGAATGTACGTTTCTTGAAGTGCCAGTATATCGATTTTCATCTGGCGTGCCAATTGTATTACTTCCGCTTGTTTAGCTGCTCTCGTCAAACCCCGGCAGTTGAGAGAAGCTATCTTTAGCGAAAGAGCCATCTTGGAAGGACGGGAGAAGGTGCGCTTAAGTTAAGGTTTAGAAGGCAGCCTTCCCCTAAGGGGAGGTAACGACCGAGGGCAAGCCCTCACTAGACGACGAGTACGCGTTGTCGGACATTAAGGAGCAGTCACAGCTGCTCAGGTGGCAGAATTCACAAAGCGATTTTGCTCTTGGCATCCCTACGACACTTTCTGTCTCGCTTTCGGAGTTGCATTCGTCACTGCTGCTTGCGAGGATTTGCCGTTTGTGGTGCGACTTATCGCTCGAGCTTTTCGAGCTGGGACTTTCGTTTCCCGACCCTGTTCCTTCCTTCGCAGGGGTGGTGGTCGGGGTGTTCTTTTTGCTCTTTCGCTTTCTTTTGCTTGCCGACTTTGTTGGCTCCCCGGCGACCTTTGCCACTGTCGCATTGTCCGGGGGCGAACTAGTCTTTTCCTCATCATGGTCTGACTTGGTCTCCTCCCCTATGCTGCAGGTGAGTCCCTCGGGCTCCCTGGGGGTGAGGGGGGTCATGTTCGACTGGGCGTCTTTGTCCACAGCTCGAGGGGCCGAGAGGGGGGCCAACCCAAGTGCTGCGGGTTCCCAGTAGTCGGCCACGACTGCATTTTCTTTGTCAGCTTCAAGCCCCTAACTAGTCACGGCAGCGAACGTGCGTTTTGTGCACTTGCTGACCGCGTGGTCTTCTCCGCATTTGGGACAAGGGTCACTGCAGTCCACGTGGCCGTACATTCCACACCTCTCACATTGCGGAGTGTCGCAGGAAGCGCCAAAATGGCCTTCGCCGCCACAGCGCCTGCACACTCGCACGACCCCTTCAAATTCACATTGAACAGTCGTGTCGATAACCTCCAGGAAGTTTGGCACTGGGGTCGACATTTCGATCTTAACTCGGCGGATGCCGGTCGTAACGGAAGGAAACCCGGGTACGCTCTCGCGTGTGACACTCAGGACCTTCCCGTACTTCTCCATCGCCTTCGGCAGTTCAACATCTTGATGCTCAGCGGAGTATCCAAATACTCGCCTTTGGCTCTCGTTCCTCTGTACTCGAACTGGACTGCTGTTTCCCGGATCACGACGACGGGATTGGTTAAAAACCGCTCGACCGCCGCGCGCGTCTTCAGGAAGATTTCATACTTTCCAGCTGTGAAATCTTGCACACCGCCCAACTCACTCTTCGTGAACTTTGACGTCAAACATTTCGTTAGTTCAACGGTGGTCACGCCATGCGGGACTCGCCCGAAGAACGTGAACGGCTTGAGCCGCTTTTGGCTTGCCATCGCGGTTGGGATACCGCGTGGCTAGCGCTTGCTAGACACACTAGAGAGAGACAAACTAGCAAAACTCGAGAAACGCGAACACGGCCTGGAAGGGAAGAGGAATGAGAAGCCGCTGGCTTACTCACCGAACCTAGGAACTCCTAGTACACGGGGTAATCCAAATCCTAGCCCTTGCCGCCCTTGCCACGTCCAGACATCTCGGCTGTTGCTGCTGCTTCGGAGCGAGTTCAAACTTATTGTCTACAAGACAAAGTTCTCCGAGTGCGTGTTTACAAGACGCCGCCGTCCGAATGCACTCTTCACGTGTACACCGCACCCCTACAGCGTGCACTGTAAGCTGACCTTCGACACCCCACAGGCAGTCGCACCCAACAACACGGCTGACGATTGCGTTCCGGACGCGTAGAAGAATAGATTCCTTCTCCGTATATGCGGCACGGGGTCAAGTTTGCTAAGCCCTTCTTAACCTCGCCGGCGCCTCCAATTAGTCAGGCACTCGGGCGCCAGGCCCACGATACCGTGTACCGCTGTCCCTTTCAAGGCAGGTCGGTGCGGCTCGTGTGACCGTCGGCAGACTCCGTTGCCCTCTCGTTTCTACGTAGTTAGTGACGGGATCAGCAAAACACGCCAGGCCCGAACAAGTTATCGCTAGACCGCCTCAAATCCCAACGGCGTCTAGGCCGCAAATGTCTCGGAAGCAGGGGCATCGACACCACGTAGTGCCGCTGTACTCAAAGTTTGGCCGTGTGGGAGACGGATGGCCCTCCCTGCCTGCGCACAATACCGACTTTCCGGAATCGGCGCTCGCCCGCCTGGCGCCTGCCGCGACGCGTCACCCAACACCGCGCGGTCCGTGACCCCACATAATACAGAAACGGTTGCCCCGCTGACATGGGGGGGGGGGGGGGGGGGAGTGAACCCCCTCTCTATACACACCGCACGTGGCCGATTCGTGACACTTAAGAACACGAACAATCAGAGCGACCTTACAACTACCCTGTTTCCATTTTTGCAGCCTTTCTTTAAAGTGCACGAAATGTAAAAAAGTACCACGTGACTACCGGCTAAAGCGCCGCGCCTTTAGTGTCGTGAAATGTAAGTTTATTTAATGATCAAAGGCCCCTACGCATGCAGAGGTCGACTAACAGGCTGTCGGCGCGTACCGTGAAGAAAAATTCTTTACCGAAAATGCGGCCGCCACGTTCGAATGCGATATGGGACCAGAGGCAGCGCGGTTTTTATCTCCGTCCTTCACCACACTATCGGCTTCGCCCCCGTCGTCAGGCTTCTTCATTGGCGTGAAATAAAAAGGAAAAGTGCCTGCGCGGCGTCAAATGCTACTTCCGGTCTCATATCGCACTCGCACGTGACAGCCGCTTCATCGCCGAAAATTTTTTTTATGAGAACACTGCGCCCCTTACGTCACTTAACATCTGTCGCATTCACGGACCGCCTGTTAAATCGTTTTCGTGAGCGGAGCAGCCTGTGCTAATTCGATCAAGTGACATTTGAGGACACTAAAAGGACGGCGCATTAGCCGAAAGTCAGGTGCAATTTTAGAAAATTTTGCGCACATTAAAGAAAGGGTGCAAATATTAAACGGGGCACTTAGCATAGACAAAATATTCTGATGTTGCTGAACAAGCGCTACAACTTCTGTATAGAAAGTATTTCACGAGAGTCAGTATTTAAGAAGTTAATTAAACAATCTGTGTTAGTTAACGAGTTTGGAGGATTCGAAAAAAATATCATCACGTGTTTCATATGGCTCAGAACAATACTGCACCAATTCGACACGCGTAGCGCCAATGTTCTTTTTCTTGTACGTGTCCCAAGTTACCTGACACACCCTGTATAGATAGCATCGTTCGACGCGCTCACCGAATGTCATCGGTAAACACACGACGCGGGCTACTCTGGCGACATCGCGTAGCCATCGTCGCCCTAGAGCAGCACTGCGCTTTTCTTCTCACGCTTTCGCCATGCCCTTCTCCTCCACTTTCCGCCTTATGCTTTCGCTGTAGCCTCCTCTGCCGCTTTCCTCCTCACACCCTTCTTTCCCTTCGCTTTTCATCCGCTGCTGCGCTTCACGTTCGCTCTTCGATCCTTCGCTCTGCTCGTTCGCTCGGTTATTCCGACGATGCCCATGGTGAGGCATGGCGACGCTCAACGCAGGAGAGAGAGAGAAGAGAAAGCAAGGGTAGGAAAGGCAGGGAGGTCAACCAGAACAGCATCCGGTTTGCTACCCTACACTGGGGGTGGGGGAAAGGGGAACAACGCAGGAACGTGCGCTTAAGAGGTGCGCTCTAAAAGTCCTTGTGTGTCCTGCTTTGGGTGCACATTGCGCAACCCCAAGTGACCAAATAAATACAGAGGCCACCACTATGGCATCTTGTCCGGTCCACTTCGCTGTGTCTGGGCGTTAAACACCCCACTTTAATATAACCGAACACTTTTCACTCTGATCTGCACTGGAAGAACAGAACATCTTTACGTAAGCAGGAACACAGAAGAAGATGTAGGGTATAATGTGTTCATTTTGTGTTGGCTCATACGTGTCGCAAGGACAAGCGGAGTGTACACAGTAGTAATGTTTAAATCGCAACACGTGCACTGAAAGCGCGGATTATAATTTCAACACGACGCGCATGCGTTAAATATTACCCCCAGTCACTTATGACTTCTGACGTCTCTAGATTACCTAGACTGCTGGCCGGTGGATGATTTCGTCCACATTAAATTTAAGCGATTCAAGAAGGTGCACGTCACCTGGGCGAATCTCTTGGCATGTTATTAGGGTGCGCTGAGTGGTCTCCGGATTTTCACTGCACGACACATATGCCTCATCTGGTAGAGTGTATTGGCTCCGGTATGTTTTTGTCCCAACACAGCCTCCTCGAGCCTCAAATAGCAAGGCACTTCCCTTGGTGTTATCGTACAGGTTTCCCATTCAAATTTCTTTCTTCTTATTTTTGTAAATGTTCATGGCCGTTATTGTTTCCATTATTTGCATCCAATTCACTGTCTATGTTTCACTTTCTGTCTGATGACTCCTGGTTGTCGATTTACGCTTTCAATTACCCTGTACTTCGTTGCCAAATTTCTTGCCCTCTTCCTCCATTCTGTGTACACGCTTTTCAGGTACAAAAGCTTATGCCCTAAAGCCGCCAATTTATTTTGATGCATGCTCTTCAGTCTTTCTTCAAAATTAGTTCGGCTCTGTGCTTATCGGACTTCAAGCGAGGCAACCCACGTGACCCTGTTTTGCCTGATTTGTGGTCTTTCCTTGGACTCCCAAAGCCAGCTTGCCTGCCAACTTTCTAGCACCGAAAAGATACCCGATTTTAACTACAGCATCGCACTTACGACCGTTAGCGCTGGCACCACTACACATTTCCACATCCCACTCACCATCCCATACTTATTGGTCTATTCCTCTTCCTTCTTTTTTTGGCTATCTTAGTGGCTGCTTGAGTAAATATTTCCTTTACATATACCTCGAGCTACTTTGCTTGGCTATGGGTATCATATTTTTTTTGGCACCACGCATTTAAGCGTCTCTTGATTACAGAAGATAATTCCTGATTTTTTTATGCTAAATCTAAGGCCTAGATTTGTCGCTGCATTGCCACAGACATTCGCAAGTGTCTGTACCCCGCTTGCATTGTCCGCAAGTAACACCATGTCTTCCGCGCACATCAGTCTGGGGACCTTCTGCCACACCATTTTGTTCTTTAGGGATGTAGAAAAAACTCAAACCCTAACTCACTGTTTTCCAGTCGTTTTTCTATGCTCTTAACATAAAGTATGAACAACAATGGAGGCAAAGGACTTCCTTGCTTCACACCTCGTTTAAATTCCACCACTTCATTACAGTTCAGATCTTCCAATATAACTTGTGCTCGGATCTTTCTAAATCTCGCTCTGCATCTCCACGAAGTTGTCATGTATGACTTCGTGCTACACAATGTTCCATAATTCGCTGTCTACGTTGTTGTACCCTCCTTTAATATCTATAAACGATATTTAAAAGGTCTATTCTGAGCTGGGTAAGTCTTTATGCGCTAAGTTAGTACAAACACATCCTCTATGCATCTGCCTGGCTTGAACTCATTCTCCAATTGCCCCAGTATATTGACAAGTCTACTTGTTAATCTTTATCGGGAGACCGCGTTGCACCGACTAACAAACGTTATCGCTCTGTCCAGGGCGCGCGTGCATGTATCGGAAGCTTTCCCTAATGTTATCGATGGTTCTATTCGCTGTCTGTTGTGACCGAACCTTGTGCAATCAGATTCCACATATGCATGACGCGAATCGTGTAGAACTTTCTGGAAGACACGTTTACCCGTCGTGGTGGCTCAGTGGCTATGGTGTTGGGCTGCTGAGCACGAGGTCGCGGGATCGAATCCTGGCCACGGCGACCGCATTTCGATGGGGGCGAAATGCCAAAACACCCGTGTACTTAGATTTAGGTGCACGTTAACGAACCCCAGGTGGTAAGAATTTCCGGAGTCCTCCACTACGGCGTGCCTCATAATCAGAAAGTGCTTTTGGCACGTAAAACCCCATAATTCAATTCAATACACGCGTGCACCAGCGATTACTCTAGAACTTTCGATGACTCACGAATAAAAGCCGACGCGTTCGACCCACTGATCGAATTTTCGACGATCGGCGACTGTGTTCGCCTCTATCGTTGTGCTTTGAGTGTAGCCGGTTTTTCTGGGCACAGGTTCGCCCAATACAGACTTAGTTTCACCATTCACAGTTTTGCTATTGTGTTCTTGACCGTAACTACCACGTGACAAAACCATTTTTTTCTCTACCCACTACGATAGTTCTAATCTTATGGCCTGCATTGACATCTTATGCATCACCGACGTTCATAAAAGGCTCATTCACATTGATTTCGGTGTGGCGACTGTCGGCGACAGCGTTTTTTCCTTCATGCTGGCACCTCTGTCGCACTGTACCGACGCCGAGCTCTCCGCCGACCATGGGAAGATTGTCGCCGTTGGTACAGAATGACAGAGGCGCAGAAACGAAGGAAAGGACGCCTCGCCAACAGTCAGCAGACTGAAACCGGTGTCGTGTTGACCTGTAGTATGGATGAGCCTTGACTGTGCCGGGCGGAGGCGCAGAAGTTCCCACGCCCGAAACTTTTTTGTCTGTAGGTATAATATTTGAAGCGTGAAATGGCGCAGGGGTCAGAGAACCGGACGTGGCGCTTGTCTACGTCGGGTTCGGTGCCCCGTGTGCCATTTCGCGTTTTAACTCCACTCTTGAATTACCAGCTAGGCCTCTCCCAAGCCTTGCTGGGTACCTGGAGCTTGGTATCAAACACGCCTCGGAATTCGGTCACGGGAAAGCACGTGCCCTTCTTATTGGCCGCTTTTTACCCTTTTACCCCTTTTACCTTAACCGATGACCACTCACAACCAATATCCAACCACGAATACGGCCAAAAGAAGCAAAGAAAGCCATTAGTTTAGTTATTGTAGCAGGAAAATGTAGCCTGTGGCAGGGAAACAGTAGTACAGTGTATTCAATTACAGTGGGTATATTTTATACTTTGTATGATATATCATAGCCTCACTTTTCGCATATGTTCATTTATTGAACAGCCTACTGTACCTCGGCTTTCCGGCTGCCTGTGTCATTCGTGGGCAAACCAAAAACTAGTACGTGTCCAGAATTCTCTGCTACATCTATTTTCTGCTCCTGAAAAAAAAAAGATCTAAAAAAAACTACGTAACATATTGTACTCGTACTAGTAACTGTTGACACGCTCTCGTGTTCCTGAATCAAACTATGCACTTTCACTTACGAATCCAACTTTAATTAGTCCGACTTAAAATCTGCGAAATCGCAGTTTACGGAGAGTGATGACAATTTAAACTCTTTATAGTAACTGATAATCTGGTTAGTATGAAGGTCGGCTCGAGTCGAAAAGATATGCTACCTTATTGTTTGAGAAGAAGCGCCTGTACCCGGACCCGCCTAAATCAGTTCAAACGATTTTTCCCTATTTCACTGAATTGCTTGATATATGCTTGAAAAAAGTATGCTCAAGAAAATCCTGCTATCGCAATACTCAACAAAGTATATTTGCAAAGTAGGCAAGAGAAATCTTACCTTTCTTCCCCTCCAGCAAAAATGTTTATTGAGGTTCTTCGGCAAAACTATCCTATCATATATTTGTTGTTATCCCGCATCATTTCACAGCATATTTTTTTCTCCACCACCTTTCGTCTGAGAAGGAATGCTTCAGGCATAAAACCATATTTCACATCGCACTACTCACACAGAGCAACGAAAATAAATATAGCGTCCTGAAAAACACGCTGCTCGAGAATAAATTAGTCGCCATTTGGAGAACTTTGGGAATGCAGTCATATCCAAGTAAATCCCACAAGTACCGGTGCTCATCCACTTCAACGAATCAAACTATTTGATTCTATTAAAATATATTTTCTTCTCTCTTCTTTTCTTTTTTTAGGAAAATGCACTGTGCTCTGCGATCATCTATGTGATTCCCTGGATGAATTCTACCAGCGTGACTAACTACACATGTTCTGCTATTAAACAAAGGCACTTCTCAAATCAGCAAGCACACGTGTCTATGGGTAGGCATAAAGCCAGTGCTTCGACGATATTATAATAGAAGTGGCTTCCGAGGAAAGGCGGCTTGATGGCCATCAAGGTGGGAAGATTTTGCGCTAACAAATGTAATTATTTTTATGTACAATCCCGGCTTGAAATAAAGAAGGCAAAAATTATTTTGTTTTTAATTTATTGGTTCATAAAGAGGGAAATTGTCTAGGATACAAACCTGGAATTTCGAGTACAGATTCGCTACTTCCATTGTCGAACCATGCCAATTTGATTTGCATTACGCTACTACTTGTATTTCTAGCACCAGCGGAGCTGTAATAATGGCTATTCTGTGAACTTAAATCCTAGACTAATGACAGGAGCAAGGTACGACATGCGCACTACCATTAAAAATCGTTTGGGCCAGTTGTTGCAGACCATCTAACACTCGTGCAGGCCCCTAGAATACGAACTTTAACCAAAAAGATGGGCGAATACGCACAGCGCGCAAACGGTTTGCAGCCGTTTTTTGCGCTGCTAGATATGGCGATCACTATGCATGACTTGTGTGTCACTGTGCTGACAGTAACGTCGATGAGAGGGCGCGTTGCTTAATTTTGTGTAATGTCAAGAGGTGTATGTTTATGCTATTCGGCGCACTTATTTTCAACAGATGTTACGGACCCTAAGGAGTGAACAGCACGCATGAAGGTTTATTTCAAACTAAACAAAACTTCCATGGTCCATGGCATGCTAAAGGAATTTATTGAAAGTAATGTTCTAGACCAAACCACAACGTTTATGTGGTGCACATGCTTCGAAAATCATAGAACCTCTGTCGACGACGATGACTATTCGGGAGGACAATCAACCAACACAACAATGAAAATGATAGGATAAGCTCGTGAGGCTATCCTTGAAGGTAGCACAAAACCATCCACAATGTCTTTTTTTTTTTTTGTAGGAGAGCCATACAGCACAGTTCATGTCGTTCTTTTGAAGGTACTGAACACGAGACGCATTTCAGTGAAATTTCTGACAAGACTAATCCCGCGAAGAACACGAGCTCTATCAGCAACTCCCAATCCAAAAAAAAAGGTAGGTGAGAGAGACGCTTAATGAAAGCGACTCTTTGAAAGCGAGCGTTTTACACCAAGTGGTTCTTTTGCTGCTCAAAGTTATTCACCTACCTCCACAGTGTTTGCGTACTTGTATTGGACGTTTCAGTTACTGGATACCAACACTTTTTTAACCCGCCGACTGCAGTTTCTGCATGCAACAACTATTCTCTTTTATGTCCCGTTGTAACAGATGTTCCTAAGTCTGTTACTTGGCCTTTCGCTCTTTTTATTCATAGAACCATTTTCTCCTTAGTATTTCATTGAGCAATATAATATTTCCACAGACCTGTGTTATACACTGGCCTGATTAAGAGCTTTAACGACATTTAATTCTGCAATCCCTGATTGAAGTACGCGTGTCAATATCCATGGCCACAATTGACTTCGAAGAAATTATTATGGCGCAGCTTTCAGAAGTCGGCCTTCGGGACCTCCGGTCCTCATCTACGTCATTAGCGCTGCCCGACATGCCACTTCCATTTTCTTGAGGCACCATCACTTGCGAGCTGCGAAGAGGTCGAACACGCCCATTCGTTTGATTCCAACTCTGCAATCAAGCATTTCACAAAGTCACAAAGTGCAAGTCATACCGAAGTTCGTGCCACGCAGCGTCTCATTACTTCCTGCTTTGTTTGACCGAGTTTGAACTCAGACGTGCGCTACTGGGCTTGCGAATGTGTTCCTATCACTGCTCCAAGACGGCATGACACACGAAGTGGCCATTTCACTCCTTTCGCCCACGTGATGGCCGGTTCGATCACATTCACATCGACATCGTTGGCCCGCTACCATGATCCCTAGGTGCTCGCTACATGTGTAGAACGCGATACTCGCTGGCCTGGAGAATTAACTCTCGCAGACATAGCGGCACTTACAGTGGCTTCCGTGTTTTTCAGTAGTTCTATCTCGCGCTTCGGATACCCAGGCTAGGTGAATATAGTCACCTAGCCTGGGGCGGCTACATATATATTTGTCGCTGCCCTATTTCAAAGGGGATGCCAATAAGTCATCATCATCAGCATCATCGAATAGTGAAAGTTGATGTCCCCCTCGCGGAACCGGCCATGGAACGAGCGACGATGAGGGGGACATCAAGGCCCCAGTGCCAACCTCGGCTTGGCTCGGACGTTCCGCTTCGAACGCTATCTCGTGGTGTCTTCGCATAGAATGTCGACACCTAAATTATTTTCTTGCACGATGTCCGAACCATATCTTTCCCGCTGAGGCATCTACCAGATAAACTTTTTTTACCGCTATCACGTTCCGCAAGTATGCCGGAAGAGCCACTTAGTCACGTTAACTTATCAGTGTCACGAGCGGCCCATTCTAAACTATCTAAGCAACCGACCTCGAGCTTTTGCTTTTCAGCTGTCAAACACAACCGGTCGACGGCTCCGTCCCCTATCTGCCTACACTGGTGCTTCTACCGCGCCTCACGGCCACAATCCTGCATGTCTGTTTTCTACAGAAACGACGTGGCTAAGACGAAATGTTCAAGTGCACTTCGCTCGTGATGCTGTGCTCGGCACTTGTTGCCTCCCAAATGCTCGATTTTTTTGAAGATTGCGTAGGAAACGTGAACCAGCGAGAAAAGGCAGGCCAGTGCGTCCTCGCGCCGCGAAGCTGGCTTCTCTCCAGCACGTACCGAAACTTCGCCCACCAAGTCCTGGAGAACGCCGCTCATCAACCGGACGGCCACAATCTCAACACTCTTCTTAATGTGACGCGAGCAGGAACTCACGTAAGTTGTCCTTATTAGGTTACCAGTTAGCGCCTGCTCTCTATCTAAGTAACTTCATTTCTTTGAGAGTGCAAGCACTTGTATATGTGCGCCGTGTTAATCACTTTCCTATTTCTTTTTTTTTTTGCAATATATTATACGAATCCTAAATTTGTAGCCTCTGATTAATTCCTATACAAGTAAAGAGCGTGAAAGCAAAGTAAACACTAATGTCTACAGTGCCGTCGCTGGCTGCTCCCAGAGCGCGAACAGTTTGGTTGACTCTGTGGTACGCACAGCAGTGTTTTCTCTTGCACAACACGTCTTGCAGAAATTGCAGTGCTACAGTGACCATTACATTGAATAAAGATGACTGATATGTTAGGTAGTTGAAATGATAGGCAAAACTTCGTAATTGAGGGTCTCTCTCTTTATTACCATGTGCCGAAATGGTTGATTTCGCAGCAAGATTTAAGCACATACGGCATTTACAGAGTTAGTGAGACTGGCGAAGTACCAAAGACAGTTCTGAATTTTAATGCCTTCAGAAGTTCTAAGCGGAGGACACTGCTGCATTCAGAACACAACTTACGTACTGTGGTACTCGTGCTGAGGTACTGCGCCAATGGAAGCTGGGATAATTGCGGTGAAATCAGTCAATACACGCGACTGTTTTGCATTTAGCCTGGTGCCTAGCCTGCTCGGCCATGTGCGGCCACCAGAGAAGCACTTCATATGCCTCAATAGCGCATTCAACACCTGCGTCTCTGCCTTGTCATTTAGGCAGGCGTCCCCCCAGGCTAAACGCACATTTTGTTTATACGCCGCACTTTTGTGAGCGCGGCAATCAGGGCCCGCAACTGGGCATATCACGTGCCTCTTTTGATATTCCGTTGACGTCCTTAGGACCCAGGACAAATCGATTATGTAAAAAGTAGAAAGTTACAATTTGCGGAAAGATGTTTTCGAGAACGCTTTACAACCTTCTCAATCGAAGTTTTGCTCTATTGTTACTACCTTTAGAATTGGTCACTTATTCATAGAAAATTGTGCAATGAAGCCGAATCCAAGTAGTAGTTACCTTTTCGATATAACAGCCAACAACATGCATTTGATCGCGTATTTCTCAAGCGATTGGTATAATTTTAAACTTCGACTGAACTTATTGGGGACACGTCCTCTAGATAGATTAGCCCCATTAGTCTTTTCGGCATAGGGGTAATGCTATTTGCAATAGTTGGCGTGGTAAGTTTAGAACTGTGCTCTGCACTGCATTGAAAGTCTTCAAATGCTCTTTTTGCGATTTTTCGTGATTTTACCATTCCTTGCACGTAATCGCACCGAAAGTGTGCACCCTAATAATGCAGAACAGCATTTTCTTTTCTTGCGTCAGAATAGCCTCCAGCGTCTAAGTCCAACTGGTGTCGACGTATTTTCTCGTGACCTTATTCCAGTGCGCTTCGCTTCTACCTCGCATTTATCTTCTCACATAAATTCGAGTAAATATGCGACACTACTCCCGCGTCTTGACCATGGCGCGTTTTTTTTTTCTTTTCGCATCCCATGCAGGTGTCGCAAGGCATCGTAGTCAGAGTCGAGTTCACCACTGTCGAGAGCATCTGCAACAGCTCTGTCGTCTATTCCAAGGACCAGTGCCCGCCGCATGGCAGTGAGGTACGGCTGCCAAGAAGCCACGTGTGAGATATCTAGCGTCAAATGACAGGAGCACGAAAGAAGTACTATCGTGAGCAATATGAGCAGGAACACGCGAGCGCGTGGGAAATAGCCTCGAAACCGACGTGGGGCGATGCGTTGCGGCCGCTGTAGGAAACAAAGTGGAAAGGGCGCCGCGGTTCCGCCAACTGTCGGCACTCCCGCCTCACTAGCGTTACTGCGTAATGGCAGCTGATTGCGTGTCACCGGGCGCTAGCGATGATAAGGCGGTTATGTCATGCAGAGCGTGGACCGTGCTGTCTGTAGTTGAGCGCAAAATATCTCTAGCTCTCTTTTTATCATACTTGCGGAACGTATCGCAATGATACCGGCGTGATATACTGTGGCGCCTGTAATAGCGCTCGCACGCAGGAAAAAGCAGGGTTGTTTTGTTATGCGTGTTTTTCTATGTCTCGGTTATTGTGAACAAAGAAAAGTTGTACGCAGCAGTGAATTTAAAGGTTTTATTAGACGATTGCTTAATGGTAACAAAATTTTCATCCACACAAAAAGTATCCCAATACATCAGTGTTACAGCTTGACCTTTCCTTGCAGGCTTCATGCGTTAATAACGGGTCATGGCTCCGCCTGCTTGAATGACGGCCTCCATTCTTTTTGGCAGAGACACGTAGAGAGCCTCGATGAAGGCTTTGTCATCTTAAAGATGTTTCCACTCGCGCTTTATGGCTTCCCACAGTTCATCACTGGTCGTCGAGTCCAAGGAGAGTCTTGAAAGGTTAGCCTTCATACGTGCCCAAACATGTTCTATGATGTTCATGTCTGCACCCTTCGCACACCACTCCAAGCTCCTTACCCCTAGTTCGCCTAAAAGACGTGCCACGACCTTTGCTGTGTGAACGGGAGACAAGTCCTGCTGGAATAGATAATACCCATCCGGGTGTGGACCATTCAGTGCATAGGGGATCATCTCGTGCTCCAGCAATGTGCAATATGCAGAACTCGTAAATCTCCCAGGGATTCTTACAATGGGACTTAGGCCATCCCGCGAAATAGCCGCCCACACGTTTACTGACGTGCGTCCACTTGCGGCCACCTGCTTGACGTTCTGCGGAGAGAAGCGCGTATTCTTCATGCGCCACACTCTTCTCTGCTGGTCCCAGCGGCTTGAGAACGTAGATTCATCAGAGAAGATGACATATTTCCAATCCTCCACCTTCCAGCTGCGGTGATCGACAGCGAACTTTAGGCGAGCAGTCTTGTTGGCAACTGTGAGAAGGGGCTTCTGAGCAGCGATACGACTACGGAGGGCGGCTTCCCTTAGCCTTCGCCGCACCGTGCTGTCGCTTACATGTTCCAGGGCAAGAGTACTGCGCACCTCCTTCGCATTTAGAAATGGCTTCTCGTTGACTGCAGCAACAATTTGTAGGTCTTGATCCGCCGACGTGGCGCGAGGTCGCCTCTCGTGCGGCGCATCCTTAATGCGTCCTTCATCTCGGTACGCCTGCACTATCCTGTTGACTGTGTTCAACCGGCAGCCCGTCAAGGCAGCAATGTTTCGCTGCGAGTAAGCTTTCTTCCACAACTCAACGACTTCTTCCCGCTTATTCAACGGCACTCGAGACATCGCAGGACGCTGAAACGCACTTCTCACCGCGGGCAGTCGTGGTCTCCCTTATAAGCATTTAACACGAAAAAGAAATTAAAGATGCGCGTCGGCCGTGACGTAGCGTTTTTACTTCTTTTCTTGTTCATCAAAGATTCGAACGTTTCCATGAAAGGTGCGACTGGCCTTACGATAGACCTTTTAAGAAGTCGGCCAGAAAATATTCCCTGTCGCATGCTTGCAAATATCTAAGAATCGGGTCTGACCGCTCCACATACGCACACTCAGACAAAGAAAAAAGGAACAAAAAAGGTTAACAGCGGTATTTTGCGCTGAACTACAGACAGCGCGGTCCACGCTCTGCATGCCATAACCGCCTTATCATCGCTAGCGCCCGGTGACATGCAATCCGGTGCCGTTACGCAGCAACGCTAGTGAGGCGGGAGTGCCGACAGTTGGCGGAACCGCGGCGCCCTTTCCACTTTGTTTCCTACAGCGGCCGCAACGCATCGCCCCACGTCGGTTTCGAGGCTATTTCCCACGCGCTCGCGTGTTCCTGCTCATATTGCTCACGATAGTACATGACACCGGGTGGCAGCTCCGTTCATTTCAGAAAAGGGACTGAATAGTTACCTCCGACTAGGCTCTCTGAAGGCACCGTGGCTAGGCAGTGAACACGTGACTATGTTTTATAAAAGCAATGCTTTGCATTTTAGTTTGCTACAGTGACTTTCCCTTCATGCTGAATATTTTTTGTGTGGATCGAAACCGCTTCTCATAAATTCTATTCCTAATGCGAAAGAAGCTTCAGCCCAAGCGTTTCTGTTTGTTAGAACATACCTGCACTTAGGATATGACATCGCATTCACACGAGCAATATCTCATCCGACGTCGTAGTCACACCTTTCTGCATCATGATATCGCTACGAAATAAATGTAAAGACCGCGTGCACTTTCAGACCGCATAAAGCAATCAAAAAGTTGTCGGCGACCCAACTTAGCTTCTACCACTAGTACAGATTCAGTAGCGCTCTTTCCTTGCACAACTATGGCTCCTTGCTGCGACTCGGTTCCTCGCTTCTAACATATTAAAAGCGGTTTTAGGGTTTATCAGAAGTCTTGAAAGAAAACAAAAATACTGGGAATGTTCTTCGCCGTTCCTTAACAGTGCCGCTTGCCGGCGTGCATGGCAAGGCTTTACTGGGAGCTCGCTGTTCATTGACAGAAGCCGGCACGCCAGTAAGCGGGTTATTGTTTGTATTTCAAGACGTGAGGCTGCTCTACCCCTCTTTGCACTTCTGCCTAGTCTAGGTCATGCAGCTGATTTGTTTTTGCGACCGTAGTAGATTACTTGAACTTTCTTCGAAGGGGATGGCGTGCCAGCAGCCAACGTTTAAAGCATGCACGCAAGCATACCACGGGATCCTATAGGCGATACGTTGTCTTTTTGCCCGTATCTAGTGTATCATGAATTTAAACGCTGTTAGACTAAAAATTATATTTTTGGTAGGCCGTCAGTACGGTGGTGGGGCACGTCATAATAGCAGAGTTGCCGAAGTGAGGGGCCGTGTCAAGGCGGTGCACCCTGTAATGGCATGTGAGGGGGGGGGGGGGGGGGGGGGCTTTTGATTCCATCGCATGTTATATGCACAGAGTTGCGCCAATTGGTACATACAGTACGTATGTATGCGTGCACAAATATATTTTACTTCTTTCCTTTGTAATCATACGTATCTTCATCCACCTAGCAAGAAGAAAAGAACGAAATAATCTCCAAAATGTACACGCGGTTCCAGCCGAGAACCTCGAAGTCGAAAACGCTGTGTTTTCTAACAGCATTCCAATCACGAACGGAAAGAGGCGCTTTTACGCAGGTTCTGCAAAGGCGTCTGTTGGCTGGTCACTGTAATGTCACTCAGAAAGTGAGGGGCCCCTTAATATAGTCACTTCCTTTTTGGTACCATTGCAGCATATCTTGCGAGCTCTATAAAATTTAGATGCATGCTGGTACCTGCAATGCCTCGTGTAGAAATTGCTCTTTGTGGGTGTAGTACATTTACACCTCAACAACTATTCTTAATTTCACAGTCACTACAGCATGTACTTTTGTGTGAAAACCTAAAGATGTTATGTGTATGATGCAGAAAACTAACGACACGTGGTTGGAGTGAAACCTTTGTACGCGCAATAACACATAACCTGTCAAGTGAAGTGTATCAGCATTACACAGGCTTCTCCTGTGCTACACTCATGTGCTCCCGGTCTCGCTTTTAAATGAGTCCGTAAAATTACTTGACAAACCAGAATTGCAGTACCGCTATCACAGTAGTCAAACAATGTTCGTTTCTATCTGCGTGATTTCTTTCTTTATCGCCACGCACCCCGAATTGTTACAGATAATGAATACATGATCATACATGAGCATTATCGATTTGACATAACATTCTTGACATGATAGTAGTGAGCACAGTATTTTCAAGAAACGAAACGCAAGCATAACAGATTACAATTACTACTTCAGGACAAGATAAGTGCTAAAGAGCATAAACGTTCTTGGAGTGCATGCGTTTATATAATAATAATGCTTAAACCGCACAGTCATACTTTGATATAGCGGATCACTTAATGTCGTTCAAAGGGCACACCCATACTTGCATATAGCATTAGTTACCAAATGCGTACAAATTTCAGATGTACACGAGCAACTAGATTTCCGAGGAACATTGCTGAGAAACCAGCAGATATTTGGCGCTTCTGTATCTGCTTGCATTCTTGCCTGTTGCGTTTGCATCTGCTCTTTTCTTATTTCAGGCGAATGGACTGTGCCAGGCAAGGTTCCTGTTCACTGGTAACCTGACGCTGGAAGATGCCCGGTGTTTCCCACGAAAATATTGATTGTAGTTTTCGCAAACGGATGGATAACAGAATCATGTGCACAAGACATGAAAATTGATATAGCGCAACTTATACGTAAGCATATACATATCGAATAAAGTGCAAATTGAGTGTTCTTGCAAAAGTGTATAAAAGTTTTTTGTATGCGAATTTCTCGCAAATCTATGGCCCGAAAGGATCGTACGCTTAGTGATAACGACCAGAATTGATTCATGAAAAACGACGCAAGGAAAGCTTATAATTTTTTTCAGAAAGGTAGTTACATTGACTGGCACTTTATTATATTGTTTTCAAGAATCAAGAAAACCATAATGAGCAGATTTTTATCGCATTTGCGTAGTAGTTATGGCGAAGAGAAATACAAAATAAAGAAGAAACGCAGGAAGTCAAAACAAAACCAGTTTCTACGCTACACTGGGGAACTGAAAGGCGGGGTAGTTTACATGAAATGCGTGAGCGTAATACATACCTGCCAAAACAGGAGAGTCATTGTTAAAAGCGGAAAACCACGATAACTGTCTCACCCGGTGTTGTACACTTTGGTTTACGTTTTGGGGGCAGGGTATTGGGCAGAGGAGGACAAGCATAATGAGAGAGCTTAGCGCAGGCAATTGTCAGCTTTGTGGCGCAGAAAACACGGATGGTGTGACCATCCATGTCTTCAGGGCAGATGTCGCACACTTTCTGGCTTATTCGGGTGGTGGTACCTGTCTAATTTGCGCACCAGCTTCGCTGTTTACATCAACTTTCATGGGGTGGAAAGGAAATGCACTTTCTTTAACACTACATGTAATTGGGGTAAAACTGAAGCACATCTTCATAAAGATTCAGACCCGAAAAGTAACATTTGGAGTATGTTGGTGAACAATTGGCTGTATTTCACTGCCCTGTCATATTAGCGCAACGTGCGTGGTTTCAACTGAACAGTAAGCTATACGAAGCCATAGGGCAACTTGGTAACCGACAATGAAACTATGCCACATTGCTGGCATTGTCAATGCGGTATCAATAGGAAATCCTGCATCAGGCTTTGGGCAAATGATGCGAAAACAGCAGATTACCCTCGTGCTCTGTGCTCGCCGGTGAAGTCGATCGGGCTGCCGCACCTATACAATTTGCGCACCACCTCTCTCTGCTTATCATAATTCTGCGAAAGCAGGTGAAGATGGGATATTCGAAATATTTCTGGTCTTCATTGAAGCGCATGTAGAACCCGTAGGTTGTCGAACAACATTTCAGTTACTGTCCTGCTTCTATACACTAGTCGATCGGAAATTCCTTTCAACATTCTCGTCTTTTTTTTCTGGATATTGTGTCGACGGCAGCTTTACAGTTTCGCTGCAGGTATACATGCGCTCTGCTACACCTGGGGTCATTTCAGACGTGCACATGTTCTTCATCCTACAAGTTTTTCTACCTTAGCCTCTCGATTAGGCCAGCGCCAATCCTTGAATGCCAAAGCTGTCGTGGAAGACTAGGACGTCCAGCGTCAGGTTGCCATACAGGTATCTTTCACTAGACAATTATTTATACTTGTGTTTTTATCTGCATAGCTTCGCTGACGCCAGCCACTGCCAAGGTCGCAACACGGTATGAGCTCTGATGCTTGTATGTCAGGCAGGCCACTGCGCATGCTTTTGACATCTTTGGTTCCCTAAACATGCGACTTGTTGCGCTTTCCAGTCGCCTAACCACAGGCCTAAAGCCCCAACCAGACGTACGCGTTGGAACGCGTTCGCACGTGCCGTGCTCACTCGACGTCGCACCGCGCCCGACGGAGGAAGAGGGCGCGCACCCAAACGATGCACGAGTTGCCGCGCGTCGTCGCAGGTTTAGTCGCGGCGGCGCAGTGTTGCTAGGTTCCTGTGTCGAAGGCGGCCCATCCTTCGCTTAACGGCCACATTAAGCAATGTGCTAAAGATGGCAATAAAACAGAATACGCTTTAACTTAAAATTCGCTTGTATATATAAAAAAACGTGTTGCAGGACTCCTAGTGGTTGAGTCAGCGAAACTGCGACTTAATACGAGTATTGTGAACTTGGTGAAACCTGCAGCAGCATCGGCATAGCACTCGCGTGCTATGTGCCTTGCCCGTGCTGCACGCTGTGTCAGGTCCCGAACTTCGGCGATGAACATTTCATTATTAATGCAGCCATTGAGGCTGAAGACTTCAGCGGCTGCCATCATAAAATGTAACTTGCATAGTAACTTGCGATTCGCTGATGATATTGCCTTGCTTAGTAACTCAGAGGACCAATAGCAATGCATGCTCACTGACCTGGAGAGGCAAAGCAGAAGAGTGGGTCTAAAAATTAGTCTGCAGAAAACTAAAGTAATCTTTAGCAGTCTCGGAAGACAACAGCAATTTACAATAGGTAGCGAGGCACTGGAAGTGGTAAGGGAATACATCTACTTAGGACAGGTAGTGACTGCGGATCCGGATCATGAGACTGACATAATCAGAAGAATGAGAATGGGCTGGGGTGCGTTTGGCAGGCATTCTCAGATCATGAACAGCAGGTTGCCATTATCCCTCAAGAGAAAAGCGTATAATAGCTGTTTCCTACCAGTACTCACCTACGGGGCAGAAACCTGGAGGCTTACGAAAAGGGTTCTACTTGAATTGAGGACTACGCAACGAGCTATGGAAAGAACAATGATGGGTGTAACGTTAAGGGATAAGAAAAGAGCAGATTGGGTGAGGGAACAAACGCGTGTTAATGACATCTTAGCTGAAATCAAGAAAAAGAAATGGCCATGGGCAGGACACGTAATGAGGAGGGAAGATAACCGATGGTCATTAAGGGTTACGGACTTTATTCCAAGGGAAGGAAAGCCTAGCAGGGGGCGGCAGAAAGTTAGGTGGGCGGATGAGATTAAGAAGTTTGCAGGGACGACATGGCCACAATTAGTACATGGCCGGTGTTGTTGGAGAAGCATGGGAGAGGCCTTTGCCCTGCAGTGGGGGTAACCAGGCTGATGATGATGATGATCATAAAATACCAAAACCCGCGCGACACTCCGATCCGAACGCACACAGCATGCCCGGGCTTGCTTGCACGCCGCGCGAAAAATTTTTCCGGAAGTCACGTTGGTTCGCCGTGGTCACGTGAGGCGCGTCGGGCAGGTGACGCGGGCGGCCGCTTCCGGAGCAGGCGCAAAAAAACCTAGCAATGCAAGGTCTGCACGCCGCCGCGCGCCGATACACGATGCAGCCACCGCGCCTGACGCCATACGCGCTCAGACGCGGTGCGGCGCGTGCGGCTGCGTGCAAGCGCGTACGTCTGGTTGGGGCTTAACACTCAATACCTACGTTGGGAAGACGGCGTCAAAGTTCAACGTAAACGCAACTGTCCACACTGGCGCCCGCGAAGTCAAGTCTTCCACAGAATGCGTACAGAACACATTTTTTTTTGCTTGCTCGTTCACTTTAATTACTGCTCTCCAAGAGTTGTGTTCCGTAGATCAGTGCGCTGCACGCCAATAAGAACCTCAGTTGGCGTAAATTAATCGGGAGTCCTCCACTACACCGTACCTCTTAATCAGATTGTGGTTACGGCCCGTAAAAACTCAGAATTTATTGTCTGCACACTGCCTTCAACAAACCTTTCCATTCACTTATATTCTTCGTAATCTGTATAATCCTCGGTTATTGCCCATGCACGACAGCGCAGCATGAAGGGTTCTCTTCTTCTGACGGACAGCAAAGTTTTCCTTGCCGCGAGGCGCAAGCAGCTGATAAAGTTTAGCGTGGCGCATTTTCATTGCAAAAATGGAAGCTGCCACTCATAGTCTTCTTTTTTCCCGCAGCAAGCACTTTCTCTGCTTTTTTTTTTCTTGATTATGATATCTTGATTCAACAGCTTTCAAATTGTCTACCATCGCTGTGATAGTCCAAAAACAAGAAAGGGGCTGACAGATAGAATAGCACACTGTGGTATAAAGTTTGTAAACAGGGATGAAGTGCCTCAGACAGGCTGGCCAACGTTTCGATAGGAGGACCTATCTTCGTCAAAGGCGGCCTCGTCATCCTCGGCGTGCTAGTTTTAAAGGGTTAGTGCAGTGACCTCACGTGCGGGTGTTGTCGCTGGCGGGCGGTTTAAAAGAGAGAGCTTACAAGAGGAAACAAGCGCTGTCGTCCGACGTCTGTGAGCTTCATTCTCAAGACGAGGGGACAAGAGCGTCAGAGTGGGCACGCGGGGCGACAAGAATAGAAGCAGAAAGAAAGGAAAAAAAAGGAAAAAAAAGAAGGGGTGGGGGTGAGGAAAGCCAGGGCGGCACCAAGACAGACAAAAAAGGGGGGGAGTGAAAGAAAAAGAAGGAGAAAAGTGAAATCTAAGAAATACGGGGGCTTGGGAGCGTGTTGGGGATGCGAAAGGTTAGGAGGTATTCAGGGGGAGTCGTTGGCGGCATGTTTTTGAGGCATTAAAACGGCCGGTCAAGCGGTCAGCGCGCGAGTAACACAAAAGAAAAAAAAAAAGGAGAAAGGAGAAAACCCAGACACACACACAAAAAAAAAACATGAGTTGAAAGTGACTTGAGTAGCATAGTAGTAATACGTCGAGTAATTTTGAAATAGTTAAGGTGGCGACGAGGAGTCTGCGGTGCAATGTATGGGGTGACAAAGGCAGCGGCATGGTCTTTCAAGGGGCACTGCCCCACGCGCTTAACGTAGGTGTCGTTACGGCGGCATCCAGAGATGTCGATACTCTGGGTTGAGGCGCCGAAAAAGGCATATTGACTTCGGAATGTGTTGTCGAGGGGATTTCAAGAAAAAAAAGGATTAAGAAAAAAAAGGGGGGGGGGGGGGAAGGGAGAGGGGGAGGGGGGCCGAAACCGGTATAACAAACAGGAGGGTGACGCGCGCAGAAGGGGGCAAGTGTACATGGAAGAAGGGGATCGTACAGTTGGTATAGACGTAAAAACCTGAAAGGGTACATTAAATTGAATAGTAGGCAGGAAAAAAATTTTGTTTTCCTTTTTTTCGAAATGGAAGAGTAGGTGAGGTTAAGAATTAAAGTTGGCTGGTGGCCTAATGTGTTTTGTGTATTGGTTGATGATATGAGAGTTTCAGATTTAAGTTACAGCTTTTAAAGATTCTAAGTTGCCGCGTGCCAAATTAATTCCTGTCGGGTGTAGGCAATTAAACTTGTGTATGAGGTATGATTCCGTATACTTCCTTTCGCGAGGGGAACGGAAATTTGTTTGTAGTATATAGAGCCTTGCTTTGTCAAACATATGTCCATGTTCATTAAAGTGGCTGGCTACTGCTTTGGGTAAATTGTGTTTTGTGTCCGCGCGGTGACCGTTGAGTCTTGTATTAATTTGTTGTCCAGTCTCCCCTATGTATTGTTTGCTACAAGCGGCGCATTCTAGACAGTAGACTACGTTGCTTGAGGTGCAGGTGAAAGCCGAAGTTACCTTGTGTGTGTAATTCGACGCTGTACTTTTTACTGTAGTAGTAGATTGAATGTGTTTGCATGTAGAGCACCTGGGGCGGCCACAGGGATTGGTTCCCAACTTCTTCTTTTTCTGTAGTTTGGCGTGCACAAGAACATCTTTAAAATTAGTGTTGCGTCTGTAGGCCACTCTGGGAGGGTCGGGAAAAATCTTCTTAAGTTTCTGGTTGCTGGTGAGAATCGGGTAGTATTTACTTAGGATGTTATTCCCGTTTGGGAGTGCGTTTGAGAATTTAGTAGTAAGAAGAGGCGTTGTTGTTCTTGTGATCCTCGGGCGGGGCTTGAGGACCTCGGCTCGATCAAGTTTGGTTGCAGCGATGTAAGCTGTTTGAAGGTCACTGTTTGGGTGGTTCCTGTTTGATAGCGTTTCTTTAAGGTGATAGAGTCTATCTATGTAGTCTTGGTTTTCAACGCAAATGCGACGTAGTCGTGTGGCTTGGCCTTTAAAGATGCCTTGTTTGCAATGTCTGGGATGGTGGCTGGTATATTCTAGGTACTGTTGTTTGTCGAAAGGTTTCCTATACAGCGTTGTCTTTAGTTCACCATTGTCAATGTATATTGTTGTGTCCAGAAAGTTTATGCGCGCAGTTGAGGATTCTGATGTGAATTTTATTGTTGGGTGAACAGAATTTAGAAAGGCTACATATTTATCTAGACTGTCTTGGCCATGTCCCCAGATTATGAGTATGTCGTCTATGTATCGTAGGTATGTGTGGGGCTTGGTAGTGCAGCGCGATAGGAAATCTGTTTCTAGAATCCCCATAAATATGTTCGCGTAGGTTGGTGCAAAAGGCGTACCCATGCTTGTACCATGTATCTGTAGGTAGTAACTCTCTTCAAATTCGAAGTAGTTATGTGTGCGAACTAATTCAAGGAGAGACAGGTAGACTTCAGTAGAGTGTTGTGCACTGTGTTTAGACAGCGTTTGTTTTATCGAAGATAAACCATCAGGGATTGGAATGTTGGTGTACAGCGCCGTGACGTCTAGTGTTGCGAGAATTGTGTTGTGGGGTAGTTTGCCTTTAGTATTAATGTCTTCGATAATTCTCAGCAGGTGGGGCGTATCTTGTACAAATGAGGGAAGTGCTTTTGGCAAGTCACCAAGGTAGCGGTTAAGGAATGTGGAGATGCTCTCTGTCGGGGTGTTGTTGTTTGATACTATCGGACGGCCTGGGATAATAGCAGTGTGTAGTTCAGCGGATGGAATTTTATGAATTTTCGGAAGGAGGTAAAAACGTCCGGCAGTTTTGTTGCTTGGTTTAAGAAATTTGTATTCTGATGGTGTTATCAATTCATCAGCCAAAAGTGATTTCAGCCTGTTGGTAATTGTCACTGTGTAGGACAATGTCGGATCGTTATCTAGTTTGCGGTAATGTTCTGGGTTGTTTAGTTGTCTGTAAGCTTCGTGCTTGTATTTTTCTATTGGCCAAATAACTATACTTCCACCCTTATCTGCTTCCTTAATAACAATGTCATTCCGGCAGCTCAGATTTGAAATGATATGACTCTCCGACGCAGTTATGTTTTTAGGTCGCTTAGATGTCTTGGATTGGCTTATAATTTCTTTAGTGATAGTTTTAAGGTATATGTCAAGTTCTATGGCTTGTTCTGGTTCGGGAGTCCAAGTGGATTGCGCTCTAAGTGGTGTCGTCCCGGTGTCTGGTGTGTCTGCAAAAAAGTGTCGGATGCGCATTCGTCGGGAGAATTCTGAGAGGTCCTTGTGAAGCTCGAATTCATTTATTGTGTTGTTCGTGGGGCAAAAGTTTAAGCCCTTGCTGAGTACGGCTATTTCTTTTTGACTTAATGTTTTAGAACCTCACCTACTCTTCCATTTCGAAAAAAAGGAAAAAAATTTTTTTTTTCCTGCCTACTATTCAATTTAATGTACCCTTTCAGGTTTTTACGTCTATACCAACTGTGCGATCCCCCTCTTCCATGTACACTTGCCCCCTTCTGCGCGCGTCACCCTCCTGTTTGTTATACCGGTTTCGGCCCCCCTCCCCCTCTCGCTTCCCTCCCCCCCTTTTTTTTTCTTAATCCTTTTTTTTTTCTTGAAATCCCCTCGACAACACATTCCGAAGTCAATATGCCTTTTTCGGCGCCTCAACCCAGAGTATCGACATCTCTGGATGCCGCCTAACGACACCTACGTTAAGCGCGTGGGGCAGTGCCCCTTGAAAGACCATGCCGCTGCCTTTGTCACCCCATACATTGCACCGCAGACTCCTCGTCGCCACCTTAACTATTTCAAAATTACTTGACGTATTACTACTATGCTACTCAAGTCACTTTCAACTCATGTTTTTTTTGTGTGTGTGTCTGGGTTTTCTCCTTTTTTCTTTTTTTTTTCTTTTGTGTTACTCGCGCGCTGACCGCTTGACCGGCCGTTTTAATGCCTCAAAAACATGCCGCCAACGACTCCCCCTGAATACCTCCTAACCTTTCGCATCCCCAACACGCTCCCAAGCCCCCGTATTTCTTAGATTTCACTTTTCTCCTTCTTTTTCTTTCACTCCCCCCCTTTTTTGTCTGTCTTGGTGCCACCCTGGCTTTCCTCACCCCCACCCCTTCTTTTTTTTCCTTTTTTTTCCTTTCTTTCTGCTTCTATTCTTTTCGCCCCGCGTGCCCACTCGGACGCTCTTGTCCCCTCGTCTTGAGAATGAAGCTCACAGACGTCGGACGACAGCGCTTGTTTCCTCTTGTAAACTCTCTCTTTAAAACCAGCCGCCAGCGACAACACCCGCACGTGACGTCACTGCACTCACCCTTTAAAACTAACACGCCGAGGATGACGAGGCCGCCTTTGACGAAGATAGCTCCTCCTATCGAAACGTTGGCCAGCCTGTCTGAGGCACTTCATCCCTGTTTTCAAACTTTATACCATCGCTGTGATAGGTCAGTCTATAACACAAAAGACGAACGATTGCTTTATCAGCGTCACCAGGGGCCCCATCTCAAGATCCTTAAAACAGGCTGTGCGTTCGCACTAGCTTTCAAATTCAACCAAGCAACGTCGCTTTGTGTGTCGACCACCGCTGGTATTTTTGCTAAAGCCTACCGGCCCCTTCCTGCAAGTATGCTGGCTACGGAAACTGCGCCCCTGCGACAGTACGCAATGTTCGTATTCCCGTTGCTCCTGCTGCTGTGCTCAGCCTTTGACGCATCCGAGGTGGCTGACCCTTTTGAGGGATGCTTCGAGAAACCGCCACAAGAACAAAAGCCTGGCGACTGCGTACTCGCGCCAGAAAGCTTGCTGAGTACGAAGCCGTACCGGGAGTACGCCCACCTAGCCCTAGAAAGCGCCACTATTCAACCGGATGATGGGAACCAGAACACTCTTCTAAATTTGACCCGGGCAGCAGCTCAGGTAAGCAGTGGTCTTTTGGTTGCCGATCAGCAACAATTCATCTACTTTAAATTATGACACATAGACATCAGCACCACACCCCCGTTAGCTATTTTCTTCCTGAATATGGTACTTAAACCCTGTTTTAGTGAGCCAATTTTTCAATGTGGTTAGCAGCAAGAAAACAGAACGTAGCATACAACAGGGCTGCGCGATTATTCCGCCTCGAGTGCTTTCAGACATAGGGAGGATCAGAAGGGCGTCCACACGGTATACTAATGTAACTATTACGTGACTTAAATTCTGAGGTTTTGCATGTCATATCTTCCTGATTGTGAGGCACGCCATACTGTAACGAGATATGTGGATTAATTTAACCACCCCGTGTTAAAGTTCGCCAAATTTCGTCACGCCAGTATTATTGCATTTCTGCGCTCTTCCAATGCGACTTCTGCGGCCGGCGTAAAGCCCGCAACCTTTCACAATGAAGCTGCCGTGCTTTACATTCGATTCGAGCAGCTCCTGCGTTATAGGGCATGTCCTATTCCCCCCCTCTATACTACGGCTAGATCGCGTCGCTCGACCCGGCCGGACACGCTGGCTGTAGTAAAACTCTTGCTTGCGCTGGTTGGTTCATGCTTGAATGAGTAAAGTTTGTGTTCGTTTGTGTTCTTTTTCAGTCCTGGTCTTGCTCTTTACTCATTCGCGCTGGCTGTGCCGTGATAATTCCCCGCGGTAGAGGGCCTACTTTTCGCCAGCACCTAACCCAGGTCACGCGCACGTTACGCCGGACTATTTCTACGCCTTCAGGCTGGTTCGACTCCCGCTTGTTGGTCATTTCGCACATCGGCCTTGAAAGACATCCACTTCTCTGAATTCTGATGAGTCTTAATTGCCTACGGAATGAGTATAACGGCGATCAGCTGGTACAGTCGCACAGGACATGAAGTTCAAATCTTTAGCGTGGACTATTTCTGAGGGCGTTTCTCATGCCGCGTAGACGTCACTGCGCTGCTGTCGGTTCGCCTCTCCCCCTTTAAGGATTCACTCCACTCAAAATTATGGTCGCTTTTTTTTTCTGAACACTGGTTTATTGTTTCCTTGTCTGTCACTCGACGTGACGTTGTGGACACGCAATCCACAGCTTTTATCCCGATAAGCGGGCCGTGCTTAATTATTTGACGCATTTTTTGTACAAGTTGTCAGATCGCATGAAACAAGACACTGTTACATTCTGTCAGTGTTTGCGCATTTGTGGACAATAGCGACGCAACAGTTCCTCAGTATTTAAAATATGATGCATTCTCACGTCACGGAAATTCGAAACTCACTGGTAAAAATAAAGCAAGCAGAAAGGATCAAAGCAGCGAGAGAACAACCGACAGTCTAGTGCAGCCTCGTATCCTCCATGTCGAAAAAGCCCTCCGATGGCCCATTTACTGGAGCGCTCACGCTTGAATTTTCTTACGTGATTGTGTATTCGCCGTCTTTACCCATACCTATTTGCAGCACTGCGCATCGCCTGTTGCTTGCGCTGATACGAATGTACTACACCGCTTAAGCATTTTAAACTTGGCTGACATTCATACTGACTATCCCACTATGCAAGTTCGAGTTTTCTGTTTTAAATTGTATCAGTCTCAAAGTACATAAGCAGCGATTGGCCATAAAGCGCTCATCTTAAATGCGTACGCGTAAAACGGGCAGCCCTCCTCCAAGTTACTTTTATGTAGCATATCGGAAAGGTTAACTCTACATTTGCACCTACGAACCCTTTCTGTCGCTCCAAACAAACATCCAGCAGTGTTAAATCTTCCTCGCAACATATGCACTGGCAGCAAAACGCCTATACTTCATTGTTTCGCGTTGAGCGTCTCTCTAGCATCCGCTACCCTCAGGATGCGCTCCGTAGCGAAAGCGTATGCCCCGAAAGTTAGGGTAAATTTTTGGGAACAAGGTTTCGCCCACAGCGAATCTTCTGTACTGAAACAGCCGTATCGGTTACCTCCGTGCTTCTTGAAGGTGTGCGAGTCCGCATAGGAAACTTAAAAGAAACCTGTACTACCATGCGCAATTCCTCTGGTCAATAGACTCGCATGAGACATTCTATAAACCGTCATCTGTACGAACGGGAACAGGCATCGCCAATGGCTTCAACAACCACATGCTGCAGAGGAATAAAAAAAAAGAAAAACAAGAGCCGACTCTTCTTTTTTCTGTTTGTTCCCTGTAACCCGAACGTCTCTTCATGCTCACCTGTCCTCATTTGCACACGTGAAATATTCACCAGGGATTACGGTACTCCCTAATGCGAAATTTGAGCGCACATCTAAGTGTTTTTGTTTCTTGATATGAGGCAAAGAATTTGAGACATGTAGCAAAGTCAGCAATCTACGAAAATCTGATCTGCGGGTCAAACGGGTCGGCTTTTATACATACCTCGTCGAAGGTTCCAGCGTAATCGCAAGTGTATAGTACTTTCTACAAAACAATCTCAAACCACGACAATCAAAGCGAACCAAACAAGCGCGAGCGAGAGGGCTGACGCGAGCAGACTAGTATGAAGTGCGTGGTCCTGCTGAGACCAGCTTTCGAGCTAACGGCGAATGACATACAGCATGTTTGCCCTACCAGATTGTTCCGTTTCATTTTTTTCTTGCGATCTCGCGCAGTATTACGAGAAACAAGGATACCTTCAAAATGACGTGCAGGCAGTTCGGAGCAAAGGCACTGTTCGCGTTTTCTTGATTCGACGTCGAGCAACATGCGGACGACGAGGCCGTCTGCCACGCGCTCGCATGTTTCATAGAGGTGCTGCTTCAGTCGTAATATCTTTTGACATAAACGTTGGATATGAACCTGCAGTGGTTATATAGGCAGGTTAGTATAACTATGTGCGAAAAGAACTAGCAGCGTGTAAGAACCCTCTGCCCGTGCCGCGGCCCCACCGTCAGTTAACTACTGTTTTTTTTTTTCTTTCTATATGTTCTAAATTGCATCTTTTACAACCATATTTTGTGATACAGTGCATCACTTGCATATAACCAACGATGCACGTACACACGCCGTACCGCGGTGGGCTAGATAAAGAAGGCTAGCTTTAAGCTGTCCTCCGAAGTTACATCTATAAGATACCGGTCAAAGCTCTCGCTTTAACCTACGCATCCCGCCAGACTTGAGTGAAACGTTTACAGTTCCAGCCATGGGAAAAATAGAAGCGCCATAAAGTGCAGGCTGCGCAGCCTCTTATTTCTGCGCATTTCTCGTGGCAAACAAAAAAAAACACAATTTCGCAACAAAATATACAAGCTGAGTGCGCTGTTTAGCTGTGAGAAATGACAATTGTTGTCGAAGACGTGCCGAGCTTGGAATATGTTGCACCGCAGCCTGTACGAATTTTTCCCATGTACGTTTTTCCTCAATTGTATTGACGGATTCCGCGCGTGCGTCAATGGTATTGTAGCATTTTTGCTTGTCTTGCGCTTTAAAACTAATTTTATGTTTCATTTAGCCCACCATGTGTCCATTTGTCTTTTCTCGCTCACTTTTTCTCGCCGAAAGTCACTGACTATACGTGACGTCTACCCGCCGTGGTTGCTCAGTGGCTATGATATTGGGCTGCTGAGCACGAGGTCGCGGGATCGAATCCCGGCCACGGCGGCCGCATACCGATGGGGGCGAAATGCTGAAACGCCCGTGTACCTAAATTTAGGTGCACGTTAAAGAACCCCAGGTGGTCTAAGTTTGCGCAGTCCTCCACTGCGGCGTGCCTCATAATCGGAAAGTAAAACCCAGCAACTTAACTTATGTCACCTCTTTCGCAGGAAGTGTCCATACTTACAAACGCTGCAATGGTGTCCAATCATACTCTCATGTTTTTCGTCCTCATTCCACGCAGCTAACCGATGGCATCGTATACAGAGTTCAGTTCACCACCATTGAGAGTGCCTGCAACAGCTCCGTTGCCTACACCCAGGAGCAGTGCACGCCAATTGGAAGTGAGGTATGTACGTTTAGCTACTCTAACAGAGTAACCGCGAACTGAGACTGATACCAGTCGTATTTTTGTAGGTACGGAACAATTTACGGCTGTGCAGCGTGGCCCAGCTAACGTTAGCCAAACTCTTTAAAGTATTTATAGAATATACGAGCATAAATACGGCGAGCAGTCGCCTGCTGCAGGCGGGAGTGGCATTTTCGTAATTGAACCATCCATAATTAGAACATTAGAACACGAGTATGTTAATTACTGCGTCTGCGCTTGCTGCACACTACGCGTGTGGTTTCTTTTGGGAAACTGCTTATGCGAGCTTGAGGGATGAAAGTTCGCCGATCTTCTGCACTCAATGCACTCAATTTATAACGACTACGTAGGGACCTGTTCCGGCCACCCAACCTCGTACAAGCACTATATGCAATGTCTACAAAAATAAATCATCAGATCAATAAATCTCAGATTTTACCAAAATGCCGTCCCGGTAAACATTTAGTGCTCAGATATGTAACCGAACCGGTAGCTGTAATGTTTACTTTGCTAGGGATAGCGGGTTTTAAACCACCACTACTTTCACAATATTCCCATCTTTATTGCGTGTATCAGAATAAGCGCCTAACTACGCTACGAGGATGCCATAACTAATTTCATATTGATCTTCCGCAACGTTGCCTGTACGAAAGCTTAGGCGCGTTAATTTTGCTATTGGGGAATAAATGTACTGCATTTAGATTTGTCAGTATCGTTGGCAGACAACATATGGCCATTTACAGCGGAGCTGTATATGGCTAATGGATCCGTCCGTCCAATGTGTCACCTGTACGCCGAAAACTGCTCCGACGCCACCCCGTGCGCATGCGTGCAAACGAGACAAGTCGCAGCGGTCGCTCTCAATGTTATCATCTCGTCGACCATGTTATGACACATGACCTGAATGGCCATCTGGAAACTCCCATTCGAGGGTGGAGAAGCATAACAAAACGTTTTTTTTTTAGTCTGCCCACCAATCGTCAACTTCAACGTCGAACCTAGCTCGCCCCGCCGCCACGAGAATTGTATGCTTTCTCTTGAAACAGATGGCAATTGAGTGTTACACGGACGTCAGTGCGTCGATCACGCGTCACCGGTCGTGTATAGATTTAACCTTTCGCAAGAACTTGTCTAGCATAGCAGTATAACCGATCGTGGTGTACCGCAGCAACCACAAAGCTATAATCACTGGTAACGAGAGAGATAAGATGAAGACTATAGAAACTACGAAGTTATGTCTGTGTCTTTGTTCAATCAATATAATAGTCCTATACCGACCTCTGTAAGTATAGTTGCCAATATAGTCGTCCCAATACAGCTTCGCTGGTTCTACTTCACACAGTGGAAGCGCGCTCAATATTTCTGCGCTTGTTACTGCGTTCATCATTTCGCCTATTACATTGCCATCTTATCCTTTCTGTTACAGGCCAATGGACTGTGCCAAGCAAGGTTCCTGTACAATGGTACCCTAACGCTTGATCATGCCATGTGTACTCCACTCATGAAGGAGTAATGCCTCTTAAAGCTTCTTATCATTGCTGCGCTGTACAGGATTTTATTGCCGTCAAAGCATGACAGGCGCTTCCTCGCAACATGAACATACAATTGGGCATTGAATAAAGGTTGTAACCGCTGCTGTTATTGTGTAATGTCCATTTAAGCTAGCATACACGCTTGCGGGGACCCTCGAACATTGGCCGCTTCTTAGGCACACGAATGACGATTGAGTTTTCTGGCATGCCTACACAAACCCGACCGTTTCAATCTGCGCAGTTCCGTTCACTACGGCAATATTTCAAGCGGCGCTTGTCTTTCTCTTTTTTTTTTTTTTTTTTTTTTGCGAACGCTCTTGCATTTGTGTGACAATGGGTGCTCGCTAGCTGCTGCTGCGTCACGTGTTTTCAATACGCGCGTAATTCTTCGGCACATTCCTGGTTTTTCTGATCAATTGAGCGTTTTCTAAACAGATGTAAATTCAATCCCAAGTATCGAATACCTTGTGCACATCTTCATTATTAGCTTAATCTATATCAATTCTATTTACCGTTCGTCAATATGGATCAACTGCCCCCGTTTTCAGACGAACGTGCGTAAAACTAGGATTTCACAACAGGCCCGTTACGCGACACTGCAGGTTCAAGCACAACTAGCGCGAATGCCCGGAGCGCATCACAGGCTTGTTACTCGAAATGAGATTACAGCCTCGAACAGGGCGCAGCATAAGATGTGACGCAAGTATACAGTTGCTACATTATACCATTTAGGTAATATCCGGCATTCCATTTGAGGAGCCAGATAGTCTGAAATTGCGGCACCTTAAAGGGGGATGTCAGTCAGCTGACGTCCGAGGTCGCCAAAGTGTAGCCGGCGAGATTGCTTGGACTGTCTCCTATTACACGATTCAGTAGCGACACTTCGGCTAACCAGAAGTGGTGCTAGAGATGCAGCCGCATCTTTCGAAACCTAGAATATATTCTGGTGCGGGCCTCGGGACCCGCTCTGCGTGGCGATGAGAATAGTGCTGCCACGCATGCAAGTTAATGCCCTCTCTCGCTACCGTTTACTATTTTGCAAGAGAACACGAACACGGGTTAAAGTGCACTTGCCTTCAATGCAGCTTATACCGACGAATGATAATTGCGCTGCTAGTTTCTTTACACTAGTCAATCCACATTAGCGATTAATGTGCCAGTCACTTTCCGCGTTATTAACTCGATGGAAGCGTCAAAGTTTTGCCGAAGGAATACTTGTACGCTATTTTTGCTGGCAACGTTCCTGGCGCGCGCCTACTTTTTCTCTCCTACCCAAACCTCTCGATTACGCGAGGGCCATTCTTAGATTGCAAAAAACTTGTCGCCAGCGGCGAGGGCGTCCATCCTCTTGTTGCCATACACGCACATCGCAGAAACAATCCGCAGTCGCGCGTTCATATAACCGACTGCACTGACGTCAGCCACTGCCGCTGTGGTATCATGGCGTGCGCTCCAGTGCTTCTCTGAATTCCCAGGCTACTGTCTGTAACTCGTACATCACAGAGCTTTGAGTTTGTAAATATGATAGTTTTCGTTTAATTCAGAGCAATCTTTGACTATTCCAGCCACACACTTCGATACCTTTCTGGCCTTGTCTAAGGTCTCGTGAACCAAGAATAACATGTTGTCCCAATTTGAACGAAGGTATTCGCCCAGTAGGAAGGTAAGACGCACTACGGATTCATTCTGCGAAGGATACATACCTTTCTCATGAAAAACTAGTGCTTTGAGAATACTGGCATTCCCTCCATGACCCAAAACAAGTCTTTATTGTAGTTGCGCGTCGTTCTTTCAGAGCATCGGCACTTTCACCAGTTATTCCTATTGCTCCGAGGCGAGAAGTTTAGGTGACATGACGCCAAATTTCCGAGCTTCAGTTATGCATTGCATTATAAATTGTACGCATCCCTGCAGCAGACTCCCAAAATCTTAGCGGTGTCCGAGTAGTGTAAAACGTCTATTTGATATTTTTTTCTGTCGCAGTTGAAGCGTAAGGCATTCAGTGACACTAAGTAGTAAAGAAACGTGTAGACAGCCCACAAAACGGCTCTCACTTAAGCAAATGGAATCTAGAAGGCCCTGCTTTTGTTTACTGCAAACGCCGGAAGTGATTGCCAGAGCTGGAAATACGTCATGACCGCCATGCATCGTTTTGATCTTGCATGGGCGTCTCGGTAGTTTGCTGCTGCTATTGCCACTCGAGTGAATCGCAGACACCGTACTACGCCGATGCCCTTGATCCGGGGTTGGGTGCCAGAGCTTGCGGAACATGACATAGGATGCTGTCTTCAACTGTTTCAAAGCAGGCGACACAGCCATGGGCCCCTGAATGTCTGGCGTCACACAATCATTACAAAACGCAGTCCATGTCGATGAGAAAGCTTTAGAAGCAGCGATTTCAAACTGATGTACTGAAAAGTAGCAAAAAAGTCGCCAGGTGGCCGCCATGACGAATCACTTAATAAGAAAAGGTTGCTCTGACCGATTATGAACTCATCCTTTTGGAGCGGCTATGTTTAGAGCCCTTCGACTAACTTAAAACGTGACTTCCAGGATACAAGTTCTATATGACTGATGGCTCCCATATTCGTATTCGAGAATATGGGAGCCCTGTATAACTGATTAAGTAAACGCCGATAGTTGTCGTTGCACTTTGGTACCAGGTAACATGTCCTGCGAACAATTCTCGCTCTTTAGTCATTTGTCAGTGTATCCCTGTGTCATATCTCAACTTTGCAAGGAAATATCGTGTACTAGTCAGGTTTCTTTATCACTTCAGAAAAATGTATTTATAGTAGTTTCGTAACCATATATCGATGTGTTCTCAAACGTATTTGCTCAAATTCTTCATGAAACCGTAATAAAACGCCTTTCCACTTTATGATTTTCTGAGGTCTCAACAATAAAAGGAGACGTGCCATGGAATGAGCCGGAAGGTGTTCGTTTTGAATAAATTTCGCAGGTCGCAAGGCGGTGGTTTGTCCTCCCTTCCAAATACACATGGTGAGGATGGTCGTTGCACGTGGTGTGTGTGTCATAAGAGGTGTAGTACAGAGAATTATGCTATTTAGTTGTAACATTTTGTCTGGTTTCTCTGCAGTTCTAGAAAAATTTTTTATTGAAAAGTAGCCAGAAAGTAGCCATTTAGCCAACGCGAAAATTTTCCCGCCACGAGCCTTCAAAGGTAACAAATTTGGCGTAAAGTAGCCAAACCTGGAAACGCTGACACCGCTCGGGGTGTTAGCGGGCATTTTCCCTAGTTTCACCCCTTCAATGGGTGGCGCCGCTTCGTGTTACCTCGTGGCCCTCCTAAACTGCTCCTTCTCTACCCCGTTCCCAGATGGCGCCACCGTTCTGTTACGGGTGATGGGCGTTAGAAGCCCTATCCCTACAAAAAGGTGCCTCAAGCTAAGATAGTTAGCTTTCAAACAACTCCTAATTTGTGATATTCATCACCGAATTTTAAAGCTCTGCCAAAGCTACATTAAAACCCCGCAGGCGCTGCTGCTACACCACACAGAAGCACCCCATGAAGAAGTTTTTGACAAAGTTTCCACAATGGCACGTCGCGACAAACGTTGATAGTGGAAGTCGCTTCAAATGTCGAGCAAGCTATGATGTATTGGTATGTGTCGCGACAGGCCGCGATGTCCAGTTTCGAACTTCGTAGCGACCCGCCGTGGTTGCTCAGTGGCTATGGTGTTGGGCTGCCGAGCACGAGGTCGCGGGATCGAATCCCGGCCACGGCGGCCGCATTTCGATGGGGGCGAAATGCGAAAACACCCGTGTACTTAGATTTAGGTGCACGTTAAAGAACCCCAGGTGGTCGAAATTTCCGGAGTCCTCCACTACGGCGTGCCTCATAATCAGAAAGTGGTTTTGGCACGTAAAACCCCATAATTTTTAACTTCGTAGCGCTTTTCGTCACGGGGCGTTTTCATCTGATATGATGGCGGGGCAGCCTTTGCTACGCTCACAGCGTGCGCGGTTTCAATATCACCTGGATTTAACGTTGAAGTTCGACAAGGAATTCCTAGAGTTAAATGATGTTTTTCTGATTATAAAGAACGGCGCATTTAAACAACTTCCCCACAAGGTTTCAATAAAATAGGAAAAATTGTTAGTCGATTTCAACACCGACTCTCACGTTACTACCGCCAATGTCCGAATCACCGACGAAATTGTCTGCGCGCATCCGCGCGCATCAAGCTGCCTCTTTGTTGTGTCATTATAGGTTGTTATTGAACAGGTGCAAGTTTTTGCGTTGTCTTACCTGGACACATCAATACGCGGGTCCAAATTTGAAGAAGATGATGATGATGATGATGATGATGATGGTGGTGGTGGTGGTGGTGGTGGTGGTGGTGGTGGTGGTGGTGGTGGCGGCGGCGGCGGCGGCGGCTTCATGTTATGGCTCATACCCACACTGGGGGATTTGCCAACAATTGCGTGCTGAAACGATTACCTAGTCTTTTGGAGTGTTACGAATTCGATCAGGAAAAAAGGAAAGAAAAGGAAAATTACAAAAACAAACAAATTACAAGAGAGCAATCAAAAAGTTATTCGTTTTGTTGATTGTATGCAACGTCAAACAGTGTTCCTCGGCCTGCTTTCTTCTTCCTCATCTTTTCTCCTTTTGCACTTGCAACGCTCATCGGACTAATACAACCTGGAATATTTTTTTGGTATGATCCCATATATTTCTCCCTGCCCTTGCCGTAAGATCAAGGGTGCGTTTGCGCCTGTTCACAAAAGAAAAAGAACTATTTCTTCTGAGTTTCATGAATCTGCTTTAGCCGAATGGAGGAAGCGAAGATGAAGAAAAAAATTATCAAGGTAAGATTTTCAAAAGCTTGTTCCTTTCCCTATTGCACCTGTCGCCTTCTTCCACACCGATGGTGCGCCTTATAGCAGTGTGCCATGGTACTGAGAGTAATAAATGAATTCTCATAAATTTTCTCATTTTTTCTACTATCCGAGCAAAATCCCAGGCATCATAATATAAGTAAAACGTCCTACCTTACCATCAAGCAATGTCCTATACGACCTAACCTCAAGGACAACTTTTTTTAACAACCTCTCCTCTGAAGACCTAGCTAGACACCAATTATATTTGACAAGACCTTGAATATACGTTCTTAATATAGCATGCTTGCCAAACATCGGTAGTTCACGCTTCCAAAAGCGTATAGGAGCCTTCCCTTCGTAGTATTAGTGATCAGCAATATGTGCGAGCGCTACTAAAGTGAACATGCCTTTGCAATCGCAGTTATCCTCAGAGGGAGGAAAATCACCAGGGTTAGGATGTATCTCAAATTATGTCACCAGTATTGCACGCTTAGGTGAGGCTACATTGCTCCATCTACTTACACCTCTAAAAGGCACAGACCATAGCCTCAAGGTCAACATGCTTGTTCGTATCATCTTTCCATACAGGATCAGTTATCCCCGACAAAGGCCTTTCATAACTTTATTTGCCAGCCCCGTTCACTTCTTCGAAACAGTAGCCACCTGAACACCGATTACGTACGTAATATGCATGCTACCGCTACCTAGCATAGTTTCTGCATTTGAACATGTCGCGTCCTGCGGACAATTTTTATTATTCTGCATCATTCTCTAACACGGAGCTCGCAGTGCATCATTTCTTGTATTAAAAGATAAGGTATATATTCGTATTTCGTACATCTAACTTGTATTGCTTATTTTTTATATCCTATGGATAGTATGATAAATTTCTTCATTGTATTCACTCTGCATTAACAAAATTACTTGGTATATTTAGCTTTTCGACCGCTTGAATAAGGCTTAGAACCTAAGTGTTGCCTATCGTTATTATTTTATTTGATGATACTGTCAGCCCATGACGGGCTGACAGTACTTGTATCATTTGAAGTTGTTAAAACTGGTATTTCTCTCTTCTTTATTATTTCCTGCGTTTCTTCCACTGTCTGACATTCATCCGGCCACTGCACCCCGGTCGCAATGCAGCAATAATAAGCAGTTTTCGTTTCATGCGCCCTGTTGAATTCGTACTTAGCGAGCGCACGCCCGTGGTTGTGCACCACGCGCGTGCGCATTACACAGGTGTGCGTTACACACGTCGCTCTGTCACGCACCTTCCCAACATTTTCTCTTGTTTCTTTTCTTTTTTTTCAGAAAAGCGAACTCTGCCAGGCAATATTCCGCTATCTTCATGTCCAAGTTTGAAGGCGCCATGTGCGATGCTGAAGTTATAGAAAATTACGATGTCTCCTCAATGCCTTCCACAGAGCTTCGCTTCGGTGATCAATGTTCTTTGTTAAATGGTTTCTGAAGGTATATTTGTATACAATAAAGGTAACCTTCTGACACGACTTTTCTTTTGTTTTTGTTGTCTTGCTGCTATCATTTTTTCTTTCAGTGTATCGCACGCACGTGCGATACACTGACCAAGTTGTGGTGTTGCTTTCGTTTAAGCCTGTCGGAAGCCTACTATGGCGTGCGCGAGAGTTATGAAAAAAGTAATGGAGCTACATTGGCAGAAAATTGGTAAGAAAGTGTCTAGTTCATATCAGCGGCAGTGCTGTCTAGTGCACACAGACACACACAAAAGCGAGGAAGAACATTAGGCTGACACCCAATAGGCTTCCCTCCGTTATAAGGAGAAATGCGCATCTTGAACATAATGCGAAGCGATACTATCGTGAAGAAGCTAAACGCTGTATAGTAGTAAAGTATAGCACCATTGTCTTTATATTCATTTCATGCAACGTGTCAAATTCAAATGGTTAAGAAGCACGTGCGTGTTTGTTTGTGTGTATGTGCGCGCGCATGTGTGTGTCAGTTAAGGTTAGTCAAACTTCTAAAAAAAACATCATAAAGTTGCGGTGAAAGATGCCATACTGTATTAACTGCTACGATGTGCAGTCGTCAGATGTCTGAATCTTTCTTTTTATGTTGAATGGCTTGGCTAACTCTGGCTCGAACACGTGGTATACATATACACATACATAGTGAAAGGCTCCCTGGATTCGGTACTTGAGCAGGCGCTTGTAGGTTGAGGACGGACGTGCGACAAACCGATGTCTTTTTTTTTTTTTTTTCCGAAGTGCGTACTCAATCTGCAAGTGCGCATTTATATATTTGTCGTTTGTGTTTTCGGCAGGTAAATTCTGATGATGCCAGAAGAAATAGTGGTTTTGCATAAGGGTCGCAATAAACACAGAGACCCCCTCAGAGTGCTGTTTACCGTATGAGCCAAATTTAAGTTGGATGGCGTGGGGAGCTTGGACGAAGTTGCACCGGTCTCGCTTTGACTTATGCCTTTCCCTGGGTGTCTGTATTGTTTCTAACAAACGTATTTTCTTTGCGCATCGAACACGTGTGCCGGTAGAATTAAGGTATTTTGCCTTTTTTACGCTTTAGAAATAATTTTCAGGCTTCGTTTGGTACACCTGGTGTCCGTTTGTTATCTCCCATAACATCGTGTGCCATACGCTTATATCACCGAGCGTCTCTGGCCATTTGAGGCATTTTGCACTAAATATGTCGACGTACGGCACTAGCATGCCGTCGGGATCATCAATTGCTTTCCATTTGTTCCCATTTCATGAAACTGTCCGAAGGTGCCGTTATCAGTCCAGTTCATGACTTCCGAGAGCACCTACAACGGATCGGTTGCTTCTTCAGAGGAGCAGTCCCAATAACTGGAACTGAGGTATGTACGTGTAGCCACTCCACGTAAATGTGGGTACGCGAATTATACAAATTATATTTGCGTACGTACAGAAAGCCTTTCATAAATTTGTAGAGAACACGTCGATTTGTGACTGTTACTTTGCCGGCATTCCTGCTGCAACAGCTACTTGAAGCAATATCAGCGCTGTGGAGAAGGGCGTTCAGTGTAAGTAGCGCCACCAACCGCTTGGCGTCTACTGCAAAGCCAGGCGCCACTGCGCTAGATAGAGGAGAAAAGTCTGTTTGCTGTACCCTCATGTGTTCACCTGTTAATGTATACCATACTGTGCGCGCTGTGCTCTCTAGAGACACTACCTTTGTGAGCTATAGGGATGAACTTATACAGGTGTTGGAAAGTGAATGCATGTAATTTTTCGTGTACGCACCCAGCAACAGCTTTGCGGACGCAAATTCAGACGGTCCATGCTTAGGGAGAGGCTACTGGCAACGTCTGCAGCAGAAATATATCAATAACCCTCCGGTGTTGGAAAAATTTGTCGTAAAGTTTACTGTTCTTATTATTACTACTGTTATTATTATTATTGCGTTCCACATGTTACAGCCGAAGTACGAGGTGGTGGGGTGAATAGTGTGAATAAATAGGGTGAATAAATGGAGCGAATAGACATGTGTAAATTGGTTGCAACTTTTTTTGCCCGTATGTGATGAACGCTTCCTGCAAGTCGGAGAAACGCTGTGGGGTCAAATAATGCATTCCTAAAGCACTTACCCTTTCTCTGCTTAATAGAGGTGACCATATTCTACGACTGCATTTTTATTGCGATGACGATCAAATGGACACTCCAGCCAAATGTTTGCAGTCGTCATTGACGTTGGCATCGGCGTCGCCATGAAGTTCCACATAACGTATAAGTGGGACAACACTCACTTGCCGTGTGCAATGGGTGCGAGGTAAAGCGCGGGAGGCTGAACTAACAAGCATGAGAAATGATAGGTTCCGTCATCCTGTGCTGCCAATGTTGGAGGCCTGTTTTTGAACGTACGAAGCAGCGTCTACGAAGCATGTTCGGTCCTTGTTCAAGCGGGCACTGTCGAGCAGAGCTTTACCCCTGGCTCGTCTTCGTCCTTCGTTGTAGGTGGGATGCATATTGCGTGGCATCTGGTGTATGTAAATCTTCGAGCTTACGTCGCTGGGCGGCTTCACAGCGTCGAGACTGACGACCGCAGGGTTACGTCCCAGCTTGCCAAGTATGGCTCGGCCCGCTGGGGTACCGGAGAGTCTGATAAACTGGGAAAATTCTTGGGCTTCAACGATTTCTTAGAACGTGTTGTGAATTCCCAAATAGAGCAGGTATTTTGTGTGCGTTCGAATGGGAAGGCCGAGGGCAACCTTGGAGACTCTTCTGATTAGGGCACTGATCTTGTTGCACTCCGATACGATCCAGTTGATCATAGCCCCTGAATAAGCTAGGTGGCATAGCAGGAAGGCGTGGATAATCCGGATCAGATTGTCTTCCCTGATTCCGCGGTACCTGTTGGCGATTCTTCGGATCAGGCCGAGGGCGCTTTCGGTCTTGGAACAAATGCGTTTGAGAGCGTCTCCATTGGCCCCGTTCGACTCGATAAACATTCCTAGGACCCTGATAGTATCTACCCGCTGAACTGGGGAGCCCTTACCGGTGAATAACGTAATGTGGCACTCTGTTGATGGCTTCCGGTACCGGTGAGAACCGCCTCTGGGCCTCTTCTTGTAGAGCAAGAGCTCGGATTTAGCGGGCGTACACCTTAGCCTGGTGGGGATAAAATACCGCTCCGTCACATCGATGGCCTCTTGCAAAGCACCCTCGACCTGACCCTCACATCCGCTGGGGCACCACATGGTGATGTCGTCCGCGTAGATCGTGTGGTTAATGTACGGGATTTTTTTCAAGGCCGTCGACAGGTTGATTAGGGACATGTTGAACAGCGTTAGCGAGATCACCACCCCCTGATGTGTTCCCTTTGGCCCAAGCTGAATTTCGTGGGTCAAAAACTCGTCAATCTTGAGTCTTGTGGACCTTGAGGAAAGGAAGGAGCGCACGAAATTGTACGCCCGTTGGCCGACGTTACACTCTGTCAGGCTCTTGAGAATAAAGGCGTGCGATATGTTGTCAAAAGCCTTTTCCAGATCCAATAGAGTCAATGATCTCGTGCTTGATCAGCCTCCTGGCGTCCGGAGTCGAAAGCCCCGACCGAAAGCAAAACATGTAGTGTGTATAGCATTCGTTAGACTCGAGATGGTCGGTGAGATGAAAATGGCATGCTCGGCCATTTTCCCAACACACGGCCTCAGGGAGATGGGCCTTAGGTTGTCGATCCTCGGCGCCTTACCTGGCTTGGGTATGAGTACTGTGTAGGTAGCTTTCCAGCTCTTGGGAATGAGGCCGCTGCACCAGATTTCATTCATCTTGTGTGTAAGAAACTCGACTGAGTCGTCGTTGAGGCGCTTGAGAATTTTGTTGGTGATCCCGTCGGGCCCAGGGGCAGATCTGCCGTTTAGGGATGCGAGAACCCGCTTGACCTCAGCCACGGTAAAATCCTCGTCCATAGATGGTACGTCACGCCCTTCGTACTCGGGAAACGGGGGGGGGGGGGCGCACCGGATCGTCCGTGCCCGCCAGGTACTTGTCTCTGAGCTGCTCTGTGACCACCTCATCTGGAGTCGAGTCGGTGGCCAAATGAACAGCTTTCGCCAAAGCTCTCTTCTGATTTCACTTGGTGTTGCCATCGTGCAGTAGGTGACTCAGGAGACCCCAGCTTTTTACCGTTCTTGAGCTGGCCCTCCACCGAGTCGCACAGCTCGTCCCATTGCTGCTTGCATAGCACCTTGCAATGAGCCTCTATCATGTTGTCTATATGGGAAACCCCTTGTGGTAAAAAATCATTCTGTAGTCTCTCAATACAGCGCCACATTATCATACAGTGATTGTGACACGCAAAATCCAGGATTTATTGTTTGTAACAGTGATGTCCCTCTCTCATTGTGCGCAGTAATTATCAATTTATTGTTGTGGAAATGCTGTGATTACACCATGTTGAGGAAGTTTCACTTCATATGCTGTCACATTCCTTCATTGTGCCATTTAAGCTTTCTCCGCAGCTTTTCCTCGTATTGGCAAAGTGCGCGTTTGCTCAAAACGCTAGAATTGAATCCCAAGTAGTGAATGTGAGGTATATTTGTTCTTTTTGATGGCTTCTTTCAAGTGAATGCCATGTACACCTCACATCACACTGTCACATTGGCGTTTAGGAAGTTCTAAAACAGTTCGCGGCTGCAAATCACTTGTATCAGACGAAGCGACATAACACTCACCTTTAACGGCACTGACTGTTCAAGGCAGTCTAGCCAGATTGTCCGAACGACATCATGGACGTTTTTCGGGAATTGGGCGGATTAGGGCGCCAAACGGAAAGAAGCACGGGATGTGCCATTTGTTCAATTGCTACCCAATACTACTCAAATAAAAAAAAAAAGCCTCCAGCTTGAGCAGCAAAAGGGTCAGAGATGGCACCGTCCTCAAATCCGCGTTTCGATGTGATGACAGGACTACCACGCGTACAAGTCACATGCACCTCTAGCGGCCTTCTGCGATTTTCAAATAGGACGTGATGATGCCCTCAATAAAATAGAACTGGTCTTTAATGAAGTTCAATGTAACGACCATGTATGGGCGGGTAAGAATTGCGGTAATTGCTTCTCTGTTATAGCCAACCCATATTTGCTAACAGTATATTCGTCACTCTTTTAGATGTTGTCTCGACACTAGCGTTACCACTTTGTCAAAGCATCCTTGAACGCTGTTATTGCTGGCCTTATTGTTGGCGTATGCATGTTTTTCGCTCCAGTCCGAACCTCTTGATTACGCCCGCTTCGTTTATGGAATGCAAAATTGTCGCCAATGGTGGGGAAATTCATCCTCTTTTTACCGTACGTGTTTATCGAAAAAACATTAACCGGTACCTGCACTTTCATATACCCGGCTGCACCGAATCGGCGGTGGCATCAAAGAATGAGCTCCGGTGTTTCCCTGCACTGCCACCCTACTGTGGAGAGAGTCTACTTAAGGGGACTTTGAGTTAGTAAATTATGCCAGCTTGTTTTTATTGGAGGTTCTCCTTGCCACCATTTTATAGCCTGTCTGACCTTGTCATAGGACGTCTGGGGGTGCAATTTGAACCTAAGTGCTCCCCAGTGCTACAGTCAAGCGTTCACTCAATGACGCCATCAATGAAACATGCCAGTTCGGCGCGCGCCAGGTACGAAGTTTGCAGTTCACCAGTTTAATACGTTCCTAAAGGCGGCATGCTGAATAACAAACTTTAGAAAGCTGCACATCAGGAGACGCTGACGAAATATGAGTTCATACCCTACAACGTGCAATGTGAACCGATAAGCGAAATACTTGCTATCGAAACGAAAACAAGAACATAGATTACCGAACTCCTGACGTCCTCAAAATACATGGATAACAATGTGATCTGTCTTAGGGGGTCTGGCGCCCACGTGGTTGCTCGGATACAAGACCTCGCATGGGAGGTCGCTCTTTAGGTATAGCTTTTGTCTATCAGGGCCTGATGTTACTTCGCGCACCCGCCATGGTTGCTCAGTGGCTGTGGTGCTGGGCTGCTGACCACGAGGTCGCGGGATCGAATCTCGGCCACGGCGGCCGCATTTCGGTGGGGGCGAAATGCGAAAGCACCGGTGTACTTAGATTTAGGTGCATGTTAAAGATCCCCAGGTGGTCAAAATTTTCGGAGTCCTCTATTACGGCGTGCCTCATAATCAGAAAATGGTTTTGGCACGTAAAACCCAATATATCTTTTTTTACTTTGCGCATTATCATTGCCACAAAACTAAACTGCCTGTCACACACTCACATGTTCCCTTTCATGAAGCTTAGGGCATATTTTTTTGTCGCTAGCACACTCTCTGGTTCTATCTTTTTATGCATGCATTCGCTTTGACGTCTCGCATTCCAAATTTTCAGCCTGCACTCTGACATGTCAGTGTAACACATAACCCAAATCGCAGCGTTATCAACGTCCTCGTCTTGTCATATTTAAAACCTGCATTCTGTTCTTCCTCGTCCGCTGTTAAATACAGCCGGATAAAGCCGCCTCGTGTCTGGCACCACTGCGGTATTCATTCCGGCGCTTATAATCACGTTCTCACAAATAGCCTGGCTGGAAAAAGGGCGCCCCAGAGACAATACGAAATGTTCCCGTCCGCCTTGCTCGTGCTGCTTGGCTCGGCCTTTGTCGCGCCCCAGATGATCGACTTCTTCGAAGGATGCGTACCGATGGGACAAGAACAAGACCCTGGCGGCTGCGTCCTGGCACCCGAAAGCTGGCTCAGTATGAGCACGTTCCGCCGTTACGCCCAACTGGCCTTAGCAAACGCCCATATTCAGCCAGACGAGGGGCACCTTAACACTCTTCTTGAATTGACTCGTATAGCAACTGAGGTAAGTGCTACTGCTTAGGTTGGCGTTCGCAAATAACCCAATGTTCTAACGTAATTTTTGAAGACAAGCGCAGGGGCTCCGTCATCCGCACTTTACTTTTCGTGGTTGGTGACAAGGGCTTGCGCCCCTAAGTTATGTGCGCGGCGCCAATCCAAAAGGGCTGGGCCCGAACCATGTTTCACCTATTATGGAACGCTAATGGCGCATTTAAAATAAGAACGTGTTGAAAACCAATACTATATTCTGGCTAAACTCTACCTTGGCGAGTTCAGATCAATTTCAGGCTCATGAGATATAGGTACCTAAACACATTCTTCTCGTGAATGTGATGATTTGAGGCCGCTAGTGGATGTAGGAGAACAAGAAAGACGTTGAAATAAAGCCTGAAAAACGCATGAAGTTAGCGTAGAGCTAAACAGGGAGAAGTAACGACACGTGATGAGTCAAAAAAGGTCGAATCGAAACCCGTATAAGCCGGTTCAAGCGGCACGCGTCAACAGGAACCGAAGGTGTGGTTTGCGGACCGAAAAATGCAGATCGATCCCGAAGATAGTGAGGTCCGAAATTGTGGGCCGATGCCTAACATAATGCACTCTAAAAAGAAAGAAAAGTTGAGCAAAGTAATCGCTAAGCAAAGGGCTCTAAGTAAACATCCCATGAAACTAACGCAGGCTCAGGTGCCGATGGCGATGTTAAGGCTATATTCAACAGCAGTTGACATCGAAGAGAGAAACACGAGGTCTACTGGGGGAGCTTGCCTTTCCTCCCGAAACGCAAACATGGACACACAAGGAAGACCATGTGACACGCTATTGTAATCAGGAAGTCTTTTATGTATATATATATGTATATCAACTGGTGATGTCGTGCTTTTTTTTTTCAGAGCCCTAAATATACTCCATGTTAAACATAGCTTGCAACGCTGTGTAAACTAGAAGGACTTCTTTCCGTAGTTTCGTTCGCAACAAGTACCGTTTTCAGCTTTTTGCAAAATGTTATGTGAGACTGTTTTTTATTAAGGTTAAGTAATAAGTGCAAGGTTTTAGCCCTTAACCCATAACGAACCAGCTGTTTCTTACGACTGTTATTAAAGTGTTATAAAGCATTTTGCTTATCGCTGTTTTTCTTTTCTGATGCTGCTTTAGCAGCCCGTTGCACCAGTCTCACGCGAATGCTCGAGTGACTATGTATCACCATTAGAGGTGACCTCGAAAGGGGCGGAGTGATTCACTGTGATGACCGAACTTATTGCGTAGTTTCCACAGAGTTGCACAGTGTGTTTGCAACAAAATAGGGAAATCAACACCACCTCGCTAGATATATTTATACAGGCATTATTGGTGAACTTCACCCATTTGCCGTGTAGGACAGGCTTCTATCTCGCCTCTTCGAAGATAACTGTGTGAGCGCAGCAGCTGGGATTTGACCTAAAACGTGGAAAGCATGACTGAAATCTCTTGACTTGTTTTCGACGAACGGCCGCATGTGCTGTTGACGTTTCGCTCGCGAACTACGCTTATCGTCGTGTCTGCAACATTCAAGTCTATAACAGAAGGCTTGGGCTGCGGTACGTTTACACTTGCCTGCAAGTTTCTACCCGAGCTGCCTCCCGAACCTTCTCTACGCAACTGCACTTGAGCGGCCTTGGGCGAAAACATATAAACACATTCGTATAGCGCGTTCCGAAATAGCTTGTTACCTATCAATTACCATTATAGATAGATAGATAGATAGATAGATAGATAGATAGATAGATAGATAGATAGATAGATAGATAGATAGATAGATAGATAGATAGATAGATAGATAGATAGATAGATAGATAGATAGATAGATAGATAGATAGATAGGCCGACATACATACATACATACGTACGTACGTACGCACGCACGCACACACGCACGCATACAGACAGACAGACAGACAGACAGACAGACAGACAGACAGACAGACAGACAGACAGACAGATAGATAGATAGATAGATAGATAGATAGATAGATAGATAGATAGATAGATAGATAGATAGATAGATAGATGGATGGATGGATGGATGGATGGATGGATGGATGGATGGATGGATGGATGGATGGATGGATGGATGGATGGATGGATGGATGGATGGATGGATGGATAGATAGATAGATAGATAGATAGATAGATAGATAGATAGATAGATAGATAGATAGATAGATAGATAGATAGATAGATAGATAGATAGATAGATAGATAGATAGATAGATAGATAGATAGATAGATAGATAGATAGATAGATAGATAGATAGATAGATAGATAGATCAAGCGGCCATTACTATTACGAGAAATTCATGTGCAAGATACCATAATTACGCTAATTACATTTCCAAGTTCTTACTTTGCGACGCATACTTCAGTCCACGAATCGTAGCTAGTGAGTGTGCAAGCCATATCGACTTAAAAAGAGTTCTATGAACTACGCCAGTTTCGAGATAACAATTTGCAGAATCTGGTGTAATTCATTGGTATTCCACTTAATTTGTGCTTCAATGTATAAAACAACGTTTCCCTAACAATGCAAGATGAACAACAGTGTAGTTCTTCGCAAGTATCACGGCGCATATTCCGAAATAACTGGCATATACTGAATTCCTTCAAAGTCGCTATGCCTTGCATACTGACGAGCTACAATTCGTGCCATAAAACACCGGCAAGTTTTAAAAATTCGGTTCAGCTATTGGTTATTCCACGCTATCTACATTAGAATGGTGATTTCACTATAACATATTCTATATTTATTCCAATACTCCTGTATTTTGTTACCCCCAACGCCAATGTGTATTACCCCCACCGCCACCCCCACTGAGAGCCTTAAGGGGCATTTTTTGAAATGTACATTCAGTAAGAAATTTCAACCAGACCATCAAGTATTGTAAGATAATACATTAAATGATCTGTATGCATTCAGGATACATATGACGCGGCATTATATGCACATGTTCTACGTTGCTTCTGCGATCTACGTCATTGGGAAACTTGATTCAGGTTGTGGTATGTCCTTTCGTTCTCCCCTTACGTATTTCCCGCCAAACTCTATCAATGGGTAGTGCGTGGCCCAATGGGTAGGGCATCGGGCTGTCGTGCTGAGGGAACCTGGTTCAAAACCAACCAATGGAAAAACTTGCGTCAATGAGTATGTGAAACTGGGATTGAGCAGCTGTTCAATGAACCTCTTCGGTACCAACTTGGGCCATGCACAGTTCTTCAATCGACCTCTCTAAAGTCACTGGTTACAGACCACTCTTCAATGACGAAAAAAAAATATAGTGAAATTTGGCTAGCGGTGGGCGGAGTTTGAATCCACCTCTTTTATATTCAGACAATCTTATCTGCCATATAACGCAGGTGCCCCGCGCTGAGTTCGAGGGGGCGTTAATTAATGAAACAATTATTCTCTTAGTTAATAATCAATTATATTATTCAATTTCTCACATAGTATAATATAGGTGGCAAGTGTCAGTGAGAAAATTATGGAGCAACATGAGAAACTCCCGATACTGCTTTCTGTTGCTAACCCGTGCAACACAAAAGTGTTTTCCCAAGCATGGCGGTAGCCCGCGAACACGTGCATTGTGAATCGATTGGCCAATCGCACGGCAATATTGCGTGTATTCGCGAGTTCTTTCACGCCCGGAATAACACAAATACGTTGCACTTAATACGCAACAGGAAGCTGTATCGGGAGTTTTTAATGTTTCTTTACAATTTTCTTATTGAGACTTGCCACCTAATTATACTATTTGAAATGTTGATAATTTATAAGGCTAATTATTTATTGGGCGGAATACAAAAAAAAAATCTCATTATCTCCAAGCAAAGGAAAAGAACCTTACCTTGGTTCGGTCCAGTTACGTGGCATTTGCATATTTTTGACTCTTGGTGCATGATAGTTGGGATACCTTGTATATGGGTTATCTCCGAAAGAGTGAATGGCGCGAAGCCGTGGTGAGCTAGGAAACGAATGTAAGTTTTCCCACGCTGCATTTATTCGTGTGGTCGGCACCCTTAATTTAAGCTTCAAATAGCGCCTGACAGCGCCTGATTCGAACAAAGCATTTACAGCCCCAACCACGCAACCACCCCCCCCCCCCTCCCCTCCGTCGGCGAGGAAAATTCGTCCGTTGTTACAAGTGCAGTATGCTTATGATAACCGAGATATTAGTACATTAAGAAAGTAGTCGCAAAAAAATACACAAACCTCTTTACAAGGTGCTCTTGAGCAGCTAGAAATAAAATTTTCAGACTGTAAGGCATGAGGAGCTGGGAACCCGCTGAAAACGTCTGAGGCTTTGTTCGGACAATCTGTAATGTTTTCAAAGTTTTTAGGACATCCAGCACATGCGACAATAGCATTGTGGCATGTGCACCTTCTTGCGCCTGATAAAGAGACCTTCAGCTTCGTTTAGCGCACCTGTTGTACGTTTGCTTTCTCTAAACTTGTATATGTACCATTTTCTTCTACCACCGTAATTTTATTTTTTTATATATTATTCTACCACCAAATTTTTATTTGAAGTGGCATCCAAGGCAAAAGGCTGTAATCCCGACTGTGCCTTGGCTCCCTGTTACAGGCTTACAGATTTTCTCCTAGCACTCCAGCTGTTTGGAGAATACGTTGACATACGACACTACAATGACGCCGGCTTCATGATGTGCTTCTCATTTGTTTCTTTTTTTTTCTGTTTCATGCAGCGGACCGACGGTTTCACAATCATATTGGAGTTCACCACCGTCAAGAGTACGTGCGATAGCTCGGTTGCATATTCCGAGGACCAGTGCCGACCACTTTACAGTAAGGTATGAATGTAGCTAGGATGCTGGAATGCGGCAACGGGAATGATGCTACTCCTACAAAGTTACTTTGTGCATGTGTCTTTAAGATTTACTCTTACAGGGAACATACGGATGCTCGCAGAAAAATAAATTGGGCTAGTTGCAAACAATTTCGAGAATTCCCTAGAGAAAAGCACGCCGCAGGTACCAGAGGCAGATAAACAAGTTTCGATCTTCAAAGCACACCGCTTATGACTGTCATAGACGAGCAGGTTTAGACGGCAAATCACATAAACAAATGTCGGCGTGTAAGCCATCGTGGAAACGCTGCTATACGCACTGTAACTGACGTTTAGAAGCAAAGCATATTGCCAAAAACAAAAACGACTGAGGGATTTTTTTATCGGTCGTGATTAATTAACTAGGCTATAGAAATATTTCCGAATGCACCATCTGTTCCTTTCTCATCGTTGAAAATGTCCCTGATTGCGAATGCGCAAGTAAAGTGATGTGGTGAAAGGGTCGGTGTTGTTCTGTCGCTTTCGTTACATGCTTCCTTTTATATATCACAACTCATGGAAGACGCTTGGTTGCCAGTCATGCATTGTTCGATACACGCGTTCTCGTGTAATGTGTGTTTGTGGGTAATTTGGTGTTCTTACTTGAAGCAAGTGCGTTTCCCAGATTAACGCCAATGAGACTCTTACTTTGCTGGCACTCCAGCAACATCAGCCAACCGAAGCAATGTCAGCGCACTGGAGAGGCGTCGGTAAGTCTGGTCGCGTCACCAACCGCGAAATGTTTGCAGCAAAGCCAAGTGCTTCTGCATCTGCCAGAGTGGAACATTCGCACACGAAGCACACTCGTGTGTTACCTTTAACAATTGGCCACTCTGTACCTGCAATTCCTTCTGTAGAAACTACTTTTGGTGAGCTTCCGCATTTAAAGGCTAGAATCTGTTCTGCAATGGATTCACATAATTGTCAACGCGAGTGCCTGGTAACGGCTATGCGTGGACGAATCCACAGAACTCGCCGGCAGCGTCTACAGCAAGAACCGACCAATACATGTCCTCCTTAGCATCAATGGGATCTTGTGACACTTGTAGTGCAATAAAAACTAACGGCTTCTGATACCTTTGTTCTTTGCTTTGTTTTGGTTTCAATTGAGATCGGAAGTATCTGAATTTACAGAGCAAGCTGGGCGAGTTGGTGATTGAACATGTTCCTTATTGAACATGATTGAACATGGTCGAAAATATCACATTTCATTGCTTTTTTGGCATCCCAATACGATATTTCAGGTTGCTGTATAACGGGTAAAATAGGTCAAGAACAAGCAATATTGCTATGAATACTGCTCTGTATATACTATTAAAGAAGCGAGGTCTCGCACATGCTAAAGCTTAGTCCCAACGTAAAGTTGCAGTTGCACTAAAGCCGAGTGACTGCAGATGTGGCTTCAATAAGCTTACCAAACAAGCACTACTGTTTTCTCTCTTCATGCTGTCTGCTCAATATTACGAATGTTTCATTTACATTTTCTTCTTTTGTTACAGGCAAATGGGCTGTGCCAGGCAGTGATTAGAAACCGCGATGTTATGAGGTTTGAAGACGCCTGGTGTGTTCCACTCTTTGAGGACTAGAGCAACCTGCAGCTTTCAAACATAAAGCAATTTTTTCTTCGGTAGAAAACACAAAAAGCGGTCAAGCGCACCTTCCGCACAAAACGTGGACATTAAATAAATTTTGTATTCACTATTCTCACTGCTTCGTGAGCTCACAACATGCAAGGTTGCGGTTTCCAACAACGAGGAAAAGCTCTGTGGCAACTCGATAAATACTGGTAATAACATTTCGGCACAAATGAAGTCCAACACATCGAATATTCAAGCTAAATAATTCACAATTCTTTTCTCGGAATTCAAGTTCTTGTCAAGCTTAAAAATGCGCCCGCTCCTACGTCGAGCGTCGGTGTCGTCTCTCCTCGTCCTCGTGATCTAGGCAACGAGCACAGCGTAGGACGAAAGAGCGAACACGGAGTGCGGATGAAAGACAGCGATAGCGAAAAGAGCGCGGCGAGAAAAGCGGAGGAGGAGGGTATGACGAAAGCGTGAGAAGGCAGGCGCACCACCGCGCAAGATGGGCTTCGTGGCGACGACGGCTACGAGGTGGCACCAAAGTAGCTCGCGTCATATGTTCACCGGTGACTCCAGCGATACCATATATTGAAGCAAAGCGCTGCGCGAGCGGAGGTCGGCGGTGGCTGCTCTGAATCGAAGTACGGTAGCTGGCTGGGAGACTCGGTACGTCTGCATTATTAGTTACAGCGCGAATGAACAAGCAGGGACACGGAATAAAGACGCTATCTGAAAAACCATCTGCGACGAGTACAGAGCCCGCGGTGTGCTGTGTTTTTGTGGCTAAGTTAGCGTTGATGCGACCGGCAGCCCGAAGGTCAATTCGCTCGCTTAAGCTGCCGCGTATTCTCGCTCAAGCGCTTCGACCGCGAGTTTCCGCAATCTGTGGCTGGGATGTGTTTATCTTTGCTTGTCCGCACGTGACACCATGCTTGTTAATTTTGGTCGTCTGCCTGCATTAGCAAGGCTCATCGATAACCAATTAATACAACCTGAAATATTCGAATATATTTCTCCTTGCCGTTGCCGTAACGCCAGGTGTGTGTTCGCGCCTGTTCAAGAAAAAGTTTTCTCCGAGTTTCATGCATATGTTCTTGCCGAATGAAGAAAGCGAGGATGAAGAAGAAAAGTGATCAAGGTAAGAGTTCCGAAAGCTTGTTCCTTTCCATATTTCTTCTGCCGCCGGCTTCCAGACGGATGGTGCACAATGTAGCAGTGTGCCATGGTATTGAGAGGAATCATTGAATTGTCACAAAGATTCTCAATTGTTCCTCTATTCGAGCAAAACGCCATGCCTCATAATATCACTAAAACGTCCTACCATGCCATCAGACAGCCGTGCTGTAGTATTTAACCTAAACCACATTTTCCTCACGCACTCTCGTCTGAATACAAAGCAAGACAGTAATTATATTTGACGAGACTTTGAATATTCATTTTTAATATATCATGCTTGCAAAATATCGGTAGCTCACGTTTCCCAAAAGCGTATAGGTGTCTTCTTTTCGTATTATCAACGTTCAGCAATCTGTGCAAGCACTACTGAAATGACGATTATATAGCATGCTTCCCAGATTATATCAGCGATACTGTACCCTTAGGTCAGGCTGCATCGCATCATCTACTGATACCTCCAAAAGACGACAACCACAGCCTCAAATTGTCCATAACTTCGAGGTCAACATGCGTGTTCGGATCAACTTTCCCTACCTGGTCAATTATCTCCGATCAAGGCCTTCGATAACTTTATTTGCCTGTCGGATTTACTTATTTGGAATAGAAGCACCGAAACACCAATTGTGTACGTAATATGCCTGCTATCGATATCTAGCATAGTTTATGCATTCAAACTTGTGTCTTACGCACTGTTTTTCTTATTCTACCGTATTCTATACCAAATACGTCGCAGTGCATCGTTTTTTTGTATTCAGATATATATATATATATATATATATACATATGAAGTTGGGCGTGGTATTGTGCTCATCTCACTTTTATAGCTTATATGTTGTTTTTTATGTGTATTCTGATACTTTTTGCATTGTATTCGCTCTCTATTAACTAAATTACTCAGTATAATTAATCTTTAGACCGCGATAGCTGTTGAAAGCCATGGAATATAACTATTGCATATTGGTATTATTTGTATTTGTTAAAACTGCTATTGCAAAAGGCTTTCGAAACATCATTCATGTTCTTGCTCGGTACCATTCCAGTGCGTTCCACATTTCATCGCAGAAGCCAACTTTGCGGTAGGTTAAAACATGTGACTTTTCGCAGCTCCAATTAGAACGGTACTTTTTTGTTTCTTTAAACTTTTTTCCCACTGAAATACAGAAATAAACTAATTAGCATAGTGATTTCGGCAAGTTCGTGTAAGGTATTGGCGTCAATGCAGCAGAAAGCTCAAAAGTTCGTGCGGGAACATATGTTTGGGGATGCGAAAGGAGCCCTAACGTCGACAGACATCCTAAGATGGTTCCTACCAAAATGTTCTCTCTCTCTCTCCTCCTCCTCCTCTCTCTCTAGAGAAGCGCAAGGAGCGCGATGCCACACTTTGTCCTGCATTTTCTACTCCAATTCCTCGTGGTGTCGGCCTCTGACAATTTCTTCCGCGGGTGCGTCCAAGAATCTGTCCGAAACCGCAGTTCGGACGCCTGCGTGTTCGTTCCGCCACGATGGCTAGACGCGGAGGTGTACCGCGATCTGGCCCACCTTGCCCTGGCCACCGGTTCTCATTTCCCGCGAGGAGGCAATCGCGACACCGTACTCGACGTCACGCAAGCAGCGAACCAGGTTATTTTGGTGACAGAGCCTCATGTAGCGTCGCGTGATAAGTATGTAACACCCTCTAATGCCTGACGCATTATACCGGGTGTCCAAAGTTAAGGTTTAAGGTTTCCTTAAGGTTACGCGCTGGGGGGCACGCGAAGACCACCCGTGAAAATAAATTATGTGACCAGGGGTACACAAAGTGAGATGATAATTATCACTGTCAGCAGCCCAATTAACTCAATTTCAATAATTAACTTTTTATTGACTGCATTGTGTATGTTTGTATTCAAACGTAAGTCGCGTTTGTGACAGTTTCACTTGCAAGAATTCTTCTAGCATGTCAGTGCTCCGAGATATTCAACTCCACAAATTTTCATTGTCGTTCGTATCATTACGCATGCGAGAGAGTGAGGATCGGCGCAAAGCTCCTCCCTGATGTGAAGCGGCTGTTGCGTGCGGCGTTTAGTCTGACAACAGGGCGGTGCCATAGGGAGTGATCGTAACTGTTCCCCTTCCCCTCCCTGCTGGCCAAATAAAGATATGACAGCGCGCTGCACCATGCAGTTGTTGCGTCTTGATTTGAATAAAACTTACAGTACTTGGAAATCAGCAGTCACTTTATTTGCGCAGCCCAGGCAAGGACCAAGCCCGCTTGTGTAGTCAATATTACGCACGTGCACTGCTCTCCGGCTTCTCCGCTCGCGCCATTATACCGGCATAGCAGCTGCCGCCATCGTTACAGGCTGCACGGTCACGTGTTGCGACAGCGTTTCCAAGTTCTTCGATTCTTTATTTCGCCAGCCCAGAAGGGAAGGGGTACAGTTATCTTTGCCAATGCCTCTACCCCATTGTACGGGGCGGAGGCAAATGCCACACGCAACAGCCGCGTCAGATCAGGAAAGAACTTTGTGCCGATTCTCTCTTGTATGCGTAATGATGCGAACGACAAGTAAAATTTGGAGTCGGAAATTTGCGGGCGCTATTTGGAATCGGTTGGCGAAGGACAGGGTTAATGGGAGATCGCAGCGAGAGACCTTCGTCCTGCAGTGGACACAAAAGATGATGATGATGATGATGATGATGATGATGATGATGATGATGATGATGATGATGATGATGATGATGATGATGATGATGATGATGATGATGATGATGATCTCGGAGCACAAGCATGCTAGAAGAATTCTTCCAACTGATACTGTGCATAAACACGACAGTCCCTAGCTTTGCAGTACAAGCATACCCACTTACTGCAGTCAACAAAAAGTTAATTATTTAATTTTAGTTCATTGGCATGCTGACAGCGATAATTGTCGTGTCACTTTGTGTCCACCTGGCCACATAACCTATTTGCACAGGTGGTCTTCGCGTGCTCCCAGTGCCTAATTGTAAGACAAACCATAAAGCTTAATTTTGAACATTTTGTGTGAGTCTCTCTACGTTTTAAAACTCACAAACCTCATTTGGGCACAGAAAATTAAACACTTACCATGTGCTAGCGTATTGGTACGCTGGAGCAAGTTTCTTTTAGTATACGAAAGTGTAGCAAATGAATCAGTAACAAATTAAGTTCTAACTCAAAAGCCATTCATTATACAAATAAATTTGTTCTGATTACTATACCAATAATTTCTAATTACCTTTGATGTGGAATTGGGTTTAGCCATTCCAAGGCTTAAGCAACCCTGAGTTCCTTTCAACTGTTAAAGCCATACTCCTTGCCACAAAAACAGCTATAGAGAACACTGGCGCGGCTGTCACTCAACTGAGACGGTTGGTACATATTTTTTTTACTGTGATCGCAATTATATGGTCACTGCAGGCGCATTTTTGCCGTTGGTGTCGTGGCGAGGTTCCGTATAAAGTCCAGGGGCGATAAAATCGTAGCCGCGCGCCGTTTGCTGTATGTGCGAGTCAAAACTTGCGACGGTGAACCGGCGATCGCGGCTCAATCTCGCGCACGCAAGGAAGGGGGGCGCGGAGGAAGCGCGCCGTCTTCTGTCGCGTGGAAGGCTCCAGGTGGGCTGCGTTCTACTCCGGCCCGCAGTAAATAAAAAGGCCACCTGCGACGAGGACAGAGTCCGCCGCGCGCTGCGTTTTCGCGGCGTAGTTCGCGTTGGTACGCGATGCAGCACGAAGGTCAATTCGCTCGCTGATGCTGCCATGCTTCCTAACCACATCGTTTTGACGTCGAGTTTTCTAGGTCATCGGGTGAGGTGTGTTCATGTTTGGTGGTGCGCGCGTGACACCGTGCTTAGTAATTTGGTTAGTATGCCCATGTTACATGCTTATACGGCCGATAAAACTACTATCCTTACTTCGTATACCTGTCCACTAACCTGCTATGTACTTTAGTATCACGCTTCCCTCGTGTAATATTTGTAGGCATCTCCATAGGTATGTCCTGTTTCGAAACATCGTAAACTATTTCGCAGATGTAAACTCTCTTAGGATGTTGCTGTGATGATGAAAAATAGTTATACATAAATATTTGTCTCTGTACACTTTCCTAAAGATATATATTTTCTACAGAACATTGATAATGAGCAGTCCTTTTTTGATATTTTTTTTTATATCCAAAGCTCTTTGCCAGCTACCCTAACAAATCTAGTAAACGTGTATTTAGAATAATATGATCATCTAGTCCATTACGCTCTTATGTACAATCTAATCTTCTACAGGAAATCTAATTAGTACTATAATATAGCCACTCACACCATTAACAATTTTAATTTGGAAACGTACTGATACGCTACCGTTTAGTAAATTAGAATAAAACAATGTGGAAAAGAATGGCACTGACATCTCTCAAGCACAACACACTTTCTTCCGGCAGGTTGGTAGAGGGATAAAACATTTTATAGTGCTAGAGTATTCCAGAGGGAATTAATTTTATGGCAGTAGTTGCTGAAAGATTTTATTGAAAGCGTATGGGAAGTTGAATAAAATTGCATCTGTTTGGCTGTGGTGATTTATGTGGTTAAAAAAGAAGCGAGCTGTTTCAGGTAGTGGAATTACTGTTAAGTACATCATTCCGAGCCGGTTTGCGTAACATTCCTATGTAATAGATCTCTAAGGGTAAGCAAGCAACTGTTTGAATCCAATGTGCTGAATACTTTAGTTCACCTATTGGGACGTAGGTATAAATATTTAAGGATTTGAAAGTCGGTCTTGGCGTCTTTTTGGGAACTGATAATCATTTGGCACGCTTGGAATGATTTGGGAATTTTTGTTCTTCTTGCTTAGCTATTCAGCACGAACCGTTGAAACAATATCGGCACTCTGGCGACAGTTATAGGCGTAATTTAGTGACTTGAACCGTATATATACGCGCAGTTTTCTAATGTTCTAAGCTCCGTCCTTTATTACGTAGAAACACAGCTAAACTCATATATGTTGATATGTCTTAAATGTACCAAGGTATAAACCTCGCAATCAAGTACAAGCTTCAGAGGAGACCTTATCCAGCCCGAAACCAAAACTTGGAGGAGGAGGAGCAGGAGGAGGAGGAGGAGGAGGAGGAAAAAGCTCTATTCTTGTCCTGTACAAGGTGTTGCCACCTGCCTGGCTTCACATAAATAACCTAACAATATGCCATATTTGGGCAAGAACGACACAGGGGCGCTTGTGAAAACACGGGCGTAGTATCGTCAAAATTGACTGGGGAAAAAGTTCCGTAAAAGCAGTGATCAAATAATCACCTCTGCTATATTTCATCCAAGATGCTCATAGCCATGCGGGTATTTTTCTAAGATTCATTGCCGAGACGACAGCCTAATTACTATGAGGGCAACAGCAACGAAGCCGTTTGCCTGCATCACCCTCTCGTATACCACCTATGTGGACCCCTTGGCACTCCGACTCTAATTCCCTATTTCCACTTTCAATAGCTCATAGGGCATGGAACTGTCCTGTTAACATTATATTGCTGACGTTTTAACACAAAGAAGAAAGTACGCGTGTCACCTACAAAACAGACTACACCTGTTTTCCGTATCTCCGCGCCAAAGAACATAACTGCCCTATGAACTCCGCCAATTAAAGAAGTTTGCTTTCGCCCTGACGTCTCCAAATAAAGCGAATGTAATTGGCTAGTTCTTCTGTAAAAATAATCAGAAGTGGATAGAGGTGCATTTGTAACAGACAACACAAGAAAGAAAACGCCGCCGAAATTATTCACATAATATACAGCCAATGCCGGATCAAAAAGGCAGTATTTCCACCAGTATTTCCTATACAGGCGCCTTTCTATCTTTCCGAAAATCTTCTCTCGTAAAGACTCCTATATGCAATAGTTTACAGGTCTAATTGGTCTAATTACCTTAACTACTGTGTCCCTTTAGCGTTCCGATGAAGAAATATATGACATCTAAACTTCCCTCATAACTTGTTCATCGCCCTGTAGCAGCAGACCCGCATCATTGCGTCCCACGCTTCTGCTGCGTTGCAGGTGTCGAGAGGGATAGTTACCAGGCTGGAGTTCTCCGTCCTGAAAAGCTCCTGCGACAGCTCTACCAGCTATTCCAAGAAACAGTGCAAGCCGGTGGGCCCCGAGGTGAAGACCGTTCTCTCGCCGTTGCTATCTCGATTTTTATCACCCCGTGTTTCGTCCGCTGCCCGACATTCATCCGGCCACTGGACCCCTGACGCAATCCAGCAATAATACCCAGTTTTCATTTGGTGCCCCCTGTTGAATTGTACTTAACCTGTTTGCGTGTGTGTGCACACACTTCGTTCTGCTGCGCGTCTCCGTAATAGTTTCTTTCGTTCTTTCTTTTTCAGCAAAGCGGACTATGCCAGGCAAGATTCCGCTTTCTTCATGACCTCAAGCTCGAAGACTTCATGTGTGACGCTGAAGTTGCAGAAAATTACGAAGCTCCCTGAAGGCCTTAAACAGAGCTTCCCTTTGCTAATCAATGTTCCTCGTTAAATGGTTGCCCAATATATATTTATATACAATAAGGGTACTTTTTCGACACGAGTTTTCTTTTCCTGTCTTTCTTGTCATTGCTGTTATCATTTTGCCACTGTATCGCACGCACGTGCGATACACTCACTAAGTTGTGACGTTGCTTTTGTTCAAGCCTGTGAGAAGCATGTTATCATGGCGTGCGAGACTTACGAAGTAACATACTGGTGCTACATGGCAGAAAACTGTTGCGGAAAATCCCTGTTTCATCTCAGTGGAAGTGCTGTCTACTGCACAAAAAAAAAGCAACCCAGAGTGCAAACTACTATAAGCTTCTCTCTGCTACCCAGAAAAAAATGATGAAAAGTCAATATGCGCATCTTCAAGGTTATGTGAAGTGATACTATCACGTAACGGCTAAATGTGGTATAGTACTAAATAGAACGCCTACGATTATATATATACTCATATCATCCAACGAGTATTCTCATGCAATGTTTATACACCGCACAGAACACAATCTTAACGGTATGCTGTGCTTACGTTTGGTACTACCATGCCTACAAGGTATGCATAAGGGTAACCGCCAGTTGAGGTAGATGCACACTGTGAGACTTCGGTGATGTTTGATCTATGTTGGGGGAAGAATGTTGTCGAAAGTTGTACGCATGGAAAACTGCACTTATTTAATGTAAGTTTTGCGTCAAAGTAAAGGTTTGTCTGTACATTTAACGCTTCGATATCTGCTGTGTCACAGTTCCCAATAGCCATGCGGGGGTATTAGCCATAAATGGGCTAATATGAAGCGTCGCATGCGCTGTATCGCGAAAGTACGGGTAAACCTAATGTAAGAAATAAAAGAGATGCATTGAATCTGAGGCGCTATTTACATTAGCTGCCGGGGTGCACTTACAGGTACGTGAACACCCTTCGTGTCGTTAGCGCTAGTATTATAAGATATCTATTCAGCCCAGAATTACAGACCGAGCATTTCGGCCACCTGGGGTTCAAGTCGACGCTTTTCTTTTTGCCCGCGAGCGCCAAGCCAGCGTCATTTGTCGTTTATGCACAGCAGATGTGCACGCCTTGCCATTTTTTCGGCGGTCAAATTACAGCGGTAAAGACGCGCGCGCGCTCGCGGTTGTGTGTGTGTGGCGGGAGGAGAAGGGGGGGCGTGTGCGGGAGTTTGTGTCCGCTAACGTTAGTCAAGCTTCAAAAAAAATTTCATAAATTGCGGTGGAAAATACGATAATGTATTAACTTCTACGTAGTGCGTCCGTGAGATCTCTGAATGTTTTATTTCCTTTGAATGGCTTGGCTAATGCTACCTCGAACACACTATATATATATATATATATATATATAATGAAAGGCTGCCGGTGTCAGGTACTTGCACAGGCCCTTGTAGGTAGAGGACGCGTGTACGACAACCGATGTTTGTTCGTAGTTTTTTACCCTTTACAAAAAACTTTCGGGTTTCGTTTAGCGCACCCGGCGTGCGTTTCTTTTCTCTCAATCTCTCCATGTGCCATAATCTTCTATCACTGAGCGTCACTGAGCACTTCAACTATTTTGCAGTAAATATGTCGACGTGTCGACGTACGACATCACCCAGCCATCGGAATCAACACATACTTCCCATTTGTTCCCGTTTCATGAAGCTTTCAGGATGTGTCGTCATCGGTCCAGTTCACCACCTTCGAGAGCGCCTGCAAGAGATCGGTTGCCTTTTACGAGGAACAGTGGTCGCCAATTGGAAGTAGGGTATGTGTGTGTAGCGATTCCACGGAAATACGGGTACGCGAATAATACCGCTCATATTTGCGTGCGTGCAGAGCAGTTCGCATAAATTCGTGGACAACACGTCCATGAGCTTCATCACTTTGTGGGCACTTCAGCTGCACCAACTGCTTGAAGCAATATCAGAGCAGAGAAGGGCGATCAAAGCAAGCAGCGCCATCAAACCATATGACGTCTGCTGCAAGGCCGGGCGCTTCTGCACTAAATGAAGGGGAAAGGCCTATTTACTGTACGCTCATGTGTTCACCTGTAAATGCGGACCGTACCATGTCTGCTATTCTCTCTAGACAAACTACTTTTGTGAGGTGTAGGGTTGAAAGCATACAGGTTTTGGAAACTGAATGCATGTAATTTTTTATGCATGCGCGAAGTGACAGCTATGCGTGCGCAAATTTAGACAGCCCATGTAACTCCCGGCAACGTCTGCAACAGAAATAAATCTCGCGACCCGTGGGTCCTGTCGTGAATCTAATCAAAGGTGGAAGAGCCGGCCGGGCAAAAATTGCAGGTGCATTTAATGTGTACTGTCTTCTCACTCGCATATAGTGCTCATTTTCCCCTTGTTTGGGCCAGAGCCGATGTGGCTATTGCGTTGAGATGGTAAGAGCATTGTCGTGGGTTACGTTGCTGCCGCAGGCGGGAGCGTACTATGGGAACCTATTAGCTGGCGTACTTAGATGTGCGTGTACAAGAAAGAACCCCTTGTTGTAAAAATTCTTCCGCAGACTCCCACAAAGGCGCCCGTTTATCGTATCGCAATTGTGGCACGTAAACGAAACAGAATTGATTGCTTGTAACAGTGATACCCCCTCCCATTCTGCGCCGTGATGAGGAATTTATCGTTGAAGAAATGCTGCGACTACGCCACGTTGAAGAAGTTTGATTTCATGTACCGCCACGTTCTTTCTATGTGCGATTTAAGCTTTCTCCGCAGATTTTGCTTCTTTCCAAAAAGTGGACGTTTGCTCGAAACCGCAAAATTATGTCCCCAGTATTGCACATGAGGTGTGCTTGTCCTCTTTGATGGCTTCGTCCAAGTTAACACCACTTGCTGTCCGCCAGTGTGAATAAACTAGCCCTGCAACACGCATCAGTGTGAGATTGCAGTCTAGGAAGCTCTCAAAGCTGTTGACGGAGGCGCAGCACGTGTATGAGACGAACCGGAATAACACTCCATTTAGCGACATCGCCTGCGTTACGTGGTTCAAGGTAGCTTTACAAGAATGTCCGGACAGCACCGTGAGCCTTTTTCGGGAATGGGGGAGATTAGGGCGCCAAACAGGAATAAGCGCCGGTTGTCACACCGGTTGCGTTGCTACCCGATACCACTCAAGTAAAATTAAGCCTCGAGCTTGAGCAGCCAGAGGGTCGGGAACTGCCCCGTGTTCAAGTGGGGTGACTCGCGCTTCCAGCTGATGATGAGAAACCTGCCAGGCATACAAGTCACATGCACCTCTAGCTGCCTTCTATCATGAACGTGAACATGTCCTAAATGAAATAGTACTCGTCTTTGATCAAGCTCAATCTAGAGACAACGCATGCGCGAGTAAGAATTGCCGTAATTGTTTCTCTTTATAATATTCCGCCTATTTTTGCCATTTATATGTCGGTCACCCTTTCTTATATTGTCTAGACACAAGTGGTACCATTTTGCCGAAGGCATCGCTGCACGCTGTTATTGCAGGCCTCATTCTTGGCGTACAGATGTTTTTGTCTCCTGTCCTAACCTCTTGATTACGACCGCAGCATTCTTGGAATGCGAACCTTGTCGCCAATGGTCAGGAAGTTCATCCTCTTCTTACCGTACACCTTTAGCGAAAAAGAAAATTAACCGGTACCTGCACTTTCATATACACGGCTACACCGAAGTCAGCGTCCTCAGCGGTCGCATCAAAGAATAAGCTCCAGTGCTTCCCTGAACTCCCACCCTACTGTGGACAGAATCTACTTATGAGGACTTTGAGTTAGTAAATTATGCCAGCTTCTTTCTATTGGAGGCTCTCCTAGCCAAAATTTTATGGCCCGGCTGACCTTGTCTAAGGCCGTTTGGCGGTGCAATTTGAACCCAAGTGCACCGCAGTGCTACAGTCAAGCGCTCAGTCAATGACGCCATCAATGAAACATGCCAGCTTGGTGCGCTTCGAGTAAAAAAAATTGCAGTTCCCCAGTTTAACACGTTTGTAAATGTGGCATGCTAAATAACAAACATTAGAAAGTGTCACATTAAGAGACGCCGACGAAATAGCAACCGACAAGAAAAAGATTTACTATCGAAACGAAAACCAGAACATGGATTAGCGCTTGCCTGCCGTCCTCGGAATACATTGATAACAATCTGATCTGTCTCAGCGGGCTCTAGTGCACGCGTGGTTGCTAGGTTACAACGACCTACTTGGGAGGACGCTCTTTAGTTATAGCTTTCTCTATGAGGGGCTGATGTCACTTCGCGCATTTTCATTGCAACAAAGCGAAACTGCCTGTCACACGTTAACATGTTCACTTTGATAAAGCTTAGGACAGTTTTTTTTTTCTTTTTGCAGCACTATCTCTGCTTTCGTTTTTATATGCGCACACTCGAAGTGAAGTCTCGCATTCCAGATGTCCCGCCGTCAGTCTGAAATGTCAGTCTAACGCAAAACCCGGATCGCGCCGTTATCAGCGTCCTCGACTGAACATCGTGAAAACCTTCATTTCGTTTTTCCTCGCCCGCTGTTCAATCCAACCGGACAACTCCGCCTCCCGTCTATCTGCCACCCCTAAGATATTCATACCGGCACTTACGGTTCCATTCCCGCAAGTACCCTTGCTACAAGAACGACGCCCCCAGATGCAATACGTAATGCTCAAGTCCACCTTAATCTTCTTGCTGAGTTCGGCCCTTGTCGTGTCCCAGACGACCGACTTTTTCGGAGGATGCGTAGACGCGGGACAAGAACAACATTCTGGCGACTGCATCCTGGCGCCCCCTGTTTGGCTGCGTTCGAGAGCGTACCGCCATCTCGCCCACCTGGTCCTGGCGAAAGCCCCTATTCAACCAGCTGAGGGGAATCTCAATACTCTTCTCAAATTGACGCGCATGGCAAATGAGGCAAGTGCTATTTTTCAGGTCGGCGCTTGTGAGTCACGCAGGGCTGTAACATATTGTTTGAAGACAAGTGCTTGGGCCCCTACTTTATGTGCGCAACGTCAGTCCAGACGGTCGAGGCCCGAGCAATTTTTCACCTATTACTCAAGGCTAATTGGCACCTTTGGAATAAAAAGAGATCGAAACAGTAATACATTATGCCGGCCAAGGGCTTTGACGAATTCAGATCGGAACAGGAACAGAAAGTTCGACTTTATTTAGTCCTCGAAAAACGTAGGCCGATCCTAAAGATACTGCAGTCTGAAAACGTGGGACGATGCCCAATGTTGTGTAGTCTGAAGAGAAAGGGAAGTAAAGAAAATAATAGCTGAGTAAAGTGTTTTAAGTAATGGTCAGATTGTACTAAGCAGACTTAGGTGCCGATGGTGATGATAAGGCTACATTCAACAGCCGTTGACATCGAAGAGAGAAGGTCTACTGGGGAAATCTGCCTTCCCTCGCGAATAGAAAACGTGGAAACATACGGAAGAACAAATCATTTAGTACACTACTGCGCTCCGGAAGCCCTTGTCTTTCATCTGTTTTAACTGTCGCTGTCTGGCTTTTTCTTTTTGAGAGCCCTAGATATAATCACTGTTTGATGTAGCTTGCAACGCTGTGGAGGCTAGCAAAACTTCTTGCCGTAGTTGCGTTGGCAAGAAGTAACCGTTTACAACTTTTTGCGAGATGTTTTGTGAAACGGTTCTTTATTAAGGCTAAGTAATAACCGCAAGCTTTCAGCCCTTAAAACTTAACAAACTGATTCTTACGACTGTTATTAAAGCGTTATGAAGGATCTTGCTTTTCGCTGTTTTCCTTTTCTGGTGCTTATGTAGGACCCCGTTACGCCAGTCTCACACGAATGCCCGAGAGACTAAGTATCACCATTAGAAGTGACCCCGAAAGGCGCAGAGTGATTCACTTTGATGACCGAACTTCTTGCGTAGTTACACGCTACGTATGAAACGGAGTATGGAAATCAACAATACCTTGCTAGATATATTCATATAAGCATTACTGGTGAACTTCACCGATTTGTCGTGTAAGAAGGGCTTGTATCGCGCCTCCCTGAACACATCTGTGTGACCATTTAGTAGGCCGCATGACCGCAATCTCTTGACTTGTTTTCGCCAAACGGCTACAAGTGCGGTTGACGATCGTTCTCGTCAACTACGCTTAGCGTCGTGTTTGCAACATTCCAGTTTATAAAAGAACGCTGGGGCTCCGGGCAAGTTTCAGACTTGCCTGCAAGTTTCTGCCCGAGCAGCCTCCCGAACCCTCTGTCCCCAACTGCACGTGAACGGCGTTCGGCTAAAACATATAAGCATATTCGTATCGCGCGTTCCTAAATAGCTTGTTACCTATCAATTCGCATTACATACATACATACATACATACATACATACATACATACATACATACATACATACATACATACATACATACATACATACATACATACATACATACATACATACATACATACAGACAGACAGACAGACAGACAGACAGACAGACAGACAGACAGACAGACAGACAGACAGACAGACAGACAGACAGACAGACAGACAGACAGACAGACAGACAGACAGACAGACAGACAGACAGACAGACAGACAGACAGACAGACAGACAGACAGACAGACAGACAGACAGACAGACAGACAGACAGACAGACAGACAGACAGACAGACAGACAGACAGACAGACAGACAGACAGACAGACAGACAGACAGACAGACAGACAGACAGACAGACAGACAGACAGACAGACAGACAGACAGACAGACAGACAGACAGACAGACAGACAGACAGACAGACAGACAGACAGACAGACAGACAGACAGACAGACAGACAGACAGACAGACAGACAGACAGACAGACAGACAGACAGACAGACAGACAGACAGACAGACAGACAGACAGACAGACAGACAGACAGACAGACAGACAGACAGACAGACAGACAGACAGACAGACAGACAGACAGACAGACAGACAGACAGACAGACAGACAGACAGACAGACAGACAGACAGACAGACAGACAGACAGACAGACAGACAGACAGACAGACAGACAGACAGACAGACAGACAGACAGACAGACAGACAGACAGACAGACAGACAGACAGACAGACAGACAGACAGACAGACAGACAGACAGACAGACAGACAGACAGACAGACAGACAGACAGACAGACAGACAGACAGACAGACAGACAGACAGACAGACAGACAGACAGACAGACAGACAGACAGACAGACAGACAGACAGACAGACAGACAGACAGACAGACAGACAGACAGACAGACAGACAGACAGACAGACAGACAGACAGACAGACAGACAGACAGACAGACAGACAGACAGACAGACAGACAGACAGACAGACAGACAGACAGACAGACAGACAGACAGACAGACAGACAGACAGACAGACAGACAGACAGACAGACAGACAGACAGACAGACAGACAGACAGACAGACAGACAGACAGACAGACAGACAGACAGACAGACAGACAGACAGACAGACAGACAGACAGATAGATAGATAGATAGATAGATAGATAGATAGATAGATAGATAGATAGATAGATAGATAGATAGATAGATAGATAGATAGATTAGGTGGCCATTACTGCTACAAAAAATCAAAATGCTTATTTGAATACCACGATTACGCTGATTAACTTTCTAAATAATTACTTTGTGGCAGATATATTCCTGTCTACTATTTGTAGGCAATGATTATGCAAGGCATATCAAATTAAAACGAGTTCTAAGGACTACGCCAGTTTCTAGATAATTTACAAAATGTCTGACAAAATCCATTGGCGTTATATTTACTTTTTTTTCTTCAATGTACAAAGCATTGCTTCCTTAGCAATGTAAGTGGAACAAAGGTATTTTTACACAAGTATGACAGCGCATATCTTGAAACCAGTGACATCTTATGAATTCCTTCGAAGTCGATATGCCTTGCATACTTACTAGCACTAAAATATGTACCGTCAAGTTATTATTTGAAAGTTAATTACCACAAATGTTCGATAAACTCGAATGAAACATTTTTATTTCTCGTAGAAGGAATGGTCTCCTGATCGACCAATTTAAATCAAAGCTTAAAACTGTGCTATCAGCCGCGGGCAATTTTTCCAAATTTGGTTCCGCTACTGATTATTTCACACTGGTTAGATTAGAATTAACATTTCAGTATAAATATTTACTAATTATTACAACATTCCTACATTATATTAGCCCAAGTTCCCTATCAAATACCCTCTCTGAGGGCCCCAATAATATTTTTGAAATGACAGTTAAATAAGAAATTTCAAAGGAACCGTCGAATATTATATGCTGTTATATTACAAGACCTGTCTGCTTTTAAGATACATACCATGAGACTTGATATGCGCATGTTTTTTGTCGCTATTGCGATTGCCAAACTTCGGAAAGTTCACCCTGTTTGCGGTATGTCCTTTTGTTCGGGCCCAACATCTTTGCCGCCAAATTGAGCCTATTGGAACGGGAGTTCGTCATGTCGCTCTAGAATTTTATCATTGACACTTTTTATCTAACTATAAAATTCGAGAGGTAGTTTAATTAGTAAATAATCATTACTAAGTATATTTTTAGGCGCTATGCAAAAATAATCAGAGTATCTACCAGCGACGCCAAGCAATATTACCTAGTACGTGGCATTTGTGTATTTTCGAATTTGATGCATGGTAGTTGGGACACTCTGTATACGGCTTACCTTCGACAAATTGAATGGCACGAAACCATGGTGAGCTACGTAAAGAAAGTACGTTCTCCTAGGTTACATCCGTGGTTGGCACTTTTGCTTTAAGCTTCGATCGCGCGTGACTGTGCCTGATTCTAACAAATCATTTACAGCCCCAACCATGCGATGGCGTCCGCACCCGTCGGCGAGCGAAATTCGTCCCTTGTTGCTTGTGCATTATGCTTATGATGACCCAAAAATTAGTACATTAACAAAGTAGTCGTAAATAAATACACAAACCTCTTTGCGATGTGCTCTTTAACAGTCAGAAATAAAAAATTCAGACTGTAACGCATGAGGAACCGAGAACTCGTTGCAACCTTCTGAACATGACAGATGCTTTGCTCGGAGAATCTCTGATGTTTTTTCAATTTTTTAGGACATCCAGCACATGAAACAATAGCTTTCTGGTATGGCACCTTTTTGCTGAGAAATGCCTTGAGCTTCGTTTAGCGCACGTGGTGTATGTTTGCTTTCTCTCAACGTGATTATGTACTATTTGCTCCTGCCACCGTATTTTCTCCTACCAATCCATGTATTCGGAGAATACGTGGATGTTGGACACTACAAGAGCGTCGGGATCGTGACGTGCTTCTCATTTGTTCTTGTTTTTGTTTTTTTTTGTTTCACGCAGGGGACCAACGTTATCACAATCAAATTGGAGTTCACCACCGTTGAGAGTACATGCAACAGCTCCGTTGCATATTCCGAGGCGCAGTGCCCACCACTTGGGAATGAGGTATGAATGTAGCTAGGCTGCTGGAATGCGGCTACGGGAACGATGCCAGCCATACAAAGTCAATTTTTGCATGTACCTTTATGGTTTACGCTTACAGGGAACATAGGAATGCTAACAGAAAAATAAATTCGGCTAGTTTCTATTAACTTCGAGAATGGCCTCACTTGAAAAGCACGCCGCAGGTACCAGAGAGGGACAAACAAGTTTCTATCTTCAAAGCACACAACATATAACTGAGACAGACAAGCAGGTTTAGAAGACAAATTATACAAACAATTGTCGGCATGTAAGTCATCCTGGAAATGTAGCTATACACAGTTTAACCGACGCTTAGGAGGAAGGCATTTTGCTAAAAATAAAGTTATAGAGCGAATAAAAAACAGAGTGATTTTTTGATCGCTCGTGATGACTTAACTAAGGTGTAGAAATGTTTGCGAGAGTATCATCTGTCAGTTCGTCATATGTGTAAATTCCCCTTATTGCGAATGCGCAAGAAAAGTGATATGGTGAAAGGGCGGGTAGTGTTCTGTCACTTGCGTACCATCCTTCCTTTACAGTTTTATATATGGCAACGTATAGAAAACAGTTGTCTGTCACGCATTGTTCGATAAACGCTTTGTCGTGTAATTCTGTGTGTTTGTCGCTTATTGCTGTTCTCACTTGAATCAAGCGCGTTCCCAAGGCTAACGCCAATGGCACCCGTACTTTGCTGCCACTCCAGCAACATGAGCCAACCGAAGCAATGTCAGCGCACTCGAGATGCGCCCGTAAATCTATTCGCGCCACCAACCGCGCATCGTTTGCGGCGAAGTCGAGTGCTTCTGCATAGGCCAGAGGGGAACATTCGCGCACTAAGCACGCTCATGTGTTACCTTTAGCAATTGACCACTCTGTACGTGCAATTTCTTCTGTAGAAGCTATTTTTAGTGAGCTTCGGGATTTAAAGGCTAGAACATGTTCTGCAATAGATTCACATAATCTATGAAATAGCGCTGAGCAAGAGCTATAAGTGGGCAAAGCTAGACAGCCGACGAACCCCCAGAATGTACTGGCAGTGTCTACAGCAAGAACAGACAAATAAACGTCCCCTTTAGCATCAGTGGGACCTTCTGACACTTGTAGAGCAATTAAAAGTAACTTATTTTAATACCTGTGCTCTTTCGTTTGTTTTAGTTTCGATCGGGTTTGAAACTGTCACATATACTGCAGTTTTGGGATCCCAATTCCGTATTTCGGGTTGCTGTATAGTGGTAAAAATAGGTCGGGAACAAGCAATATTCCCATTCGTTATCTATAAATGCTACTGAAGGTTCGAGGACTCGCACCTGCTAAAACATAGTTACAAGCCTAATGTGGAGTTGCGTTTAAGCCGACTGATCACAGATGTGGCTCGAGCAAGGGTATATGTACAAGCACCAGTAGTTTTTTCTTCTTCATGGCGTCTGCTTATTAATATGATTTTTACAGTTTCATTTTCTTCTTTTGTTACAGGCGAACGGGCTGTGCCAGGCAGTGATTCGAAGCAGCGATCTTGGCTTTGAAGACGCCTGGTGCTTTCCACTCGCTCAGCACTAGAGCAACCTGCAGCTTTTACATATCAACCGAATTTCTTTTTCCAGAACAAAACATGAACAGCGGTCAAGCGCACCTTCAGCCAAACGTCGGCAATAAATAAAGCTAATAATCGCTTTTCTCACTGCGTCGTGAGCTCACAACATCGATGTTTGCAGTTATCCCGACTAGGAAAAGCTCTGCGGTACTTACGATAATGACTGGCGTTATTTTTTGCGGCACAAATCATCCGAACACATCAAATATTCAAGCTAAATAATTCACAATTTGTTTTCATGAAATTTATGTTCTTCTCAAAGTGAAAAAGGCAATCATCCAATACTTCGAATATACTGAGCCACGGACAGTCAGGGGTGCGCGAGACGCGCGCTCCTGACCGAGCATGACTGAACCGACGAGACACATCTTAGAGCGCAGTTCTCAGGCGCCCGTCCCTGCGGCGAGCGTCGGCGTCGTCCCTCGGCGTGCTCGTAAGCTAGGGAACGAGCGCAGCGAAAAACGAAAGAGCGAACGCGGAGCGTGGATGAAAGACGGCGATAGCGAAGAGAGCGCGAGGAGGAAAGCTGAGGAGGAGGGTATGCCGAAAGCATGAGAAGTAAAGCGTAGTGCCGCGCAAGTCGGGCTTTGCGTCAAAGATAGCTACGAGATGGCACCACAACAGCGCACGTCGTCTGTTCACCGATGACTCCACCGATACGATATATGGAAGGAAGGGCTGCATGAGTGGAGATCACGAAGGCTGCTGTAAATCAAAGTGCGGTAACTAGCTGGAAAAGTCGGTACATGTGTAATATTACCTATAGCGCGAATGAAACAACAGGGTCAAGAAAGACAAACATAACACAGCGCTCGTATTACGTCTTTGTTCCTTGACCCTGTTGTTCGGTTCGCGCTGTAAGTAATAATGACGTGAATCGCGCCCACGCGTCACCTACGCGCTGCCGTTCGCGATCTCCCGATTAGCGAGGTAGACTTCGCTCCGTTTGTTCGTGCCGCACGAGACATATTGTCCGCGTAAGCCAATTAGGCAGGAAGTAAAATCACTTATACGGATGCGCTCAAATGTCGCGTCAGGGAGTATTGTAATCATCGGTATTGTAATCATCTTTTTTTCTTGAGATAAGGATAATTCGGCAAGTATGGTTTTGCCTCGTAGCACTTCTTTGTTTGTTCATAATTGATGGAAAAAATAAATGCAGCAATTGTGTTCCCTTGCAATTGATTTTTACAGCGAAGCTGCATACGTTTACGCGCCTCTGCATCTGTCGTATCCGTGGGCAAAAACTCAACCAATCAGCGGGAGGCGCGCCCCGCATGCACCGTTCTGTTACTTCCCGCGCTACCAGATCGCGCTCGCCTCCGCGCAGCCGCGGCACCGGCCATGCGGAGGAAAGAAAAAAAAAGAACCCGAAAGTTCGCTTTCGTGCATAGCGTTCGCGGCAAGCATTTCCCAGTTGAGATTACGGTTCCATAAGCTCCAGTTGCTGGGAAGCGGCAGCTGTGGCATGCTCCGTTCCGCTCGACTTTCCGTTTCGTGTTCCACAACGTCCATGCTGTCATCTAGGATTAAACGGTTTAACTCCTGTGAGTACACAAGCCCGTGCGCTTACCACCACCTAGCTAATTGTGGGAGCACGAACTTCCGAGGCGAGATTTTCGTCACCCACCAAGGGAGTGATGGTTTGTACAAAGATTTGTCTAAACTTCTGCCTCCATATGGTTTCGTAAGCTCATCAGTCTCACCAAAGTAGTGCCTCTTGAAGAATTAAATAAACACCAATAAAATTATCCAGCGGCAGGGTTCGAGCACACGGCATCTAGTACCGAGGCCCGGTATTCCAACCATTACACCATAGATGCATGCATCGACAGGCGGCGTATGAATTTTTCATGAGCAAGAGAGCGCGTTGAGACGATTGGCGAGTTTCGTTGTGGCCTTGCCCAGGCGCAGTTAGAACTCAGGCGAGAGGTTGGGCGCAGGAGCCTGCAAAAAAAAAAAAACGCGACCAGCTACGTTTGCAACAACAATGAGAAGAATCTGAAGCTAGCACGTATCTTGACAGCTGCATCTGTTCTTGACAGCGGTATGGGTATAATCTGGGCACCATCATGGGCCGACCGGGCAGCGTCATCCGCACTGTCATTTCCCGAAATTCCGCAGTGAAGCGGTACCCACTGGTAGATGATGCGTCCCTTGTCGATTGCGTAATGGTGGAGTAGTCGGATGTCTGCGACTAATTGCACATTTGGTCCGTGGTTGAAAGGGGACAGCAGACACTGGAGAGCTGCCTTTGAATCACAAAAGATGGACCATGGATTTGGTGATTTGGGACCAATAAACTCCATAGCAGCACGGATAGCTGCGAGTTCTGCAGCCGTCGATGATGTAACGTGAGGCGTCTTGAATTTGATAGTGACAGATTGAGCGGGAAGCTCCACTGCTCCAGCTGAACTTCTATAGGAGACAGAACCGTCCGTGTAAACGTCGGGGCGTTCGTTGTGTTTTACATGTAGGAATGAAAGAACGGTTTATTTGAGGGCGAAAGATGACATCTCCGTTTTCTTTTTGATGCCGGGAACGACAAAAAGGGCCTGGAGTGGATGCAGGCACCACAACGGTAGAGATTGTCGTGCTGCAGGTGGGAAGTTTGACGGTAAACTTCTGTGGTTGGCGGCAATAATTCTGCTAAACGCTGAACGAGGTGGAGCGGCAGAAAGGAAGGCGAGATGACGCGATGGTAGTCGGGCGAAGTACCTGATGTGCATCCTTAAGGAGTTGACATGACTATACGTATTGATAGGGTGGTCATACGCGATGGCTATTGTTGCTGCCGTTGATGCACACCTGGGAAGGCCAAGACAAATTCGCAGAGCTTGAGCTTGTACAGACTATGCATGAGAATACGAAGTCAGTATAACACAATATATGCCTTTACAAACTGGCCAGAACTCTGCCCAACCACCACTGGGCTGTGTGCAAAAATAATAAAGTATGCACGTATTAACAGTACCAGAAACACCTACTATGTATATCGAACGCAGATTGTTTTTATCATGACAGCTGAAAAATAAGCGTGAGCAAATAGAAACCAATGACAAGTAAGACGAACAAAGAGGGCTTACAATGATCATTAAAGTACATGCATGTAAAAACTAAGTCATAATTGCAGTTACTCCTACGCCCATAGTTTAAAGGGAAAGAAACTATCGCAGGAGTACGGTATGAAAAGCGACGAGTTATCACCCCGACGTTGGCAAGGCAATCACTCGCCAACCTTTGATGAGCATATGCCTTGCCATCTTCACTGTGGACGAACAACCTTTTTCATATATTTAGAGTGCGTATCGTTGTAGTTGGAGTCCCTTGACTACAACAAACAAAGAACGAAAAAAAAAAGACATTGCGTAGAGTCCCAATTAATACCTCGCCCACTGGGGATTTACGCAAATGGAATAAATATACAGTCTACGCCATTTTAATTAACTTCCGCTTTCAGTTGGACCATATAGAACTGCAGAGTTGAAACGCCACAAACCGTCCATCTGGCTCAAAATATTTGCAGCGGTCCCCATTCTACAGACGAAATTTAAAATGAAGGAGAGCTTGCAGTGTCTCATTCGACATGCGGTTTCTCAAATCATTCTTCGTCAACGAGACCTGGCTGAACACGTGTTCGACGGCTGCGTTTTTAAGAGGCAGCGCTAGTATAGGGACAAAGTAAGCTCAGACGGCAGGGGAACATTTTTCGTTTAAACCGACTTGCGGATTTTTGCGTGAAGTTATTGGGTAAAGAAATAACGCGCTGATTTGCGGGGAAACCAAGAAATAGGCTTCGAGGAACCCTTGATAAACACTGAAAGTACCATGGGCGAAAATTACGCGCCACGACATGCGTGCGAATACTTGAGCTGTTCCGTAAGCCCACATAATAGTTTGCCGTATGGCAGCTGGCACGGAACACGTACTTGACAGCTGTCAGCCTTACCGTTTTTCTTACTGAAGCCCACGTGAAGCGGCAGCAGATGACGCTGAAACCAAAACAAAAAGAAGAGAGCTTAGCGCTGAAATGACGTATAAATATGGCAGCCATGACTTAACGCCGTCCTCCAAGGGCCGGCATTGCCTAAAAACACAATTTTCGAGATTGCCTATATACCTTTCTAGGCGCAATGAGCTTTGTGTTTTCACAAACCAGCGTTCCCGAATTTCATCAGTGTGGACGTGGTCCTCAGGACTCGCAAGTCCTTAAGTAACTTTATTGCGTGCCCTGCGAGTTGGTGGGGAGGGCCAAAGAGGAAGGCCAGTAGTTCGTGGGTCCTGGCGGCATCCTCGGCCCGCTGGAAGGCCCATATATAGTTGATCCTCGCGGGCGGAGCTGAGCAGCGCGGCTTCACAGCGCGTTCAAAGGCTGTTGCTAGAGGCCGCGTTCCCGTCGTTGTTATATATCCCTCGGAATTCCCATAATATATGCTCCAGATTGGCTCTGGATTCACGTGTTGCATTTGTGCGTTTGACATATATCCGTATATATGATGTGCGAGAGTGCAGGATTCGGATACGTCCTAATTTGTAACTGCCGCCATGCGACAGACTGCTTTTTTGTCAATTTTGCGTGAGGTTGCTGGAATATGCCCCTCTATAACCTCTAGTGCTTCGTGATGTCATTATATGTGGTCATATAGTGACATCACAAATATAGTGGCAATAAATGAGTTCCCTACATGGTACAAATACAGCCATGTAGCCAACTCGGAATTTTAGACGCCAACCCGCATAGAAAGTAGCCAAATTTGGCTATTAATAGCCGACTCTGGCAACCCTGCTGTTGATTTCACGTGTAGAGTATTAGCGCCGGACAGCTGAACAGGTGGCAACACCTCGCGGAACCACCCGATAGCTTGATGTGACCACCGCACGGCCCGAAGTCGGTGCCACCGCTATACACGGCTTGTTTTCGTAGATGCAGTTGTGTTGCACGCGACAATGCCGCATTCTGCCAAGTCCAGTTGAATGTTTTGTGTCGTAGGTTGAGCAAAGACCCCTGCGAACACGGCAAACATGCCCGAACCGGTGCATTTCTACACCGTGTTCTTATGCCATTCCAGAAATGTCGATACCCGTGTGCTTTACACTTTCCTCGCGGGGCCAAAATGCAGTGGCTGGTCAGTCTGTAGCATTTTGCGCAGCGTGTTTCTTCACGGCGCATGCTGCCGTAGCTTCGGTGCTCTATTTTCTAGTTTTTATCCGCCAAGGAGTGGTAGTTATTCGGTGGACCAGTGTTTTATCACTCCGTGAAGAAAGCAGACGACGGAAATTAAGAAATATGCGCATTGCTCAGCATGAAGACAGCCTCACCACATCTCTATCGATAGCGCAGCAGTAGCCAAGGGTCGCGTATCGCAGATAAAATTGAGAGCCACAGTACACCGGAATGCGCGGAAGGAAATACAAATTTCCGCACGAATACGATAGTGCACCGATGTTCTCGATTATTGCGCCCATTTTTATAGTGACACATACCCGATATTTTAAACATGCGCTTATTGTTAAACTATTCATGCACTTCACATTTTTCTTGGTCGCAGCCACTCTGTCATTATCGTCCGGGTGCACTCCATGGCAAGATGTATGATAAAAATGGATGGCAACTAATGAAGTAGTTAGAAAACACAGCTCTCTTACTGCAATCTTGACCTAACTTCAACGCATAGCGCGACATCATAGCTCATAGCTTACGGTAACCGTAGCAACTCTCTAAATAAGACATGGAAAACAGTGGGATAACGTGCTGACGTTTATCGTTTGCTGGCCACAACCTTGTCCGCGCGTTCTATACAATGTTTTTCTTTTCTAAATATCACTCGAACGGTGTCTGCGTTCAGCGGTTTCGGCGTTGAAATCACTGTACTGCTGCAGCACGCATGTGTGAGCCTACCAGGAGACAATCGAAGCTGCCTTTTAGTTATCACTGCCCAGACACACCAGGATGTAACCTACCTAGGCAACAGATTCGTTTTAATTCCATGCTTATATAGAAAGATTGCACAGATACCACGCGTAGCAGCGCAGCATACTATGCGTCGTTCCTGTCACCCTACCCATCGCCATTTTACTGCAGCGCGTGCCGGCAGCTCAGGTTGCAGCACCTTGCTTTCAATTTTGGGCAGAACGAATTGCCTTTGCCACGAAATGAGGCTACTTACCAGACACTCAAGTGTTCCCCTTTATCAAGCTTATGATAGCAAAAGCTTTTATCTTTGTTCTCCCAAAGCACAGTGTAAGGCATACAGTGACCAACGAAGTCGCTCCCGCCACCCGCACTTATTGCTTTTCTATTATTTTCATGGAGACGCAGCTACATCTCACAATCCAAATTTTCTGCAGCGAGATTGTTATACGTCAGCTGAATCGTCATTTTATCAGCGTCGCCAGCGCCCCCATGTACACATCCTTAATAACGCCGGTGCGTTCTTCCTTGCCCGCTGTCAAATCCGCCCGGACGACCCGGCATAGTCTGTCTGCCAGTGCAACCACTTCTTCCGAGGCCTACCGCCGCTTTTCTTCAATACTGCTCGCTACGTTAACCACTCCCCTACGACGATACGCAATGTTGAAGTTCGCCTTGGTCGTGCTGCTCACATCGGCCTATGTCGCATGCCAGATAGCCAACTTTTTCGAAGGTTGCGTTGAAAAACCGGAGGAGGAACAAAAGCCTGGTGACTGCGTCATCGCGCCCCAAAGTTGGCTTACCACAAACACGTACCAATACTTCGCGCACCAAGCCCTGGAGAACGGCACTATTCAACCGGATGAGGGAAACCTGAACACTCTTCTTAATGTGACTCGTGCAGCAGCTCAAGTAAGTGCTACTCTACAAGTTGCCACGCCTCATCAACTCATTCTGCTAACGTTAATAAAAGGCAGGCATGCACGCTAACAGGAACCGACGAAGGAAGAAAAAGGACAACCCTTTTAATTCGCCTTGTTTCGGTGTTTGCACGCCGGCCTTGTAGTGACACGAATTTATACCAATTAGTCCAACTTATCCTTTTCCTGGATCACCTTTAATTCTTTGTTTCAAAGCTCGAAGTCATAGATACCAGTGCTACTCGTCGGCTTCTTCTTAACGTGTAGTATTTAGTAACTTAATTTGTCAGATTAGATCATCTTCTGTTGAATGAAGCTGCACGAAAAGTGAAAGAATGAGTCTCGCAACGCCAGAGCTAAGCTTTCATTCTGCCTTGAAAAAATTGAGGCCGGGAGAGTCTGCACAAAGATGCATACTCTTCGTTTCTTGGCGCTTGTTTTTCATTTTTGCAGCTCGAGCTATCTCTGCGTGTAATTTCTGGGCATCGCGTTAGGGAAATTAATTCTGTTGCTCCGCACTAGGTGTTATCATCTACATAATCACGTCCAGACTACGATCTGGTATGACTTGGGTGTATTGACATACCACAAGTTACCGGACAGCCGTGGTGCTACGTGCATCAAACGTCCGCTGGACGACGCGACCGCAGTGACGTCGATTGCGCCGTGTCGTTACCGCTGTGATGCTTTCAAGGCGCGCATATGCGAGGTCTCTTCGATTTGGCGGCGCTTTCTGCCGTAGTTCTCTTGCAGTACCGTGCGAGCGCAGTGCTTTCACGAGCCCTGCACGTTTATTTCAAAAATGACTGTAAAGGTTAAAGCATTGTCGACTACTTCACGCACCTTGCTTGCTTGCTTAGCTCATTGTGTCGTAGCGTCCGTCACCGAGGCGACATCGTCGTACGGGCGCGTTTTGAACTGCTGCTGTTCCTCGCGCTTCGAGAACTGTTTTGCCTCAAGTAAGCTGTGCTCAAACTTTGGCTGCTAGGCGGCCATGCTTCTGCAATCTGGCGCAGCTTCGCATCTACTTGAGTAGGGCTGTCCTGAACATTTTCGGCAAACTTGTGCGTAGACGCAGGGACTGTATCTTATCGTTGTTTCGGTAATCAATGTTCTGATAGTACCACGTCGCGAGACCAATATGGTGGGAGACGATCCCGTTTTCTCGTCGAAGCCCCCGTTTCAACAAAAACATGCGATCGATTTCACGCGTCACGTGGCTTTACTAATCTGGTTTCGCAACCATTCGGGCATCGGGCTTGTACCTCAGATCCTTATGCCAGCTATAAGAACTGTTGTAACCAACTCGGGCGACATTTGCATCCACGCACGATTGCTTCACCAGCGCTTCACCATGTCGTCTGCTATCGGGAGCTTGCACGATTCCTGCACTTCCAAAGTAGTGAGTGCAAGGCAGAGTGAGAGAAAACATTTATTTCTAATGAAGTATGGAGCCATCCTCGTAGGGCGGATCCTAGTGGTGCGAATCAATGGGGCATTGGCTCGCGCCACTCCACCTGCCCGCTGGATCAGCCTGTTGAGCTCGTGCAGAACTGCGCTTGCACATAATCGATCGCCACGGCATGGTGCCGGTGGCGAGCGTTGCGTGGTAAAATTGAAAAGTGCTCCGCACCCTGATCCAGTGCATAAATTGCAGTAGTATCGGAGAGAACAATAGTTCCGTGTTTCCGCGTGTCATACAGCGGCCAACCGAAGTTGCATACGTCACTTCGGCTCCGACAGAAGTGTTGCCAATTAGCGCCGTGCGTCGGCCGCACGGTTAGGCGATGAGCTGTTGCCAAAGAGCATGCTCACAAGCGCGTGTTGAACGAGCGACTTTTTCATGTGGTGAGTGCGCAAACTCGACCCGCTTATTTTCTTCCCACCCGAATCGCATACCCGAATGCTGCTCGGCCAGCAAAGCTACTACACTCTGCACTCTTCTCGACCAGAGGCACTAGCAGCGTGAAAGCGCGCCGCACGTCGCCTGGCGCGCTGGATAAGTGCCGCTACACCTGTGCTGATAAGCGTAGACTGTAGAGTCCGCTCTTCGCCAGCATAGTATAACCAAGGTGCGGACGCTCGCTATAGCTTCACTGGGATGTCAAAACTGCCACGGTCGGGTACCTGCGAGCCACGCCATTACCGTTTCCACCACTAGCGGTTGCCGGGCATCCTACTCAAAACAAATCTGAAACAAAATAAAACGGCCCATTTGTGACGTCTCTGGCGCTGTGTTAAATAGGAGGGGAAAGAGGGGTAAGCCCCCAAACTGCCCTTTTCAACATGTAGGCGTACTTTGCTCCGGCTTTCATAACAAGGGTGGCAAGCACGCCCGCCATGAATGCACGGATTTCTTGTTATACAACATAGCCGTAAGTGGCTAGGTTCTGAAAGAAATTGCGTGCGTCTATCGAGCCGTGTAGAACGCGAATCCTCCTCTATAAATGCTACACGCGCGTTTATAGTGCAGCACTGCGTGTGCGCCTCTTTCCTGCGACGTCCACATCGCCTACCGAAGTTGTCAGCAGTTTCGTTCTGGTGCCGTGCTACGGGTAGGACGTGTATGGTGCGCATCGAGGAAGAGCAGCGTGGCCTTCGAGAGCGAGGGCGTCTCAGTAGCAGCGGGAATGGGCGCGAAGTCGGGGGAAAGCCGCTAACGCCGAGCGCGCGTCGGTTGACGGGTCTGGACCGTCGCCTAGCCGCCTTCCATCCAACGAAGAGCAGCAGCGTGCCCATGAAGATCGTCTTCGCGAACAGAAACAGGAATGGGCACGGCAGTAGGAGACCGCCGACGACCAACGGGCCGCCAATGCCAAGCGTTTGCGCCATGTCCGTCGGGACCCCGAATACCGCGAGGAGGATAGGTTCGGAATGCAATGCTATACACATTTTAACGTACCAACTACGCGTCATCGGTCATGTGTAGACTTGGAATTTACTAAACATCTTTCCAGCATCGTGGTTCAGCCCATGGCCGTCTACCGTAGTGACCATAAAGCTATGATCACTATGGTAACAAAAAATAAAACACGGTGGAATCGCGAAGTTACATGCATGTGTCTTTGTCCAATCAATATAGTAATACTATACACAGCTTTACTGGTCATCAACCTTCAGAGTGTAATAACCCTGAATATTTTTTCTTTTTTTTTGCTTTCATGTTTCTCCTACGACGTAGTATATTTCTTGCGTCGCTTTCATGGCATGCTTCACCTTTATTCGCATTTCCTGCAGCTGTCCAATGGCCTTATAATTAGACTCGAGTTCACGACCGTCAAGAGCGCCTGCAACAGCTCGGTCGCCTACTCCGAGAATCGGTGCCCACCAATTGGAAATGAGGTATGTGTATGCAGCTACTCTACGGGGAATGTGGCTAAGCAAGTGATACCATTATTACAGCCCATTTCTGCCACTGCAGAGCGGTAGACTCTTCGAGGGAACACGCCATTGTGGCTTGTTATTTGTTGTACTTTGCAGGCGTTCTGGCGACAAGAACCGGCTGAATGAATGTTGGTGCACTGCGTCGAGTTTGTAACGTTATCAGCGCCACCTGGCGTCAGCTGCAAAGCCAGTTGCTTGTACATTTGTCAGAACGGGAAGTTACCACCTGCTGCGCATTCATGTGTCCTCTTTAATCGTGTACCACAATGCACGTGCTGTTCCCTCTGGAGAAACAACTATTATGAGCTTGAGGATGTAAAGTCTATAGGGACCCTGCTTTCAGTTCCCATCATTTACTACGCATGCGTGGGCAAATTATACCACTGGCGAACTCGTACCGTCTATCTACAAAGTCTAGAGCAAGAATAGGCCAATAAACCTCCCGTTTAGTAATATTTATCTTCCTGAGAACCCTGTATTGCAGTGAAATACTACTGGTCCGATATCTGATATTCAGTTTGTTTTCATTTCGACAGGGTTCAAAACACCCATATTTACTGGTTTCTTCATTGCAATCCCGTATTTACGGTTTGTGAATAATTGCCCCATTAAGGCAGGACAAACAAATACTCCCATAAATATTGTTTTTAGTCCAGTGCCAGCTGTCAAAGCCGTCACGAACAAAATGTGCAATTTATCCGAACAATAGATGTGAGTTATGGTAACAAGCATTATTTCTCTTTTTACTTTTTATGGTGTCTGCTTATGATTTAGTTTGTTAAACATACATTTTCTTCTTTTATTGCAGGCCAACGGTCAGTGTCAGGCTAGGTTTCGGTACTATGGCCATCTGAGGCTTCAATATGCCTGGTGTGGTCCTGTCGGCGGATAGTGGCTTGCGGCTTTTACACAAAGCGCAGTATCTTCTTTTTTTTTTTTTTATTCTGGCACAAAACGTCACGTGACAAGCTCTCAGGCGCAGCATCAGCGCAATTTTAGGCATTCAATAAAGCTCATCATCGCTGTTTTGTGTCATGTTAATACAAGGTCTCAACAATAACGTTTACGGTGACCCTAGACATGGAATGACTCTGACACCCCCATAACGACGGGGATTATTCCTTGCGAATAATTTAGTGTCTTTCAGCTGATCAGTTGCATACAGCTTTTTTTTTTTTTTTCTAGAACAGCCTGAACTTGTGAAAATAATCATCAGACATATAGTTGGCTCATACGGTGTCGACGAGACAGCTGCTTTTTAGTGAGAAGGTGCAAGTTAATAAGCAATATCTGATGTTGTCTCCCAGCACTTCTTCCTTACTTACAACACCCATCCATTCCTGACGGGCAAAGTCCTTTCCTCAAGTGCAATGGTTTAAGGACGGACATTTGGACATGCGGTTGTTTGCTTAAAGCCAGAAATGCAATCTCTTTGGCTGCCAAAGGTAAAAGGGACGCGTTGCTTCCAGCACTCACACGGGAAGTCTATAAATGAAGCTGCGCAGGCTGACATTGGCTGGACAATCTTTAAAGTGAGGGGAGCTCAGAGTGGAATTCATTTTGAAGAAATATTTAAAAATATGAAAGCAGGTAAATGGGTTGCGACAGTGTTAAAGTATTTGTACGGAAATATAGTGACTCACAGTGGTGGCAAAAGCATTATAGGAAGCTTACCTGCAAGTATGCGACCGGTATAGTAAGCAACTTGGCAACGATGGACGTCAGACACACAATCTGACAAGCAGAACTAACCTTCTGGGTGGCGGCAGTGAAAGAAAGAGACCGGCTAGGAGTAACTGACTAAGATGGAAAAGGGAAATCAGGAAAGAAGTCATTCGTGATAACTCGAAGGCAAGTTCCTTGCATTTTCAACAGAGATCAGGAGGCCTTAGAACTCGTAGTTATAAAACGAGGTACAGCAAAGACAAAACATGTGCGTGCTAGGATAGAGCTAGGGAAACAAGAGAACATGTTTTATGAGAATGTGAGGATGTCTACTCAGCTGACGGTTTAGGATCCGCTGGCCTCGTTGAAGCCCTTGGGTACAGCGATAGCAAGGGAAAAGTAAACATGTCCACAATAGAGATTATAGAGATCGGAAGATTGTTTGTGGCCTTCCTACTTTTGTTCCAGCAGAGGCTTATAAAAACGAAGTTCGAAATTAAGCTTCAGAAAGTTTGATATTGAAAATTTTCTGTCCGTTAAAAAAAGTGATTGGTAGCCATTTGGCTAAATGACCAGAAGAGCGTGGTGGCGCAACCCACACCCCTGTTTTAAAGGGGGCGGCATAGCATCCATCCATCAATGTAGCACTACTGAAAGTTTAGATAAAGGCCAGATAGGCAATGTCTACAGCGACATATACGAAGTAAAACCTGAGTAAATCAAGCAGGCCAGGCGACCATTTACATCCAACCAATTCCAAAGGGGATGCGAAGAAACATGGTCATCAGCGCCATGTGTGTGATTCAAATAAAAAAGCCCAGAAATGACTGGGCACATCGTCAAGGATTGCCAAGATATTCACCCGACGAAACCTTTAGGAAGGTTCGCCTTCCAGAAGCGGTGGGATTTCAAGAAGATGAAAGGACAGCAGTCGGTATAAGTAAGAGACGTTTAGGCTAATGGTAAAAAAAACAAACGAGGAAGAGATTGATAGAACCAGAGTCATTGCAAGCTCATCGCTGTTAATCTAGGGATAGAAGTATTGAATCTAAAAGTTAGGATCGAGATAAGGTGCGTAATAAGCTAGATTGGGATAGATAAAGTAAAACTCGAATAAATCAAGCAGGCTATGCGACTATTTGTTGTCGCTCCTTCTCAAAGGGGATAGATATTAACATCGTCATTATAATCATGTATAACCAAGATAGCACCCGGCGAGTGGCCCCTTAAGGGCATCGACATTTATGGGGACACATCGTCCACCTAATACGAGAATAAACGAGCGTGTATTTCTTTGCCTATTGATTTTACAAGCACCGTATACAGCACGTACAAGAGCCATGGTCGACTGGGTTCAAAACTTACTACAGACGCCGGCGTGTTGTCGTGGTAGCTCATAAAGTGACGCTAACACCGCTAACACACGCTGGGCAGAAAAACTAAGAAAATGAGCTCACGTGTACAATCGGGAAAACTTTCTATGCATGCACAATCTCCTATGTATGGAGAACTTCAGGGCATTTTATTGCTGGCGAGACTTTGACAATTTCGTCTAATCTTTGGGTTGTGGTGAATCCCGGGGCAATAGGTGACCGACCGCGTTAGCTGAGAAATCGCGGATTTTCCCAGCCATTTGAGACCACATCCAGTGAAACCGTCAAACACATGTTACAACAAAGCTGTCTTGGCCGCTTCTCTGCATTTTGCTGTTTGTTTTTTACCGTTTCTTACTGCTAGCAACTAGCTGCGAGCGCAATACATTACAAAGCACACGTCCTCCACCTTTTCCGCTCTCTTAACACTCATGAATATCTAATCAGCCCTGGTCGACGGCAGGGTACGACTAGAGGTTGTGCGCTACATTTGTTCCATGGTTTACTCGCGTGATTTATCAAGCATGCGCATATTGGGAAGGGATTTATTGCATGCATATTGTAAGCACAGGGTGTTGCCGCTGAACAAATGGCCAGTAGCGTCTCGCAAGTAGTTAAAAACAAAGCATACTTAGAAAAAACAGAATTGAAGTCATGAGACGTATACAAAAGTTCTCACAGATCTCATCAAAAATAAATATCCAAGCATGCGAAAAGCATTCTTTTCAGATTTTGGATCGTCTTCTGCTTCCCCTGGCTCGGAACGAAGTCTAAACTCCCCAATTTAGCTTCATCGGGGCTCTTGATAGCACTTCTACGCTGAAACTGCTGCTCTAGACCATGCTGGGTACTTCGCTGAAATGGTTATGTACCATGTGGTCCGACAATGCCAAGAATACTATTCGCATAATTGGGTAGTCATCGCAGCTGAGTACTGGTCGAATTTTTTGCAGGCGAGTTATGTCCGATAGAAAACTGATGTGAAAATGCCAAAAATGCTAATCAAGTTAAAAGGGGCTGCAGTAGAATACTTCTCCATGATGAATGACACCCTCTCCCAAGATCCAGACAGCTGTGGAACAAGAAGAAGACGGAAACGTCTAAATCTTTAAATAGAAAGTCCCCTACATTGTACATACCATGTGCTGCATTTAAATGCAAAATTTTTAAAACAAGGAATCCTTCGCTTACGTGGACAGACATCAGGGATGTGTTCTGCCCAGTTTTTTCCCCTATACGCTAGTACACCTTTGTCACACTAGTAATAGAATGCGTGCGAAGGCTGTTGAAATATTCACCTTTATCTGACATCCTAGGTTACATATTATATTGAAGCCAGCAGTTTATGAGCTTTATTCTGTTGATCCATACGCAAAACCATTATAGCATAGCTGCACTCACTTGTGTCAGGAGAGCGTGTCTTGGGCGTACTAACTGCCGGAGAAGCTGTGTCATCAGCCAAACGACGCTAAAGTATTCAGCCGCAGAAGGTGCCCACGATGCTCCGGTCCACAGGTAAAGAAACAGATCCAAAAGCGTGAGCTTACTAGCAGGGCCGACTTGCAGGCAAGGGTGATCCACTTTCTTCGTAGGTGCAACAGCGCGACTAAAGACTGGGGCTATGAGAAAAAGAGCACACGTCTCGGCGGTGTTTCGCTTCCAATTGAAGTTTGTTGCAGCAAAACGAACAATACATATATCCAGAAAAAATTCTTACCTTGTTTCAACCTTCTCACATTCACAAGGAATTACTATCAGAAGACAACTTTCAAGTTGAAAATTAAAAAAAAAAATGAAGGTGCAGGGTACTTCGAAGGAAAATATGTAAACCCACAAAAATAATGTGGTAAGGAACAACACCCTTTCTTAGCGCTTGTTTCTAGTGGTGCTCCCGCAGCCATGAATGTAAATTGAGCTAGCCAATTGTGTGCCCTTCTAAATGTCATTTCTTCGTTTCCGCAAGGCTGCTAAAGGGGCATCACAGGATTTAGTTTGGCCACAGCTCCCGTGTTTCAGTTAATTTTGCCCACATCTGCATTAGTGCGCGTATGCGTGTGTGCGTTTGTGTGTGTTCTCGCCTATGTAATTTACATGGTAATATGAAGCAGTCTACACGTCCTTTTACCGCCTGTCTACCTACTTCATCTTTCTTTTTTTTCAGAAAAGCGGGCTCTGCCGGACAAGATTTCGCAATGTTTATCGCCTTAAGCTTGAAGACATCATCTGTAATCCTCAAGTTATACAAAATTACGATGACTCTTGGAGGTCTTCCAAAGACGACCCCTTCGGTAGCGAAAATATATTTCATCACAATAAAAGCAGTTTTACTTACGTGTTGATTTTGTTCGCCATATATACACCTTCTGCTGCAGATGATGTAGCTCCTTATAATCTTTAAGCTTCTTTTTTCATCGTACGGGCGTTTCAGGTTCTTGTAGAATTTTTGTAGCACGTTGTGCATTTTTCACTACGTCTGGGCGCTCTAAGCCGCGGCAGTTGTGACCCCGCTGGAAATGTTGAATGCGAAGTCACCTACAAAAATGCGATTAATGCTAGTGAGCCTGTGGTGAAATGTACACCTATGACGGTCGGATATAAGTGTTCGAATCCCTTTATGGGAATCTGGAAAATGTCTCTCTTGCGTCGACTAGGACTCCCTCTAGCGGCGATGCAAGCATCTTTTTGGGAATGGGGAGACCAGTGGAAGCAACAGCAGGTGGCACTTCTGCTGGGGTTCCGCAGGTGGAGAGGGTGCCCGCGCTCTTCCATCATATTTATGCTTGTCCTTTGCATTTCGTTCGTGAACCTAGGCTTTAATGTTAACTGCAATGTGTCCGCGTCCCAGCTACTAATACTACTATGTTATGGGTTACTACTACCCAGGGCGATGCATACGAAATCCCACGTGCTGTTCAGAAAGCATGAGCGACATGACGACTGCCTTCTGAGATAAAAGAAAAGTATTTCGTTGTGAGGGGGGGGGGGGGGAGGGGGTGCCACACTTGTCTTTTTTCTTATGCTCGCGCACAATCTCACATTACTTAGCCCATTTAACACTCTTTTCGGCGTAGTACAGGAGGAGTTTGTGGCGCCTCATTTGGTATTAGACACGAGGAATCTTGAGCTGAAGATGCAGCAGTACACAGCATGCTGTATTTTAATTTCCTTTCTTTGTGTTAGTCTTACCTGCTTTTTTCATTATGTTATCACAATCAGACGAGCTCCCCTAGTTTCAAAAGCACTTTTCAAGGAAAAAAAAATATATGGTGAAGATTGTGTTTGTGTATACCTATGCTGAAAACAGCGATACGTGAGCTTGATAACATTTGGGAGCATGCATGACAATGTCGACAAGTGCAGTCTCAGCTGTGAAAAATTTATGATTAGTTTAACAGGGCGGTCGTTATTTAGATCATGCTTACTGAACAGATCAGCACTTGCTACGAAAATACAAAATTTATTTGTTAATGTCAAGCTGCTCTTTCTTTAGCCATCATTTCCAAGCCAAGCCAATCAAAGTTCTTCCGGTAAGGCTAATCTGGAATGGCTGACAAATGTCTCCGAAAGGTGTATATTAAATTAAATTAAATTGTGGTGTTTAATGTTACCGAAACTGTACAGCGCGTTGCAAGGTACGCCCTACTTAAGGGCTGTCGGTTAACTTCGACCACCTAGGGTTCATTACCGTGCACCTAAATCTAACTGCAGGAGCGTTTTTGCATTTCGCTCCCATCGAAATGCAGCCGCCCTGCCCAGAATTCGAACCCTCGACTTCGTGCGTAGCAGTAGAACGCCATAACCACTCAGCCACCGCGAAGGTCGCACAGCGTCCATATACGACAAACAGTTCCAAGACATTCTGTATCTCCCATCGTAGAGAAAATTTCGCAAATCACAAGATCGTTCCCGTGCAACAGCACTATGTGTTTGCCATGCTTTTTAAAGCGAAGTTTTTTTGCGTACCTTTCCGGAAATTCCTGACCGCGCTGGATGTTGCAGCTGTGTGGCCGAATAACGAGCTCTTACAAAAATCTATTGTGTGCACTGCGATTTGGTGGAACATCGGTGCCCCTGCACAGCAGCACGATGTTCTAAGCACTGGGCCACGATTGCTTAGCATTCTTCCATTATACCTACTACAAATTGTCAACTCGAGCTGCACTAAGTTCATACAGATAACGGCCAAGAGAACCATAGCCACATGTACACGCAGAAAAAAAAATGTCACGTGCCAATTATCCGAGTAAACCGTTCTTGAAACGGGAGGCAAGCCGATACACATCATCAAGCGTGGACACCAACCAGTCTGGGGGGGAAACCTGTTTGGTTTATAAAAGTCTTCAATGTGCAAAATGATTTGAATCAAGTTTGACTGTGAAGATACAGTTTGCTCTGTATTCTGGCACACCTGCCGCGGTTGCTTAGTGACTATGGTGTTGGGCTGATAAGTACGACGTCGCGAGATCAAATCCCGGTCACAGCCGCCGCGTTTGGACTGGGGCGAAATGCGAAAACACCCATGCACTTGGATTTAGGTCCACGTTAAAGCACCAGGGTAGTCGAAATTTCCGGAAATCAGATGGTGGTTTTGGCGCGTAAGACCACGTGATTTAATTTTTCGCATTCCGGCTCAGCGTGCGAGCTCTCCATAAATTGTGCAGCCCCGTAGCTACCATATGTCAAAAGTACACATCTTCGCTTCTAAATGGCGGGAGATATGACATAATGATTTGGAGTAGACTCCTAAAGAAACCTCCTAAACAAAAACTGTGGCCTCAGAGCTTCACGTATACCATTAAGCCACAATCTCACTATCAGGCCAACAACAACTAGCAATTTAAGATGATCAACGTGTGTGTTGCAATGAGCAACACAAGTGCGCAAGAGCACATGTGCGCACGCTCGTGTCATTCACGCCGTAGACACACGAGTGAGACGGACAAATTCACAGCATTTCATTCAACTCTTCGTGAAAGCTGCGCTTCACATGGATTCCATGATGCGCGTTGCGTCTGCATATTTTTACTTCTCAGCGATGCACTTACACGTGCGCTAAGCAACGCATGCAAGCCACTCGATGCCCCAGTGTGACAAATCTAGTCGTCGCCGTGACGGCAGCTTCTCGTGTAAGTATAAACATTCTTCATTTTGTAGGAGATCATTAAAAGATTTAAATTCATAACTATACCGATAAGCTTCGCAAAACAAGAAAAAAAAAACACGGTGCATTTCATGACAGCAAAAGAACGCTCACTAAGCTGTTTCCATCTGGGGCGGCTGCTAGAGAGAAACAGAAAAGTCTAATATTAAGAACAGCGGAAAGGTCGATTTGGAGTAGACTCATCTTGCCAGCTACTCGGCGCTGAGGGAAGTGGGAACAGGAAATCAAAGAGAAGCAAGACGGGCAAGAGTGATGACAGAGAAATGAGGCATAACCCAAACCGGGCAGGTCTGCTGAGAGCCTAAAGTTCATGCCTCTTACTTTATTAAACAGTCTACAGTGAAATGTCACTTCAGTGAACTTCAATGGATCGAAGAAAATAGTTCACTTAACTGAAAGTTGAGTCAAGTGAAGATCCACTAAAATAAGGAGCAGCATAGGGCACAACAGATCGAATCGAAAGTGTGAAATGCAATTCATACAATTCATAAAGCTACGTACATCAATATATACGAAGTGCATAACAGTTACGTTACTACCTATTTCATACTTAGAAGGAAGAGGTCCGGACACCAACTAAAATGGTTTAAAATAGTCATTTACGTTTCTGCTCCCCCATGGGAGCCTTGTTCACAATGAAACAAGCGGCAGAGCTGGCGCCCCTTTTTATGTGCGTTTCAAAACATGATTAAGGCACCTGGCATACATGGGCGGCAGATTGCCTTCGTTGCGATTAAGAGTGTGCGCCGTGGTTTGGATGAATAGGGACTGAAGAGAATTTTCAAAAAAAAAATCTTTTATCTTCATTTGCACTTATGCTCTTAAAGTACGAGAGGTAACAAAGCTGTCAGAGAGTCTATCTTTTTTGTGCACTTACTTTGGCACAGCTTGCTGATGAGACATGAACTCTCGCAACTTTAAAAGTACCCTACAATCTCGGCTAGAGTTAAATGATTTGAATCTGTATCTGGCATTGCATCTCCCTCGCCGCACTAATCTTCTTCGGGAAGAACACTGGAAACAATTTCCAGGTCTGATAGTTCAGCAAAGGTAACGAGCTCACTGTCACACTGCACATAGTCTTCTAAAGAAATCTTGCTTCAAAGTGTTGCCAGGGCCCACTAAAGAAGTTCATTCAACCGAAATGTTCGCTGTTAAAAAATTGGTTTAACAGAAACATTTTTGCATAGAATGCATAGGAAAACTACCGGGAATTTTCTAAAAGTTTGTTATTCCTAAATATTCGTTAAACCGACGTTCGTACAACTGAGAGCTTACGTAGTAAGAACTGGGTGGTCGGACAACTAGAGAGAGAGATAAGAATACAGGAAGGCAGGGATGTTAACCAGTCAATAGTCTGGTTGGCTACCCTACACTGGGGGAAGGGAGAAGGGGAAGAGAAAGAAGGGAGAGAGAAGGTGTAGGACAACTAAATTTACAGTCGCGCCAAGGGACCAATACTAATTTCTCTATTAACGGTTCGCAGTCGACGCGAACCGTTATCAATCAACTTCGGTCGTTGTTCAACGTATTAAAGAGACTCGCATATGACGTCCATTATAGACTCATCCGCATGGCACTACCGATAGTCTAGAGACTCGGTGGGTCGTATTAAGTGCACGTAACTTCCGGCAAGCGCCAGCTACGTCTGTGGAGGAGACTGGCCCAGCGGCGCTGAAGTTTGGGCGGTAGCCTAAATGTTATGTTAGGGTCCAATCTCTGGAGGCTTCTGTGGCGACTTCACGGATGGCCCCATTGTCTCTCGGCCACGTTTCCTTATAATCAGTGTTTCGCAGTGCGGTGCCATGCAAAGGAGTTTATGTGACGTACTGACGTCCTCCCCGAATGTATGAGAACACATCCCACTCCAAATATTTTCGGCATAAATCCCGCACGTCTCGATCTGCTGCTACCCGCCATGGTTGCTTAGTGAATTTGGCGTTGCGCTGCTAAGCACAAGTTCGCGGTTTCAAATACCGGCCGCGGCTTCCGCATTTCGGTGAGGGTGAAATGCAAAAACGCCCGTGTACCGTCCGTTTGGTGCGCTGTAAAGAAACTCCAGGCGGTCAAAATTATTCCAGAATCGCCCATTGCGGCGTGCTTCATAATCAGATTGTGGCTTTGCACGTTAAGCCCTAAAATTTGATTAGCTAATCTGTTGCCGACCCCTTTAACGCTGTTACGTGGTTTCATGTAGTTCTAATCGAAACAGTTTCCATGGCAATGTAGTAGTCACATTCCTATTGCATCTTTCTATCGTTGATATGTAGTTGTTGAACGTAATTTTCAGGTAGCACAGTATCGAAAGTCAGAGAGCAGGAGCTTCCGATAAAAATAAATCATTATCGCTTGAAGGCGGTCTTTTATAGCAGTATAAGGTGGGCACTCATTCCTTGCTTTGTAAAGCTTTTGCCACAATGAAACCTTTATTCTCGACATGAAATGTTCATGGCGAGCAGCTGCATAATTATTTTTTAACGTTAAGGCGCAGGGCAATATATATTCGTAACAGTAGTCATTGGCTTTCTATGAAATCTACTTACAAAGTTCTCGTTGCGATTTAAAGTTCCAACTCATGCATGGCCATGTTGCTCATATTTTTCGGCACATGGCTGACGATCTAGTAAATATAATTTTCTATCTTAGTGGCGTAAGTCTCATTTATAACGGAAACAGCGCAAAATAATTTTAATACCACGTACCAACTAGCCCAACCGCAAGGTCTCATAAATATCTTGTAGAAATTTTTTTTCGCCGCTTCTCTTTACTCCTGTTCTCACCATGCCTAATGATCTCTGGATGCGTTGTCTGCGTTTCTTTTCTGACACAATTTACATATTTCTTTTTATAACATCTTTATTTATAAGCGACGGCTAAGTTTTTTTATATATATGCAGTCATAAAATATGCAATTGCACGCTTTTTTTTTGCCTATTACCACCTCTGTACGCGTGAAAGAAATAGATGCCCTTCAGCTAGCACTCATGGTAAGAAATATTGCATGCTGGCTTATGGGCTTGCGTCTACATGCATTAACATCAGCAACTAAATACTCGGTTAGCTTTCAAAGTCTTAAAATTGAACATGAAATTCTATTTATATGCGCATGCTTACGTAATGATGCCAATAAATAACCATTTATATAAAACTTATATTTCCATTAGGCACACACACTTTAATCTGGATGCTGTTTGATCTGCCTAAAGTAGCGAATGCTGCGTGGATGGGGCTCTGCGCAAACGGCGTAGACAATACGCGCGCAGTAGCTCACCTTCATTGTAATCAGTGCGAGCGTAACATAGGCATTGCTTTTCTAACGTGGTACATAAAGTGTATGTTGGTGTTGAATACGTTATAGATAAAAACCGAGAGTATAATGTGCGCAAAGTGCACAACAATTCAGTTTTAGAAACGCTGATATCAAATAAAATCATGGGCGCTTCCTTGACTGCGCGTTTTAATCTCTTTGTCCCCTTAAACTTTACGCCCGCATAACTTTTTCTACTATTACGAATCCCGCACCCTGATCGCGTTCTCTGCAGTCACTGCATTACCATGCAAACACCAGCTCCATGTGCGCATTAGCCAAACTTTTCAAAAGGCGAAGCAACCGGAAAGGCACTTTTGACGAGTGAATATTTCATTCATTTCAACAGCCCCATAGTAGAAAAAGAAAAGGAGGGAGTTGCTGTGGCGGCACGTTAAGAAACACGCTATCACGCCGGTTTCCAATAGCGTGGCATGACAAAGCGATAAATTCTGTGAGCGAAACATACCACCGTTTTGTACATACTGTCTGCACGCGCTTGTGCATACAAATGCACTGTAACTCTAACGATTTCAACTGACTTCTTATCACCATAACCAGCCCCCCCCCCCCCCCCCTTCCCCTAGGCATTGCGTTAAAACCAGTGCCGCTTCTGACAGCCAACTGTCCACTTTTCGTGGCTTGCGGAACACCGTCTCTTCACAAGTCTGCCACCTCCGAGGACAAGGCCTTGTAGCCAGCAAAAGCCATGTTCAAGTTCGCCGTGGTCATTCTGCTCTGCGCTGCAGTCAGCTACGCGCACATGCCGGACGTGTTTGAAGGCTGCATACGGTATCGCCGTCACCGTGAGGAGCCAAGCAAGTGCACTTTGGCACCCCCGCGTGAAATTAAGGGCAGCACCAGCTTTGTGCACTTCGCGCACGAAGCCCTAAAGAAAGGCGGAATCCAACCGAGCAGCGGCAACCTCAACACTCTCCTTCGTATCACTCGTGGAGCACGTCAGGTGAGTGTTGGTGGTATCGTAGCTTTCAGGCAACAAGTATGTAGTTCGTAAGTAACAAGTGAGCACAGTGCCCAAGTGCTACATGGGATCGCGTAGTAAACATGTGATTACTAGAACGAGGCTCTTGCATCCTTCATAGAGTTGTTATAATGCATTCTAGGCAAAAAGCTCTTCGTATCGCCCATACATTGAAATCGGCAACCGTAAGGGCCCCGACATGTATGTACGCTGTGCAGAGTGCAGGGAGGTCGTACACGCAACCTTCTGGAGTGCTGGTGGCTCTCCAAAAGTGAAGCCGGTCACCGCCATCTTGCTAGGGGCACTAAGCTCGAACCGCCGCAGCGGTCGTTGCAGACCGCAGAGTATGTTCGTCGTGTTTCTTGGTTGCGCAATGTTGCAACAGCATTTAACTGATTGTGGCGTGCTATCCGAGGGTACTGCGGCACCTCAGTAGGTCATAGCTACGCCAGACGTGTAAACATGACACCGGGTGTAACGTTTCACTTGTAACATCAGCTCGCATCGTCTGTTCAGGACTGTCGTACAGATGCCCCAGAAAGTAAATGGAGCGTGCGAGCAGTGGCCCGACCAGATGTCCGTGTGCTAAGGGCAGCAGTGCATACTACACGGCATGCGCGAATGTAATTTCCGGCGGTCATGCGATATGTTTTTGACCACTGCCTCATCGGTGACTCCGGCCAAGGAGGGCTTCTTCCAGCAGTCGACGCCAGGGGAAGTTACTGAGTTTGCCACAATTATTTATCAGTGGCAAGCGCCGCTCGCCAGCATCGTTTGCTCGATAATCGCATGGCGCCTGTCACTGTCCGCTGTTTCTTTCTTTCGCAATGGATTTATGCACTTTATTTAAATCTCTATTTTCTTGCATGCAAGTTCAACAAGAATCACCGCGTCATGGCACGGAAACGAGTGTTTCCGTTAATGGCATGAAAATAAACGGTTTCGGCAGGCGCATATAGGTAACCCCTAGCGTCAACCGCTGGAACGAGCGCTCTGAATGCGTGCGCGCCTTTCTGTTTCGCAGGTTTCCTGTTCAATACTTTGCACCAGCTAGCCCAGCAAGCCACTCTGTTGTGAACACAAGAGCGTGAGCTCTACTACAATGATATTGCAGGGTGCTATCTAAGGCTTTTGGAACGCCACATCACTAAGTGTACTTAACGAGCAAATTGCGAAGGAAAAGCGTGAACCTGCTTTCAAGGTAGTAATATTTAAAAATTATTGAACGCGAATCCTGAGCAGCAAACTTAACTGAACTTAACCATTATGCATTGCAGAAATTTGGGCCTCAATTGGAATTTTTTTTTTTTTGCTGTTCCTATGTCTGAATAGCATTTCTGACTGAAGCTCTATACGGGGTGGATGAATGGCCCCAATATTTATGAGCACATATGACATATAGAATGACGTCCACAGGGAAGTTCATGGCACAGGCTCTGGCTTCAGCATACGATTATCAAGTTGTTCGGGATACTAAACACATAGCTTGCGGCACATTGTGCAAACGAGCTTGTTGGTGTTGTGTATTAATGTAGTAAGTAATTGCCGTACTTAAACATAAATAACGCGATGGGGACTTTCGGCCTCTCAAAAAAAAAGAAAAAGTTACTATAGGTATTACTGTACCAAGCGCAATTACTACTATAAAAACAGTAAACAGCACAAGAAAAGCGGGTGGCCGTAGAGCTTTAGTAGTCGATCGTTACTTGGTACCGCCGTCGCAAAATAAAGTGAACAGGCGAGTGCTGAAGTGTTTATCCCTGTTGGTGAGGAAGGCGTCGTCATTCATAACATCTACCAAGGCTACTAGACAAACAGCATTTCAGCAATGCCCACGACACAGTGGAACACGGCAAACCCTTACTCAGGCTGCACGGTGATGCACCGCACAAGTTCGAAGACCGTTCACTTGACACGGCGCACAACAGCGTCTATCTTACCTTTCACGTTAATTAGTGGGTAAACAGTGACGAATGTTCATTACACACTCACATCACACAAGCTTAATTTGTATGGGGAGACCGTTCGTAATTCAACAAAGCGAAGAAGTGCGATTGGCGAAGCGTCCTGCTGACAGCTTTTCTCAAGGCCTGCGGCAATAACTCGGTGCAGGAATATTTCTTTCGTCGACAACAGCGACATGCAAATGCGGGCTTGCATACTTTCTACAGGGGTTTGTTATCTTTTTTTTTATTTTCCATCGCGGAACCTTAAACACACGGAGCACCGCGCGCATACCGCGGCCGTCTATGCTGGAGTCTCGCTCTTCTGCTACTAGCAATATGGCTGCCGGCGGCTTCGCTCCTTCCCGTAGGCGACGGCTCGGACTGCCACTCCAGAAGTTTATATAACCTACTTAGCGGAGTCGGACTACCAGATGCGATTCAAACTAGACGCACAATACAACGCGACTAATAGGTTTCCTCGGTATCAGGGCGCCTTCTAGTTCAGGTGCTAGCGAAAGCACCCTATCATGCACCGCAACATCTGTAAATACAGCCACCGGTCTCTCTCAAAAATGTATGGAATGAACTTCACACATTGTCCGTACGTATGTGCTTCGTGTGAATGTAGATTTTCGCATCATTTTAATTATGTTTAGCATTACGGAAATCGCAGGCAGCAACATGGCGGCACCTTTCGGGATGCCAGTTTTTTTTTCGCATAGCTTTTCCTCTAGAGTCAGTACGCAACTGTCTTTCAGGTTATCACTGTTCGTAAGCCTTAGAGAGATTGAACTTGTCCGTAAAACATGACCTTCATGGAATACCGTGCTACCGGAGATGTGGTGGCCGCAACAACGCTGGTACGAACATCTCGTAATATTTCGTTCTACCTAAAAGCGCTAAGGATGTTTTTGTGACGTGTCGAAAAAAAATTAAAGTGAACTGCATGGTGACCATATTTTCGTTTCCGACTCTTTACATCAGCGGCTTAGTAGTATAAGGTTGGTCACTGCAATGACAGTTGGGCGCATTCTGATTTACCTGGGCGTCACGAGATGAGAAGCCCGCAAATGCACGCGAAATTACCACGCAACTGGCCACTCGAGGCACTTTGCCTGTATTGGCGTGCTCCTTTGACGCATGGAAAAACATTTATGTAACACGTACTGACCAACCGAAAGCTGTATCGGAAGTTTTTTGACGTTGCTCTACAATTTTCTCATTGACACATTTCATCTAATTATGTTTGAGAAGTTGAATAATTAAGACTGTAATTAGTAGGTATGAAACGAATATCAGCATCTCCTAGCGACAGCAAACATTACCTTGGTCCTTCCCAGCTACGTGGCACTTGCATATCTTAACTCCTGGTGCATGATAGTTGGGATACCCAGCGCAATTATACACGAGCCATTGACATGTCACGGCTGTCCTGTTAATGAAGTGCATCGCATTTTGTGTTTATTCATAGAACTACAGGGATCTCTCCAAGGAAGTCATCATCCGGGTGGAATTCAAGACCACTCCAAGCAGCTGCGTCATCCCGAGCAACTACTCAGTTGATCAGTGCCTGCCCATTGCCTACAAGGTAAGAATACCGAGGAATGTGTAGTAGCCGCATCTTAGGGAAGTCTCTGCACAAGAGAGAGGTTTATGGAGAAAAGTAAATTATCAAGTAGGCTCTATCGGGGGCGCTGTTGCAGCAGGGTGCGTGAAACATCTTGTGCTTGCTGATCGCGGTGTACGGACACTAGGGTATGGAAACGACGGAAACAAATACACGCGTTACACGGCACTCTTGTAAGCCTTATGAATCCTGATAAGCACACGCTTGAGTTTGATGAGAGAGAGAGAGACAAAGGAGAGGAAAGACAGGGAGGTTAGCCAGTGTAAGTCCCGGCTGGCTACCCTGTGCTGGGGAAAGGGGTAAAGGGAATAAAAGGAGAAAGAAGAAGAGGAAAAAATGGAAAAAAAAAGAAAATTGACACAGTAACGCGAAACTACGCGCTACAACGTTCAGAGGCGGTCGCACAATTGGCATGTCCTTAAAAACTTCAACAAAGCCCTTAAGGCCTTGAGTGCCGAAGCCCGTCTGGACCAGTGTCCTAGAGCTTTTTCCTCTGTAAAGGGGCGATTGTCCAGTTTTGCGAGAGCGGTCACGAGCACTTTTCTTCGCACTGCGTAACGGGGACAGTCACAAAGGAGGTGTTCAATCGTCTCCTCGCAGCCGCAGGTGTCACAAGTAGGGCTGTCGGCCATTCCAATGCGGAATGAATAGGAGTTTGTGAATGCCACGCCGAGCCACAGGCGGCACAGAAGTGTTGCTTCCGCTCGTGGCAATCCTGGTGGTAGGCGGAGTTGCAGACGTGGATCCAATTTGTGGAGACGTGCATTCGTGAATGCACTGGTGTTCCACAGATTCTGTGTAAGCTCGCGGGCGAGGGAGCGAAGACTTGTGGCTGCATCTGTTCTTGACAGCGGTATGGGTGTAATCTGGGCACCATCATGAGCCGACCGGGCAGCGTCATCCGCACTGTCATTTCCTGAAATTCCACAGTGACCCGGTATCCACTGGTAGATGATGTTGTGTCCCTTGTTGATTGCGTGATGGTGGAGCAGTCGGATGTCTGCGACTAGTTGCTCATTTGGTCCATGGTTGAAAGGGGACATCAGACACTGAAGAGCTGCCTTTGAGTCACATAAGATGGACCATGAATGTGATGATTTGTGAACAATAAACTCCAGAGCAGCACGGATAGCTGCGAGTTCTGCAGCCGTCGATGATGTAATGTGAGATGTCTTGAACTTGAGGGTAACGCACTCTGCGGGAATCACCACTGCTCCAGCTGAACTATGAGAGGATACAGAACCGTCTGTGTAAACGTGGATGCGTCCTCTGTGCTGTTCATGTAGCATTGAAAGCACGGTTTGTTTGAGGGCGAAAGTTGACATCTCCGTTTTCCTTTTAATACCGGGAATAACAAGAAGAGCCTGGAGTGGATGGAGGCACCACAGCGGTTGAGATGGTCGTGCTGCAGGCGTGAAGTTCAACGGTAAAGTTCCATGGTTGGCGGCAATAATCTTGCTAAACGCTGAACGAGGTCGAGCGGCAGGAAGGGAGGCGAGATGATGCGATGGAAGTCGGGCGAAGTGCCTGATATGCATCCTTAAGGTGTCGACTTGAAGATACGTGTTGATGGGGTGGTCATGCGCGATGGCTATTGTTGCTGCCGTGGACGCACATCTGGGAAGACCAAGGCAAATTCGCAGAGCTTGAGCTTGTACAGATTGGAGGGCACGGAGGTTGGTCTTGCCGGTCCCACCCAGTACAGGTAAGCTATAGCGCAGGAGACCAAGGAACAGTGCGTTATAGAGTTGGAGCATCGCACTCACAGACGCACCCCATGACTTTCCCGCAAGAAATCTGAGCAAGTGGGTTATCATGACTAATTTCCTTTTTAGGTAGGAGACATGAGTACTCCAGGAAAGGTCTCGATCGATTATCACTCCTAGAAAGCGGTGCGTCTTCTCGTAGGCAATTGGCTGTCCATTAATTCTGATAACGTACGGTTTCATTGCTTTACGCGTGAAAGCGACTATAGAGCACTTCTCGCAGGACAGCTCTAGACCTCGTGCTCGAAGATAACCTGATGTTAGTGTGGCCGCTTTTTGAAGTCTGGCGCGCACCTGAGGACGCGTCGCTCCTGATGACCAAATGCATATATCGTCTGCATAGATCGACACATGGACGGATTCCGGAAGGGTATGAACCAGGTCGATGAGCACCAGGTTAAATAGAGTGGGGCTCAATACTCCGCCTTGTGGTACGCCTCGGTAGGTGTTGCGTTGTGATGACGCACCGTCCTCTGTTTGCACAAAGAATGACCTGTCCTTCAAGAAGCTGGATATCCACCGAAATACAAGGCCGCCGAGGCCGACATCACCCAAGGCGTCCAGGATGGCTTGATGGGTTACGTTGTCATATGCACCTTTAACATCCAGGAACATCGCCGCTGACAGTCTCCTGAGGCTTTTTTCGTGCTGAACAGACGAGACAAGATCTATGACGTTGTCTATAGAAGAGCGTCCGCGTCGAAAGCCTGCCATAGCGTCAGGATATAACTTGTAATGTTCTAGATACCACTCTAGACGCGTCAGCACCATCCTCTCCATCACCTTTCCTAGACAACTGGCCAGAGCAATGGGACGATAAGACGCCACGTCTAGGGGTGATTTACCTGGCTTGAGCAAAGGCACAAGGCGGCTAGACTTCCATGCAGCTGGAACTTCTCCTTCACGCCATGAATTATTGTACACGTCTAGAAGTGCATGCCGGGCTGTGTGACCGAGGTTTCCAAGAGCTGCGTATGTCACCCCGTCAGGCCCAGGCGATGAGGAACGTCTGCACGCTGCCAACGCCGCCTGCAACTCCTCGATGGAAAACAAATTGTCCATACGAGAATCTCGCGAGATTGGAACATCACGGGGATCACGTGTAGCGAACGATGGCGGTAGACCAGCAACCTTGAAACAGAAGTCCTCCGCTACGTCGATCTCTCTGCGACCTTGATAGAGAGCCAGGCATTTGAAGGGGTGGCGTTGTTGCGGTGATGTTCGAAGACCACGCACTGTTCTCCAAATATGTGAGAGGGGTTTATGCGGATCAAGGGTATCACAGAAGGTTTTCCATCTTAGAGACTGCAGGGAGTTGATCCGACGCTGGATCTTCTTCTGTATGCGTCTCGCCTCCCTTAGGTCGTAGATGGACTTGGTGCGCCTGTACCTTCTTTCCGCGCGACGGCGGATTGCTCGAAGCCGCTCCAATTCTGCTTCGAATTCAGAAAATTTAGGAACAGGCCTAAAAGATCTTGTGGCTTCTTGAGCAGCGGCGTTAATTAGCTTCTCGATGTTGCCAGGCAGACAATCCTGGATCTCTTGGCTATTCTTCTCCATGAGCAACGTGTATTTAGGCCAGTCGATGTGATGAAGAACTGTAGTAGAGTGTGACTTGCGTATGCCGTCGATTTTAACATATGTTGGAACGTGGTCACTACCATGCGTTTCGTTGTCCGTGAACCATTTCACACTGGCACTGAGGCATCTTGAAACAAAAGTCAAGTCCAGGCAGCTGCTGTATGTCAATCCCCGCAGAAAGGTGGGACTGCCATCATTTAGGCAGCAGAGCTCATGATCCGACGCGAAGGATAGTACACGTCTTCCTCGACAGTCCATCTTTAAGCTTCCCCATAGCGGATGATGCGCATTGAAGTCGCCGGTAATAACCCATGGTCCAGGTGTCGCTGTTAAAATTGTACTTAGCCTTGCGCTGTCAAATCGACTCGAAGGTGAAATGTAGGCACCTATGAGCGTGAGTGCGACGTTCTTGCATTTTATAGTCAAACACACATACTGATTGTCGTCATCAGGTGCCACTGGGTGTAAAACATATGTGAAATCGCATCTGATATAAACGATGACTTTGCTGCGGTCGGTACAGGTGGCAGACATCAAAGCTTCATATCCTGATAGGCGGAAGGCGCTCTCAACGTTTGGTTCACAAAGGACGATTATTGGAAATGTGTTCTTAAAAACAAACGGACGAAAGTCCGAAATGCGCGATTTAATGCCTCTGACATTCCATTGGAAGATAGACGCTTCCTTGACTTCTCTAAGGAACGAATGTAGAGGAGCAGCCATGGTGCTTCTCAAGACCAGACAGTACCGGATACAGGGCATCCAGTATTTGAAGTGCGCCTCGAGCCGCCGGAGTGTGTATGGCGGTAAGTAGTGCTCGTAGCGTGTTCATAAGGGCCCTTATCATGGTGACAACTTGTTTGTCGTTGTCTTGGTTGCTGCCAGAAGGTGAAGCGTGATTCGGCGAGCGTGCTACATCTTGTCGCTCCGCTGGTGGATCTAGCTGTGGCAATGGCGGCCACTCCTCGCTTGAGGCAATGATATTGGAGACTTTCTGCTGAGGAATCTCATTACTGCTATTGCTAGTTGTATGCGTAAGTTTCTGGACTGTCAGTGGACGCGGTGCATCCTTAGCAATAGCAGTGGGTTTCCTAGATCTTTGACGACGTGAGCGTCGACGTCGCACCTTAGCGGCAGCCTCCCTGTGCGACGAACCATCCCTGACCATTTGCCTCAAGACTTTCGCCTCATTTTTCACATGTGGGCAATTCTTCGAAGTTGCATCGTGAGAGCCCTGACAATTGGCGCACTTTTGGTTTTCTGCACGACAGGCGTCGGAGCTGTGCGACCCAGAGCACCGTGAGCACACGGCAGCATTTGTGCAAACCGCACTAACGTGCCCTATCCTTTGACATTTCCTGCACTGAAGCGGCTTTGGCACAAAAGGCCGTACAACGTGTCGGAAGTGACCGACCTTGACGTGGGACGGTAGGCTGTCTCCTTTGAAAGTTAACTTGACACACTGCGAGTTTCCCAGGCGACGGGCTTGCAATATGGCAATTCCCTCTGTCGCCGGCTTGATGAGTATATGCGTATGAGTATGAGTTTGATGAGTTATACCAACTACAGCCGAGTGAGCTCTCTCAAACGCGGTGACATCCGCTCCGATCAACAAGCCTATACCGCCGAGCTCCGGCTCCCTAAACGCCGAGCGAGAGGATAACTTAAGCCCCGTTTGCGTCATACGTGGAGTGTCACAAGCACCACTTGTGCTCGTGACACATGCATATTCAAATATATGTTTAGAGTGAAGCTGTATACCTCTGTCGTCCAAGGAAATTTTCATGTCGTAAGCAAAAAACTCCCCGTACGTGGGACGATCCCGAAGATAGCGCAATGCCGGTCCGACCCGCGGCGGAGGTGAAGCACGCGTTAAGCACTCCCCGTGCGTGGGCCGATCCCGAAGATTGTGCGATACCGGTCCGACCCGCGGCCGAGGTGAAGCAGGCGTTAAGCACTCCCCGTACGTGGGCCGATCCCGAAGATACCGCAATGCCGGGCCGAGCCGCGGCGGAGGTGAAACGGACGTTAAGCACTCCCCGTGCGTGGGCCGATCCCGAAGGTTGTCTGATACCAGTCCGACCCGCGGCAGAGGTGAAGCAGGCGTTAAGCACTCCCCATACGTGGGCCGATACCGAAGGTACCGCAATGCCAGGCCGACCCGCGGCGGAGGTGAAGCAGGCGTTAAGCACAGTCCTTGCGTGGGCCGATCCCGAAGCTACCGAAATGCCAGGCCGACTCGCGGCGGAGGTGAAGCAGGCGTTAGCACTCCCTATACGTGGGCCGGTCCCGAAGATAGCACAGTACTGGCCCGACCTGCGGCCGAGGGGAAGCAGGCGTTAAGCACACCGCATAGGTGGGCCGATCCCGAAGATAGTGCAATGTCGGGCCGACCTGCGGCGGAGGTGCAGTTCGCCATTGAGGGGCCCACATACACAGCTTCGCTGGTCATCCTTCTTCGCAAAGTGGGGAGGGTACTGAGATTTTTTTTACATGCAGTTTTAGCGAGCGAACCCTATGGTAACCGAACGAAAGATGTGTTTCACGCCAAAATTTAAATCTGGCAACGTCCAACCAATTGGCTAGCCACCCGTCAAAACTGCATCAAATTGGGCATCTACTGTGAGCGCAATTGTTTATATGACGCGTCTAAATTGTAGCAATATGTTTTTTTAATTGGCTTGTCCGAAACTCGAGTGCACAGTTTGAGGATTACTTGTAAGCTGTAAGCTCACTTGTCGCAAAACCTAAGGTAGAAACCTAATTAGTAAATGTAACTGAAAGCCTCGTGCGAAACAGTGGCGTTACCCGGTCGATATGTTGAGGATGCTTTTGAAAAGGACGTAAGACTAGCATTCCCTCTCGTCCGGCTGTTTACTCTGACTTGCGTAACATAGTCCTCCAAAGTATTCGTACTCTATTTTAGAATAGACGGTATCTTTAAATGCGAAGCATTTCTTGGCAAACGTTTGCCACTTTGACAATATATCTATCTAGCGGGCTCCGTCTCCGTACTCTCATGTTCGTTTCATCAACTTGGTGTGCACAAAAATTGGCGTAGTATGACGAGTGTATGAATAACCTAAATGATAGCTGATGACACGAATATCATGGTATGCGTGTCATGTAGGTCATGAAACATCCGGCTGCGTCTTGGTGCTCTCATGGTCCTTTCGTCAACTTTGTAGGCTTCCCGCACACTGCTTCGCATAATATTGATTCCCAGAGCGTGAGATCGGCTGACTTTTTGCGTTGCGCTCATTTTTCGAACATTTTTTTTTTCACACAAATGTCTTTTATATGAAAAAAGTACATTTCTATAGATTTCGTCTTAAAATAAGTGAGCAAATATTTTCAATTCTCGCGAGTAAGGTTTTACAACCTGGAGATACAACCTGGGATGGAGAATATTCAATGCAGAACATTCACAGTGCACCTTTCGCGATGTAAAACGATACGGCCGGGTAGAGAAACGACCATTTAATATAAAACTGGGGTCTACAGGATGGTGGTCGAGATGGTGATGATGATCTCTAAATACAAAATTTATGTCGATCTTATTTAGGTATGTACGAAGAACTTGAACTAAGGCTGCAACCTAGAAATGGTCGTTACGTTGAACTGCTGTCAGCATCCTACACTTCCACTTCAGTTCTTTATAGTTCTACGACACAGCGTATGCTAACGGCGAACCAAGTCTCGCATGTAGATCATTCCCGTAAAAATTATTTCAATAGTTATCGTGCGAGAGTGTCACTTGAGAGATTCAGAAATGAACGTGCGGTGCATATTCTGTTTGAGGCACGAAACAGCGCCCCAACCGAGGTTAGATATCTAACATCGTTAATGACCCGAAAGAAGCCAAAGCTGCATATTTTCGCCTGGTCCAAACTTCGAGCCGCCGCTGCCACTTGTCGCTACTTTTAGAAGATGCAGGGGTGTTTTTAAAAGTTATTTCGCTTTTTTACTGCTTTTCGTTTCCTCGCCACGCAAGCTGCTGGCGTATGTTGCATTGGTAGGATAACTAAGAATCGCAGTGCTCCTCTTGCTGTTGCTGGCTGCCTATATCCTCAATTTATCGCTGCTTCAAGACGCAGCTGGTTGTGGAATGTCATGTTAGTTCTTTTTTTATACTTTCCTTTGAAATTCAACCACTTCCCATTTCTCCTTCGGCTGTGGTACTAAGACAGCACGCTATGGCGACTTCCCGCGCGTCCGCTTTTCTTACAGCCGGAACGTCGCATGAAAAGAATGAGCAGTAAGATGCCCAAATCATCAATTTCATTCGCACTAGCACCTTATCACCCGATAGGCTGACCTACGTGCAAACAACGGCAATAATGCTGACTTTCACTAGTTTCAGCATCTATCTGTGAAGTTGTGAGAATCCATCTCGGAAGTGATTACCCGTGGGTCGTATTCTGTCTATAGCTTAACGAAGATACTGCTGTCAACGCACGTTGATAAAGTAAGCCTGTGCAGAAGTTTAGCAAGGTGTAGCGCTACAATGTACGCTACGCAAAAGCGAAAGTAGCCTCGAAGGTCACTGACCAACAAAGAAAAAGTGGCGGCTGCCAGGCGGCAGCATATTGTTGTGTAATTGTGGTTCTAAAAAATTGTCGCCATTCGTTGGGAGTTCTTCGAAAATCGTGCATTCACAGCAGACGTGTGGCTACATCAAAGCTCATTATTTAGCTTCAATTCCTCAAGAAGGACAGCCTACATGGCCATGCGCATGCAAAGGAGCGTAACCGTTCCCGCGATATGGGACCGCAGTGCGTATTCGGTTCAAACTAGCCCGTGGAATTGTGTCGCTGAAACATTCATGCAAGTCAGGCGAGCAATGTTTGCAGCCATTGTAAAGGCAGTCCATCTATTTCAATTCTGATTCATTGTAAAGGCTTTTCATGAGCAAGAAGGATTTTGTTGCCGCTGGGGCTTGACGCTAGAGAACGAAAAACGGCGAGAAGTGTGGTGCAGTGTAAGACGAAACGAGAAAAGCACTTCTGATATGTCACCTGCTGGAGGGTATGTGTAGGACATGGGCCACGTCTACTACAACTTTGTCGCGTCAGTCATTTCGTCATTCCACCAGTGGCGGGAGCATACCTGCGCTCGGTACACACAGTTGTTCCGAGTTGTCCTGTTGTTTGTCACTACAGCCATTGCTTCAAACGAAGCGGCTGCATGATAAGTGAAGAGTGTCTCAGCACGTGGAGCTGCCGTGGCCAATTGACCAGAAGCTCCGCCATGCTGAGGAGTGGTAAAGACAGTCGAACAACGACTAGCTTCGCTTTCTACGACAATCATCATGAATGGTTCTGTACGTTCCCGAATATGCTTTTTAGAATTTCGTATCTTTTATTTCAGCCAAATGGGCTGTGCCAGGCAAAGTTCAGATTCTATCGAGACACTTCAGAGATCCAGACCGCTTGGTGCAAGCCATACATGTAGGTACGTAATGATTCCGTCAGTACAGCCACCGCAAACGGGAATGTCTACGCAAGCTTTCTTTCCTTCTATTTATTTTCCTATCGCACTTTAAAAGCAAGTCTCTTGTACCCCACCCTTCAAATAACGCGAATGTCACCCATTTCGCTGCCTAATGTGAATAAGTGCAGCCGGTCAATATAGGCAAAGTTATTTTTTTCTGTGTCATCAATATGAGCACACCCTTCTTTCATCGTTCTTTCACCCTTCTTTCCGCACAATTGAAAACCAGACAATTATTTTCGGCCCAGCTGGAAGTTCCGTTATCGCATATCTTATTTTGGTGTAGGGCAAGCTGAACAAGGACAACAGAAAGGCACATGTGACACACACAGCACTGTGTGTGCCTTTCTATTGCCCTTGTTCAGCTTGCACAACAAGCAATTAGGATATGCCCCTCCAACAAGCCCCAATAGATTATAGTTCGTTATCGAACTACCTCTACTGAAATTTACGCTCACGTATTCATCGTATTCACGAGTACGCTTGTTACATTTGAATTTCTTCTTCTTTTTTTTCGTTTCAGGCTAACGTGCCGCCAAGCAAGATTCCGCTTTTGTGGCCCCCTGAAGCGCGACAGCGCCAGGCGCGAGCCGCAGACTTAGGAATGAATAAAGTGTGATGAACACTTAGCAACGAGTACTGCTTTTATGGATAGAGGGCGGAATTCTCGGACGATGACGTTCGCACTTACTCTCCGTTTCGCGAGATTTCGTGGCGTTATACCCCGTTTTTATACATAGCAGGCAACGCTACCATGTTTTAGGGAGACTTATCTCACTGTTCGCAACGGCGACCAAAAATAGTGCGTTTCATACTTGTGTCTCAAAAACATGACGTTTCAATTATATGAAACGCATCGGAAGAAGCCTGTTTATCACTAAATGAGTGGAGGGGCATACTTCTGCGGCTAGCGGCTACAGCGCATCGTTCGCACTCGCGACCAAAACAAAGTACGCCACATGCTGGAGTCGCAAAGGTGCGCAAACAATACGTTTTTTTGACATCGTAACCACACGCAATTCGAGTCTACAAGTTGGAAGTTTTAACGTATGAATTCGTCTGTTCTTTAGAAAGTGTCGTAGATCAATAACTTCACTGCGAAACGTGCGCAGTGAGACTTTGAGGCGACTAATTGCGTAGAGTCCGCAGCGTTGCTTGCTAAGTGCTAAATGGAATATAGCGCAGAACGCGTTCGCTGTCGACGGGCCATGGCGTTCCGGCACTGTGACAACTCAGCGTTGGCTAACTGGGCTAGGAACAGCGTTCCAGGAAAGCTGTCGCTCATTGGCCCCGACGCGTCCAGCTCTAGTCTCGCGAAATTTCGCTACCGTCTAAGTATATCCAAAAGTTATGGCCCGGGAACATATTACCGGAGAGCGAGTGAAAATGGTGGTGCGCGGAAGATGCATTGCGCAATTCATTTTCGCATGCAATGGTTTTTACGGGGTCTTAGTGCAATGACTATATCCTAGAACTGTCACTGTATCTTTATGTACAGAAGAACGCTGTCATTCGAAATCGTGCGTTTTAAACACGTCTGGCGAATTCGCCAGGATAGCGAAGCACTGAGAGGGACAGAAAAATTTTGCCCAGGGCTCGCTGCTCCTTCCCAGTGTTCTAACCGTACGCAGTAACGACACGTTGTCGGGGCGCGCCATTCTTGGCAACCGCTACTATGCACAAGTGCCACAACTTGACAGCTACCTGCTACCAGGCGTCTCGCAAACGCTGACGTCAGGAGCAGCATTACAGGCGCAACTGCCCGACGGTATTGGATGGATTGTTAGATCGAGATGGATGGAAGTATTGCATGGATTTGACTACACAGCTACTATGCCTTACGCTCACAAGAATGTTTCCCCGCCGCACCTGTTCAGCATGAGAACGCGCGCACAACACCTATGCACAACGCGAAAAGCATAACGCTGTCCTGCGTCTCCACTGCGTAGCAACGCCTGTGAAGACTGAGTGATGAGCGGTTCACCAGCTTTACTCATGATAATGTGTGGAGCGTGACCCTGCGCGCGTTTCACATCGTCGTTTTCGCAGCCACACAACTGTGAAGTCGATTGACCCTGACACTCTGATCGTCGAACTTCCCGAGGAATCATGCTTAGTAGTTGAATTTGTCTAATAGCATGTGCGTCTGATGGTTCAGCCGTTGTTGTGGGTTCATTCACTGCGGTTTCTTTCTTCTGAATTTGCAAAATTTAGTTTCTAGCACCTTAATGCGACAAGTTTTCTCGCGCATAAATACTCGTTGCGCGTTGTTGCCCTTATAAGACAATGTATTGGTGAAAATGATCAGTTGAAAGAGCCACGACGTTATTCGTTTTCTATCAAAAAAAACATTCTACGCAAGTTCGTAAACTACCATCTATTGCAGTCATACCATGAGAACCCCACAAACAAAGCCAACAAGAACGATATTACGGGAAATTTCTTGTACTTACTGACTGAATTGAAAAAATGACAAATCAATGGCAATGCAAGTGAATGAAAAAGCACCTCGCTGCAACTGGGGAACGATCCCACGTCTTCGCATTACGCGTGCAATCGCACACGTACAACTCGTTATGCAAAACGCTGGCGTTTGTCTCGTGGCACATATAATTCTTTCGCATTATTAAACGCTATTAAAATTGTCGGATGGCAGCATTTGAACACAGCACCTCCAGCACAGTAGCCTGATATTGAAACCATTACGCCACGGATGCACGTGAAAGCAGAGCCGCTGCAATCAGTAGCGATTGTGCGTGCTTGCAGAGTCTTATTACCCTCTGCACTCAGAAAAGTATAAAAAGCTTCGAAATTTATGTTCTGATAAACCATAATAAACGAAGCCACAAGAACTTCTGAAGCCGCAAGCACGAAGATCAGACAAGCCCATGTGCTACCTATCATTTCCATGGCGGCAGAACGATCGCAGCGCCAGGCTTCCCTGTAGCAATTGATAGCAAACTGTATGACAACCAGGGTGATTCCACAATGTACGTGCGTTCGTGGAGCGGAAAAAGATTAAATCGCGAAGGAAACAACGAATTCAGTAGCGCCGCAGGAGACTACGCAGCCGCAAAAAGCATTCTACCTAAGAAATGTAAGAAGCCACCTAAGTAGACAGTCATTTCGCATAGCCCTAGCATGTGCAAAGCTTTGCATTCTTCGATTCGTCGTTTCAATGCGACAGCGTTAAGAGCACCTCTCGGCCACGAATTCATTGTTGAGGATTTGCATTGGTCGTCGTTAAGGGAAACTCATTCCGGACTACAACCACGCAGGCCCTCCGGGTGGCGCAGATGTGTTACTGAAATAATTGAATTCCTCATTGTAAGATGCCTCAGAAAAATCGTAAAGTATAACACAAACAAAACAAATACACACGATAGCGTCGGACTGTAATTATAATTTACCAGAAAACATAAATCTGTTACGCGGAAACTCGAACGTAAACCCCTTTTTCCAGCGTTTTTATCATTCATAGCGCGGCGCGCTGCGCTCCGTTCCCTGCAACACCATACAGATGGCGCTCGCATCCGTATGCATCCGCGGCCCACGCAAGACGCCGGGTTTCTACCAGAAAGCTCGCCCCCTCGCCTTCGTGCATAACGTTTCCCACCAGCATTTCCGAGTAAACATTACGGTCACGTGCGCTGCTGTTGCTGGTAAGCATGACAAGCAGTTAGGGACCTTTGAATGCTATCGCGTTCCACTCTTAAAGGCGAAGCTAAAGCGTCCTCCAAATTTTTGCTGAAAATATGTTTGCGTGCCGGGCCTTGCATTTACTCCCTTGCTGCCGTCAAAGGCATTTGACACCATTCATTAGGCCTGCTCCCCCATCCAACTGACACGGGGACAGCACAGCCACGGTGGGGCCAACGGCGACAGAGCGAACGCGGCTCGAGTGTCTCCATGATGGCTTTCGCAATAAAAGCACTCTGCTGTGCGTCGAGTTGACCTTGCTTGTTGACCTGTTTGTTGACCTTGACGAGTTGGCCTGATTGTGTGCGCGCTTGCGCGCATACTATTGCCAATCTCGCCGTTTAGTTACCGTTACAAGGCGCTGCAGTGCGATACCGTTGACGTTGAAGCAATACTATTAAAAAAACAGGATGAATCCGCATTCGTGCACTTTACGTGTGCACAGCAAGGTTAAGAAACACTGACGCCTGTGACACATTAAGTTTATTCGCTTAAGGAACCTTTCAATAAAACGTGACTGATGTTCTAAATGTCAAAATTTTGTTTTTGTTGTTTAGATCGTCATTCTGGGTTTCAAAGGTACACATCAAAAACAAAGGAATGTGAACTGAATGTACACATTATCTTTTTGTCCTGTGAGCTAGCCTCTTGGGTGCCACACCCCAGTGTCTTAGCCAAGATACTGACGCTGTCACTTGGTTGAGAGACCAAACAGGTTCTTCAGAAAAGAAGCTTCACAGTTAAAGAAGAATATGTCTTTGTCTGGGGCTAAAACCAGGCACCGGAACGAATAGGTTTCATTTGGAGCTTCAAGCTATACTCGGATGGATAGCAATTTTCCTGTTCATAAGCCTTCCTCGTTCGCTATGGTTAATTTAATACACTGGCTAAAACGAGATGGTTATTTGTTGAACTAAAGGTAGTGCTCAATCGTTTAATGTATACTGGTGGATATATTCCTGTTCGTTTCTCTTTCTTTTCTGTCTATGTGAAAGAGCGCACATTCTCTAACATCGAGGTTCATTTGCCACTGAATGCTTCACCTGCCTATGGCTTCTAAGGCACTGGTTAGTGGGGCATGGCGTGCTCTTGAATTATTTCACGCTATGAAATACATTCGTCTGCAAACAGTCTTACTTTGACACTCATGTTAGTAGGCAAGTAGGTAATGAATGTAAGAAATAATGCAGAAGCCAGGAAGCTACCCTGGGGCACGCTATGAGTTACGAACTGGACGAAGTCTGGACAGTAAAAGGGAGGGGGCGGTGCGGCGTGAGCCGCTTGCGGCAACCAAGTCTGTCGGTGCCAGAAGCCACCCGTCTGTATGTGCAATAATGTTGTCAAATTGTTTTAGTGCCAACATGTAGCGATATACAACAAGAAAGGGGCAGCAGTTGCCTGGCTAACACAACTTTCAATACCAATAAAGGTACTGTAAACGGTTGGGGCCAACCAAACAAGAACCACTTCGAAAAAGAAATCATATTTATGTTTATGACAACGCCACAGAAGACAAAAGATAAGAAAGTTAAGCCAAGAGAATAAGCAAAGCCTCGGGTAGATTTCACTCCGTGGCATACCCAGACACACTATGCCGTGTGAAGGGCGCAAGGACTTCTTGATGCAGCTTTGCTGTTTTTAAAGGGGCCCCGAACCACTTTTTATCGAAGTGGAGAAAGACATTTAAAGTGAAGACAGGCTATTTCAGAACCACTTTGCCGCAAAAAGTACTTCAATGCGTTACCGAAGCGGAGTTATCGGCAATCAAACACGGCCTCAGCTGCGCCCCCTTCCTCCTCCGATGCCTAGCAGTGCGAAGGCTACGGCGCAGACGTCACCGTGGCGCAGTTCAAATTTCCAATTTGGTGCCTACACCGCGCTAAATGCAAGCCAAACGCAGCTGTCCTCAGAGAGCCGCAGTGCGCTTAGCCACTGGACTCGTGGCGGCACCTCGCGGCGGCCACGTTGTAGCCGAGCTCAGCGACCAATAGCAGCCGCGTATTGGAGTGTGCTTTATGATGAAATAAAGCACACAGAAGAGAGCAAGGATCATGGGGTTTTTGAAACGAGAGCGTTTGAGAAAAAGGTCACTTCGCGCTCTGCTTGCGAGTTCCACGGACCGCGCCCGACAGCAGAACTTGGCTGAGATGCTCACAACAGCGTGTGCTACCCGCGGACTATGTTATTTCACGAAGACTGAGGGGTGGTTCAGGGCCCCTTAAAGCTAAATCCTTACTGGCCGTGAACTTGTGATTTCGCAGTGGCGGTGATCCGAGGAGGCACATGACGTCACAACAGGCGCCACGCGCGGATGTTAATTACGGCTTTACTGGCTGCGAACTTGCGATTTCGTCGAGGTCGTGTTCCGATTAGGCACATGACGTCACACCGCGTTCCTCGTCACACCGCGTTCGCCTCCGCTCGCTTCGCTAGCTGCGTCACATCTCTCTCTCTCGCTCCCTAGTCACTACTGCGTATGCGCCACTAGTAGCACCGAGCCAAAGGTGTTCCGCCGCTGCGCAGCGCCGTGCCTTTCTTCCGCCGCCGTTTGGTATGACGTCACACCGAATTCCTCGTCGTTGTGCTCGCCTCCGCTCGCTTCGTCCGTTGCGTCGCATGCCTGATAACATGTCGGAGGACTGAAAATGAGAGCTCGCGTGCGCCGCAACAACAGTTGATGCAGCAGTATGGACGGCGACAATTCTGATAAGCAGGAGGAGGCCTGGAATCGACATCGGAACGAGATGAAGAGGAAACGAATCGCCCAGGAAACAGACGAACAGTGCGCCGAACGACTGACTAAACGCCGCAACATAGCTAGACAACCAGACTAACCTGGACTCGCAATCAAGATTAACCAAGGCTAACCATGCTATGCCTTAGCTTTCGCTACGTATATCCTGGCATAGCCGAGCTCATCTACTGCCAATTTTTTGTTTGTCTGTTTATCAAATTTTATTGCATTGCGCATTTTTTTTTCTTCATTCTGTTACGTTCATACTTCGCATCAGCAGTATTTGTGATATTAACATGGACCTCCATACAAAGCTGCTTAAAGAGATGCTGAAGCGTTTTTAAAGAAGTCTGAGCTTGCAGCGGAGGAGGAGGAGGAGGAGGAGGAAAAAACTTTATTCTTGTCCTGTACAAGGTGTTGCCACCCGCCTGGCTAGTCCCATGTTGGGACCGGGAGGTCAAGCCTCCTAGCCCTATCACGGGCGTACTGGACAGCCAATTATTATGGTTATTCACTATTCACTTTTTGAATACAAAAATTGCTGTTTAACAGATCATTGAGCGCCGCAAGTCGCTTTCTCTTTGCCAAAAAAAAAGAACAAAGAACAGCAGCGGCTGCTGGGGATGCCGCGGTGTGGATAACGGGCGCTTATTGGCGAAGACGATCATGACGTCATCACGGGAGGCACCTGATTTGAACGTGGCGCTGAACTCCCTGGGATGTGTCCTGCTTGACCAAGACTACTACAAATTATGTCGGTAAAGACAACTTTCTGTTTCGCCTGAAGCTTGTCGCTGTCGTAACTGCACTCGAATCAGTGACGCGTGATCATGGCTGTAACGGTTGGGCAACCACGTTGTATTGAAGCACGGCGCAAGTAACAGTGCAATTGCACCAATTGCACCGGCATTTGGGAAATACTACCTGCAGATATTTTAGGTAGTTGCAGGTCAGTCCTGTGTATGTTTTATATTGGACGAAACTGGGCGGCAAATGTCTGGACGGAGATGCAGGCGCATTTTCACGCGTTTCACGACAATTCATCGCACGTAAGACACCTTGACGGGACTCCTGGTTTACGGACGCTTTTGAGTGCAAGTATAATCATTTTTTTTATATTCAGGTGGAGTTATATTCGTAGCCTAGCATTAGTGTTCAATGAATCGTATTTCCTTCGAAATAAACGTGTCATTGTCGCCGCTCTGTGACAGGAAGTACGTCGCTAGAGAAATTGGTGTGTCTGCATTTTTTGGCCGTAGCCGTTCGTCTCTAGCACCTGAGCATGCCGACTAACCAGCGCAAGCCGCGATAGTGGGACACTTCTAGCTGCTCAATGAAGACTTCCGATTTACCAGACCTGTCAGCAGAATGCCAACGCTGTCACTGCTTGCTGTCGCTCCAAGTGCAGTTTGCACGGGTCTGTATTTGCACTGATTCATTTCATTCCAGGTCGTCAGTGTTTCAGTGTAGCATAAAGGTAGTTTCGGTGCCGGATCAAGTTTCCACGCGTTAAATGATCCGATTTAAATATGTCGGTGCATGAGAAGGACGCGTTATGGTATGGACAGACTAGCGGCATCGCGCCTAGCCTTTTTCCAGGTGCAGCAAGCACTTTATCACTGTTTGTACTCAAAACGGCCACAGTTATCTGCCGGTAAAGGAATCCGTACAAGTGCTACTTCTGCCGGTGAGCACAGGTACTCAAGAACGACCGCGATCACCTTACTCGTTGGGCCCGTCTAGCCAAGTGCCATCAACGAAAGAAAGTCACAGTTTCGCCCGACAGGCGAAGCATTGATGGCGACAGCAAATTATTGCACAGCTATACGAAATAGGGTTGGTCGTTTTAACAGCTACATAAGCTTCTGTAAGTATTCGATTACTAACTAAATTAACAAGCACGTTATCACGCGTGCACAGTCAACCCCGAACGCACCTCACTCGATGACCGCGGACACTCGCTGTCAGAACGCTGGCACGAAGAAGAGTCTCGGCAGTGGCGAGCGAATTCTCCTTCGGGCTGCCTCTCGCTTCAACGCAAACTAGGCGCGCGAGAACACAGCTCCCAAGGAGCCATCACTATATCCGCTCGGCTAGCCTTCAACGCGGAGGTAGCCTCCAAGATAGGACGTGCCCGGCGGTGCTCAGCCATGGCAGCTGCAGTAGAAGAGGAGATGCGCATAAATTTGACCCATTTCTATCCCTCCCCCTAGCGCGCACCAATGTCGCCCCTACGCAACCTCCCCCCCCCCCTTCATTGCGCGAGTGAGAGGACGGCGTACAGCCTCCCCGGCTTCCTTCCTTGCGAGTGCGAGAAGGCACCGCCTCATAAAGCCACCATACTTCTCGGCTCACCCTACAAGCTTTCGTTCGCAGCTACAGCATGCGGCACGCGGCCGCAATGTTACCGCACTTGGCTTTATACAGAACATCACGGTGACGCCGACGCCGACCACAGAAATTCACCTGAAGCGTTTATAATTGCTGTTGAAATAAAAACAGATACCTGTTTTCACGTCCCTGCTAGAATAAAGCGGTGTCGGAAATTTATATTTTATTGTTTAGTTATAACTGCTTTCAGCCTTGCCTAAGACGGAAGAGCGAAGTGAGTGCTCTGCTCGACGGGGTGCTGCAATACAACTCGCTCGGCACCTATGATTTAGATAGTAAAGGTGCTGTAAGTGTTAGCCTAGCCTAAATTCTATGCTTGGTTATTGTGATGAGTAGATAATACGTGCCGACCAAACAGCACATTTCGTCACCATTGGCAGTTATTTTTGAAGCGTTGATGACTACGCTATCGGCTCAAAGCAGACAATATCTAGACTCCGCTGGGTCCGAGACGCGAGCAGTGGTGATGGCTATGTGGTGTTCTTTTCACCATTCACCGTGGGTCCCCGGACAAGAAAGCGCCATGCCGTTGCAAGTGACTTTTTCTTGGTGAATTTGTCCTTATAGGTAGAAAGGACAAAGCGGGCAAGGGTTACCGGCACCAAGAATTTCGCTCTGCTATAGCATACCTTTACCATGCAGACGTCTGCGATGTTATACTCGCAATGTAGCTACTTTCGATAGAAGGAGCAGTAAATGCAGACAACCACTCCAACGTAGCCACTGTGGTTATGGTAAACAGCTGTGTTCCAGCATACCGTTGCGGAGGTAAACTGTAAATCAAAACTTCAACGTGAACGTGCACGCCTCCCAGCCGCCACCACCGGCTTCAATATTGGCCAAGTTAAACTTACGTCGTGCTGATTTCATACACACGAATACTAAGCTTAGATGGCAATAGTTGTCGATGAAGTACTTTCAAATCGCCATTGTTTTTTAGGGTTTTAAACTTGTCGCTTTTTTCATTACGGTGGCGAATTACCTATTCACATCATTGTGATTAGAAACCACATCGCCGAGACCACCGGCAATGGCGCAGCGGCGCCTAGCGCCACATGTGGTCATGACAATCTTGTTATGCCAAGAAGAGTATTTCATTACTGAAGAATCCGCATCGAAACATTGACGCGTAACAATGGTCACAACGGAGAAAATAATTTCAGGTGTCAAATAACACTGTTACATCTTCCATAGAACCATAGAGTTTCTCAATACATTACCTAGAGGGAAATCTGGCGCTGCTGCGCTGTGGTATGCATGGGAATGCCGGTATATTGTGGATTCGGATTGGCATCGTTCTCGTAGAGACAGGACACCTTGAAGACGCGCTTGGTAAGTACCGTTCCGTCTGTCACAATGATTCATCTTCTACTAAAACAGCACGTGAAAAGCTGTTTTAGCTTTATTATTACGCGAAAACGCGTTTTGTTTAACTATGAGAACTTGTTATTGTGTGTACGACTACATGTTACGTAAAAAGTATCAGCGGGCCGCTAAAGTTGGAGGACAGACGACAAGGTTCGCGCTCGCTTTAAAACAGTTGGTCCTCTGTTCTTGCTTTCCTTCGCTTGGTCATGCATCGTGGGTGAGTAAAGATGTAATATGCGTGAATGGAAACATATTATGAAGATTTTACTTTGAGAACGCGTTATTTGCGTAGCCATATCCACGTTTTAGACGATGCCTCTTACAACACCAGCCAACACCAGCCTCGCAGACACATATACCGTCATTCCCATGACGGCACGATGCCCCCTTGAGAAACTCCCATAGACGGTGGCGCCAGATTACCCTCTAGGTGTTATAGTGAGGAACTCTATGCATAAAACACCACAAACCTTCTAACTTTAGGAGCACTTCACTTTCCCTTTAAGGAATATTCGTCTATTGGCACTCCCCAACGCCAAAAGACGTGAAAAGACCTATGTTGCACGGTAAATGCAGCAAGACGTCTCTGCATGCAGCGATCTTTAAATTCTCTCGTTGTCGCTGTCCTTGCTGGGCGCTTTGGGTACAACTGGCACTTCTTTATTATTTGTCAGTAAAGAATGAGTAGTGTTTTCTTAGCACGTAAGGATCAAAACTGAGCGCTCATTCATTATTCATATCACATCTTACGTTTTCTCTTCATGCAGAAAACATACGCACAAGAAATAGAGTAGCTATGATCTCGCCATTGTACACATCTGCTTCAAGGACGACGCGCCCATTTTCTCGCAGCCACCTCAGTCGACATGTCTTTACTAAACAACTCACTGCTGGTGGTTGAAGGCGTCATTATATATAGGGTGTCTCAGTTAACGGTGGCCAAGCAGGTCTAACAAAACAAGGAAGAAAAGAACATGCTGCAAGATACGATGAAAAGGCCTACGGTGTTCGATCATCAGACCTGTGACGAACGAACACAGCAGGTTCTATATTTGTGTTTTGCACGTACCTTAAGCGTCACATGAGTTGCAGACAAATTTCAGACACGTGTTGTTCTGACATGTTGCAGAACAGATTGCATTTGGCCATTAGGAGCGCACCTTGAAGTAAGCACGAGGACTGTGAGTAAGCACGAGGACTGTGAGCGAGGCTACGCTATCGAAACACGAAATTATCTTTTTTATAGCGGTAGCTCTGCTCGGTTCTTGACTGGCCAACAAATCGTCGCCCAGAGATGTCATCAAAGATTTGCTGGAGAAGTCTTAAGATTAGTAGTACTCGAACAGCAAGAATTTTTAATCGGATAATAATAATCGAGTAATACACTTTTAGAATTCCTAACTGAAAAAACAATTCTCATTTTTTAAAACAAAGTGAAGTGTTACGGTTGCGTGGGGTCTGTTTGGAAACAAAAGACTGGCTTACGTTAGTTTGTGCGCCTAAATTAAAGGCTGCATGTCAATCAACGGAGAAACTTATCACAGGGAGAAAGTGATCGTCCCTGGTGCAGTAATATAGTGATATTAATCAAATCAAGAAACAGCACGCTAGCATGTCCATTACTAAAGTGTAATGGTCGTTGATAGAGCTAACTGCGATATTCCCACACCGCCAATTGTTTCACAGGAATTCAGACGAGGTGACGCTGGTTAATAAGGTTAGTGGCTTAAATAGAAACTAAAATTCGTAGGCAGCCAAAAGCTAGACTTTTCTTGTGGCCAAGTAATATCCCCCAAGCATTCGGTTAAGAACAGCTTCGGTTGGGTAATAACTGAAATTCTGCTGGGAAAAATCACATGGAGGAATATTCTCTAGCGTCAGTTTTTTTTTTCTCTACACTGCCACAACTGCTGTTTGTTGTAATATTCGAGCACAATGAGTATTTTAAAACTTCCAACACTGCGTTCTCGAAACAAATAGCAATCGAATGGCAAAGACTACAAGGTTCATCTTCGAAACTTCCAATATACCCACAACTTACCTATAACATAACAACACCGGTTTCGAAAGGAACCCCATCTCATTACAGAGAGGATCGCAGCAACTAGTCACGTTATTTCGTACAAATAGAGAAAGGCACGACATGCTATTGTAGCACAAAAAAAAAACAGGAAAAGAAAGATTCTCAGTGACAGACCGAAGAGCAAGGAACAGGGCGCTACACACTCAACTATTTATTTGGCACAAAGCATTATACATATATACCGCGCACCCCCTCGGCACAAGGGGGCAGCAAGGAACAAGCGACAAGTCATTTTGTTTGTGACAAACCTAGCAACTTCATTCCCGCATCATAGACCAACTATATGTTTGACTAACCGATGCTTGACCACTGATATGCATGTGATATGCGTCTAGCAGATTCTGCGCGGTTACATATCTGCTCCTACCTAGGAATCTCACCTTCGAAGAACGTGGCTTACAGTAACACGATCTGTTATGCGCAGAGAGATGGGCCCTCATATCCCTTTTTAAATTCTTTGCGCGTTCCCTCATTCGTTCATCGACACAACGGCCGGTCTGCCCGACGAAGGTTTTTCCGCAACTGAGGTGGCGCTGGCTAACACTCCCGGGGTTAATTTTAGTAGTACAGCATAAGCAACCTCGAGTGGATGGGAAAACGGCGCCGCAGTAGCTCAATTGGTAGGAGTATGGCACGCGTGATGCGAAGACGTGGGTTGTATCCCACCGGCGGTCAGTTGTATTGTCATCCACTTACCATTCAATTAATTTATTATTTCTTTAATTCAATTAGTAAGTACAAGTCATCCCCTTGTGTGGTCCTTGGTGTCTTTGCCTGTTGGCTTCTTACGTAATAAACAAGGTAATACTGTGCGAAGGCATCTACGTCGCGAATTTTAGTAGCAACACTGACCTGTGTCTATACGTTTCTTCCTGGTTGTGTCTGAGCACTGCGTTATGTCTTTTAAGCAAGGAGCACATAACCAAAAACACATCTTCCGTTCTCGAAGTCAGTTTGCGTGCTGGGCTTTACTCTCATCGCCTGCAGACAACCGAAAGTCAACTGTAACCTGTCCATTAAGCCACTGTGCCGGTGTAATGCAAAATTTTCAACTTCCCGGCATTCCTTCTGACACCTCGACATGGTAGCTTCCACATGTAGCCGGCGTTCGATGCATTTGCTGATAGCTGTGATTGAGTAAAGATCCTAAGACACTGCATAATGGTTACTTTGTTTAGATTGCACCTGCAGAAAGGTTGATTTAAGCATGCATGTTCGGGCATGGGCGCATGGTCCGTCTCATGGACGCTCTGAAAGCCCCTAAGCTTTCCTGTAACGTTTTCACAAGTCCACAACAACCGCTGATTACCACGCTGCGTACGCAACCGCACCTTTCTTTTTTCGGCACAGATTGAATAATGTAGTTCAATGTGTGCGAAACCAGTGACCCTCACTTAAAGGCACGTATCGCTCGCCTACGTTTTCTTTTCAATTCTTTGTTATCGTCAAGTTTAAGCCCACGTGTAGTTATTGTTATTAATTTTCCAATTTATACTCACTTTGCGCTCTATACAGTCAAGTTTCTTTTTTTCAAGAAAAATATCGCATACGTGCGTCAGTGCACGACGTGCGTTCTACAAGAGAAGGCCCAATAACAAATAGACGTTGCCCGAATTTGTTACTTTACTGCCGAGAACTATTTTATCGGCTAGTCGCAATGATAGAAAGAAAGTCACAGAATTCTATGGTTAGAAAAAATGCTATCGCCGAAGTGTTTCAATGTGTCGATGGTCAACACTCTCCTGTGTCAGCTCTACTGCCAACTGTCCAAGCACTTTCTCTCTTTGCACCATGTGTATACTTGCGTGTGTAGTCGACCTGACATTAGCGCTTTCTGCGCATTTGCGCTGACGCGTCGCAAAATGTAGATTACCGCCTTAACCAGGAGGTGGCGCTCTATCAAGCGTGAACTTATCTCGTTCTTAGAATCACCATAGCGCCAACCCACACCACCCTCCGTGAAGGGGCCTTAAAGGCCACTCTTGGCGCGCACATCTTTCGCGGCTTACCGCATAGTTCGCTCCGCGTTCATCACTTCCCGGTACCCTTAGGCTGGGTACCATGTTTAAGGTCACCGTGCTTCTACTGCTCTGCGCAGCAGTCATCGGCGCAGAGATGCCAAACTTGTTCAAAGGCTGCGTACGCAGTCCGGATCGCCGGGTGGTGCCGGGCGTGTGCACTTTCGCACCACGGCGCGCTCTTCGTGGCAAGAGCCCGTTGAAGCGCTACGCCCACAAACTCCTCAAGAACCCCGTCTTCCAACAGCCCATGTCCAACCTCAGCACTGTCCTTCGGATCACTCGCGCGGCGGTCATGGTGAGTTATTGAGCCTTACTACGAGTACGCCCTCGCAATTTCTTCTATCGCGCGAGCGTCGACCAGGCGGCCTGTCAGCGACCCTGTAGAGGAGATGGGTCCTCCTCAAGCGAACCGCGCCGCACAATGCATTCGAAGTGCCGATCGCCTCTCGCTCCCGATCATACTGTCGCGAATCCCACCTCACCTCGCCGCTACAACGTCGCTCACACGTTGTACGGTGACACGGCGCTCGCACGATATTATTGGAGATTAGAAGGGTATACATACGTCTATACGCTTCTGTTCATAAGGTTCTAGAGCTACGCTTTAGAGAAAAGGAAAGGGTAATGTAAAGGGACGGCGAAAGAGAAAGAGTAAGCCACTTCAGACGAGCATAATATTCTCTAAGGATTTTATTTTCGTTACCTTGGTTGTAATATGTTGCTTATTAGACAGGAAAAGGAAGGTAAACACTTTATGGAGTTTAGTGCCGTAGCTCCAGCACCGCCAGGCCAGCGCTACGTCACGGGTTTAATTTCTTTTAATTTTTTTTTTTTGCATTTGTGCTGTTCTGGTTGACTAAAACTTCCTAAAACATGCTAAATTACGACTTCGGCTCAAATAATATGTACTGTACTTAGATTTAGCTGCACGTTAAAGAACCCTTGGTGGTCAAAATTAATCTCGAGTCTCGCACTACGGCGTGCTTCGTAATCAGATCGTGGTTCTGGCACGAAAAACTGCGGAATGACTTTTTCTTTGCTATTTGAGCTCAAAAATTACTTGCGCCTCAGCAGACACCGTAAAAGCCCATAGGGTCCAGACATGGTTGCCACCCATATCTCGCCATTGTGTAATTTCTGTGTTTGGAATCTTTAGGGTAATAGGAACGTTTTTCGTGTTATAAAACAGCAATTTCCTAATCTGGCTGAAGTTATTTTTTTCTTCAATGAACCTTCTTTCTGACTACGTCCTCCTGGCAGCCGCTGTTCGCAAGTATTTACCCTGAAATACAGTAGTGGCGGATTGCTTTGTTGGCCTTAACACGTCCTGCACAAGTAATTAAGACCCAGCAGCGTAGATGAATGCACCACTGGCAGACTGTAGTAAATAGCTGGTAAACTGCTAGTTTTGTTTGATTTGCTGAGGGCGTCGCTGGGGCTTCGTTAAGTATACTGTTGACGTCATTAACCACATGATTCGCAACAGGCTTGTTACATATTACGGCAAACCGCATAAGAGCAGAACCTTCTTTCTTATTTTTCATGGATTTTTCTCGTATGCGTTCGGCCATTAGGCGTGCGAATATTTCGCGTGCGATCACGGACGCAGCGTCACACCTTGCCAGCTCCAAAATGTGGGCGCCTCGATAACGTTCATGCCACCCCTCACGTATTCATTGTTTTGCTTTTGGATTATAACCGTTTGTCACCAGGCTATCATTCTTACCGATTGTCGTCCAGCAGAAGGCGCGCCTGTCGTGTTTTGCTTTACTAGATTCTCGACGTGGATGTATCGATAACGGGGGCAAACATGGTGACGTCGATGCAAATTATTTACAATGTTTTGGTGAAAGTCAGCGACGGCGTGGTCCGTCTCTCAAATCTTAATTCGTTTATCCGTTTCTTGACCTCCTTATTGAATTATAGCACAAATAATTTTTTTTTAACGCCCGATTCAGCCACACAGGTAGACCAGTGAAGTAGACCAGCTGTGACGTAGTGCTGCTGAGCTTTAAAGTCGCGGGTTCTGACCCGGCCGCGGTGACCACGTTTCAATGGGGGCCAAATGCAAAGAACGGGCGTGTTCCTGTATTCAGGTGAGCGTTAAAGGACCCCAGCCGGCAAAAATTATTCTGGACTCTCCAATTAGGGCGTGTCTCATTGTGAAATCGAGGTTTTCGCCCATGCAGCCCAAGAATGCAAGTTAACGCCGGATTCACATGAGGGTACGAAAAGCGGTTGCCCTAAATTGCGGTGTACGCTGGTAGTTTAGTCAACGCAAGTGGTTTGACTCAAGCCAACAATAAGCGAGTTTGATGCTCAGTATTATTCGCGGGAGTCGTGCCCAACTTAGAAGTGGGCAATGGACGTGGTAGGCCGTCGAAGACCGACACTTCTCTATATATTCTTCACCTAACGCCCACGTTCCAACGTTCTAGTAAACCCATATGATGGCCACAATGACGTGAGCACACTTTGAATGAGCGCCCAATGTCACAAGGTTTCCTTCCTTTGGTCATTTTTTTGGAAGATTTCGAAACGTTCTTATCGCTACAACAGTTTTTCCTATGCAACAGGCGGTCATGGCTTATGAGACAAATAGCTAATCGACAAAGTCTCATTACTTAACTATTCAGCGCTCCGTACTAAATTGAGAAAAAGATTACGGCAGAACTCATCTCGCGATGTCCGCCAGCGGCAATGTGAATAGCAATCGAGCAATGTTGGGGCCGACCATAATCCTGACGTAAGCTTAATTTAACGCGTTTAGTGGTGATTCCGTGACATTCCTTGCTTCGCCTATATGCCACATATTGCGATGTCTTCCCGCTTTGCTAAAGCTCTGAGTTTCTTAAATTGCAGGGTTTTACGTTCCAAAACCACTTTCTGATTATGAGGCACGCCGTAGTGGGGGACTCCGGAAATTTGGACCACCTGGGGTTCTTTAACCTGCACCTAAATCTAAGTAAAAGGGTGTTTTCGCATTTCGCCCCCATCGAAATGCGGCCGGGTTTCAATCCCGCGACCTCGTGCTTAGCAGCCCAACACCATAGCCACTAATAAACCACAGCGGGTCATGTTCTTATTCAGTGCCCTGCAATAGAAACAGAGAGGAAAAAGTATTTTCCTTATGCATATCGCGAAAATATACCTTTTCACCCGGCATTTTTTCTTGGCGATGAACCGCTTTTTATTCTGCAAATAGTCTGATTTCTTAGCCGAAACCAACCCCCTGAAAATAATTTTCCCAGGTAATTTTAATACGTGATTAACAGCCCTTGTATTCGAGGGCCCTCCGGAAGCTGTAGTATCACTGTTTCGTTGCCGTATGTTTTCACTAAAACACAATTGTAATCGCCCACGTTCCTAACAAATCTTTAGCATTATTTTAGTACCTATATATTTTACGTCATGTACAGCGACAGTTTTTAGGCTCTTTTACCGCCATGTCACACCTATCATGATGAATTCACCATCCACGCCATTTACATTACCTAGGTAAAAATACCATTTGTCATGGCGCTCTGCGGCCATACCTGGCGCTTGCGCCAATAAACACCACATATCATCAACATTGACAAGCGAGTACCGTTGCAAAATTTTGCGATACTGTAGTATGTTGCATATACTCGAAGCAACGAAAGTTTCGGAATGAGCATTACAAATAATAAACAAATCATTTCTGACATACGGTGTGTAACTCCACTGCTCCAATGTTAATCGCATTACTCTTTAGAGTCACTACGAGATGACTTTTGCACTATTATTTTTTTTTCAGGTTACCCACCCGCCGCGTGGGTCTGTCATTCGAGTGGAGTTTGCCACCGTGCTAAGCAACTGCACGCGCAGGATGCCCTACACCTATAAACAGTGCCGACCAGTTGGGGATAAGGTGAGAATACACCTCGGTAGTACAAATTAAATCGGCTCTCACCCTCAGCCTTTAAAAAAATTAGGACGTAAGCTCTCTGCTCAGGAATTATCATATAGTGCACTGCATTCATTGCAGTTACTTATGAAGCCTATCCTGAGCCCTTGAAACCAAGACTTCCATATTTTAGAAGCTATGTAACTGACATTATTACCACGTAAAACATGAATATCTCTCAATGCACTCATTTTTTACTACCATTGTTGTGTTTGGTAAATCAAATAAATGTTGCTGTAGTGCTTCTTTTTTTCTTGCATAATTCACCCACCCACCAGCTCATCTTCGTTCTATCGCCTCCTTTTCTGAAGCATCTCACTGTAGTTAGCGACGCAATTGTCTTACTGCGTGTGTTCCGCGCGCCTGATGACCTCTCTTCATGCGTAGCGTTCGCTGTCAGCGCTTCCCGGTAAACATTACGGGAACATAAGCTGCAATCACCGAGAAGCATGAAAAGCGGTTGAATTAAACCTTAAACCTTGAATGCTATGGCATTGCCCTCTTACACTGAAATGCACCCACTCAAGACTCGACGGCGGTGCCCGTTTTATGGGACAAGGAACGGCAGGTTGAATGGTGCGGAGCGAAAAATGACCCCGGGAAGCAGCCCAAAGAATGCCATGCAATAAAATGATTTCTTTAAAATTCCCATTCTTAATTCCTCGAGGTCAGACAGTACACCTTATTGGTGTATCTACTGAAAAGTTTAATTTCATGTCTCTCTCCTTTTCTTAAGTTTACGTAAATTTTTAACACTTATCAAGAAAAAGGCGTGTGCCCGCTGCGGTGAAGCGCACTGGCTTAATGCTCTATTGAGCACGAGGTCGCGGGTGTGACGTGCTAGCCGTAACGGCCGTATTCCTTCCAGAACGAGATAGAACAAACCGCTCGTGTACCGTACCGTTAATTGCGGAGACTTTCTGGGTCCAAGCCCCGGCTAGCTATTCGCGGCGTCTTGCAACCTAACTTACATCTTTCGCGGGGGCAATGTTGGTGCTGGGCTTCTGCCCACCGCTTGAATAGCCTCTACTTACCCACCCATTGCTCCACCCGCTTTCAAGACGCCCCTGGTCTCTGGCAAACGCCTTGTGCAACTCGACACCCCATCGGTTGCATATGCGCTAACTTGTGGTCTCGGTCACATGACGCAGCTGCGCCACGCATTGTCCATGGATAGCAAGCCGCGGTCATCAATCTAGTACGTGAGGCCAGGCCATAGAGAGAAGCATATAGACTAATGTTAACGTTGCTTCGTGCATCGAGCCTTCTTAAGCCAACGCTGTGAATCCATCAAGCTCCCCTTAGCATATGACGTGGCCTTGCACTCGGTGTATTCGGGATATGGTACTTGGTTCCCAATGAGTTTCAAGCGATGCACACTTTTGTGTGATTTGTTACCATCTATGTGCGCGTTTTCTCCCCATATACGTTTGTAACATCGGTCGTTTCTTGCAGTGGCTACGTTTATCGTGTTCGTTGAAACAGAGTACGCCGTTCTCGCAACCATTCTTCTTTCGCAATATTGAGTCTGCCCTGATAGCGTCTAAAATGGTGGTGGAACGAGCTTACCGCGACTTCATTAAGTGTCCGACCATATTTTTCTAGCTCAATTTTATTGCGCTAGGCACCCTCAGTTACGTTTTCGTCCATGGCAGAAGTCTAACTACCTCATAGGAGAAGCAACACAGCGTACACAGACGGTGTTACCCGCGAATTCGTTTTCGTCGCTCAAAGCGTGATCTGCTGAAGCGCTCTGTCTCTGGCTCAGACAGTGAGTGGCTGCCGACCTGGCTCATCTAAAGCTGAGCCTCAGTGACCATCCAAAGCCATGTTCATCGTATCTTTTCCCACTCCGCTGGCTCGATGGGGCTTACTGGTTCCTAGAACTCTTCACCTGCCTGACAAAACGGAAGTGCGTGAGCACGTCAAAAAAAAAAAAAAAAAAAATATATATATATATATATATATATATATATATATATATATATATATATATATATATATATATATATATATATATATATATACGGTATATATTCATACGGTATTTTTGCTGCTTTCGGGAGATATATATTTTGCGAGATTATATATATATATATATATATATATATATATATATATATATATATATATATATATATATATATAATCTCGCAAAATATATATCTCCCGAAAGCAGCAAAAATACCGTATGACTTTATCGGATGCTATATGTGAAACGGCATGTAGTAATATTACCCTTGGTGGATATAATTTTGGTTTCTTATGCACGCCAAGCGACCTTTGTTGCATGTCGGTTAGCTGAGCTTATTGTTTTATTTCTGCATGGCCCTGCTCTCCTGTCTTCCTTGGTATTTTTCAATGGTGTACACGACTGTCACTTTAATTTCAAGAGAACGGAGAGTCTGACATTGCGGTCACCTTCCAACACAAGCACATATTTCGCAGCCTCGATGAAAGTTTCGGATCTTCTTTTTTGTATCCTGAAATTCAAGACTGTCTGGAAAATGCAGAGGGATACAATTGTCATCAAAACCAGCGGTATAGAGCGCGAAACGTTTTTTTTTTCTCTCTTATAGACAAAAACCCCGATTATGCATTTTCGATGGTAGTTCAGGACATCATTACATCTAGATGGCTAGCTGTGTACTGTGGCTAGTTTCTCCATAGTTCCTGCCACAATGTTTTCACTCTCGAATGATCTCTTGGTTTATCTCACCATACTTTGCAGTAACTTTGCTTCATTAGACTTTATTTCAGATTTTTTTTTACAGGTTATTATTTCATGCATCTATGCTTTAAGGAGTGTGTACGTGCGAACTGCCAATGTCGGCTCTGATATTGTGAAAATGGAAACTGGCATTTGTGCGTTCATACGCAGATACCACAAATGCACTTCTATAGGCATGTGCAAAGAACACGAAGTGTCCATTGTATAACAAAATGCACCTACATGAATTTCACTTTTACGTGTTCTTTCACTTCAGGCAAATGGGCTGTGCCAGGTGAAATACCTCGAGCAATACGGCCTCCGCATTGTCCAGCGTGCCTGGTGCAAGCCACTGTAGCAGGTGCGTAAGGTTTCCAACAGCACAGTTAACACCAATGCGTAGTTCCTTGGCTTGATATCTTCGGACGGCCCGCAAATACGTTTACTATCTTCATTTCGTTTTTCATTTCAGGCTACCCTGCTGCAAGATTCCGCTTTTGTGGCCCCCTGAAGCACGAACGCGCCAGGCGCGAGCCGCAGACTTAGGAATGAATAAAGTGTCATGAACACTTATCAGGGAGCATTGTTTTTCTTACCTGAAAGAACGCTATCGGTGAACCACTGTACAGATGTCACCGCGTGCCTTCAGTGTTGAGTGCGCTGGCTTTACGTTGGCTTTTGCTCGGAACAATTCTTCAGAAACGTGCCAATATCGAATGCATTAAATTGCACTGTCATTTTGACGCCATATATGGCGACTAATGTACTCATTGAAAAGGGTGACTTTCCTAATAAATATCTCAAGCAGCATCTAAGCGCCACCCCGCACTGTTAAAATAGCCTGTCTGCCCTGGAATTCCGTCGTGACGTCATTGCTTGAGGGCGCGCGTGGTTTATTTCATCTGGGGCATGTTGAAGCACTCTGATGTCTTCGGAAACGTTTCACCTAGTTTCAAAGGCAGCGCTTTGAAACTAGGTCATGGTTTCGGCCAGTGGTTTCGTTGTATTAGCAATGTGTAGCTGCGCGCAATTACGTGGTACTTTTCCAAATCTCGCGCGCTTTCTTTGCAGCCCAGAAAAAACTGCAACCACAGAAGCTATCGTCACGAAGAGAAATTATCTAGATATTTCTGAATCGGCTCTGGAACTTCTACATTGATGATTCCGGGTTTAAATCAACGCTTTAAATGTTGGCCGAATAATTCTTGTTAATTACCTGAGCCCATAGTAAAATATACATTCACTTCATCAAGAGGGCCCCAAACAATGCTAAGTTGGTTTAATTCTCTTAATCATGAATTTTTCATGGTTTCGCCCGACTTAGCCGAAAGACCCTGTGTACGAAGCCGTAATAATGCGTAATTGGCGCAAAAAACCCTATAGGAAATCCAGGTGTAAGTGTTAAGACTGCACCCCCCTGAACGAATAGGAAGTGTGCCTTCACTGAACGAAAGTTATGGGCAGGTCTCAGAGATTGTGTGATTGATCACGAAGGTTGTGCATTCTAAGAAACAAATCATGTGGTGCACTGATGCGCCCCAAAATACCTGCTTTCTTCAATGTCAACCTCAGTTGAATTGAAACTTACTTGCTTTTCTATGCTTTAAGTTTCCCTGTTCAGAGCCCCCTAAGAAACTGAACCACGTATAACGTACTGTCATGTGCTCAAACATCACCTGGGTGTCTCAGAGCAGGCTCGATAACATTTCAGAGCCGTCACTCATCATTCTTCGTATTCTATCTAATACTTAAAAAGTTACTGGTGCTAAGTTCTGGCGTAGTTTTTATTTTTATTTTCTTCTCTGTCTGGTTGAAGGCATAAATTCAACGCACACCGTTCATTGTGCCCGAACTCTCTGCTGACATGGTGCTGGCCAGTCACATTAATCCATGGGGCACTCTAGTATAGCAGCTTCAGCCTGATGTAGCACATTATTTCCGCGGCGCCAAGCGTACTGAACAACGTCGATCACGTGGGCTGCGTCCTTACGCTAGTGTCACAAGCTTTGGGTAACTGCGCTGCGCGCGCAGCTTACGCCGGGCTATATCCGCACCCGTAGAGTTTCTCACTACATTACCTAGAGGGAAATCTGGCGCTGCTGCATTGTGGTGTGCATGGGAATGCCAGTATATTGTGAATTCGGATTGGCATCGTTCTCGTAGAGACAGGACACCTTGAAGACGCGCTTGGCAAGTACCGTTCCGTCTGTCACAATGATTCATTTTCTACTAAAACAGCACGTGAAAAGCTGTTTTAGCTTTATTATTACGCGAAAACGCGTTTTGTTTAACTATGAGAACTTGTTATTGTGTGTGCGACTACATGTTACGTAAAAAGTATCAGCGGGCCGCTAAAGTTGGAGGACAGACGACAAGGTTCGCGCTCGCTTTGAAACAGTTGGTCCTCTGTTCTTGCTTTCCTTCGCTTGGTCATGCATCGTGGGTGAGTAAAGATGTAATATGCGTGAATGGAAACATTTTTTGAAGATATTACTTTGAGAAAAGTTATTTGCGTAGCCATATCCACGTTTTAGACGAAGCCTCTTACAACACCAGCCAACACGAGCCTCGCAGACACATATACCGTCATTCCCATGACGGCACGGTGCCCCCTTGAGAAACGCCCATAGACGGTGGCGCCAGATTACCCTCTAGGTGTTATAGTGAGAAACTCTATGTCCGCACCTATAAATTGTAATGAAAACTTACACACAGCGCTCACTTCATGCGTAGCACTATATGGATTTGTCTGTCGAGAAAATGTATGTGAGGCCACGATACCCCTTTCCCAAAACAAGGCGAAAGTGTGCAGTTTAAGCCCACTGCGCGCAGTTGATAGCTGCCATCCGGAGTAAAGTAACAAACGACCCATTGTCAACGTTAACAATACGCACGCTGGCACAACGCAAACGAACACGTCCATACTCACCGTTCCCCATATGCCATATATATACGTGGAAAGGAGGCGTTAGACCTACACTTAGCCTATACGAAAAAGAGAATATGAAGCTTATCTAGACGCCCTAGTATACACCCGCCCAGTGAAAATGGAAAGTGACTAAAGGGGACCCAAAACGAGGGGATGCGCCACTCTTGTATTATTTACGCATGCACGCGCAGCCGTCATGCATCCACCGCCTATGATTGTATTAGGGCGTCACTTACGCGTTATTGCGTTACGCGTTAAATTAAGCGGAACCTCCCTGCACGTCTACGGTCGAAGATATGCGTAGCATTATATGGTGTTCGGTGTGATGCAGAATGTATAGGTTCGGCAAAGTAAATATGTGCATCTCTCTGCTCGTACTTCTCACGCATATATAAATAAACAACGCATCCTACAGCAGCATAAGTGATAAGCCATTACCGATACCCCGCCGCAGCGACCGCCATATATTGCTACGCATATTTTGAGCAGTTTTCGTTCAGGGAGGTTCCGCTTGATGTTTCTTTTTCTTACTAGGCGAATACCGACAATGAACTGAGGCATTGATGTCACCACGCTTTAGCTCTTGCTGAAAGTAATCACTCCAATGTCCCGAAAATACGACATACATTCGCGAGTTCGCTTTTACTTTACATGTGACCACCAACGCCCTCATTGAAAGCCACGTGTAGTGACAAAAGAGCATAAATAAGGGTACATATCGCACCCCTTTTTTTGCAATGGATATCCTGTCAACATTGTCTCATGACGTCATGGCTTTAGAGTGCGCGTGGTTTCTTTTACCTTGGAGATGTTGAAAAACTGCGATGCCTGCGGGAATGGTCTGGCCCGGTCTGCCTCATCAAAGAGGGTAGGGTAAACTGGGCAAGTATAATTTAGAAGCATTTCTCTCGTTCGTTCCCTATTTCTTCTTATCTCGCTTACTGCCAGAAGTTCCTATCCTAACGAAGGAGGAGCGCTGCTCGGGCCACTGATGAATGACAAAAAGGACCATCGTTAGTAGAGTTTTCTTACAATATCCCTGCTGATGATTTGAACCTGTGCTCAGTTGCTTTGAGTGCCAACGCCTCGGCAGTCGGCCGCGATCTTCGATACATCTCTTCGATACATCACTGCATATATGTGCCTGTCACTGTCGCAACGTACAGAGCGGTAGCTAACGACTTCCAACATTCATTGGAAAGAACCGCATGCTTGCGACCAAATCAACGAATGAACAGATTCTTATGGTTCAATCATGACTTTTGCCTTGCGCGTTATGACCCATTCGTGTACTTTCGTGAGCCGATATGTTAAATTAAATCTAAACGACAGCAAATGTGAAGAAAGTGGCACTGTGGTGAAAGATGTACATGCACAATGCCAATTTTAAACAATAGTTACAATCTTTCAACAATAGCCTCATCAGATTCCAAAGAATTGTACTTGTTCGTAGTTTAGGTTACGCATAGATATATTTTAATTAAAGAGGAGCATCAGGAAAGGTTTACATGCATAAATTTTCGTTGAGCTATGTTGCGTCGAGAAGACCGTGAACTCTCTCTCTCTCTCTCTCTCTCTCGATATATATATATATATATATATATATATATATATCTTTTCTCTCATGAGCACTTGAGCAGCAGAAATTCTATCGGCTATATGCTCTGTAGATTGCATGTTATTGAAGACGCGATTTTTTTTAGCAATCTGCCGAGCGCACGCCATTACTGCCAAGGAAAGTAAGATGAGTTTTCCTCTTTGCAACATGAAAGGTAGCTAGAACCATGCATGCAGAGCGCTTACCGCCTTCGAATTCCAAGGCTTACTTCGCTTTAAACCTAAAGCTAGCACGTAAACTAAGCAACCAACCAACTATGCTATCTGGTAAACGAGCAAATAAATATCTTTCAGAGCACAGGTACACTCAGACGTGTTTTAGGGTATGAGTGATATGTTAAGGACATGGCTATTTTCATGAGTTCTGATATGGAAACGTATTCTTCAACTGTAAAACAATACTCGCAGGGCCTAAAGGGGATAGGCAACATAGCGCCTTCGTGCGCTGTGTGTGATACTGTAGATGTGTGAAAAAAGAGGGTACACAGATGCCTGAAACAACCACCTTCCTTACATCATCTTTCACTCCCCCATCCCCATCCCCACGTGTAGGGTAGCAAACTGGACTCAGTCTAGTTAACTTCCCTGCCTTTCCTTCATCCCTCCTCTTCTCTCTCTCTCTCTTTCTCTCTCTCTCTCTTCTTTTCATCATAATAAGACAAATCTAAATTCTACTTTGCAAGAGTATTACAAGCAGGCAAATGTTGGCCATGGTCGCTGGTGTCCCAGATCTTCACCAGACGTGGATGCCGATTCCGCTGCACGGAAAGACATAAACACGAACAAGCAAATTGCTCAATAAAAGATTGCGTCCTCACTCGTCACAGCTCTAAAGGAAAGTGTTTGTTTCGGCTAGTCGTTAATCAATTTTCTTACACATTTCGTGCGGAATTTTATGATGCTGATGAAACACACAAAACGACTGGCAAAAGCACTAACTTAAAACTTTATTACCACACACTTTGAATAAGGTGCGCGTTGACGATAAACCACCTGTAAAAGAGGACTGGTATGGTCAGAAGCGGTTAACCATAAGTACTTGCCGGCACAGAACTTCACATCTTAAAAAGCTTCGAAATAACGCTGACGTGAAAGTTGCCTTTTCTGCCCCAAATAAATTGACCAAAGTCTGGAACACGACGTCACCGATAGCAGAGCAGGAAAAACGATGCAATGTCAAACCAAAGAGCAGCATTGTTACGTATGTTGAAGGTGCAATATACAAAATTATGCTACACTATGACAGAGTGTATGTCAGACAGACCGAACGTTACCTAAATTAACGGCTAAAGTAGCGAAACAGGAATGTGAAGGAAAGCGGACAAGGTCACCCCACAATCATTGCGATGATTGTGGGGTGACCCATATATTGACGAAGCTGGGATTCTGTTCCAGGGCGGAGACTGCTGCACGCGTGAAATTGTTCAGGCGGCAGCATAGAGTGACGATTATGCGTATGTGAGGTCGCGACAAGTTTGTTTATTTAAAGATTCATCGGGTTTATCGATGGCAGATAGCGACAGCTCAATATTTCTCGAAAATGCACACGCGCTACCTACGCCATGTGATTGGCTGCTTTCTTTTTTTTTTAACCTTCCGTTCCTCTGTATGTTTATTAAAAGTGTTTGGCATTAAACTTTAGTTTGAAGTTCGCGACTGAGCCTGCACTTTCCTGTGTTTCAGGGCTGTCCTAAATCTATGCGCTAGAAGACCGCCATATCACAAAGTGATATGGCGGTCATCATCTCTAACAATCATCAGCTCTAAAATGATTTACATGGTAGCTGTTGTCAATTACTCTACCACGAAGATATAGTCGCAAGAATATAGTGAAATGGTGCAACAATAGCGAAGTTACAGGCGTTAGATGAACGAAAGCAACGCAACGGCTGTTTCTCGCTCGCATTCGCGACCCTCTCCACTCGCACTTCTCTCGCCCTGGCCACATGTGCGCAGCAACTCTACGCAGTCCATGCGAGACCTGAGGAGGGTCGTGTCAGCACGCTAGAATAAAGGCCATTACCCGCCCCCAGGAGCCCTCAGCGAGAAGCTTCATCAAAGGTTCAGTGGCACATATTGGGCGAAACCCCCCCCCCCCCCCCTCCCGTCCATTCTCGGAACACGCAGTCACTTCCTGTCATGTTGGCGCTGTTGTTTCTCGGCGACCGACAAATCGACAGCTTTTACCCCTGGTCACGTGACCTAGAGCGCCCTGCTGACATCACGACGTGCGCAGGAGGCACCAGAAAGGCCAGGAGATTAGCACTAGACTCTTTTTTTTTCAATTTGAAGAGTTCCGAGGTACGTAGCGCTGTAGCATTCGCCAGAGATAATGGTCATTGCATTCTCGACGTGATGCATCCATGTGCTTGAAATGTGCAAAAAAAAATGTCAGAGGTTGCTTAGTGGCTCTTCAAGAGGAAGCTTAAGCTCGCGAGCTACTATTTAAATATGTAGAAAAGGAAAGATTGCTTTTCTCCTCAACGCCTGCCCTGATTTGAATGTGGTTTGTGGCATTCGAACACACTCAATATCAGTGACTGGAGCAGGTAGGTATTGAATTTGTGACATATATGCTATTAGCAAATTCTTAAAATTGTAGACTTATAAACTTCTTGCTTCTATGTTATAGAAACCCATTTTTCGACAGCTATTATAAAAATGTTAATCTAAAAAAATAGTGCCTTCTAAGGTTACTATAGAATATAACGCTCTTAAGTTTAAGAAATACTTTATTATTATAGGTACGTCAGACTTGAATCAAATTTGAAGTTTCCACTGTGAATGGGTACCACATTTCTGTAAAGTGAATCAGTTAGAGCAAGAAAGGGGGCTAACCGAGGTGCCCGATTTTTACTAATCATATCATGAGAAACCAACAAACTAAGACACCAAGGAAAACATAGGGGAAATTACTTGTACTTACTAATTGAATTAAAGAAATGACAAATTAATGCAATAAAATTGAATGAAGAAACAACTTGCCGATGGTGGGGAACGATCTCACGTCTTCTTATTACGTGTGCGATGCTCTAACAAATTGAGCTACCGCGGCGCGGTTTCCCCATCCACTTTCTTGGATATTTATGTGTTACTACTAGAAATAACCTTGGGAGTGTTAGCCAGCGCCGCCACTCACAAACCGTGGCAGTGGATGTGGAACATCATTGCTGCCGCAGGCAAACGGTAAGGCGTCGATTGGGAGGGGGCGAGGGAGTAGCTTTTTTATGCGAGCCCCACACAATCAAGAAGGAAGCGTCAGCATTACTGTAGCGGCACAGCAATAAACCAGGAGTTAGGAAAAAACGCAATAATGACAAGAATGGAGGAGGTAAACGTAATAGATAAACATGTACGGTGCTCACAAGCAGGAACAATGACTAGAAATCTAAACACAGCTGAATGACGAAGCGATTAGCGTGTATGCTTTGACCAAAAAGCAACTGCGAGATTTTGAGCAGCCACCTATTACTGACAAGTTTGTATGGGAAGGATGCAACAGAATAACTGAGTCAAGGAACGGGGGAGTCTCAGGCAGGCTAATTAGGCGAAGTCTGAAGTGGCCAATAGTAATAGAGACATTAAGGGAGCATTTATGGGTTAGCGGCACATGGCAAGGTAAAAAGATGTGGCTGGGAGTAGCTTATGTATGCACTGCTAGTGATTTGCACAGATAAAATAAGGAATTTATTGACTGCAATAGAATCCATATTAATGAACTCAAGAAATCGGGCCAGGTTACATCAGTGGGAAATTTGAACGCACAGACGGGCAATATAGACGGATATACTGGTTACAACGGTTCTCTACTGCTGGATCTGTGTGATGAATGCAACCTTGTAGCAGTTACCAGGGAAAAGAAGTGTCATGCACAGGTAACGCAGCAACGCGGAAACATGCCGTCATGTATAGACTATACCTTAGTCTTAGAGAGGGTCTATAGATAACTAGACCAAACGATAATAGACGAACATGGAAAAAATAGCCTGGGTAGCAATTATAGATGGCTATCATTAAAGTTTGAGAGAGACACTAACGCAAAACACGAACCAATAGCATCAGAATTTTTTTAAATGTATTAAGAGAAAATAAAAGAGTTGGAAATAAACACAGAGAAGATAATAGAGGCTTTTCCAACAGAGTCTAGGAATATAAGGAACTGGTATACATTATGCAGCAGGAAATAAGGCAGATACGGCAAAAATAATATTGTTGCATTGGAAAGAGGAAACCACGTAAATCGTGGGATAAGGAAACAAAGCAAGCTATAGAAGAGCGTGAGCAGGCGTCTAGGGATCATGGTGAAGCCAATAAGTTGAGATTACACGAAGAGGAGGTCCACCTTGTATGGAACAAATACCGACTAAAAGATATGGTGGTGAATGAGCTCGTGCAAGAGGAAATTAAATGCGCAAGTGAACGTTAGGTACATAACATTAGCAAGAACGACAAAGGCGTCCCAAAAAACTTCTATAACTATATAAAAGCACTCAGACCTACAAAATATTCGCAAACGGCTGTAAGGGATGAAGACGGTAACATCTACGAAGGAGACGATGCGCTGCGGCACATCACAGACGTTATTAGGGATAACTTCGGTATGAAAGAAACCGCAGTTCAGTCGCTAAAAAATCTAGCAACAGAGAAGCCTGAGGTATTAATATTTAGCACAGGAAGCTTTCACAGAAAAAAGCAGAAGAAAATATCCCTAATTATACGGCAGCAGGAACCGAATAAATCCCAATACGGCTAATCAGATACCTCGGTCCAAAGAGCAAGGCATTGGTGACTAATGCCATAGAGCGCGATTAGAACGAAGAAAATTTCCTTGGATTGCGTGAAAGCAAGATGAACCTCATCTACAAAGGCAAAGATGATAAAGACAAGACGAGCTCGTACAGGCCAGTTATAGTAACGTCAATGATATATAGAATGTCAATGCAAGCCATAAAATTGGAACTGTCGAAGTGGGTGGAGAAAAAATGGTGTACTAGGTTAACTGCAGAATGGGGGGAGGGGGGGGGGGGGGGTTCAGGCTAGGCTTAGATGATAATGTGTTTGTGCTAACTCAGTGCATAGAAATTTCAGTAGCTCAGAATAGACTTTTATCGATGGCATTTCTAGATGTTAAAGGAACCTAAGACAACGTAGACAGGGAATTGTTATCGGATATTTTTAAGTACGCAGGCATCGAGGACGATTTCGTTAAAGGAACCTAAGACAACGTAGAGAGGGAATTGTTATCGGATATTCTTAAGTACGCAGGCATAGAGGACGATTTCGTGGAGCTGCTGATAGCGATATACACGGGCAACCGAGTACAACATGTATGGGAAGGTCGAAAAGTAAATAAAATGGTGGGAATTCATCAACCACTTAAGCAAGGATGTCCTCTTTCTCGAATGTTGTTCAGGCTTTATGTTAAGGGCACGAAAAGATGACTGGAGAACAGCAATATATTGTTTAATTTATCCTACATGCGTAATGGACACATGGTGCAACAGAAGCTCCCTGGACTGACGCATGCGGACGACATAGTTCTACTAACGGACAATAAAATACCGTTGCAAGCACTTGCGAATATCTGTGGCTACACAGCAACAAACCTTGCCCACAAGTTTATCACAGAGAAATCCAGAATTATGATCTTTAAGAGGAAGCTTTAGCTCGGGCCGAACACCAACGCGGCCTATTCAAATGCATGCAAAACGCAAAAACCCTTTTCTCAGATAACCCCTGGACCGATTTTAATGACATTTCTTGCATTTGAGAGAGAACGTGAAGTTCTAGTGACTGTTTCAAGCGGAATTTCGATTTAGGGTCTGAATTTTATTGGAAGTATATTCAAAAATTCAAAAGTTTGAAAATTATAGACGCACGAAGTTCATAAATGAATATCTCAGCATAAAAAAAAGAGATATCGGGGCTCTGTAAACAGCATTCATTAGAGCATTAAAAACAGACAAATAAGATATGTCAACATATATCTTACGTGAGTTTGTTGCGTTGTTTACAAGGGTTTTACAAAAGCTGTATTTCCATATTACTGAACTTTTTTTTTATTCATGTGCAACATATCAATTTTGTTCGCTTTAGATGTACTATCATATGCAATCCACAGAATTGGGATATCGCTTTTCATTGCTGAGTTACATAGTTGTAAACGTGATGGGTTTTTTTTTCTGAATATTTGCGATTTTCGCCATTCTTTATTAAAAAATCGATGCCCTATATCAAAAATTAGAAACCAACAGTCACTGTATTTTAAGTTTTTCTTTTAAATGCAACAAGCTTCGTCAAATTTGGTGCTGTGGTTTCCGAGAAAAACTAATTCTCCTTTTACATGTATTAAGATGGGAGCGCCCGAGCTACAGCTTCCTCCTGATGCCGAGACGAGTAGTGGCGTGGTGTGAATTCTACAGCAAGTCATACCCATAGTAAATCAATATAAAAGCCTCGGCCTGTACATAAATGAAAGAAATACTTATTCTAGCCCAAACCAAGAGAATCTGAAAATAAAGGGGAAGCGGAATGCTGCAATACTGAAACACATAGCACCCTGAGACCACAAAAATTATGAGCTGGTGCGTGGAATCTGTAAAGGAGTAATGGTACCAGCGCTAACGCTCCCAAATGCCATTCTATGCTTAAAATCGAATATCTTGCCGGGGTTGGAATTTCAGCGAAGATCAGTAAGCCGGATGGATTTGGGAGCACGCGGCAAAACCGCAAATGACGCAGTGCAGGGTGACACGGATTGGGCGTGTTTGGAAGTCAGAGAAGCACAGAGCAAAAGATTTGTTTGGGGAAATGCTCACGAACAAGGATGAAAATGAATGGACAACTTAAGTGCACAAGTGTCTGTACGTGAAAAGCGTGGACACAGAATGGAGCAAGAAGTCAAGAAAGTTGGCGACCAAGTACCGGATAGTTGATTATAAATAGACAGGCAGGACTCGTCAGAAAGAAAGTGAGAGAAACAGAGGCAGTTATTTCGATGCAAAGAATGGAAACAGAAAGGACCATAGAGATTTACAAGAAGGAGAAGAAAGAAATTATATGGGAAACATGTACGACACCCAAAGGGCGGTGACTTGTTATTTGTGGCTCCAGCCCTTTGCCCAAGGACAAAAACATAACAGGCATGTGTATGCCTGTTATGCCTGCGTGTGTATGCCTGTTAGACGAGGCATGCGTGCTGCAGCGAAAATTCAGAGACCACTCGGCACATCCTAATGGAATGCGAAGAGATTCACGAAGTGAGAACCGTAGATAACGTGCACCTCCTAGAAGCGCCTGGGTTTAAAGTGGATGGAAGCGTCAACAGGTCAGCACTCGAGATAAGCAAAACACATTTACTATATTGGTAGAAAAAAGCAGGGAAGAGATTGATACGACCGGGTCTCTTACAGCCATAGCTAGCGGTGCAGGGCAGATTTTGAAGGGGGCAATGATTAAGGAGATGTATGCAAACATGCAACATCAAAACATGCATGGCGCAGTTTATTAAATCAAGCATGCTGCCTGACTATTTGTCACCGCCCCTTTCAAAGGGGATGCCATCATCATCATCATCATCATCATCATCATCATCATCATCAATCTCTCGTGAGTTCAAAGATCAGCAAGTAGTGCCGGCTCCTCGGTAGCTGGGAAGCTTCGCTGAACTTGCGATGAGTGGCGCTGGCGATCTAGGTGGCACAGGCTTGATCTGCAGTTCTGCTGGGGGAGCCAAGGAAGCCCCTTCCCGGGCTGCACTGCAGGTCGGGAGGTGGTGTTCCGGGCAGGCGGATTCTTAGCAGCAGGCAGAAGAGGCCCTCCAGAGCTGGGTCGGTCCTGATGATAGGGCAACAGGTGTCCAAGTCCAAGCCCAGGTCCAGGCTTGCAGGCTGTAGAATACACGCCTGGCAACGGTTACTGCCCCAAGTACAGGGAAGAATAGACACGGCAATACACGTTCATCTCAGCCGATGGGCTGAGTAGCGACACATAACATTAGTTTGTCAATTCCGCCACACGGTAGAATGAGCCATTTGCTAACATACTAGAAATTGTTTTATAGCGATAGCAGTTATATGGACACTCTATGCGCATTCTCTGGCGTCGGCATCGCCATGATGTTCCGTATAAAGTCCAAGGGCGATAACACCGTCGTCGCGCACTCTACGCTGTATGTGCGAGTGAAAGCGTGCGAGGGGAGCCGGCGATTGGCGGCTCTGTCTCGCCCTCGCGATAGCGAAGCAAGCGGGAATGAAGGGCGCCGTCTTCCGTCGCGCGTCAGGCACCCAACGTTGCGAGGTGCCGGTAGGAGGGGAGTGAGGGGGTGCGACGTTTTACTCAGGCTGCAACTGCGTATGTTGGAGGCTGCGCGTGGTCGCGCGGCCGTACCTAGAAATGGATCAGCGTTGACGGCAGAGTCTAGGCATCTATGGTCTAGGTGCGTCGACGGCTCGTGGCTTTGCGCGTGCTGTTCTCTCGGCGCTCAGTTTGCGTCGAAGTGATAGACAGCACGGAGGTCATTTCGCTTGCTGCTGCTACCGCGCTTCCTAGCGCCAGCGTCTTGACAGCGAGTGTCCGCGGTCATCGAGTGTGATGTGTTCGTGCTTGGTGTACGCGCTGACACCATGCTTGTTAATTTAGTTAGCCAGCGAGTGCTTAGAAGTTGATATGGATGATAAAAGTACTATTCTTACTTCGTATGGCTCTCTGTTAATTTGTTATCGCAATTGATGCTTGGCCTTTCGGGCAAAACTGCGACACCCACCCTTCACCAACAAAATCAGTTACAATGATGACAGACATTAGTAACGATAGAGTAGTTGTCAGTAGTATAATTAGCGAGACTATGAAGATAAAACATGTATCCGCAAGTGACATATCTTTAAGAGAGGGGAAAGTATGATGTGATGTGGTCCGAATTTCCCAAGTTTAATTAGTGTGCTTTAGTAATAAAAATTACGAATGTAGGGGATCTTTTTTTTTAATCAGAGTTCGTTTGTCTTGTCAGTTGTCGTGTTCCTTCCAATATCGTTTCAGGGAAGCGTAGGGTCAATATTCCCTGGATCACGGCGTACCTAGTGACGTTATGTTAAAGAGCACTGTTTTGTCTGGATAACAAAGAGTGCTTTTGTTCGTGATAAACTTGGCGAAATAACCAGAGCGAGAAAAGCAAATAGAAGAAAATGCTAACAACAACTTTCTGATTCTCTTAGACGGAAAATCCTATACTCACTCTAGGGGGGTATGTGAATATGTGCAATCAAATAAGATGAACTCAGTTCGTATCTCTGACATAAGTTATCACTAAGTAAACTTACCGGAAGATGCAGACAAGGCAGCCTATTTTAGAAAGTATTTTCAAACTGTATTTACTGAAATTATTTAAGAAAAATGCCGTTATGAACTCATCCTATTTTTCAATTTATGGTGGACGTATTTGTTAGTGCAAGCAGTGCATGCTCTCTTCCTGAGGGCCTCAATTCAAACGGGACGCCACAGCATGACATCCTTTTCTATCACCTATTGAATAGATGTGTAAGAGCCTTTGAACACTTTCTCCCTATTTTGATTTCTAAATCTCTAGACGATCAGGAACACCCGCTTGCATAGAAGTTTGCTAAAGTTGTCCCAATGCCAAAGTCTATTATTAAAAATGTTGCCGCTAAATACAGGCCTTTTCTCTGACATGTAACCGCTGTAAACGCCTTGAGCATGTAATTTATAAGAGTATTAGGAAACATTCAAAATCAAATAACTTATTTTGTATAGTTCAACATGCTTTTAAATGTGATTTTTTTGTGAGTTACACAATTAGTTCAATTTTGTTATGATCTCTTAAGTTTACACAATAGAGGGCTTCAAGTCGATTTGGTATTCCTAGATTTTTCACAACGCATTTGGTACGGCTACGCTTACCATTTTATGACACAAATTGTCAATTTTAGGCTTGCCTGCTTCTGTTATTGGACGGTGGCGCACTTACCTGACTTGTCAAAGACGGTTCTTCTTGGTATATTGAGGTGACTTTTTGTGTGCCAGTGGTTCAGTGTTAGGATCGCTGCCTTTTTGACACTCATTATTTGCTCGACTTGTTATGTTGAAATGTCACAAACAGTACACGAATGACTGCATCTCTTATAGATCTATGCGAGGCCCGAATGACATTTATCTCTCAAAACGGGACTACAAAATTTTGATTTGGGGTGAAAAACATAAAAAAAATATGTTTGAACGTAAGTACGTATTATTTTCTGAGTTAACAAGGAACTCCCATTGTTCTTACAGCTTATCTGCTACCTCACTCGGCTGCATTGAACATTTTAAGTGCCCTTGTGGTGATTTCTTTTCTGGCATACCTTGGAGTAAACATATATGCCATATAACAAGTAAAGCCAATGTTTTTTTTTTAAGTTTCATTAAGCGTAATTTCAAATCTGTTTCCAAAATCATTAAAAAGTTCTGTATGTCATCAATGTGCAACGAGTCCTCAAATGGCATCCTTATGGCAATACGCTAACTTGTAAGCTCTAACGCATACATCGTTGAGCATAACGCGTGCTGCAGGATTTACCACTTTCAATTATACCATTGATACTCATATCAATAACACTGAGGGTGAAACTGGGTTGGAAAGCTCTTGAGAATCGAAGAAAATATTGGCAATTAACATTTTTCTATTACATTCTTAATGATGAAACTGTTATTGTTAAAACTTGTGCTTGATCAGTACATACTATACATCACACAGGAATTATCATAGCGCAAAAGTTTAAGAATTAAGATTTCGTCCGGATGCAACTTTTCGCACTCATTTCCTTTTTTTTTTTTGCTCTTCCTGATTCACGAGTAGACCCGACTGTATGCGGGAGTTCAACATATTTGGATGTTAACGAAAATGGTTTTCCTAATTTTTGCAACATAGTGCTTTAATTGAATATGCAAGCGACGGTTGTGTTTGTTGTTCCAGCGTTGTCATTCTTGTGATTGTGCTGACCTCACTACAACATTGCCGAACTGACCGATGTAGGTTCTTGCATAAATAGAAATAAATAAATACGAATTAAATAGCCTGCTTGATTCACGCAAGAAGCCTCTGCTATGTGAAGTAGTAAACGAAACTTTGACACCACGCATTCTTTTCAACGTATCGGCCTATATAAATTGGTGCCACTGTCTTTACCTTAACGTTTCCCGTGTTTATGCACGCCTATGAAGTTGCCTACGGTCAACATTTTCTTGCGCGACCAATGCTCTACGCGTGCATTAGCCGAATATTCGAAAAGCAAAGTAACAGCAAACGTTCGTTCTTGAGCATAGTTGATCATTTTTGCGCATCCTATCGGTTGCCCCATAATATGTCGCAGAAATGTGAATTAGAGTTAAGAAAAACGGCACCGGACAAATTCCCTGACACATTGTTCCCTTGCTCAGGCATGTGCAGACCGCAAAGCCATTTGTCCAACAATATTGCCTTTTTGTACGAATTGCGCATGCGTAGCTGTGCGTGTTTGTGTACAGTTGCACTGACGCCTGTAGAACTTAAAAAAAGAAGGAAACGCTTACTCCGTCACCGTGCGATGGCCGTCTAGACCGCAAAGTCATCTTGCCATTAGCTTCACCAGCGCCATCTTCAGACCATCCCTCCCCTTCAGAACAGCCTTAAATGAGGCCAACAGGCCCCAGCACGGCCAGTATTTCGCGTCTTACCTCTGCCAGTTCAATTCTTCTGAGGCCTCCGAGCAGTTCAGACACCATGGGGAAGAAGTTCATCGTGCTTCTGCTGATGTGCGCAGCAGTCATCTGCATGCGGAAGCACCCAGACTTCTTCGAAGGCTGCGTGCGGCATCCAACCGACCGGGTGTCGCCAGGCGTATGCACCTTGGTATCCGATCTTGTCAAGAACACGTCGTTCGAGTCGTACACGGAGCCTGTTCTGAAGTTATCCGCCAACCAGCCACGCTCGGGCTACCTGAACGCTCTACTTGAAATGACTCGCGTCGCAGTCCAGGTGGGTGTCGTTCGTTATGTGCCCACCCAGTAAAAAAAAAAAAAAAAAAAAAGTCCGTATTATTGCCTACAGCACTCTTAAACTACGTTTCAGAGACCCAAAAATTTCGCCGCCCCTTCCAATCCTTGAATATGGTCGAACAGCGAAGCTGTGATAGTTACACCGAGCGTTCCACCATGCAAGTCAAACTTCGAACGCAATCCATATTGTCAACATTTTGTTTCGCCATTGTTCCACCTCATTTTTACTTTTGCGTGCTTCGCGTGGTTAGCCTGCTTTAGGAATGCTTTTTTTTTTTTGTTTCGGTTCTGCATGGGCTTTTTTTTTTTCTTTTGCGCGTGAGGCAGACTGTACGACGACGAGCCCATTCACGAGCGAAATCTTGCTGACGCTCGCGGTAGGTAGCTTTTTCCTCAGGACTACGTGCTGCTCGTGGTCTTCCCATAGTTGTAGCTGGCATGCAATGTGCGGAACCACTAATCCAAAACTTAATGTTTGGCGCAAGGCCACCACTGGAGATACGGCCGCTACAATTGTTTTCACGATTACTTGGATTGGTTTGACGATTGAACTCTTTCTTAATGAGGTTACACACACGTTCGGCTGCGACGGAGAGAACGTCAGTGACTGTATGACCGCGGTCCGCCGTTGTCGCTTGCGTTCGTTGTCTCGAGTTTGTTCGGTGGTATTGCTAGCAGCATCCGCCCGGCATTGCCGCTTGTGATTCTTCAAAATTGCTTCAAATTTAAATCAGTCCGTCATAGCTGGTGGATGGATGGATGTATGGATACAACTTTCTTGTACGTCCGGCACGGTTTAACGCGACCCGGTCTCGGGTCTCCCACGGGGGAACGTCAAGGCCCTGCCTCATCGCCGCACTACGTGCTTGCTGCACTACCCACGTCTGGATTCCGAGATCTGAGATGCGCAGAGCGGTGGCCCACCTCGACGACAGTGTCTCCGGAGCAACTGCCATACTTCCTGTAACTACACAGCACTTCCACAACATGTGTTTGAGTGTTGCTGGTCCTTCCTGGCACAATTTGCATGTGTCGTCCTGATGCTTATCTGGGAAGATACGTTTGAGACGGAGTGTCTCCAGGCGACGGCCTGCCTCCTGTTCAATTTGGGACTCGGCGGTGGATATATCCTTCTGGCGTTTAGATTTGCACTGGTTATGTCGTTGTATCTGGCGAGCCTGTCCCGTTCTGGGCGAGGAGTATTCACTATCGTGCGAGAGGCGTTGCACTCTTCGGCGCGGCGGGTCATGTCTCCCGCCGTCCGGTGCGCCGTCTCGTTTAGGTTCGGGAGCGCGCCTCCTTCCGTGGAGACGTGCGCGGGGAACCATATGATTGTCAAGCTCGCGGTTTTGGATCTGCCCGCTTTGGCCAGAATGGACAGGGCTTCCTTGGAAATTCTGCCTCTGGCGTAATTCTTCACTGCCGTTTGCCAGGTCCTTAGTACGACTTCGCATTCCTGTTCTGTGAGTGCCAGCGCGATCTCTACTTCCTCCGCTATTTCAGTGTTTCGTGTATACACTGCATGTGGTTCTGATTTCTGACTCTGCGTCTATGACTACGGCGGTGCATTTTTGGCCGTTCGCATATTCGGCTGCGTCGACAAAGCGTGCGTTTCTCTCCCTGCCGAATGAACGGAACAGAGCCTCGGCTCTTGCCTTCTACCGCGGTTGTAATCGGAGTGCACGTTTCCTGGGATGTTTGCCACCGCAATGGTGTATCTGATTTTGTTGGGGAATTGCATTTTCTCGCCGTGCTGGTTGTGGTACGTTATGCCGAGCGTGCTAATAATGTACTTACCTTCCCGTCGTGGTGGTCGACAGGCGTTCGAGCTGCGTTGTGCTGCGGCTATTTCTTCCAGGGTGTTGTATATGCCCAGCTGAGCCAGGAGCTCGGTGCTCGTCGATTCCGGGAGGCGCAGGGCTATCTTGTACGTTTCACTTATGAGCGTATTGATATTGTTCTTTTCCGCGACGTACCAGTTGTGGTACGCGGCTACGTAAGCGATGTGGCTGAGAACGAAGGAATGGATCAGTCGAATGAAGTTTTCTTCCTTCATGCCCCCGCCACAACATGGAATGGCTGATACCGCCGTAAACGTGGCCGTCCGATTACGCGGATAGACGCTAGTTTCTACGCTGGAATGACGAGAGGCAATGGAGCCAGCTGTGGAAGACGACGACGAACGCGGTAACAGTGGCACGAGAGCGGTAGCGCCAAGAGGCGCCAGAAAGCCAGACTTCGAAGACGATGACGACGATCGAGCCACTGCTGATGATGATAGCTTTAGTTAAGCCCGACAATGACGGAACAGATTCCGCATAAGTTGATTCGCTGTAATACCTGCATATCCTCTCGCGCGTAATTTAGGTGGGCTTAGCGCATAGACCATGAGACAACCTGCCCTAGCGCTTGCACGCACAAGCGCGAACTCCCAGTGGAGTTCATTGGGCGCATGCGCACGCAAAAAAAAAAAATGTAGGCAGGATCTGGTAGTGCATGTCTTACAATCGCTATCCTTATTAAATAAGGAATACATTATCTGGAGATAGTGCGAGATGATGTTGGCTTAACACGCATGCCTGGCAAAAATGCGGCTCTCGTCAGCATCTTCAGTGTGGCGTACACTAAAAAAAAAGTTTGTGCCCTTTGGGGCTCATCTTGTCTCACAATAATCGCCATCTGCCTTGCTGCTTGCGTTTCCTTTCTTGAAAACTAAGCGCTTGCTACCTTCTTTGCGAGAATGCTAATGCTGTGTCATGCTGATGACGCGCAAGCCGTTCGTGACTCGTAAGTAACGGGCTCGCAGTGTTAAGAGGTAGCTTAAGCTCAGGCGCTCCCATCTAAACACATGTAAAAGGAGAATTCGTTTTTCTTTGGACGCACTGCACCAAATTTGACGAGCTTAAAATCTACTGAGTGAATAAATAAGGTTCTTCTTAGTGACTGTTGGTATCGAATTCGATATTTAGATCATTCCTTTATTACACTGGCAAAAATTTCCAGAAAACGAAACTATCAAGCTGTAACTCGGCAAGGAATATCACTTCTGTGAATTGCATATGATAGTACGTCTAAAGCAGACAAAATTGATGTTAAACATGAATCTCAAATTCAGTAATATGGAAATGCACCTTTTGCAGAACCATTGTACACAACTTAACAAATTAACATAAGATATAAATTGACATATCCAATCAGTCCGTTTTGAATGATCTAATGGATTGCATTTAAAGATCTGCGTTACCTTTTTCATGCGCAGCTATTTGTAAAATTCATGCGTGTTTCGAACTTGCATATTCTTCAAAATTTTGTTCACAAACTTCACGCCCTATATGGACATTCTGTTTCCGACATTTACTAGAATTTAGCTTTCTCTTTTGATTAAATCGGTCCAGGGGATACCTCGGAAAAGCGTTCTACATGTCTTCGAATAGGCCGCATCAGAGTTAGAGCCAAGCTAAAGCTTCCTCTTAAAGGAAGGAAATGCCGGTAAGACATTTGATTATTCTTCTGGGACACGATAAGCACCAAAGGGTATAAACTTTTCTAAGAGTACAACCGCAAAAACGGTTTTCCGCCTTTTTTTGTTTTGTTAGCTTTGCTTTTCTTCTGTGTTCTCATGTTGATATGCACCTTACCAAAACACTCGTAAGACATCACTTTGTCGCTGTCCTTGTTTCTGTTGTGCTCTGCATTATCATGCACCACTTACGAGCCTCAGTTTGTGAGTCGATAAAGTTCAAGTGCCGTATAGAATTATCGATGAGGTTCTCGTGCTTTTCTTCCGCTTCCAGTGAATTTTCATATTCTTGGGGCGCCCTATCTGCGTAAGAAAATCCAGAAGCCGGTTCATCAGAACCATACTGGTGTGAATAATTTTGCTGCTTCGTTTTTTTGTTACCTCTAGTGAAACACGCTGCTGTTTCTCTAACGAATATTTCGAAATAAATTATTCCCACGGCGCTGTGCTTATACGCGGCCAGGACAACCGCAACATTCGTGGGTAATGGCCACCTGTGTAGAATCTATCTAAATTTACGCTAGTGAAGTACCAATCTCTGATCAAGTCAGTTGCAAAAAAATGTTTGGGAGTTCGTACACGTTTATTGGTTGGTGCCGCGAAGGAACTCGTACGGGCTACGTATGTTGACTTCACCACTTTCACCTTCTCTTTCTGTTATGAAACTAACTTGCCGCCCTTGTTTTTCTTCGGTCCCGCCACAGGACACCGGTTTTTCGGCGCTCAGCAACGACGCTAGCGCTAAGGCAACTGTCCCGCAGTGTATCGTCAGTGTATTTGACTGCGTTGTTTATCTTTCTTTGAAACACACTACAGTGATGCGCTATAGTTTTCTACAGTTATTAGAGGCATCTTTGACACTGCAATCGTTCAGCCACTTGAAATTGTGGTTAGTACAATTTTTCACATCTTTGTACCTTGCGTTCGCCTACACTTCAAGACAATCTATACTTTTTTAATGCAGGCTGTGGATTATTTCAATGCATTGGCAGGGGTGCAAGCCGTACGAATAATGCCACCACTACCTTCATTTCATATTGCATCTCACCGCCAGGCCGCGCGAAATGTTGGCGATGAAAATGTTCGCCATGTGTTCGCGTGCCGACTTCCATATGACGTGTGCACTAGTCTGTCATCTTTCGCGTACCTTTATGTGATCCGGTGATAGTGTTACAAAAAGAAATTATGCAGGGAACGATCGCTTATGCGCATTGCTACTCGTTTTGGCAAAGCATCCTTGTTTATGAGAAATCGCTTAGTGTTGATTGATGCACAGCTCACAAAATGAAAAGCACCAAATCAAAACTAATTCACTTGACGAAGGTCAAGTGACATAACATTATTGACATAACATTATTCCGTGCTCAGTGGAAATAATCGCAGCACTCAAAAAACTACGTAGAGAATTGATCAAACAAAAGTACATTTCACCTTTACTAGCAGGAATTTTCGAGTAATATCCAATACTATATCGAAACGGCGGCTATGACGCCACCTTGTAATACAGAGTTCAAACAGAGCGCATGAAATTAATTGAACGCAGGTTTTCTGCCACTTAGCTTCTTGCAACTGCGCAATGGTCAATTTATTTACACTGACTCTTATCTATTACTACTTACAAAAATGTGAACGCAAACCGATCTGACGTTTTCAAGCTAGGGGAAACCACTGCACAATGCCCTCAACAGCTCTATTGCAGCTACTGCTGGCCATGTATATGTTGTTTCCGTGTATGCTAGTTTGCGAGAAGCAGAAGTAATCTGCCGAAACTGTACGAACATAAGCAGCAATGAGTTAACTTTCACTAATGAGATTCTTCGCTTTTGCATGTATGTCTTGTGCCAAGGCAAATTAGTTATACTTTGCACTCGCTCTGCCACTGCTATCATAAGCTCGCGAAACTGGGTGGCCATCCTGTCACTGACCTGCCTCGTTCTATATTTCTTTAAAGCATTCCGACGATGTGTCGAAAGGGGCCATCATTCGAGTGGAGTTCATGACCGCCCGAAGTGCCTGCATTCGCCCGGGCGCCTACTCCGCGGCCATTTGCCCGCCCGCTGTGTCCAAGGTAAGGACGCCCACAAACACGAAGTGGCCTTGTTTAACCTTACTTCAAAATTTTATGTGCGTCTCTGCACATTCTTTATACTATATAATGCTAGCACGACACAATAGATATAGTTGGAAACATAAGGACTGGTGTACATGCCGTTTTCATATTGATATTTACAATATTTAGCACCTCGTATGACACATCACCCTATAGACTTCGTGTACTTTTGTTTAAACAGACGCTCAAGCGAGAAATGTAAGGCCCCGCAGACAGTATGGCCTCAAGTTCAGTGGAGCGCATGGTTCTGTTCAAAAAACCTGTCTTTTTTTTTTTGTTTTTTAGCTAGGAAAGCGATTAGGCATAAAGTTCGCTCAAATAGTGAAATATTCGCCCTTTGTTCTGCCCCATAATATTCGCCCCTCTTTTTTTCAAAGAGGTAGCACGTGTGCTCGACTAGCAACTCTGCTCGAGCAAACACGATCCACTGATATGTGGTTCCCAGTGCTGGCCTTTTTTTTTTTTTAATGCGATTCGCATTGTTGGGTTACTTCACGAGCTTTCCGGGTTCTTACTGTTTATCTACCAAATCCGTCTCTAACCATTTTCCCCTCTTAAGTCACGTGATCCACAAGCGCTTCGGGCTGCCGTGGTGAGGGGAGAAGGGTTGAAACACTCGGGTCAACTTGGGTTACTGAGTCTGTCTCAGTGATGAAAAGCAGGTGCACTGCGGATTTGTGGGCGGAGCTTGTTTGTGGTTCCTAGGTTATCATCGACAATATGGTATACTTATGATTATATATTTTCAACGCGAGTGATTTTTGTGCTCCGTCCCGACCAAATTTTCGGGCACCTTGCAGAATTGGTCTCTGCACTTGATCCGTCCTGTTAAATATCTCATATGCTACATAACCACTATTCTATATAACGCAAACTACAGCGTAACATCATCATATACACCCGTGAGATCCTGTATACTGCAATACTTCTTTTTATGCTTGTGTCATTCGATTTTTGTTATCTAAAAGAACTATCATCATTTCGAATACTACTTCAGAGAAATTGCTACATTACATGTCATGATTGACTAAACTTAGAACATCAATAAAGAACATAAACCGGCTATAGTTCACAATTCTCATCCTTTCCGCTCTAATTGTATAAAAAAGATGCATTGCTTTATTTCAGGCAAATGGTTTGTGCCAGGCAAGGTACTTCATGTACGACAAAGCCATTTTGCTCCAGCGAGCTTGGTGCAAGCCCCTTGAATAGGTATGTATTAATTTCTTCATCACAGTATCCACAACGGTAATCAGGTGAGACTCTGTCCATCTACGTGCACATTTGTCAAATTCTTAAAATACAAACTGTTATCAAGCACCAAAACGCTAGTCTATTGCTCTTTGCAAATCTGCACTACCCTTTGGCTGAGTTTGGGCCGCATGGAGAGCAACTAAGCCGTATGACGTCATTTTAAATAATTATCGGCTCAAAGCGTGAACATGTTTCGCAGCGGGAGCCAACGTCAGTATCCCCTTTAGTTTTTCAACGAATCGTTGGCAACAAAAAACGCAATGCTATTTGTTATCGGAGGAACCAATGCTGCAACATTGTTTGGTAGAAAGCTCCAATGCCTTCTTTTGCTGTAGCGCGCATTGATTCAATTCGGATGCCAGAATTTGATTTTGACGGGCATAGCTGCCTGGCTGCTCACTTCGCCACTAGACAACACACACTGCATAGACGATGGCGTTATACAGGTCCCGCGTGCAAGTGGCCCGAGCATTCAAGGCACTACATTTGCCTGGTAAAGTTGACATCAGCGTTCAGACGCCAGTTGGACAGCGCTTGTGATCGACTATTTCACGGCTTTGTCTAGTTGCGCTGACCGATCATGACATCAGTGCTGCGGCGCGATGCCGTAACCCTAGCTTTTCGGAAAACATTGTTGCATCAACATTTTGTGTTGTTCATCGCTGCATTCACGTTGATCGCGCTTGTAACCCGTCTTACTCGACGTGATCATAATGAAGTAAAAGGTAAGCGCCATAGTGTTTATCTTACAACGCTGTTGTCGATATTATCAAACGAGAACAAATTTGTATAATCCTGCGCTAAGGAAGGCCATTTGTGTTCACGTCGATGGAAATTCATTTCTTTGATCTATAAACCAGTAAAGATATATTACTTTTCAGATGGTTTCTCTGTCCCTGAAATGAATTCAAGAGCGTTACGCAAACAATACTGTCGCAGAGCTTTCTTTCGCGACTCGCAGGGGTAAAGTCCATGCACATTGCGTTCATTTCACTTGATGAGCACAAGTCCGATCGCTTTCTCTCATCAGTTCGCTGAAAATCAAGCGTAAAGAAATCTGCGGCGATATTTTTTTGGTAATTGACGGAAAGCAAATTATGAAAATAAGGGAGGAGGAACTTGCTTCAGGTAAGAGCTAAACCCATACCTTCCAAACCATGCGGGCGATGCTTAAGCATTACGCTGCCCGAAAGGTTATCCTCCAGTCAGCTTTTTACATTATTGTCACTGTACAAGAAAAACCAGTGGGATCTTAACTAGCAGCAGTTGGTAATGCACATTGCAAAAGATGTGCCTTCGGCTCTCAACTGCGGTAAGTTCTGTTTACGTCTCATTTCCCTTCTATTGCGATAGCACTTATGTGGACACTACAAGTACATCTCCATCGCCGGTATTAGCGTCGCCGAGATGTTCTGTATAAACTGCGGTAACATAGTAGCCGCACCATATGCTGTCAGTGCTAGTTAAAGCGTGCAAAGGGGAGCCGAGAAGGATGGCGTCTCGATCGCGAAGACGGCGGGAAGAAAGCGCGCATTCTTTCATGGCGAGCAACGTAGCAGAGAAGGAGAGGCGGGAGGCTCTATACCTTTGGCGGCTGCAAGATAGTTGCGGTCGGTACAAATAGTAAGTGCGCCGAGAGCTGGTGGCTTCGTATGCTGTGTTCTCGTAGCAGTTCGCTCGTTGCTGCTACCGCTCTTTCTGACGCCGGCAATTCGATAGCTAATTTCCGCGGCCATCGACAGAAATGTTTGCATGTTTACCTGTGCGTACGTGATACCATGCTCGTTAATTTAGTTAGACAGTGTTTACACAATAAGTGCCAATGTGCGGTGCATAGGGCGCACGTTAAACTCGTGCGGTTAAATTTAACCAGGATTCCCTCACTACGGCGACAATAATAATCAAATCGTAGTTTTGGCACGTAAAACCCAATTTCTTTTTCAAGTTCACAGGTTTACTTGCTCGATATTACTATCCTCCCTCCGTAAAGCTGTCGCATACATTGCTTCCGCAATCTGTGCTTCGCCTTTCGTGCGAAACTGGTATATATTCTTCATCTTAAATAAACATAACGGTTACTTTTTTTTTTGCTTTCCGTGGCTTGGCTGTCTGCTTGCTGCATATTTGAGTCGTGCGCAGTTTTTTTTCAGTGTCCTGTGCAAAGCGCAGTCGGGTACGTTGAACGACTGTTTCGTGCACAAAGCCAGTTTGTCGTGATCCCGAATGTAAGCGCACTGGTCATCATCACAGCGCCTTCGTCACTTTAACGACGTCCAGTGCCTTCCCCCAAGTTTACTGCTGCATCCGGGGTGTACGTCTGTTACTTCCCGTGATTACGCATCCGGTCCATTCAGACATGCTTTTTTCTAAATTCGCATTTCTTTTTCCTTTCAGACTTACGAGTTGCCAAGCAAGACTCCGCTTTTGTGACCCCCTGCAGCGCAAGCCTGCCAGGTGTGTGAGCCGCAGACTTAGGAGTGAATAAAGTGTGATGAACACTTATTCAAGAAGCCTGTCTTTCTCGCTACAATGAATGGAAACGGTGAAGCGCGGCCTGTCCGACACCACATTCATTCCTGGTTAAGTGCTTAACACGGAATGGGCAATAAATAAGGACTTTTCAGCTGAAGGATAGCCTGCTACCTGGCCTAGCTTTAACAAAGAATCTGCTACCGACGATGAAATCCAACCTAGGCCGTCGCGCGGACGCTAGGTGCTCTAACCACTGGGCCACGATAGTTACAGTGAAACGCATGCTAACCACAAGACAAAAGACAATTGTACAGCAAACAGTATTACAATATTCCACGGTTTGAACCCTATGTCTAGCTGCGCTGGCGTTGCTTAAAATTTCCTGAGCGTTTTCAAGATCTCTGCCGTCGGAAGCACTCTTGCAGTCTTTACATTTTTAAAAAGAAGGGTCCTGCGCTCGTCAAGCAACTAGACAGATCACAGCGAAATTCCGCCATTATGCCGCGCCGTGCATAATCCAGACCATTCAGCATCATAAAGCTGTGTGGTATTCCGCCGTCACAGCAACGTTCCGAAATCGTCTTCCATATTGATCTAGCGGGAAATTCTTTGGCGTTTGCTATAGCAGATCCCGAAACTATACCCACTTCCAACAGTGAAGAAAAACATATTACAGGCAAGACAATGTGAGCCCCACGGTAAAAACTAAATCCGTTCTCCTATAAATGTTCTTACTCACACTGCGCTAGTATGTAGTTTAAAGAAAAAATCTTTCTGCTGCACTACACGTAATTCTTTTCGATCGTTTTAATATATCAGTGTCCTGCCCTGCCAATGGCCTTTTACATAGGGACAGGCAATTCAATATCGCACACATCCCAATACACCTTACTTTTGGATGGCACAAAAATTTTTGTCGGAAACCTTGCAACCAACGCACCATACCCTTGTTGCCATTTCTTATAATTAACAAATTGGGAGCCACGTGACATCAGATTAGGCCACGATCACCCGAGTACTTATGGTTTCACAGCCAGTCAGCTTTCTGAAACACTCGTCGCATGCACCCCGTGCTACTTCGTAGTTTTCCTTCCTTGTTACAGCTCTAGCTATTGAGCGTATATGTGTATACTGCCCGCTGCGGGCTAGATCCACTTTCCTTGGGAATCTTCTCTTAGAACGGTTAACCATGCTTTAACAATTGTTCATCGGGGTAACAAATGTAATCGCAGTTTTTTCATACACGGCATAGCCACAGATACGTGCGATTACATAATACGTAATTGGTTATTGTTTAGACTCGTCCGCCAACTATGTAGAAGTCAACAATTGCGATGTCGTAAGCTCGTCACGAACTGCCAGCGTACACATCATGCTGTTGCTGCCATACGATGGGCTTCAACGTGGTCGTCTGCTTGCTGCTGTTGTCAGGCACGGAGGCTCGGGACTCGCACACACATTCAATTTACACACACGTCGGTCCACCTGGTATCGGTTTGCGGAATCCCAAATAATGCTACATAACCGGCTACCTGCAAAATTATTGGCAAAACATCGATTCCCAGTTTGTGGCATCTGTACAATCTCTTCCCTCTTCGAGGCAACTGCGCACCACCCTGTAAATACCATAATGTCGTCACGCTTTCACTGTCACGTCACCTATAAAGACCAACGTGCTCAATCGAAATGGTTAACAAAAATAAGTGTAGGACGCACCAAGCAGTCTTCTGTTGAAATATTCCGACAGGATTATGCAGCGCTCCAATAGGGGTCCGCCATGTGTTCCCACGGGATCTATCGACTGGCGGAAAGAACAGCTATAACACTCGGCCTGTTATATTTGCATGCTTGTAGCCATTGTTCCCTCGCATTGGCTTTGTAGCGAACTGGCTCGTCAACAACTCCGCCGATCATTGTCTGTAAAGTTTTTGTGTATGCTTGTCAAGAAGCATATCTAGGTACCTTAAAAGCGGACTGTGCCAAGAGCTCGCGACGAAGGTTCAGATTGGGTGCACTTACTCTAAATAGGTATATGAGTAAACGCTTCTGGTCTGTGAGAAAGCGAATACCTGTCTTATGTCGAGCGAAATTAGTTACCGTGACACAAGTTAAATTAGCCTTCTGTGTTGAGTAGGATTCCAAGGAGCGCTCCGGCTTTGTAACCTATCATTGTTACCATTCCGCCTTGGTGCCGATATTGAGTTGCATGCATGATTCAAGTATGTACATGCTTGAATGCTCATTGAATACTGAATGAGACGCAGCGGTTTTCTCCACTCTATACGGAGCGACGGACGAGAGGACAACGAGGCACCGTACCAGCTTCCGTAGAGGAACGCCTCAACCCCCTGCTATGCGCGCGACAGGAGAGGGCACGCATCCGGGCCCCGTTCCTCATTCGCGCGCGCGAGGTTTATCCGCGCTCGCCGGCTCATCCTCGCACGCCTTCGCTCATACGGAATTTCACGGCGACGGCAGAAATGCGCCTGGAGTGTCCATACAACTGTTATTGAAATAATAAAAAAATGAGATGTCACTCGGCGAGAACTTGCATCAGGAAGTGCGCCGCCCTCCTGAGGACGCCTAGTGCTCCTTCTGCACGACAGCTAGCGCGAGCTATGGCCTCCAATCTCGGACGCCATGGGCTGGCATGACAAAAAAAAAAAAAAGGTGAAATCAAGGATATGAACAATTCTTAATTTTTCAGGCCAAGCTTGTATTGCCTCACTCCTGTCAGCGCTGGTGTTGGTGTTGCCGTTCGAAAGAACTCAAGCAGCACGAAAATAAAAGAAATTGCTTGTCACGTTGCGGGACCACCACGGTTACCGGTTCAGCCACTGAAGGTTTTTTGTTTTGTTTCATGGTAATTATTACAATAGAATTCAACCAGACATTCACCAGTGGTGCATAGTCAGAGAATGGAGGGCACGATGAAAGTCACACACAGAAAAGGCAGCGTTCATACTGTGGGTGGAAACGCTGGTTTCAATTTAGAAGGGTGGTAAGGATAGGCACCTCAACAAAATGGGGTACCAGCCGGTTGCATATCGAGTCCATCATAAACATGTTTTAGGTGTAGTGTCATCTGGATGAAATGTACCCTTGTAAGTACAACCGTTCCGGCGTTTGGGTCCATCATTCGCATTTTCCACAAACTGTGCAATCCCATGAGAAAAAAACATATCGAAAGGTGGATTATTATCAGAGGCTGGTAGCACGTATCGCATTCTCAAAATCTTTTTTTTTTAAGTCCGTTCGCGGACGTCCCAAAATAGGATGGCGTTGGTGCAGCAAATAAAACAATGTTCAATTGTCTCTGACACATCACAAAGGCGGCAGTTAAGAGAAGAGACAAAGATGCCCTTTTTCTTTAGCCATGGTATTACCGGTATGGATTCACTATACAATATATAAACGAATGTTTTGCATTAAGGGGATATATACATTTTACGAACTCGCTTTAGTACACCGTGGCCTGGACTTTTAATGTATAGTGATCGCTAAAATGGTGGCGGAAATAGCATAAACAGTAAACATTTGTATAGCGTTTTACGAGACACAGAACACAAGTATTCTGGGGAAAACCGAACTCTGTGAGGAAACGGACCCTCATGTAAACTTATTGCATGAGCCCATAAACGCGAAGAAAGATTGGAAGAAACAACTAAATTAGGCAACTCATTAACAAGTGCGACTTGCATGAATGTTCGTCGTACGCGCCATTTAAAGCGCGTTTTTATATGCAAGAAGAAGTAGACGCAACGCAAGGCGCGAGCAAATCACAGGCATCCCCTCCCTCCGGAGGAGGGAAAGAGTGTGATCGCGTATTCGATCGCCTCGGCGCCCGCCGTTTCCGGCCGGTTCAGGCCCGGCAATCAGACGGGGTGGCCGCGTTTGGTTCGTTCTGTCGAACAGCTGGCTGCATTGAAGGAACGGGAGCGGGCCGCGCGTCGTGCGTTCGGCCGAAGAACAGCCTACGTTTCATGAATGCCGCCAGCAACTCGCTCGAGAAAGGGCTCGACATCGACGTGCCGACCAGGGTTCCGCCTTCAGGCACCTACTTACGTTCTTGAAGGACACGGGCTGTCGTGTAAATTGTGAATGCGCCGCATGGCTACCGCCGACAGTGGTACCTCACGGTACTGAGCTTTGCGATCGTCTCGACCGTCTCTCCCTTCTCTTCTTTCATTCGTCTTTTTGTCCCCCTCCCCTTCCCCAAGGCGCTGAGCCGTACTCCCTAAAGGGCTGCAGAAAATAGCGCCTCTTCCTCTTCACAATCACTCTCTCTCTCTCTCTCTCTCGCCGTGAGGGAGCGCGAAGCCGAGGCGTCCCTACAGTGAAGAGCCGCGGATCTCGAACTTAGCTTGCACCCGTCTTCACAGTAGTGCAAGGGCGGTCAACTTTTTTTTTATTTCTTTCCGCTAAAACCAAAAAACCTTTAAATATAAAGAACTTCAATATTAGTGAGTGCAGGTTTCGAGACTACCTTTTTTTGAGCACCACCAACAAGCAAAAGCAAAGACATAGAAGCAAGGCCGGTGAGCACACGTTAGCGTCGGTGGCCTTAGTATTGAATGCAATTAGCATTATTTGCCTACTTAAGGCCGTTTTGAATCTATCTATCTATCTATCTATCTATCTATCTATCTATCTATCTATCTATCTATCTATCTATCTATCTATATCTATCTATCTATCTATCTATCTATCTATCTATCTATCTATCTATCTATCTATCTATCTATCTATCTATCTATCTATCTATCTATCTATCTATCTATCTATCTATCTATCTATCTATCTATCTATCTATCTATCTATCTATCTATCTATCTATCTATCTATCTATCCTTCTTCACTGGCTCAGTTACCCAAGTTGTCTAATAGCTTGGGCCACTAGGTATCATCTTATGGTCGTGATGCGGTCGTGCTCGTTGCATCGTCTCTGTTCCAGCTTTGTCGTCCGATTCTCCCCATGCAGTAGTCGCCACGTCACGTCGTCACACGGTCGTGACGCATTCGTTGTCACGCTCTCATCATGATGCCATCGTTGTCGTTCCATCGTTGTCACTCTAGCTTCATCATCCAACTCTTGTCACGCCAGCGTCGCCACACCATCGTCCCCACACAGACTTGGTATTAGAGCCCTCGTCGCACCATTGTCGACATATACTCGTCCTCATCCCCTTGTCCTCTTACCGATAATATATACCATCGTCGGCATACAGTCATCGTCATTCATTCGTTGTCATCCATCGTCATGGTGCCATCGATCTCGTCTAACTTCGTCATCCAACTTCGTCATTCCGTCGCCATCCCGCCATCCTCGTCACAGAGTCATTGTCATGCAATTGTCGTCATGCCGTAGTCATCCCACCGATCTTGTAGTTCCATCGACGTCAATCCTTCCTCGTCCTTCTGTCGTAACTATGTTGTCGTTATTCAATCGTGATTATGCCGCCGTTGACGTGCCATCGCCATCATTGCACCCTCGTCAGACAGTCGTTACCATGCATCTGTTGTGATGCCGTCATCTTCATGCAGTCGTGGTCGTGTGATCGTCGCCACTTCAGCTTCATCATCCGACTCTCCTAATGCCGTCGTCGTCACGCCACTGTCTTCACATATTTGCCGTCATTCCATTGTCGAAATATCGTTGTCCTGACGCTTTCGTCGTTATAACATCATCATTTAAGAACGCTATCTCACTGCCTTCATACCGTCGTCGTCATACCGGCTTTGTCATTCCACGGATGTCATCCTCTCTTCGTGATTCCACCGTTATCACTGCGTTGGCGTCACCATGCCGCCACGCTCATGGGCGACCTTGGCAAGTAAGTGCTTCAGCAAAGTGAGATGATACCGGACTATGTCTCATATAGCCGAAGCAACGGACGGCACCCAATGACCACCATAGATGCTAAATAAAGGTATCTCTCCCTTACTTCAGAAATATGGTGTACGGCAGCATTTCTCGAACGTTAATCGCATTACGGTCGACAGTCATCGCGAGACGAGCTCTGCTGTGAGCTTTTTTCTTTCCTGTGAGCTCGTGTTAGCTGCTGTCTCTCGCAGTGTTTTTGTGTCCTTGAAGCACTTGTACGTGGCCTTCCTGTGGTACTCCACAGCAGCAAAGCGAGAATTTTTTTTCGCCACAATGCACGGGCTTAAAACAATATAATCTCAAGGCACGCTCACCACGCCGGTTGCTGTGGAGCAGTTACTGTCGCGTTCACTGTATCTCACGGGCACGAGTTCTTGGCGCTGCTATTACGGAAGCGCTTATATGGACACTTCAAGCGAATTTTCGCCTTCGGCGTCAACGTCACCGAGGGGCTGTGAATACATTTATGCTTAAGTATGCTACATGCTTACCTATGCCGTGCACGCGGGTTATATTGCAACACTATTCAGTTACTAAAATTGCTCATGCCAGGTACTATGTTCTTGAGAAAATTACTCCTAAGAATTTTTGAATAACAGCCCACAAACAAATGATGTGAGAAATAGCATCCACAGCACATGCCTTTTATCTGAAATATTCTGGGACTATTCATAACATAAACCGCAAAGCAATATCAGTGCTCAAACCATAAAGTGATGTAATTTTACTGAGCGGCTATTAACAAACAGCGTATTGGCCCCTGTACGATGTCATTACAGGCCCTACGCCGCATGACAATACATTTAAACATGTCATTAACTTTGGCACACCCCCGTATTTATTATTGGACCTGCGATTAGTTATCTCATCGTGCAAGTAGTCAAAGTGCAACACTAAACCTTCCTATCACAGTCAGTGCCCCTTAAGGCGCTGCTGCTAATTTTAATGGTCCCCAACAATCAACAACTTCTTTCGGCACTACAGCTATTATTGGTGGTGCTAAAAATGGTCAATTTGGCGACACATGTCGCGAAAACGAGACGAGCGATCGCTAGGAGTAAAAACAAGGGAGCACGTTGCTTGCGCCGGCAAAAGATAACGCTTAGGAGATCAAAAACGGCGAATATGTGGCTCGAAAAGTCTGCGTTCTGCACGACTGAGAGCACGCTTTTGACTGTGCGTAGAAGCATATCTGAGTACATGGTAGACAGCAGGGATGGCAGTCTGGCTTACGCTCCTCGATGTGCCGTCCTCTGCACGTGGTGTGCCATCGCGGACGCCGGGTCCAAAGGATTGTGTCCAATAAAACGCGTCACGTCTCAGTCTCGTCTCAAAATGCTCGGAAATTGATAGGCGTATTCGTCGTAGAGAATGCAGATGATTTAGTATGCGTTGCGTCAGTGTTCCCTAAGCGATTTCCGTAAAAGCAAATCGCCCTCGCTCGTAATCTCGCCCTTTCGCCACTTTCACACGTTCCTCCTCTCCTCGCAGTTTTTATGTTAGGTTTATAGGCCAGAATGACAAATTACTGTAAGTTACGCTCTTCAGCTGATGCCGTCCGGTGAAGCTAAGCACGGCAACTACTGCTGTGTGCCGTGCTGCCACGACAACGAAAGAACTCACAAGACAGGAAGGAGCCTTTTTACAGCGAAGCCCTTAGCCTCTAGTTGGTCGGCATTTTTCTCGTCCGCATCCATCAGTAAAAATGCGGGCGGATCCCGATTTCGCAGTGCAGGGCCAGGAGAAGTGACTGTTACCCCCGCATGGCAGAGGCTTCCAGCAGTCAGCAAAGTGAAGCGAACAGTGCATACATTCTTTGGAATTACGCCTACAATATACAGACCAACATACGTCTCAATGAAGAACAAGCATAAAACAATCATCCGAACGGAATATTTGATGACAACGTGCTCTTGATAACAAAGCGAAGCACTTAGTGCTCCCCGCATACGTTTCCCGGTAAAGATTACTGCTGCGAAAGCTGCCGCGGCGGATGATTCAATGTTTATTAATCATGAATGATTCAAATGATTTCAATGTTGTTTCAGCACCGCTTTGGGCGGGGGCGCGCTCAACAATTATCATTATTCCCATCACTACCTCTGCTATAAATTACCATTACTAACATTATTCTAAAGTAGTAAAACAATGCACGCCACCCTCCGCAGTTGTAGCGGTGGTTGTCAACAGCTTCGCGGGACATCCGCTGTCGCGGGACCGGCATGGCGAGCCAATTTTTGGTTTACCAAAATAAATATTTCTTTATTTCGTATGGCATCCCGTGTCGATTTTTGGAGTTGCAGGTTCAGATACTATGGCATTAAGAAGCCGATGATCGCAGTCGGGCGTGACACATACTTACTAGCGGTCAAACTGCGCGCGCCTAAAACATAAACCACAAGTTGAGTTCAGGGGCTCCTGCCAGTCGCTTCAAGCACTACACTCAATTGGGCCACTGGACCCTATGGGAGCGCCCTCTCTTTGGGCTCTCTTTATTGTTATCGTTAGACCCAGCTGGCGTGCAGGGGAAAGGGCGTTTTGGAGCATTCCTCGCGCTTTTTCTAACGTAACCCCGGACAATAGTTTCCGCTCGGTGGCGCTGCGGCGGCTACTCATGTAAACAGGAAAATTTGAACACTAGGTAGCGGAATACATTTTGCAGTCATTGAGATCAACCGAAAAACGCACGGTTTCAAGTCGTGACGGGCTTTGTATGCCTGTCGGGACACATTTCAACAAGGGTGTAGCCGCCCTGGTTGAACGTCGATTCCCAGCACGCAAAGTAGTTTATTTTAGTAGGGCCGCAAACGCTCAGGAAGTTCGACTACGTACTGAATGTAGGAACACACGAGCACGAAGGAGAGTTAAAACGAAGAGAGTTAAGGGGTTCCGCGCAAATATTTAGCATAGACACCGTAAGATCTCTCACATAAGCATACAGCGTGGTCGCAAGCAGGATAAATTGCTGAATATTCAAACACAGCTGAATAATGAAGCTATTACAGTGGAAGCCTTGACCGAGACGCACCTAGGAGATTTGGAGCAGCCACCCGTGGTGGACCATATCTTATAGGAAGTGTACAACGGAATTATTGGGTCAAGAAAAAGCCCAGGTGTAGACATGCTAATTAGGTGAGGTTTGCAATACCAAATGGTAGAGCTGACATGAACGGAGCATTCTTAGTTGAGCGGCCCCTGGGGAGGAAAGATAGGTGGCTGGGAGTAGCTGCCTTGCGGATAGATAGTGATAGCAGAGATCTAGATAAAGAAATTATTGGTTGAGATAGAACCGATCATAAGGAGTTCAGGGAATCGGGCCAGTGAATATATTTGCCGAGGTGTTTCATTAAATGTACCACCGACGTTTCGCGCAGCCCATCGATGTTCCAGAATCAAAAGTATTGGGAGACATTATGGAGACCATTTCTTCTTACTTATTTTTTTTTTCACTTTAGATGTTTTCGGAATTTGCCACTGATGGGTTGTGCTGCCTCCCCCCACCTACGACGCAAGGAAAGTTGTTCAGCAATTGCCACTATGTTTACATCCGATTCCAGGTTTGTTAGTTTGTACTGGCTCGCGTCAACTCGTATGAAACTACTGGCTCATTATAAGTGAATTTCACGCAAGAAATCTTTAACGTAGGCCAACAGCAGCGTCAGGATTGCAGGTCCCTTCGGTCACAGTTTTATACGAAGTAGCCCGAGATTTTGTTTCCTTCTTCACTACTAATAGACGGGTGGCTGTACTCATTTAGTCTCACGTTATTATAGTTTACAAAAAGCTTTCGCGTCCTGTCAAGGACGCAGCTCTTAGCCATGCTTTGACACGAAAATGGCGGCCACTATAATGTCAGTGCGCCATACGGTCGGGCGTGCATTGCTTTCCTTTTGGCTGTGACCATTGTTCACAGGATTATCAGTGCTATCTATCTATAGCACAGTGCGAAACGCGCCTGTCGAGGTGCTAGTACGTTAAGATGGCGCACACGATGATGTAACAAGAAACCATCCATTTATTTCGCGCTGCAGTCAGCAATAATTGGGCGAGCGAGATGACTCCCTGACAAAGGGCTTCTTTCTTTTTTTCCTTCGTCTACGTTCCACCAGCACAAGGATTGATGCGGGCACTGGCAGGTTTATTAAATTTTGTGGCAATTTTCTGCTTCGCCCACTCGTATGTAGCAGGCATTCGCAAAGTTTCTAAGCGTCCCGAATGCCATCGCACCCTGTCCCCGCATGAACTATAGCTACGGCTAACACCATTTCGCGCTGTGCATGCAGCCACAACTGCTGCATGGAATATTAGGGAGTGTGTATTGTTGCTTGGATCGGGCAAGAAACATCTACTACGTGCAGTAGTAAAAAGAAAAGCATCCATTCTTTTCAACTCTCTGTCGTACTGACATTTATACCGCTTTTTCTTTTATTTTTTCCGCGCACGCGCACTTCTACAGTCAACATTTTCTTGAAAGGACAATGCTCCACACGAGCATGAGTCGAATATTTGACAAGTAAAGGCACACCAAACGCTCCTTCCCAATTATACTTGATAATTTTCCAAAATGATATCAGTGTCCCCGTAGTAAATAAAAAATGTGAATAAAATAAAAAAAATGGCATCGGACAAAGTTCTTGACTCATGGACCCCCCCCCCCCCCCCCCCGTCTAGGCATGCGCAAGTTTCAAGGCCAATTATCCAAGATTATTGTCTCTTTGTACCAAATGCGTGCGCGCGTCGGTGTGCTTTTGCGTAAAGTTGCACTGACCCCCTTTCAAACTTCCAGCAGCAACACTTTAAGCCGTCCCCATAAAATGTCGCTCATAACCGCAAAGTCATCTTGCTATCAGCTTCCCCAGCGCCATCTTTACACTGACCCTCCCCGTCAAAAGAGCCTTAAAGAGAGACGAACGCGCCCACGCATAGCCCATTCTTCCGCGGCTTATACCTAAGCAAGACCATTCGCCCAGCGACCGAGACGCCATGCTGAAGTCCATCGTACCTCTACTGCTGTGCGCAGCAGCCATCGGCACGCGGATGCCCGACCTGTTTGAAGGCTGCGTGCGGGAAACAGACGACAACGCGTGGCCGGGCGGATGCACCCTGGTGCCGGATGTTCTCGGGAACCAGTCTTTCGCGAAGTACGCCCAGCAAATTCTCATGACGCCAGCACTGCAGCCACGCACGGGCTATCTCAACGCACTTTTGGGAATGACTCGCGTCGCATTTCAGGTGAGTGTGTCTCGTGACGTGACATTTTTCGTCTACAAGGCTCGTGCACTATGCTTCGGAGAACGAACGCTGACAGCGTTCATCAACTCTCGTGGGAAAATTAAAGCGCACTTGGTGCAGAAAACGAGCGACCGACCGGGAGTTGTCAGCAAGTACACCCGGGATCACAAATATAGGGACCGCAGAGTCGCTGAACTAACTGCATTTCTTAGTAAATTGCAAGAAAAAAAAAGAAAAATATTGGCGAGGCCACACGAAAGTTCGCAATGCCAAGTTTGGATTGCAGTCCTCAATTTCAAGTTGCCTTCATGGAAAGAGGAGAAAATAAGCTTTATTGTGCAATCTATGATTAATACACATTTTCTCATGTGTGTACGAGTGTGAACTTCTGAGTTTATTGGTCGCACCGGCGCTGGAATTAGACTTCGGGCAGAATCTTTAACAAAGGAATCTTACTGGTACTGCCACTGTCAAATAAGGAACTGAGTAATCAGGTGATCGCGGAAAGTTAATATTTGACAAAAATGCGGCACTTGCGTACATCGTCATTGCGGCTGAGCTGCCAATTAAAGTTTTCAGTGGTCCGTCCTTTCTATGCTTGTTAGTTTATCTTTTCATCTTGGTTGCGCTATTGATACGTACATGTCACCAAAAACTACAAAAGTTATTGCTCGTCCGCCCTTTTTCGTTGTTTTCATGTGCGCTGCACTAAGCAATGGAGCACCATCTATAGACTAAGAATGTGCGTTGTTACGTTTAAAGTGCAGAATAATATTAGCCATGATGGTCTTGTTTTCTTAATTTCTCACTTCCAGTTGTTTTTAATTTCCTTAGCGCGTGCTTTTACCTCGCAAGAATTGAGATATATTTCGTGTGTACTTGTAATAGCCACAAACTGATTCATAAATCCGGACGCTGTGAGGAATACTCCCCCTTGTTTGTTTAGTTTTTTTTAGTAAAATGCGCCCGCTTGCGGTGCTCATCCACTGCCTGTTCATTCGTATGGCCACTCCGCTGCTCGAAAAAGCGTTTCTTGACCATTAATCCAAACTAAATTACCAACTTGAGCCCATAGTTTGGCGAGGGCACGATAATCGCAGCGTTCACGGCTGATTGAGACCCATGTAGTCATAAACAGCCTATTTTTATGACCGAGAAGTCATGAATCCGCTACAGTACAATCCGCAACAAGCTAAAGTCCTCCTTTAAGACCATAGCAGCATTTGCGCTTGTGAGCCAACTTTGTAATTCCAAAGTTTTTTTTTTTTTTTTTCGCTTTCGTATGTTTGACTTGTCACATGTCAGATCCATGCACATTCGCTCTGCCATTACTACCATGGACTTGTCATCATCCAGTTACTGACGTCCATCGCGCTGTTTCTTCAAAGCCTTCCGCAGATGGGTCGGATGAAACTATCATTCGAGCCGAGTTCGCCACCGCCCGAAGTGCCTGCATTCACCGTGTCGCCTACTCTACTGCTAGTTGCCCGCCTGCTGTGTCTAAGGTAAGAAAGTCTGGAAATGTGAATTGTATGTGTTATCACCTCTGATAATGTTCTGTAAGCCTCTGCTCATTTCTTTTATATAGGATACCAGCACTATCATATCTAGCTATATCTATGTAATGTATTGCTGGGTTACACATGCTCTTTTCCATGTTGCTTCCTAAAACATTTTGTACCTCTTCAGGAACGATACGTCACTTTGTAGGCTTGGGATACTCTTGCGTCAAAAAATGCTCAAGGAACAAATGTAAGGGCCCGCATACAATGTAACCTCCAGTTCAGTGGAGCATGTTGTGTGTTATCTGTCTCGGCAAACTTTTTTCTTTCGTGGTAAGGCCCCACATCCTACCCGCGTTTAGGTGGGACATTACACGTGTTCTTGACTAGTGTCGGCAAGGTCAACCCAAATACGTCGCGCAGCTTCGGGCGAAAAGCGGCTGACAGCAAATTATCACCGAGAGAGAGAGAGAGAGAGAGAATGAAGAGGAAAGGCAGGGAGGTTAACCAGATAAGAGTCTCCGGTTTGCTACCCTACACTGGGGATGGGGGATAGGGGTTGGAAAGCTGATAGAGAGGAAAACGAAAAAAAAATAAAAAAAAAATAATAATAATAAAAAAAAAAAAAAAAAAAAGGGAACGCGCACACGTGGAGACACACACACAAAAGGCGTTCCAGTTAAAGTCGTTCACACAGGCCGGTAGATCGCAAGAAGCGCAAAAGCGCTTGCACTTCCGCGTACACGACCGCCAGAAGAGGCGCAGAAGAATCCGCCCCCAGTACAGCAAGGTGCTGTATCCGAGGAGTCGCGGAAAACAGATGAGCAAGTGATAGCACTTATCAGGCCTTTAATGAATGCCATTCGCGTGCTGCTAAGCAACATGAACACACCGTCTGCCAGAAGTGCGCTTCAAGTACTGGACGCTCCGAGTCCGGTGCTTGCAACCCTTGAGTAGATCATGGCTCTACAGCCACGGTCTTTTAGGGAAGAGGTCCGACAAGCAGCTATTTTTCAGTGGAATGCCCGCGGACTCAGAGCGCGCCTTTCGGACTTTCGTCGCTTCGTGTACGCCAATATGTTTCCCATTATCGTCATTTGCGAGCCCAACTTATCGAACAAAATCAGGCTTTCTGGATATGAATCATTTATGTCGTCAGCTGTTTATGAAAACAGCAAGGTTTTGGTGTTTATTCGCCGTGACCTCACCTACACTCATCAGCCTGTACCACCTAATGACAGTAATCAATATATATGCCTAAACGTAAGGAAAAAGAATCTGGCCTTTACTTTTGTAGGCGCCTACCTATCTCCGTCAAGTCGATTTGATTACAAAAGACTACGAGACATCCTTTCCTCAACGTCCAATCCCTGGGTCATCATTGGCGATTTCAAATTATCACCGAAATCAGCAAGGTGGCTATGGGAGCAGCGATTGAAGCGCGACTATGTTTGGAGGGAAGAAACATTGAAAAATAAAGCGCGGTTTAATTGAAGCGCCGCACAGTTAGATTCGTTCCTTGAAAGAAATCCACCTATCAGTTTAGATATGTGTGACGAGCAAAGAGAACGCTATTATATTTTATTATTAGCAGCAAATGCCTTTTTTTTTTTTTTTTCGGAGCACTCATTGTTGACGCCACTTTGCCGTTATCTCTTGCAAAGTAATGCAGCTCTTGAAGCGTGCACAAAGGCGCTCGTAAATTTCACCTGTTGCAATGCGCCCGCCTGGCACATTGCGCTGCTTTGCTTGACGACGGTTGTATGAATTTGGTGACGCCGGTAGCTTCATCGTTTCCCAACCTGTTAAGTCAACAGTAGCGAGTTACGCCCACCAAATAATTAGTTACTTCTTTTCGTGGGAGTGCACTGGCCGTCGAGCTTGACGTACGACGATAGGACCAGCAATCTACACCTAAAGCTTTCTTTGGCCTCCAAAGACAGTATGTTCTGTGCAAGGGTGCCATTTCGACACCCGTTCGGGCTTGACCGTATGGCCTTCGTGCATCGGCTTCAGCGCCGGAAGCTCGACACGCCCATAATGTAGAATGACAGGGCATTTCAATAGAGCTCTAATGGTAGGCGCCCAAAACAAATTTCGCGCCTTCGTGAACATAATGACGTCACTTGTTTTTAACAGATATGCCGTCACATTATTTTTCTGCCGCCGAAAGTGTTCCCTCTTCACAGAGATCGCGCTAAGCGCCATGAACCGCCAATGAACTGTCATGTTTTCACCGTATGGCCTTCTATGAAAGCTTCACTACCAGGTACTACCTTGCCATCGCTGCTGGAACACAACATTCGAACTGTGGTTTCCAGAGCTGTCTTGTGTGATACGTTCGTGTAATTTTGCTTCCTCATAAAGACTGCGATCCCGTGATAACAATTTTCGGACAGCGGTCACTCCACAATTAGTGATACGTTCGCATCACGACTATAGTAAGCGCAGGCTAGCACATACGGTGATTATCAACGAGAGCAGCGAGTTCAGTGTTCTTATCCATTTACGATTGTACATAATTCGATAGCTTCAGTACCCTCCCGGATAGACCCCTGCTTTCGCCATCTAGATTACCGTAGAGCGTGTAGTATACCGGGGTCGGCAGTATGGTAGTCGAATGTCTGACACAATACACATGTGGCTTTCTTCCGCAACGAAAGTGGTGCCGCAGCAGAACAAACTCCCCCGGTCATGACGCAAAGCTCGCAATCGGCCAAGAAAAGAGGGCCAAGCGGGCTGAGAAGCACCTTCAAATGTATGAGCATTTGATAAGCTCACTACTTCGTTTCATTGAAGGTGCATCTGTACGCCGGGGAATTAGAGCATTCTTTCTTGAGGCTGTTCTGAAAGTACTTTTTCCGTGACGGAAGACCAGGCCAATACGAAAAGTCGGCGGGACTCTTCCTCTTAAGTGCCCGCTACGACATGAGACTGAGGTAAAGCTGCGCCTCGACTTGTGCAAACCCGATGGTAGTGCCACAGCTGTAAAAACACCACGGGTTATTGAAATTGTGATGGTTTCGTTCCTATTCCAGCTGACCGGTAGCGATGGGTAGGGGGCGTGATGGCATGCTGCGTTGAGCTTTTCCTTGCTATTTCGCTGGCTCAGGTAATCGGGATTACCAATCACGTGGCGAATGGGCAATAGCGACTATAAGTACAGTGTAAGGAAATACATATGAACAGGAGTAGACGCACAACCGCACCCACTATCAATACATATTTCGTACAAAAAATGTCATGTCGACAAAAATATTGTTAGGAGTTAGCGCTCTGTGCATGGGCTCCTCTCCCTCTTGTCCTCCTTGCACAGCCAGCCCCCTATAGTCATGAACCACCAAGAAACCCAATTTTCCACTCTTTTGACAGTGGCCATAAACTTTCACGTTTTCTGCATGAGCCAAACATTGGCGTGATGGTGGACGCTTTCGAATAGGCGAGATATGTCACTGCAGCTTTTCCCCAAGTGTTTTATAGCGCCAACTTCATTGTCGTCTTCCTGCCATGCGGGCATTGTAACTGCTTTATCGCTTCGCTGAAATTCGGTATTTAACCTGCAAGTTTCCCCATTCCTGCTCACAGCATCGAAACCGTAATTACCTTATTCCTTGACTTATCCGACGTTTTGGCCTTATCCTATCCAACTGGGCTATCCTGTTTGGTCTCCAGATAGCAGAGCGGCAGTCACCCTTTCTCGCACATGCAAGCGTGGTGCCCATAGCCTAATACTGTGGCCATGGTAGCTATGACTGCACTCTTATTTCTTACTCTACTGTATATAAGTGCTTAGATATTTCTTATTCGAGCGATTTCCGGCTCGATCGCGAACACATTTGCAGGCAGGCACCCTGCATACTTGCTTATTGAAATTTCAGTCTTGTTAAGTAGATCGTATGCCCCATGACCTCTGCTCGAAATCATATAATTCATTTCTTGATCCGTAACCTTGCACATTGGAATGCTGTTTAATATGCATGCATCGTTCGTTTTTCGTTTTCTTTTTTCGCAGAACGGAAGAATTTCACTGCAACCTGCTAAACTACCTCTCGTGAAAAGTGAAAATTTATTAGAAATATGGAAAGCGCATGAACGGGCATAACTTCACAAAGTGCTCTTATATTTCACGCTCGCAGATGTGCCGATGAAAAACAGCCTATTGTTCTTCTTTCAGCCAAATGGGGTGTGTCAGGCAAGGTACTCTATGTACCATGGCTCCATGATTCTCCAGCATGCCTGGTGCAAGCCCCTAGAGTAGGTATGTAGCATCAGCAGCAGTGTCCACAATGGTAAAGTTCTTGAACATTTCGTTGATTCCGCCATATATGGGCATGAATCTTTCTTTTTTTCCATGACCGATAATTTTGGTACACCCATATCGCACAATGAATGAAGTCAAAGAAAGCATACGGTCAATAACCATTTATACTTATAAGAAATGTAGAATAAAGGAAATAAAGTATACGGACACAGCTCGCTGCAGGTTGGAGCCGAACCCTCATCGTTCAAGCCACGCGTGCTCTACTTTACCATTAAGATACTGGAGCGGCTGTCCTCCCGTAAACTTTGTTGCATATTTGCCTGTGCACAAGATTCACCATGGCGGTGTCAACCAGGGCCACTCACGGCATTCGGTAATGCGCATTGCCATAAATGTGCCTTCTCCTCCCAACTGCGGCAACTTCTGTTTTCGTCTTTCAGTTCCCTTTTTCCTTTAAAAATAAGGGTCAACTATTCCTTGCTTTTCAAGGCTTGGCTCTCTTTGCTTCTCATTTGAGTCTCGTGTCATGTGTTTTTCAGTGTCGTGCTCAATAGCGCAATTGAGTACGTTGAAGGTTGGTTTGGTGTGCAAAGCCAGTTTGTCATGCTCATGAATGTAAGAGCACTTGTCATTCACGTCACAGCGCTCTCGTCATTTTAGTGACGAGCAGTGCCTTTCGTCTCGCTTACTGCTGCATTCGCGGAGAGCGTTTAGTCCAGTCTGCTATCACGGATCTCGTCTATCCACGAATGCGTTTTCTTAATTTGCATTTCTTTTTCGTTTCAGGCTTGCGAGCTGCCAAGCAAGACTCCGCTTTTGTGGCCCCCTGAAGTACAAGTGCGCCAGACGTGCGAGCCGCAAACTTAGGAGTGAATAAAGTGTACTGAACACTTAATAAGGAGTGCTGTTTTTTAAGCTGAACGAACGCAAACGGTCCAGCACGGCCTGTGAGGTACTACGCGCAGTAACGTGGGTGCCATAGTCTCTTGTTTTCCATTCTTCCTCCGGACATCACCCTTTATACACCATAATGCTCTCATGCTTTCAGCGTGATCCCACCTGCAGAGTTTTCAATGTCAATTGACTATTTATATACACAAGCTTCGAGGCAGCACAGTCTTTTGTTGAAATATACAGACAAAAATTTACAGCGCTTAGAGGGCGGTCATCTTTCATACGAAATTGCGGGAACTGCTGGACAGAACTGTGATAACGCTCAGCCTCCTGCTATCGCATTTTTGCTGCCGCTGTTCGCTCGCGGTGGATTCATCAACGGTCTTGTTATAAAATCCAACGTCCAGCAGGCACAGTCAAGCGCTTACAGCGTGAGATACCCCCGTAGCTGGCGACCGGGGTCCATATTAAGTGCGCTTGCTTCAAACGAGTCTGTCATGGTGGATAACGGCCTTATATGACGGAACGTTCGTTCCGAAGACCTAGTTTCAATTAGTGTTATGCGATGCGTACGACTCGAATCGGCGCTCTCCGGCTTTCTATACCAGCGTATCAGCATATTCACCATTCAGCCTGAGTGTCTCATAAGCTGATTTGCATGTAGTATTGCGTGATTTAATACCACTTTGCCTTAAAGCAATCTGGCTGGACTTCATAATTACTTCTCACGCTCGTTACATTTGTAGCGCACTGCTACGCGCCACTATGGTCCGGTCACAAAAGACTACGAGGACACGCCCAGCACGCTCACGGTGCGCGAGCAATGGAATCGGCGGAATCTGGCTTCCACCTGATTAAGCGAGATGGGCTAAAGATATAATTTGTGGACACTACGCGCCAGCGTCTGTCTGTTTTTTCTTCACCCACAAATTGGTGACCCGGACCCGGTCAACAACGACGTTCTTGCCCGCGTGCATACGTCAACCCTCACCTTGAACGCTGCGCGGGCGTCTTCGTGCGCCACGACTCTGTGCGTCCTCCCTCAAGGTCCCCGTATGATGGTCCGTTCAAACTACTCAAGCGTGCACCCGAAAACTTTCTATTGCTCATCAACGGACGGGAATATAGGGTCTCCGTCGACAGTCTGAAGTCTGCCTACTTGGACTCTGACGCTTTAGCCGCTTCTGCTGTCACATTCCCTCCCGACCAGGCCAGTCCTAGTCGCCACGTGCGCTTCGCACCACCGCCATCCACGCTTCGCCATTCGTCCAGCTCGCGGCTTCCTCGCTACAAAGGAGGCGTTCTAGCGCACTACTATACGTGCCGCAATGGACAGGTCACAAAAGATGACGAGGACACGACCAGCACGCTGACTGTGCGCGAGCAGTGGAACCGGCGGAATCATGCTTCCGCCTGATTGAGCGGGCTCGGCCAAAAATTATAATTTGTGGACCCCAAGCACCATGCGTCTGTCTGTATTTTTTCTTCCTCCACACGTTCGCGCACACCCTCTTGTGAAAATAAATACCGATGGCATTATAAAAATACAATCATAATTGGTGATTTAAATATTCTCGTCAAGAAGAAGACTTTCCTTCTCGGCCGGCGCCTAAGGTTATAAACAAAAAAGACGCGATTGTTTTTGTCTGCGTGTGCTCCAACAAAACGATGTTGCGGCTAAGAAAAATGTAATTCTTCCTATCGCTGTTGAATGTGCCTATGATATTTTATGCGAAGCATATTATCATTGATATTGCTTTCCGGCGACATCGGGACTAAACTCAGCTCTGATATCGAGGCTATACTAACCAAATTATGGAATTTAGTGCTGGTCACTAGAAATTGACCACTTTAACCAACTAAAGAGTGAGGTACGGTCAACCGGTAATGAACTATTATAACTGAACACGCAGGTGGTATATCTTGAAATCCAGCAGGAAAGTCATATTCTCGTAAAAACTAAACTCTTCTGCACAAGAAGACACCACCCAGAGGGTCCGTATGGTGGTTACCTTACAAAACTTTCTGGACGACACATAAAAACCAATAACGATAATTTAATCTGTTCTGTTATGGCCTACCTACTTAACCAAAACTTGTCAGTCAGAACAATATAACCATTCATCGCTGTCTCGAGTACATTACCTATGTTATCGGCCTAAAAAAATTTAGAGTGAGCTCATCACCCTAGTCGCCACTCATCCAGCCGCCATTGTCCCGTGGTATCGGTCGTCGTGCTTGCCGCATCTCATCGGTGAACAGGCGACGGTGTGCTACTCTGACGCCATCTCCTAGCGTTCGTCGCCACACAGCCCGTCTTGCGCCGCACTACGTTTTACAGATAAGCTGTATATAGCCACCCTCCGGGCGGTGGTCGATGCGCATCCGTCTACGTGTCGCGACAACACGAAAAAATTTTTGTCCAGTTTCTCGCGAATGCTCTGTAGCTTCAATCTAATGCACGTATCTAGGGGAAAAAATCATACAAGAATTGGCCGCTAAGACGACTCCATCATTACGCCGAGTTTCATATACTTGTCATAATTAATTGACAGTGATGTTGTAAACGTTGCAGAATTCCCGCCTGCTGTCAATACATGTCCATCTATGGAGGGATCATGGTTACAATAAACGGCTGTAACAGTTTTTTTATCGAAACTATCCCGAAACAAACGGCATGCCCATTAGCCGCTAAGACTACTTTAACATTATGCCGAGTTTTGTCTACTTTACTTAATTACTTAGTTCGCAGTGAAGTTTTAAATATTGTGGAATTTCCATCTGCTATGAGACGGTACTTGCACACGTCACTACTTCATAAAAGAATAAAAATAAATCACTCCGCAGGGCCTTCCGCAAGAGCAGAAAGACATCATCATCATCATACCCCCCGCCCCGCGCAATATTCATCCCCAGCGCAACGTAGAAAGAAGGGAGGCCAGAGCGGTGGCGCTCCTACGCCGCGCGACAGAACTCCCTGGCGGCAGCTGCTTCGTTGACGCGGCCCAGTATGGCAACAGCAAAAAATTCACAGTAGTGTCGATCAACCACAGGGGTTCGACCGTTAACGCCACTTCGGTATGAAGCACGTCGTCGCGTGCGGCCGAGAAAGTGGCCATTACCATGGCCCTCCTGGACGACAAACATGCCAATATCTTCAGCGACTCCAGGGCAGCCATCCGCGCCTTCAGCTTTGGCGCCGTGTGTAAGGAAGCCTTTCGCATCCTCGGCGGCAAAAGCATCGCAATCCACACTCTCACGTGGTTCCCTGCTCACATCAGATCCATCAAGGGAGGCCCCGCAAGCCTCAATGAGCTGGCCCACTTCAAGGCGCAAGGTCTCGCTTTCCGCGACCATGGAGAACTCCACCGCCGGCCCGCAGTGGTGGAGAACAGAGATCAACCGACCACATACAATGAAATTAAGCAGCACTTTTATCTCAGCAGGAGAGACTTTCCCCTTCCTCACAAGAAGTTAAATAGAGCACAGGCATTGACCCTCAGATTATTCCAAACAGGCTCGTACCCCAGCCCAGCCCGGCTTTATTCCACAATCTTTATCCCGACACTTATGCCACTAGTTCTTGCAGGCACTGCAAAGACTTCGCTAGACTAGACCATATGCTCTGGCGTTGCCCCTCGTTGCGAGGCACGGTACAATCGAATGGGGACAAGTGGCTCTCCGCTATCAAGAGCCCCGATGCCGGGGCGCAACTATGGGCTGTCCAGAGGGCCCACTATGCGGCGGTCGGTCATGGCCTGACTGTCCCAACGTGGGAGCGGCCCGCAGCGCGCTGAGTCGCGTACCTCAGGACCTTCATTAAAGTTTTGCATCCATCCATCCAACTTCGCTGTCAAAAGATTTATTCGTTGTCTGTGTACAATAATAATATTAATATTAATATTAATAATAATAATAATAATAATAATAATAGTAATAATACCTATATATACATACATAAGTCACCCGCCGTGGTTGCTCAGTGGCTATGGTGTTGGGCTGCTGAGCACGAGGTCGCGGGATCGAATCCCGGCCACGGCGGCCGTATTTCGATGGGGGCGAAATGCGAAAACACCCGTGTACTTAGATTTAGGTGCACGTTAAAGAACCCCAGGTGGTCGAAATTTCCGGAGTCCTCCACTACGGCGTGCCTCATAATCAGAAAGTGGTTTTGGCACGTAAAACCCCACAATTTATTTACATACATAAGTCGATTGAGGTAAACACACCAAAGCTTCGAAGCGCGTCCTTCACCGAGTGGAAGGGCAGATTATAGTGTTGTTGTTTTTTTTTTTTTTTTTTGCGCTTCTGCGAAAGGATGGCTGTCATGCTTTGAAAGCCACCTTTTCTTGTAATGCACTGCACGTCCTCGAATAGTTGAATTACTGTTGCTTCCATGCGTTACTCCACTCTGGGCTCACGCAGGACATGTTTTTTCTGTAAATGCATTTTCATACTTTGGTAGGCTGATAAAATCGTCAATGTAGAAGTTGTCCATAAGGACAACTAATGTAAAAGGAAAAGGAACGCATAATGTTTGGCGTAGCCTTAAGATGGAGGAAGGCTGTCGATTGGAGAACCAATGCGCGTATCGGCCATTCAAGACCGATAATTGGAGTTCGCTGGGAGAAACCTTCGCCCTGCTGTTGACAAACAAAAAGTTATACTGATGATAAAAGTAAAATATGCTGACATGTTTTCCAGAGCGGCTCAATGATTGCCACTTTGTGATAGCGCACGACAATCTGTCCTAGGTTCAAAGCTAGGTCCCTAAAGCTATGTCTAAGAGTATGCGCACACGAGACAACGACAATGAGCTGCCGTGCCTGCTCGTCATAAGGCGCATTGCGTTGTTTACTATCCAGCAGCACGCACGACTCTTCCCTAGCGCATCCACTAGTGGCAGCCGCGCCAGAGCCCGCAGCTGCTCCAGCACGATGCCTAGAAGAGCAACGTGCCGGATCCCTCACGCGACGGAAGCGCACCGTCAGTCAGAGCAAGGGGGGTTAGCGACAGCTGTTCCCGGTCTGTTTACGTGCACCTGGTGTCGAGAGTTAGCTACAAGGCGCCCGCAACTCTGCCAGCGCCTTGCAGCAGCTGCGCCCGTTTACGATTCTCCCTGGCCAGCAGAAAACAAAGGCGCCCCACTACCATTTTGCTCCGTTTCCGCGTGCCGACAATGTAGGCAAGAACAATAACGAACCTCGGTCATCGCGTCAACGGATATCCCGTATAGATCAATCATGCCCGCACGCTCAACGCTTTACAACGCACGTCTGAGGCCTCCAGGAAGGACTGAGCGTCATCGACAAAGGTAGGAAGTTCTTCATAATCGTACAAATGGGCGCGGTACAAACACTGCGCTGACCGCTCGGCCATTTCGAGATATTAACAATATGCTCTTTCCGAACACTGTTCGCCTTCAGTAACTGTACAGCCTGAGCAGTCTGACAAATTTTCTTCGTCCTATATTTGTTTTCTAACACCGCGCCGTTAATAACACCGACGTTCTCACGTGAGGAAGCCACGCCTCTGAAAAATGACGGAATGGTCTTCGTTGCTGTCAAGTGCACTTCTTTTCCAAAAGTAAGCGCGAGAAGAATGCACAAGTTTCCTGAACTCGAACGTGAAGATGAGTTGCGTGAACTGTTCCATCAGTTCATCAAGGAGACTATAAAAGCCCATTCTAATCCAATATATCTCAATGGCGGCGAGTACGCTCATTTTCTCGCAAAGCTGTTTTGCAAGACAGCGCTCAACAGTAGGGGCACGGGATAAGTTCATCGCTCCCTGATATGTACCATTGTTCCCTGGGGGACGGACTTTCTGCATTGTTCGCGCGGAGCTTCGTACTCGATTGTTTCAAGGAGCAGGAGTTATGCGAAAGCTCTAAACAGCAGCTAAACGCATCTAACGTTTCTAAACATTGTGCTTCGGATAGCGTGTTGTGTTGGGTGCTGCCGCAGAGCTGCGACACAGCTTTCGCTTACTGCGTCGCAAACGCAGCAGCAGACTCGAGCTGCTTCAATAGGCAAGTGCTGCCACCTCGGCGTCGTGAACGCAACCATTGCCAACGGCCGTTGAAACGTGCCAACTTCAAATAGTCCCTTTTCCAGGGAAGGACGTACGTAAGCTGTTTAACGTGCACCTTGCAACGACATCGCAATGTGCATGAAAGAGTTTTGCGGTCATCAGATAATGTAGACAAGAAAATAGCTCATGCTTCTTTCGGCTATCGTAGCAAGTTTGCATGTGCCGAAAGAGAAAAACGTTAGAAGACCTTCAGTTTGGCCTAGTTGGTGTTTACTGCATATCATATTGACCGCAAATAAAAAAAATCTATAAAAAAAGATTCTGGGGAGAAGCCAGGACCAGAGTGCACGCGAACTGATGGAGGCATATCACATAAAAAAGAAAGACCAGGACTGTGTTTGCGTCACTTCCGTTAGGTTGTTTCAATCCGAGACAGATTTTTTTTATAATTGGTTGCCCCGCTAGGCTGACAGTGTTCTTGGTTGCTGCGTTCTGCGCATGTTCTGTTTGTCTATGTATGCCCACGGATTACCGTGAATAAACCAGTTGAAAGTTACCGCCCGTGTCGTTTTTGTGTTCTCTTCCGCTGTCCCCGTCATTATTTGCGGCCAATATGATATGCAGAAAAACATTAGCTTACTTAAAACTGTGTTGGTCTCCGCGTGCTCAGATTATGAGATATACTGTTGACATCCCGCTGTCTGCAACCCATACTTGTCGTATAAGAGCACTTTAGGACAGTTGGCTCAAAGAAATGCGCTCAGCAGCGTAGTCTGGCACTCAATAGCTTAAATTAGAATGAACAGCTTAGGTGGATCACCTTAGAAAGAATGGTTGGCTCCCAGCTTAAGCTAACTTCTGCATAACTTCTGACCAGCAGCGATGGCTCAATGATCATGGGTTCGATCCAAATCTCTTTATTTTATCTATTTATCCAAGTCTCTTTATCCAAGTCTCTTTATCCAAGTCTCTTTATTTTCCTAGGTTTAAAGGAATACTAAACAGCGATATTTTGTTCAACATGGTTGGTAAATCCTGTTGAATACCGCACTTCTAGAATATCATATATCGTTCTGTTTGTCGTTACTTCACTATATTTAATATACTTTCACATTCACAGTTCAGACTTCGCGCGACTCTTTCAACAGAACACTCAGTAATTAGGTTTACAGGTTGGCCTAGGACACAGTGCATGGTGTAAAGCAGCAGGTTCAGTCTTCATTCATTTCAAAAACGTCTTTGAGAAAAATAACCATGAAATCCTTTTTTATAAGCTGCTTTCGCATTACTGGCGCACTTTCAAAACTAATGAAGAATTCTCCTTCAGGTAGATATGAAACCGTTTGCATTGATGGCGACTTTACCCGCCAAAAGATTATTACCAAAGGAGTCCTAAGGGGATTTATTTTAATTTCACGATTGTCCCTGGCTTTTAATAGTGATCTTCCTAGTTACTTATATCATACCAAGTGTTTTTTTTCTGCGCAGATGATACCACGATTGTATAGCGTCAGCCTATAACACCACTCAACCTTTAGATAAATCAAAATACACGACATCCCTTTGGAAGAACGATGTCAGAAGAATTCCACAAGTATGAACCAAGCTAAATCCCAATTCGTAGTTTTCCATCCTCCTCCAAGATGGTGGCAGTGACACATGATTTAGAACTACTGTTAAGCAAAGCTGAAACTAAACAAGTAGGTTCTGAAATTTTTAGGCGTCAGTGTAGATTTCAATCTGAATATCGACACTCACATTGAATATGTTTTTAGAAAAATTTGTTTTGTCATAAGAGCCACTTTATTCGAGCTCGTTTAGCTTTTAGCACTGCCGCACTACTATGATTTTAACATCCTTTCGTTCATACACGCATTAATTATTACATTACTGCTTCTTCGGGAAGTGCTTATTATATGCATATCTCTCACTTAGTAATTATTCAAAAACAATTAAGAATTATAACCATTACATAAACCCTTTCATCATCTCAGCCCCTATTCATTCAACTCTGTGTACCACCCGTTGTTTGCATATACAAATTTAGCTTGATGGTCCTGCTGCTTCAAGTTATTCACATTCAAGTTTCCGTTGATCTTTTTCCAGTTAATCGATTCACTAAAAAATAAAACAAGGTTTGCTTTGTGAAATGAATTTCTCCTACTAAATATATCAACAAATAGCGGGAAACGAAGTGCCTGTTTTATTGCTATCTCCACCTGGAACAGTCTAAAGTCCCATCTGAAAATGTTGCCATAGTGCAGTTTTACAACGTCTTGGAAAACGTACTTGCTTTCCTAGATTTATTAAGTAAATTTATAAACTTCTTGAAATAAGTGTTACAGTTGATGTGCGTGCCTATGTACGTTTTTGTACTATTTTTTAACACCGGTTAGTGCCTGTCCTAATTGAAAATTCACTTTATTCACTTCTGATAAGAGGCCCTCCCACAGCGTTTGCTTGTGGCATTCTGAAGATGTATGACTTTGATCTATGTATTTTAATGCAATTATCTTTAAAAAATAAATAAAAAGTAAAGGTTGATACTGCCCGAAAAGACGCCGTAGCCAAAAGCGGGCGTCAACGACAGATTAACCTTTCTTCATTAGAAGCTCGTTGCGTCATAAATTAGCAGAGTATATTCTGGTCTGCTTAATTTCTTATCAATAAAGTATCATATTCCATCCGAAAAAACCAAGGGCACTTCTTAGGAGGTATAAATTTTTTTCAGCATAAGAAAATTTAAATGCGCAAAATAGTTTAAAATGTCGGCTCGAAATTCAAAGAGAGAAATCTGGGCCATCATTTTATACATTATTGATCAACCTATCTCCTCCACAATATCATCAACTGCTCCAACCTGACCTATAATGTTTGTTTTTTTAGCGTTCCTTTAAAACTCGTAACTCAGCCAGTGAAGCGCATGTGAATATGATATGACAGAGGATTTGAAGGTGTACTATGTAAAGCGGTCCTCTCGCAGTTAAGATCGAGCTCGAGGCTTAACCAGACGACGCTAATGACGACGATAGTCAAGCAGCGCCGAGTCACGTGCTTGCTTAAGATTTCGGTCCTGATTGGCTGACGGCTCCAGCTGCAACTCCACCTACCGTGGTTGCTCAGTGGCTATGGTGCTGGGCTGCTGAGCACGAGGTCGCGGGATCGAATCCCAGCCACGGCGGCCGCATTTCGGTGGGGGCGAAATGCGAGAACACCCGTGTACTTAGATTTAAGTGCATGTTAAAGAACCCCAGGGGAGGTATTCTCTAGAAGTCCACTTCGTTAACTGTCCATTTAGGCCGCTGCTGATTGGCTGGGGCCACTCAGCTCCTCCTCACTCGTACAGGTGCATCCAATCAGCAGCAGCGGAAATGGACAGTCCACTAGGTGGACTCTTACAGAATATCCCCCCAGGTGGCCGCAATTTCCGGAGTCCTCCACTACGGCGTGCCTCATAATCAGAAAGTGATTTTGGCACGTAAAACCCCATAATTTAATTTTAATTTTCCAGCTGCAACTCCAGTGCCGCATTGTTTTTGCGCACAGTATCAATTAAACGAAGCACCCAAACAATACAAAATTAGCAATCTGTAGACGTTTTTTGTTTTGGTTTTGCAAGAGAAACCAAGGTTATAGCGATGCTAATGAAAGGAAAAGCGAGTTTTCGGTTGACTGCGAAATTATCGCGATTTCTGAGTGAGATTTCCCAGAGTTCAATTGAAAAATGGAGAAGCGCGCTGCTACCGATAAAATATTGGCCAGTCCAGCAGAAGACACGACTAGAGAAAGCACTCTCCAGTGATGACGAAATCAAATGATGATCTAAACGCGCGCAATGTTGTTTTGCTTTTGCATTTCCCGAAACAGCTAGGAATAGTGATTATGCAACCGTCACTTAGCCTGAACAACAGCATCGCACAGACTTGGTGCTTTCAAATTGCGTCATGCTTGTCTTTCTAAAGAAAAACTATTTTCTCGTGAGAATTGCAGAGCTATTTGCACGGCTCGGGCAGGCCCAGGCTGCAACCTTCTCCCGTTCGGCCTGGCCAATAGCTTCTAAGCTCTCGCGAGAAAGAAAATACAAGCGAGCTAAGGCAGGCGCTTTTCATGCGGAAAAAAATACACACCGATAGATAAGCAGAATCAGAGACTGCGTATGCCTTACTGCTATATCAACGGCTCATATCTGAACACTTTAGACGAGACGCACCTAACATAAAATGTGGTTAACATAACTGGGCCAGCAAACAACACCACCAAGATTAAGACAATTACAATGTAACTAGGCTCAAACGCCCGTCGCCGACGTTCAGTAACTTTTTCCTGCCGCTGCTGATGTTTTATTATTACTTCTTCAAACAGTGCGCGCGTTGAGCTCCTGCATCTTTCGCAACGTCAGCTGTGGACGTCACAACACGCTCTGCCCACTTCAGAGCACGGCCACTTATCGCGTATACTGCAGCACGCGCTGCGACTGCAGAGGCTTTCATTGTTTGTTTTGCTGGAAGCCTTCGAAATTGCAGTTCGAAGGGCTTTTCTATTTGCTCGCTGTCAAACGCGTCCGAAAGCCACCTGTCGAGTCAACTTTTTTTTGTCTGTTGGGAAACTGCACCGCATTCAGGAGGCGGCAGTTCAGGGCCGTGCTTGTGTGCTCCAAATTCAGCGAGGGACTCCAGTCTTTTGACGCTCGAGTTCCCGTTCTTGCTGGGTGAGTGGAGGAGCATTTTTGTGCTCTATATAGAGCATCGTCCGTAAAACCTCGGCGGCAGGATAAACAACCCGATGATGTATCATAGTGGCTATGGCGCTCCGCCGCTGAGCTCCTGGTCGAAGATTCGGTCCCGGCAGCTTGGGCCGCATTTCATTGGGGGCGAAATGCAAAAGAAAAGAAAAGTTTTTTGTACCTAATATTAGGCGGACGTTAAAAAACTCCCACGAGGTCAAAATTAACCCGGAATTCAGGACTGTGGCGTGCCTCGTGATCGGATCGTCGTTTACGCACGTGAAACCAAGCACTTAATGAATAAGTCTTTAAGAGAAACAGATGAACGTGACGGCAATAGTGCGCCTCGATTGAATTCACTTCGTGATTTTGACAAGTGGAACAACGTTCGTACTGCTGTTCTTACTTTAGTGCAATTAGGTTGGCTGCTCCAAGAAGCGTTAGCATCCTGCAAGTAGCTGTTTTCTTCGAAAGTTCCTACGCCGAAGCTTTATTTGCCTTAATTTTCCACTTAATTTTCGGTCCACATTCCACATCCACATTCAAATCACTGACAACGGCCACAGGGCTGGTGTCACAGCAAGTAACGAACTAGCATATTCCTTGTCTTGTCTTGTCTTGTATCCTCAACAGTGGCGCATACCCAATATGGGGGACTGACCAAGAAGCGAGCCGTTTTCCGTATGCTTAGAAGCAATGCTAAACTAGATTTCAGTAATGCAGCGTGGGACGATAGAACTGCAATTTAGAAATGTGACGAAAATATTGTTAAGAATGCTGATTAGATAAGTTAACGTAAAGAAATGAAATAATAGAAATTACTGATAATTTTAGAAATTCAGCAAGGTACTCTTTTGTATCTCTACTAAATTTGTAAACTGCAAGGAAAGCATTCCTGTGCCTGGATCCTAGTGAAGTCGCCCCAAAAGAAAGAATGGTTGGCGAGGTTAGCGATAGCCCAAGTTTGGTAAATGAATATTCTAATACTTTTCTTTGTCTTAGAAAGTGGCGGCACGAGAGAAAATAATGTTCCATAGTTTCAGGTCCACTGCAGTAACAACACAGAGGGGACATAGCGAGATCAGACCTTTGTAAGTGAAAATTTAGTGGAGGTATACGACATCTCAATTTTGTAAAACTTCCGATTGCCTTGAAGGACACCAATTGTTATTCCATAAGAAGTCAAGATGGTGGAAATCAGAAGGCGGTGTTTGCATGGATGTTGCAGAGTTTTGAGACGTAGCGAAATCTCTGTACCTAGCTGCGGTGACATAAGCTGTTTCCGTCATTCTTTACATCTTCCTCTTCTTCTATGGTCTTCTATCGTTGGTCATTTTCTTTTGCTGTTGGCGCCAATCGGCGTATTCGGCAAAATTATTTAAATATTCCTGCAATTGTCTGGCACTTCCAGGACGTGCTGATAATTTCAACCGGCATGGCGGTGATCAAGAGAACGTGCTTGCTTGTGCTTGCGGTGGCGTGGGCGTGCCTACTGCCACGCAGCGGCTACACCGACTCAGCGCTCGTGGGCGGTTGGACAGAGCAGAACCCACAAGGAAACCCCAAGTACCTCAAACTTGCTCACTACGCTGTCTCCACCCAAACTGCGGGCAGGGAGGTCTATGACACTGTCGTCGACCTCATTAGTGTCGCGACCCAGGTTAGTGCGTAGCTCTGTGTATGTTTGTTGTTGTTGTTGTTGTTGTTGTTGTTGTAGTTGTTGTTGCGCCACGTACGTCTTGTTATTACTGAAAAGAGAGAGAGAAATGCCCAAGGGCACACAGCATAGTGCAGCATAAGTAGAGCGTAAGAGAATGATGGGTGTGTAGCAAAAGCCAAGCATTGCTTTTCTTTACCAGGGGTGCTCGGAAACCAATAAGTTTTACATTTTACGCAGTAGAATGTTCAAAAAAAAATTCAAATATCGAGTCTAGAAATAGCAATGGAACACTTTTCTTATAATGGACAAAAAAGCAGACCTTCCGAATATTAAATGCTGTCTTCTCCTCCATAAAAGCTTCTTTGGTTGGGCATCAAGGAGATAAAGTTGAAAAAGTATTCTAATAGACTTTGTACTTTGTACCAAACCTAGTGCCTTTCAGTGTGTGGCTTTGTTAGGTAATCTGCGTTAGCATTGTAATTATATAATTTTCTCTAAAGGTCAGTACTTAAATCATGTGGGATTTACAAATTTCACATCGTTTCTGCAAACCGAATGCAGGAAATAGGCGTGAATATTGCAGTACATGAGTAATACATAATCGTGGCAACGGTTAGTAATCGCGAGTCAATGAGGCCCCACGGTCATCCATCACCTGAACAAAGAAATGGGAAAAGTCGGAGGGAAGCAGATCAGCCTAAGAATATCAGAGCAAATGCCAAAGTAATTCAAGCTGTTCGTCGTGAACTGATCTGAGACATCGTATCCACAAGGATTAAAGTAGCGTAGTGAAGTAGCGAGAACTTATCGAAGTATTTCGAGAAGCACAACCCCGGTGAACAGGCAGTTGGGGCGTTCTGCTGCTATGCACGAGGTCGCAGGTGCGATCGGCTGCCATAGTAGCCGTGTTCCAGTAGGCCGGAATGCAAAAGCTCTCTTCTAACTAAATAGCGTGTGCCTTCGACAATCTCATGTGGTCAAAATTAGCACCGCAAAGCTCTCGTTCCATTCCACGTGTAGAAAAACTAGAACACGTTCATGTATTTTCCTAGCCATGAAGAGTGCATTCCTTCAGAATAAATGAAACCTTTATGAAGGAAATGTTCATTACTATGCTGTCATTTACCTATTCCATGATTTCGTGAAGTAGCAGCAAATGAAACCTTGCTTGAGCATCACAAAACAAAAAAGAAAAGCGCTGCTTAGGTCTTTTCTATAACGTTCCCGTGCTTCAGGGAAAGCCTTAGCTCGGCCTCTGCTATCTAAGTACGTGGGAACGGAGAATGTTTTTGTCGTCACCCACTGGACTGATTTTCACAAAATGGAATCGTTTAAAGGGAGAAAGCTCATATCTACTGTGACTCTCGGAAGCAAGTTCTTTATTTAGGCCATCATTCTACTACAAAAAAGTTGTTGAACATTCCAAAATTTAGAGAAAAGGAGAAAGAAACTCGATGTGCCAAATTTGTAACTCTAAGTCAGTAATAACAGTAACACAATTATGTAAACTGCACCTCTTGAAACATGGAAAGCGGACAACTTTGATTCATCATACACACCTCTAAGGATTACAATGAAGGCGCCAAATAATACGATGGACGAAGGAAAGAGACGTCAGAGAGAGAGAGAGAGAGAAGGGAAGAAGGAAAGACAGGGAGGTTAACCAGACTGAGTCCAGTTTGCTACCCTACACTAGGGGAGGGGAATGGGGAGTGAGAGAGAGAGAAAACTTAGGTGTAGGATGTCTATAGTCGGGCACTCAAGTCTGCCGCCTTCAGGTAGTGAAAAAGTGCTCTAACTGCTTTCTGTGCTAATGAACTGTGAAACCAGGCTCCCAAGATCTTCGCTTCCGTAAATTGCCTGTCATCCAGTCTATTCAAGGCACACTGGAGAGTCTCACGTTGATTATCGAAGCCAGAGCAGTGGCACAGAAGATGACTGATGGTCTCTTCACACTTGTACTTAGCACACATTCGTGAATCCGCCATTCCAATACGACAGCTGTAAAGTTGGTGAATGCTACTCCTACCCACAGCCGACACAGCAGTGCTGCGTCACGTCGTGAAAGGTTCGCTGGTAATTTAAGTTTCAGTGATGGATCGAGGCTGTATAAACGACACTTAGAGTTCTGTGGTGTATGCCAGTAACTTAACGTGATGATACGAGCGAGACTGCAAAGCTCTCTTGCAGCGTCGACTCTCGATAAAGGTATAAGTAGTGTCGGTGCGCGAGCCTGAGCACGTCAGGCAGCGTCATCGGCGAGTTGATTACCAACGACGCCACAATGTCCCGGCAGTAACTGAAATATGATATCATGTCCTCGTCAGAAGCGCAATGGCAGGTTTCGTTGATTTGTGACACCAGCTGTTCATAATTGCCACGTCGTACACTTCGCAAGCTCTGGAGGTCTGCTTTCGAATCACATAATATTGCCTATTTGTTGGGCAGTTCTTTTTCAATGTATTCGACAGCAGCGCGAAGAGCAGCCAGTTCGGAACTTGTAGATGTCGTTACGTGTGAAGTCTTAAACTTGATGACGACCGATTGAGATAGGTAGAACAATGGCGCCCGTAGAATTTTCCGAGACGGAACCATCCGTGTAAACATGGATTCGGTTAGCGTATGAACAATGCAGAAGTTCCAATGTGATCTGCTTGAGAGCCGCGGTGGTCAGGCTAGCTTTCTTCACTATTCTTGGAACAGCAAGGTACACAGGAGGCTTTTTCAAGCAACACATAGGGGATGGCGTTCTTGTTGCGGGTGAGTGTCTCAAAGACAAAGAGTGCCGGTTAGCCGCACTTGATCTGGAGAACGCTGCCCTGGGTCTTTTCTCAGGCAAGCGAGCGAGATGGTGGTCAGGGACTCTGGATATATGGCGAACATGCACCCGGATTGCGTCGACAGCTATATAGGTCATTATTGGGTGGTCTCTCGCGGTGGCAATTGTTGCCACGGTTGAAGCATTTCGAGTTAGCGCCAGACATGTTCGAAGGGCTCGGCCTTGAATGCTCTGTAGGACATGGATGTTAGTTTTGTTAGCCTTGGACAGCACTGGTGTGCTATATCGGAAGTATCCTAGGAAGAGCGTCCTGTATAGTTGTAACATAGATGCTGCGCATGTACCCCACGTTTTACCGGCAAGAAACCTTAGTATACCGAAGGTAGAAATAAGCTTCTTCTTCAAGTATGAGATGTGGAGGCTCCATGAAAGGTCTCTGTCGATGATAACGCCTAGGAATCGGTGAATTTTTGCGTAGGAAATTGGTTCGTGGTCATTAGAAATAGGGTACTAGGTCATGGGTTTGTGGGTAAAAGCGACTAAAGCGCACTTCTCGGTCGAAATGCAGAGGCCTTGAGCACGCAGGTACGATGATGTTAGGGTCACTGCTTTTGGAGCCTTGCACGCACCTGTAGACGTGTAACTGCCGAGGCCCATATGCCTATGTCGTCAGCATATATGGAAAGGTTTACTCTATGTAGTAGAACGTCGGCAAGTCCAAGGATTCCAAGGTTGAACAAAGTGGGGTTAAGAACCCCACCCTTAGGGACGCCACGGCAAGTGTAATGGTCAGCGGTTCGGTCATCTGCACTGTGCACAAAGAAGGATCTTTTGAATAGATAGCTCCGAATCTACCGAAACATGCGTCCACCAATTCCATTATTTTCCAGGTCATAAAGGATGGCTTCATGCGTTACATTATCATAGGCACTTTTCACATCGAGGAATAGTGCAACCGTTATACGCTTGTGGTGTTTTTTCTTGCTGTACAGACGTGTCGAGGCCGATGACGTTGTCAATAGAGGAACGGCCTCTTCTAAACCCAGCCATGGCCTCGGGGTATACGTTGTGGCGCTCAAGATACCCAACCACACTAGGTGGGTGAGAATCATTCTTTCCATGACCTTCCCAACACAGCTGGACAGCGCGATGGGTCGGTAGGACGCTAGGTCAACTGGCGACTTTCCAGGCTTCAGGAGTGGTATCAAGCGGCTGGACTTCCACCGCTCAGGAACGACACCATCATTCCATGACTGGTTATAACATTCCAGAAGTCTACCTCGGCCATCTTCACCTAGGTGGCATAAAACAGCATAGGTGATGCCGTGTGGTCCTGGCAACGATGAGCGCCTGCATGTGGCCAGAGCAGCGTCCAATTCCTCAAGTGAGAAGGACACATTCAATTCTGGGAAGCGTGTCGCAGGGACCTTACCCAGAATTTGGCTATTGATGGTGCCACGAGACAACTACGTAGGCGCCAACGCGGTTGTCTCATGTTTCCTTCCTTCGTCCGTTGTTTTATTTGGCACCTTCGTTGTAATCATGCATAACCAACTCGCCCACCAGAATGTGCACTCTAAAGAACACCACCGATTTTTGAGTGGGACATTTGCGAAACCCTAAAATATTTCATCCGAGAAATTCATACGTCAAATTTCTCCAGTTCAGATGCCCTAAAGCCCGCCGTACAAAGAAGCGCGATATCTGGTGTTGGTTCGGGTACGAGCTTGTAAGCACATCGTTCTTCTATTTTCTTTTTTCGTATAGATCGAATTTCATAATTTTTTTCACAACTCTCGAATTGCAAATTGAGAATTAGCTTGCCCTAGTCACCAGTATTTAATTATTGCTCTTGAATGCAGCAAACTTCATTTAGCTCGGTCCGTCCCTTGTCTCATAAAGGCGTTTCTACGTTTCACGTGTTATTTGAATCGGCGAATCGTAGTTGACCCCGAGCTCCATAGCTTACTCTTCAATCAGAACTTGGAGGAGTCAAATTGAGCGTATAGAAAACGACATGTCGTGCTACGTGGGGTTAGTCCGGAGACCTGCAATACGGCATCTCTCATAAGCTGCATGTCGCATATTGGGTCGCTACTCAGTCAATGAAATAGGTAATGTACCCGCCAGACCGGAAATTGGGGAGCTCACCAGAGCAGCCAAAGGCCTAGTAAAAAGCGTCACCGGCAATGCAGTCTTCAGGTATGGAGATCGAAGATACTTTTGAGCTCTTTGAGCACCCGCGAATTGCTGCGAACGGCTAGCGCCGGCTAAAAGGTCGTGTATCTATACACCGCACCGGCTGATCCCTTTGCGACACTACCGCGAGTAGAGAAGAGCCTGAATGATATCGTATCGAAGAGCAAAATCATGGGACCACACAGCAGCAAGCAGCGTTGCCAAAAGAGGAGGGAAATAAACGCAGGTGTATATCACGCGTGCAGGAGCGGCTCCCTTCGCGAACGTTCTTCAGCTCGGCAATTCCGCTGAGTAGAAGCCGGGTGTCGGTCCTTGTGGAAGGCGTTAAAGCGTTAAAGAAGCTTCGGTTCGTTTAGCTCAATTCACTGCGTATTATGTGTTAGACCATGCCACCTTTTATTGCGATAGCAATTCTATGGAAACCCCAAGCGCATTTCTACCGTCGGCGTCGGCGTCAACGTGAGGTTTTGCATAAAGTCCGAGGCCGATGACACCGTCGACGCGCGCCCTGCGCTGTATGTGCGAGTGAAAGGGTGCGAGGGGTTCAATCTCACCCGCGCGAAAGGGAGGAATGCGAAAAGGAAGAGCGCCGTCTTCCGTCGCGCTCGCGGCACCTGGGGGGAGGCGAGGGTGGGGGTGCGGCGTTCTACTGTGGCAGCAATTCCGCGTGTGGTGGCTGCGCGCGGTCGCACAGCCGTATCTTGAGAACGATCCGCGTTGGGGTCGGAGTCTACGTGCGTCGGCAGCTCGTAGTTTTGTGCGTGCTGTGTGTTCTCGGCGCCTCAATTTGCGTTGGAGCGGTATACAGCGGGACAATCGCTTAACTCGCTGCTGCTGCCGCTTTTCCTCACGCCATCGTTTTGTCAGCGAGTGTCCAGTGTGATGTGTTCATGTTTGCTGTGCTCGCTGACACCACGCTTGTTAATTTATAGTGGCAAGCGAATGTTTACAGGTTGATACAGCCGTTGAAAGTACTATCCCCACTTGGTTTGGCTGTCTGTTAATTTGCTATCGCAATCGGCGTTTTGCCTATCGGACGAAACTGCGACTTTTTCTGATAACCAACAGGCGCCTGGCTAAGAGGATCGCTGCGCTCGCCTAGTCAGTGCAAGCTTGGCCGTGGATGGGAAAGAAGCGAGGCCGTCTTCTCAGAGGGATTATAAGTGTACAATATTCGCAAAGCTCGCTTTTTTCTCCAACAAAAGTGGGTTGTAACTTGTAAGACACCGCCGCGTGTGTCTACTCCTACCTGTATGCCCTGTATTCCTATGGTGCAGGCCTAATCAGGAATAATACGCTAAACTGTGTTGCCAAACCTCATGTGTTTAGTAGCGAAATTATAACTCTTAGCAGTGACGTGATGCTTGGTAAGCTAGAAAAGATGCAAAATGAAAAAAGAAACAGGTGGCGACGCTGTACTGAAGTTGCCGTGATATCATCAGTAATTCATATATTACTGTTGATAAATGTCATAGATCTTGTTGGTATAGTTAATTCTCTATCAGTAAATAAGGACTAGATTGTATTGTAAGTGAGCACTATAACAAAGAAATAGTAAAGACGTTCTGAGAAGGTCTTTCTTTTTTGCGCTCAGATGTCATGGATGTGAGTAAATAGTTTGACGTCTATGACGTCCCAATGACGTCCAAACGCTGCGGTTCGGGCATCAAATTGAAAAAAAGGACACTCTTGTCCCTAATTTTCTCCGTATTTCTTCTTTTTTTGCGCTAAATTTGTGGAAATAATGTTTCAGAAAATGTTCAACCAGCCTAGATCGAATTCATGTTTCTTATTAGTCTTCCTCTATCTTGCATTAGTTTCTGTCTTCGTTTGTCACTTTTATTTATTCATTTATTTATTTATTATTTATTTATTCAGGTTTCCTTACAGGTTCAGTCAGAAAGATTGAGTAAGGGGGGCGATTATATCAAACACGAGTTTAACAGAAGCAACGCAGTATCTGGCCGCAGTATCTGGATATAAGGCCAGATTCTTTGTGTTTGTTTTTTTTTTTTTTTACTTTTCGGAGCGGTTGTGAAGTAAATACCTTAAAGTACTGCGCACACCTTCCTAACCAATCTCCGAAGGAGAGTAATGGCTGCCCACAATGGAGGCTCAGCCGCCACGATGTCCTGCGCCTGAGAAAAAGGTCGTGGTTTCAATACTCGTTCTCGACCGCCGTTGTCCAATAGCAGGGCGAAAAAAAAAAAAAAACTCGAGTCCCGTCTGGCGGGTGGGTCAGAAAGTTTACTCCGGAGCCCCATACAAGGGCGTCCCGCGTGAGCCACTCTGTCAGTTTAGGGACGTTAAACTGTACGAATGAAAGTAATTCCTTCCTTTTCCCTTTCTTTTTTTTTTTTTTGCCCTTCACTCATTTATACAGGTTGTTGCCGGCGTGAACTACAACTTGACGTTCACTACCGGACCGACTGCCTGCAAGATCGGTCAAGTTCATTATTCAGCGGAGGAATGTGTTCCAGTCGGACCGGTATGCCTGCATGCTTAGCCTAAGGAGCCTATACTCTGTTTCATTCCTATCAGGCAACGCTGCGGAGGTACATGCAAGAAGCACAGTCTTAAGAAGTCTCGCTCAGCACCTTTCCCAGAGCATCACTTTTTGCTCAGCGACACTTTCTGCGGCATAATCACTTCATATATTGCAGCTTACAGATCCCTTCATCTTGGCTGTGGGCATTAATATAGGATGATAATGATGATGATGATGACCATCATCATCATCATCATTATGATACAGATCGTGCTAGTGACGCAGCGTCAAGGCGCGTACGATTTCCGCACTTTTGAGCTGCCTGTGTTTGGGCGTTCTAGGATTTGGTCGCGAACGTAAGCGGCGGGCTGCGGTTGCTTCCTACCGAAACGACACTCCGCTCGTTCTGCAGTAAGTTGGTTCAGATCTGCGACGCCATCGATGAAATAATTACAGCGTATCTTGGAATATAACACTGTGAGATTAGATGTTGCATCGAACTGTGTGGCGCCATGACTAATAATGAAGTCGTTCGTTCATATACGGGGTGTTTATTATTTAAAAGCTTTAAGCCACCTGTAGCAGGTTGCGAAGTTATAGTGGACATTACTTTCAGAGGTGGACATAACTTTCAGGAGAACTCGAAAGACATCATCAACTAATTCACAAAAACTCACTAATTAACTTATTAATTGTTTACTTTAGGCCATCTATTTAAATGTACGGGTCGATTCAAGAAAGTGAGTTTGCAAAGCATAATCACTTGGAACGAATTTTGGGGAAGCCATGCGTTTAGAGATCTGAGCTCTCAAACTGGCCGTAAAAATCCACTGTTGTTTCACTTAACTTCCTGCACAATGCGCTCTCCAATCACAAATGAATTCGCACCCATTCTGTAACCCTAATGGTCCACCGGTTATCTAACCTACGCATTACATGTCCTGCCCAGCTCCATTTCTTAATTGGTCGCGTTGCCTGCTGTGTTCGAAACACAGTAAATGTGGTTGTTGCGTTTGCGGACACGTGGCTAGCAGTTACCGGTGTTCCGAAAGAAGTGGCTTAGAAGTGTGCATAGATATGCGCGACTTCCGGCAAATATGCATCACCGAGTGCGAACACTGATTATGTCGCTGCTACAATGATGAACCATTCGCGCGTTTCCTTTTTTTCATAGCGAGACCAGCGCCATTACTTAAGCAGTTATGAAAAGAAGAAAATTTGGAGGACGCTTAAGCTTAGCCTTTAAGGGTGGAACGCGATAGCATTCATAGATCCCTGACTGCTGCTCACGCTTCCCGGCAACTGGGGCGTATGTAACCGTAATGTTTACCGGGAAACGCTGTCCGCGAACGCTGTGCACGAAGGTGCGCTTACTATTTAGGCACATTAGGTTTTCTGGTAGAAACGGGGCTTCTTGCGTGGCCCGCGACGCGACGGAGGCGAGCGCCAGCTGGAGGTATTTCAAGGAACCAGGCGCGCCGCTCCGTGAACCCCGAGACAACCGCGCGCCGGCGCGCGAAAATGACGGTGACCGTGACTGGTTTGTGAATAGTAGACGCTGGAGAAGTGGTTTCTTTGAGTTTCCGCGTAACAGAATAATGTTTTCTCGTGTGCTCAAATAACAATCGGAGAGCTATCTTATCTGTTGGTTGTGTGTAATCGTAGTTTTCCCTACATTTTAGCTTCAGAAATTCAATAAGTTCATTAAAATCCTTGCCTCACATGGAGGACTTGGGTATGGGTAGTCCGAAAAATATTTTCGATGACATGCCGCTCGACGCCGACGTCGCATTTTGCGCGACACAGGCTCCCTAACGCTATCGCGTGCGCAGCTTTGTTTACGCTCAAGTTTCGCCGCAAGATCGCATTTTACGGGCCACATTTTCGATACATTATAGCGTATATAAGTGTCATATTTGTTTCATTTTAATGGTGTTAGCATGTAGCAAACTATGGTCTATCTGGGTCAATTACTTGAAATGGACACTGCATGACAAATAGTAGCATATTGTATAGTTGCACGGCAAAAGCTCAGCGAGTGTTTATGACCTTGTACGAAGAGCGCGTAAAGACAAAACGAAGTAGGTGGGAAGAACACAATTCTGTCCACACGCATTATCGGCGTTTCGTTTCTTTCTCTTTCGTTTGGCGGTGTTATGTTTAAAATGCTGCGCTCTCATTATGTTAGACCACCACACCGAAGTGGTAATCCTAAAGCCGAGGTAACCTATTATGCATATATCAGAGAAAACCATGCACGCAGTATGAAGCGAACACAGTTATGTGACTCAGTAACCTATATTGGCCATGTAAACAGCGCTAAAGTAATCTATAGCGCTTTAACAACTTCAAGACCCCGAAAATATAATTGGAGAGTGAATTTGTCTGGAGAATTGCGAAGAAGGCAAAATGAAACATTGTTTGAACGCATTGCTTTTCCGCCAGTCGCTACAAATAGCAATTGGGGTGGTTCACTGCCCGTGCACTGAATAGCCTAAGTTCGCAGATGCGCACTTCTAGTTCACTTCTGGCACGCAGCTTCCCCCCCCCCCCCCCTACACACTCAAGAGAAACTGTTATCTCAAAATATTATTTATAGTATCATTTTTTATCGACTACCTTTCGTCAGACCTGGATATGTGTGAAATACTTAAGCTTAAGGCTCGCTAATATTTATTTCGAAGGTATAAATATCTTTTCGAGAGAGTAGAGAACAAGACATCGAAATCCTGCTGGTCGTAGAATAGATGATGCATTTGCTGTCATCGCAATAATCACTAGTGCTTGTAAACGTCAACTGACAGTAACAGAGTCATTAGCTCCTTTCCATGTGCAGTCAAGGGGCAGCGTTAGAGACAGATTAACAAGTGCTAGTCTTAGTAAACTGATTCTCGGAAAGCAATCGTTTCGGCGACCTACGTGACCAGCTGACTATCAAACGGCCATGATGACGAACCTCCGGTGCTTATTGATGCAACGGCAGTTTACTGTCACCCTTGCGCGTTTAATTTGGGGGTGTGCGAGCGTTGTAAAAGTACAACAGTCATGGAGTACGGAAATTCTTGAATGACGCTAATTATAGCACTATCATGCACTCCCTTCATTGCTACAGTGCAGGCCCAACGCACAATGGAAATTTTTTGAAAAAAAAGTTGTCTTCGCGGTGTTTGTGTTGCTCACCCTAATAATTTTTGCAAGCACTGCCTATGTATACTTTCCCCATTTGTCTTGTATTATGGCTCTTTCTCATTGATTGAATGTCTTGTCTGTCCACTGACTAGGTGAACAAGAAGTGTTCAGCAATCGTCTACGAAGTTCCTTGGATGAATACTACTGAGGTTACCAGCTATACGTGCTCCGACTGTACGCAATGATGCTCACGCCAGCATTTACTCATCGCTTATACGCGTATGCATCCCACCTAAAAACGACACGTAAGACGACGGCCAAGCTGGAACAAACGTTTAATGGATCAAATATCTTCCTTTTTTTTCGCGTGGCGTGTGACCCCTCAATGAACGGAATAACAATAAAACCGAACAAGTCGTTTTCCACAAGTTCTTACTTGCGTTGCGGGCGCTGGAAAGTTTCTGTCTGTCGACCGTGTATTCCCTCTGTCTGTTTTTTTGTGTGTATATACGTTGTTGCCGTGGTCTATCGCCCGCGTGTGCGCACAACAAATTCATGTGTCGCATGTCAGCATTACTTCCGCCGTCACTTAAAACACTATACAAACTTTGACGCCTTCGATTATATAATGTCCAGCATCAGGTTTGGCTGGCATTTCCTGTTACGAATAATTCTAGCGTATGAGATTTTTGTGAATACAGGCCACTTCCTTCCGTTCCATCTGCAGTGAAGAGTAGCAGGCTAGAGGGCATTTCTGCCTTTTTACACTTCTGTCTCTCCCTAAAGCTTCACTTCACATCAATTCGGGCATTTCTGTTGTATCTGCTTAATCCCTTTTCAACTACTCACTATGCGTGGCCTGAACAACTTTCCTGATCTTTCCAGATGATTTCCTTATCTTTTTTCTGCAACTTGGCAGCAGCGTCGAACTTTCTTACAAAATAAATTTGTGATGTATTCCTGATTTATTCTTCGCTTGTGCATATGAACTTGAGCGAATTCAAACCGGTGTGAACCGTTATTTTTTCGTTCCATAGCTGAACCAAAAACCCAAAAATATCACGACAATGTCATACCGCCTTCATCGTTCCATCGACACAAGCAGGGGCGTAGTCAGGGGCGTAGTCGTATTGCTTATGGGACTTCAGCCCCTCCCCGCAATTTTTTCGTGCCGTCATGCACCGCCGACCAAAACAAGCCCCGGCGCCGGAAATCGCTCTGTATTTTGTCTAGAATCTCTTTTTCGAGCTCCAAAAGGCATTTCGGCGTGAACATCGCGAAGTCGCGCTGTATTTCGTGGCAACGCCTATGCACCTGGACTCACATGACGCAAAGAGTCCCAGCCGAGCACAAGGTTTCAATGGCCTTTTGATGGCGAGCGGGCACGTCGCGGCCTCTCGCGAAGGTCGCGGAATCTATGGAGTTCATGAATTTCAATTCCTAAACGTTATGGGTTTCATGTTCTTACAAACATTTGACGCCAAAGTTATATTGACTTTTCTAAAGTCGTACATCGGACCATACAATGAGACAAGCTGAATCAACACATGATCAGACAAGTTGACAAAGCACGCAGCGAGGTCCGACGAGACGAGCAGTTGTGGTGGATGATTTGTGCCGTCGTGTCACAGAAAAGAATATCTTTTTTTTTTTCGCCTGTGCCAAAGCATCCATGTCAAGACAGTAAATCTAGAAAAGGTAACCACGCTCTTATTTATTCTTTCTACTTTGACTTTTATTCGCGAGGACACACTGAGCCTCTTCAGTTTTCTTGTTCTTACTATCCGCGGGCTGCCAGGGCCAGCCGTATCGCATGTGTTTTTATCGTGTTGCCCCGACCCCCACACGGCGCACTTCGGTGCGCGTTCGTTTTCCTCTGGCCTAGTGGATTTTGGCCTGGAAGAGTCTTTAATGCTTTCTGGTTAGCAGACGAGAAAAAGAAACAATGGGCGCTCGCCGCCACCACTGTGGCGGCTGGACGGATCGCAAAGCGTTCGCTTGAGGGCATCACCTTCACTTCGATGTTAGCGCAACCTCTCTGGAAAGCCTTTGTATCGCCGGTGTCGGGTACAGAGCAGTATGCGTATAGTTGGCTGTGGACCAAACCTCGCACGTATGCTTCAATATTCCTTCAGTAACCATATTAGGTGCTTAAAGTAGACATTTGATTGTGGCCAACATGCTTTCCTTTGCGTTTTTTGTTTTCATTTCCGCGCCCCCACCCCACAAAAGAAAAAAAAAACATTGTTGTGGCGCGGCGAATTGTCGCATGGTGAAAGTTTGATTTTGTTAGTAGTGTGGTTTGCTGCGCCAGTTGGTGCATGGTGAACGTATAAGGGGTTCCAGCAAGTACGGACGCGAGCACAAGTAAGAAGAAACGGACAGGACAATGGTTGTCCTGTCCGTTTCTTCTTACTTGTGCTCGCGTCCGTACTTGCCGGAGCCCCTTATACGTTCTTCATTTTGTTACTTCTTTTGCGAAAAGTAAAGGGCCACATGACTCTCCATTTGCCGGATACTTTATGGCATTGCGACAGCAATTACTAACCCTTTTCGCGGCAATCCCGAGGGCACTGCCATGTTTCATCACGTGGTCACGCGCCCATCGTTTGCCTATACTGCCTCCGTTGCCTCTGTCGTTACAATGGCTGTGCATGATGCCGGTGCACCTTAGCAAACCTCTGTTTCGGAAGATACCGTAGACGGCGACAGGGTGGACGACACGGAGCTTTGGCCACAGCTTCAGAGAACACCCAAAAGCGCCTTCGGAGCTGATTAAGCCATGTCCAAAAGGCGCGAGCAGTGCATATGCCAAGGTAAATATACCTGGTAGCGAAGCTTCCATAGGAGCCCATACGTTCAATACATGGCGGTCCATCGGCGGTCCATGGGGCTTAGCGCCATCTGTATGTGGTGGGAACACTTCCGGCGGAAGAAAAAATAATGTGACGTCATGTCCGTTAAAAGCAGAAGTGACGTCATTTTGTTTTCGAAGGCGCGAAACTTGTTTGTTTGTTTTTTGTTCTTCCTTTGGAGCTATATATTCAAATGCCCCGCCATTCGACTTGATGGGCGTTTCGAGCTTTCAGCGTGGAAAGCGATGAAGGAAAAGGCCAGCCGTACGGTTGTCGAAATCGCATCCCTGCAAAGAACATACTTTCTTTGGAGGCCGACGAAAGCTTTAGGTGTAGAGTGCTGATCCTATTGTTGGATGCCAAGCCCGTCGGCCAGCGCAGTCGCACGAAAACAACTACACAATTATCTGGCGGTTGTAACTCACTACTTTTGACTGAACAGATTAAGAAGCGATGAAGCTACCCGCGTCACCAAATTCAGACAAACTTCGACAAGCAAGAAAGCACAAACTGTGAGAGGGGCGTTTTTCAACAGGGATACGAGTGTGCCTTTCTGCTCATTTCAAGACGTGCATTGCATTGCGCGTGATAGTGGCGTCAACGCCCCCTGCAGCGATGGGCGCTGAAAAGAAATGCATTTATAAATAATAATAAAATTAAACTTGTATTTTCTTAACTCGTCACGAATATATAAAATTGACTAGGAATCTTATTTTCGTTGAATGAATCTAACTGTGTCTCGTTTGAATTAAAAAACGCGTTTTTCCTTCCCAATGTTTGTTCCCTCCAAACATAGTCGCGCTTCAATCGCTGCTCCCATAACCCCCCATGCTGATGTCGGTGACAATCTGTACAGAACCGCTTTTCGCCCGAAGCTTCGCGACCTATTTGAATCGACCTTGCATATGTTCCTTGTTCTAAAAACGGGACTAAAAATGTATTCCAAACTATCCCAACTTTCCGCTCATGAATTGAATCAGTATTAATGAGTTTTGCTCTTCATTCTTTATTTGGCAAATATTTTGAAGCGGCGGCTTGTCATTTTCAGACTTCCTCGGTGCTGCCATTACCTGATTACCTATCATTTCCGATAGGTTTGTTCTTGCAACGCAGCTGTTTTGTACGTTGTAATACCTTATAGCAACGATGTAGTATCGATAGTAACTCGCTTATTCTTCTCAACCGCCAAGAAACATTTAGCTTCGACCATTCGTGCGCTACCGGTGTATTCCGTCATTCATTGTGTGTGTATAATGCGCATATATTCAAGTGTGCGCCCATTCACTTATTGACACATTGGCGATAGAATGGGCGTAAGTTTCCTTGCCAGTTGGGGTAGATGTATGTTGATACTATGCGCGAAAATTACTATGACAGAAAGCGGCACTACTCCTTCTGTCATTGTTTAACGAGTAATGCTCGTTCTTGCCGACGTTCCGGGGCTGAATCACTGTCTTCGAAGGTTAGCGATACAACACTGGCGAATGAGAAAACTTGTGTATCCTCGAGGAACGCCGTACATCTCGAAGTGCCGATAACACGCGCTGACAGCTGCACCGGCGGTCCGCGAACTTGGCCACACAAATTGATTGCATTCCTTAAAAAGGCCAGTCACTATTTTTGCAACCAACTGCTGCACACGTCTTAAATCCACACGAGTCAATTCAACATTACTGAAACACAGTGCGTAAATGAAAACTCAGTTTCATTTCCTACAGTTGATCGCACAGAAGCAAAGGGGAAGCGGTAGTCGTTTCGTATTCGTTCGCTGTCACTGAGGCCGCGTGCGGCGCTGCGCTGAAAGCGCCATCTCCTTTCTCTAGAACAAACTGCTCCGCCGAAAGGGTCGATGTGAATGATTCAGGCGTATTCCTGCCGTCGTCGTCGCCGTCATGTTCCGCACGAAGTCCAAGGGCGATAACATCGTCACGGCGCGCTGCATGCGGTATCATGCGACTGAAAGCATGGGATGGAAGCCGGGGAGGGGTGAGCCGAAGATGATGGCTGTCTTCTGCGCGCAAGGGCGAAAAGCGGGGAGGAAACGCGCCGCCTTCCGTCGCGCGTGATGCATCGGGGAGAGTAGAGGGAAGCGGGGTGGGGGGCTTAGGATTCTATCATTGCCTGCATATTTGTCATCTTCGACACATTATAAACAGTGGCTTTCTTAGACACGTAGACTTATTGGAGAATTAAACGTATATTTAAATATACAAAAAACATTGACAAAAAACATCGAAGCATTGATATCAGTTATTTCGGGCACTATCTTTGGGACATACGAGTACATTCTTTTATGAAAATATACATATTTGAGTTGTCTTGAACGGGTGTAGCGTTCAAGAATTCGTTTGAAGCATCTTTGGCAATGGCAATGCAGTATTTGATCTGTATTTGATCCCTCCACAAATTCTATAGGGAGGAGGCCGATAATGTATCGTCGTTATACGTATTTTTCGTTCGATCACCATATTTTCATCTTTGTCATTCGATCGTCACCTCGTCGGCGTCATACAGTCGTTGTCATGCCTTCGTGACTCTCAGCAACCTCGGCAAACGAGTGTCACAGCAAAGTGGGACGATATCCGAGTATGTGGCATATAGACGGAGCAACAAAGGTCGCGTTAAATAAACCGGATTTGCGTGATCTGGTATGCTGCTACACTGCTCGACTGCTATTCCCATTACCGACTCCAGTCATCGTAAGATGAGTGCATGAGGGAAGTGCGGAGTGCGGCCAATATTGAATATGCTTTGGTTAACATCTACGCCTAGTGGCAACCTGCAATCCTACTCACCATTCTTTTGGTCGCAACGCACAAAGGTCCTCGCGTATGCGTGCGTCTCGTTCTGGAGATGTGAAATAATGTTGAATTTTATGGGCGTGACTTTTATGACTGATCCAATAACGATTAGTTAAAGGCTTATTCTACTGCAGAAAGTGTAAGGGGTACCTTTAGGTACTAGAGCAAAGACAAGCTAATTTGTCAATCGCATTGATGTACAGACAACCACAAATGTTTAAGGACCACAGGATCTCAGATAACGTCCAATTTTCGAGTAGGCTTTATTAGTAGTCAGTACAACCGAACATCACAATGTTGTTACCATATACTGGTAGAGGCAGTAAATGAGAATACTAGGCTGCGCTGTTTGGCTGTGCAGATATTTAGCTTTATCGTAGATCTCGTGTTCCTCAAAATTTTCTGGTTGACTGTACTTCCGCTTTTGGGCGTCGAATTATCAGTCCTTCATGCTAAGCCCAGATTACGGACAAAAACAAGAATCGTGATGAGACTGGAATAAAAGAAGTATGGAGCATGCTGGAAGCTGCGAATTCGTCACATTCCGCTGTCCCTGCAGCCGCAGCACGTCACCTCATCAACATATACTTTGCCTTGTTATATCCCGTCATAAAGTCACTTATGAACTCATGCTCTGCTATTTACACCACGCTCTGATGATAATGCTACGCCTTTCGCAAATGGCAGCTTCATTTGGCAAAGGTTTCGTGTAGATGACTAGAAAAATTTGTGCAAACACGCACACATTTTTTTAAAACAAGCACAAATAAACATCAGAATTCATTTGAAAAAAAACCGACAAGAACAAAACCTTAAGAATTTATTCCGAAAATCTGTTTTCTTGGGATTGAGACTATACGCTTTGTACATAGCGTATTCAACCACGTTTTTGCGAGAGAGCTGAATGTGCTAAAAACGATGAAAAAGCTCTCAAATTAATAGTTATCTTTGCTCACTATGCTACGTTGCGTTAAAGGTAAGCTGAAAGGTTTTCCAGAAAAAATGAGTAAAGAGCAGTACGCCGTGGTTTTCAACCCTCTGAATTAGAATATCGCATCGAAATTGAGTGAAAGAAAGCGCAAACATATTTTATTTCGACGAAAAGTGCAGCAGCAGACACGCCCAGCTCGCGTGCCTCGTTTCCGCCTGTGATTGGTCGGGCGCCTCGTGACGTCAACAATGGTTCGGCTTGCATACGACGAGTGAACGCGACAGCCATCGCCTCGCTTGCAGCGCTGTCGCTGTCGCGTGCAAGATCACTTGTAAGGGGTTTATACTTGTGCATACTACACGTACGTACATACTTGTACATACTACATGTACGAGCCGATTGCGAAGAGCCGGCCTCTCCAAGAAGCGAAAAATGCTGGTGCAAGCACTGCTTTCCACGCGAACGAAGGCGAAGTGTTAGTATCTCCTTGTGTTGGAAATGTTCTTTGGCGAGTATGTTTTTTGCTAAGCTGCATTCAGCGTTACAGTGAGTACGTTTCCGGGCAAACAACTGTAGTGTTATGTTCCTGCATGCCTCCTCGTAGAACGTAAGCGGTGATGCGATCTTCAGCATTTGTGCGCTGCCCCAAAGCTGTCGGCAATCTACACAGACGGTTTAAACGCGGGAAAAGTTTACCGGCTGTTGTAGCACGTGTAGTATAGAACCTTCATCAGCGCGCCATCCGCACGCTACTCGTAACCGGCGAATTCCGTCGGCTACGTGAGATGGTCGGTTTCTTATGTGTGCGAGAGAAGGGGGAGTGCAGCGTCTTGGCGTGAGCAGGCTTTCCAACACATGCAAACTTTACGCTTGCACTGCGTTATGGTAGCTGCATGCAGGCTGTTTCACAACACACGTGCGAATAGAAAATTCGCGGTGCTTGGCGATGAAACCTGCGTCAAGGGTGGGCAATAAACATGCGCCTTCCGTTCACCGTGCTAACAATTCTTTTTTAGGAGAACCCAAAGCACGCATTATTGATAAACTCCGGTAGTAATCGTCACGGAAGTGGTTAGAGCACAACACTTGTTATTGAGCGCTTCAAGTTGTTTCGCTTCACAGCAGCCTCCGACTTAGCTGAAAGCTTCTTGCCTTGCAGGAACTAATGGAACATCGGAACATCGTCGCGGCCGCTAGTGTTCGTGCAAGCGTAGGCTGCACAGAACGCCGGCATGATCGGCCTACAAGTTCAATTGATGCTACGCACGTCAACTACCACTCCTATATACACACAAATAAAGGAATGTAGGGTCGAGCGAAGCAGATTAGGACGGCACGCACGCAGAAATAAGCCCGGTCAAGCACGGTCGCGGAGACTGCGAAGGAGCGGAACACCAGTGTTGACGTCACTAAGCCGCGGTTTCCGGTCTCCGCTCGCATCGTCAGCGTCAGCAGCAGCGCGCGGCGCTCGACGGGGGGCGGAGCTACAGCGCAATGTTAACTAACGATTGCGTCGCTCCTAAGTGAAAAATGCCCCCCAAACTTTTACCTTCATGGTTTATAAGGTTCCCGCATCCGTATATGAGCGTCTTATTGAATTCGACAGACTCTTCAGCTTCCCGTTAAGCATCGTTGAATAACTGTTCGGTTGTTGTTTTCACTTCCCACGAGAAGGATGCGGATCTAAATGACTTCTGTACTTCATGTCAACTCTAAATTTGATAATGAGAAATTACTTATGAGCACGACAATATAGATCAAATCGCCACACTTCGGAGACAAATAAAGAATGAGTGTCATTACCAGAAATACACTATCACGTTTAACTGAATTACTTTCGAGAGACTTTCGGAATTGGCGACACCACCATCCCCCCATATTTAGAGCCAGGGTGAGCTACCGCGTTTGTGTGGCTGATCAGTGTAGCTTCCATGGCGTTCCGGTAAAATCTCGTGTCAAATTTTCAAACAAAAAAATGAAGTTCGTTTTATTCGTGAACATTGAAGGAGAGGGGGGGGGGAGGGCTGGCGCCGGAGGTCGGTAGGCAGCGCCCGCCTCAGTGCCCAGCAGGAGGTTTGCATTGCTATGTTGCTCTGAACATTTCGACAGAAAGTGTGTGGAAGCATAGCTGAGCTGGCGATTCCCATCAGAGAAAACCAGCGTCGTCCCTACTGGCTTCACCTGCACCTTTAGAATACATTAAGGGCACTATTTTATTTACACTGCACCACTGGCGATGGCTTTGGCGATGGCAGGAATCCCAGGAGCACCGTGACCAAACCGCGTACAGAGCAGTGGACGTCCTAAGGCATCAGCATTGCCAGAAGTTCCCAACAAATCATGGCCAGGACCAAGTACCAGGACCAGCGCAGGACGTTGAGCCTGAGAAACATACAAATTTGCAATGTAGCATATCAGTCATAAGCTTGTTCTGCAGTGACCTGTCGCGGCATGTTGATTTCGACATCATCTTACTTATGACTGTATAGCTAACTACAACACTTATAGAATAGTAATGCGAGCAGAATTCTTTGGGAATCGAATGCGTGATCTGGTAGTGGCGCAAGGGCCAGGAATGGCCAAAGAGCGCCATGCCAATGTTAATGAGTTCAGAGTGGACTGATTAGTTCTGTAAAGTTGATGTGACGGGGCTGTAAAGGGGCCTAAAATAATTGCCGTAAATTGCGTAAGATCTGCGTGTAATCCGATTATTGCAAAGACTAATGACGTGTACTATGAGCATTATTATTTATTGCGAAAGGATGATGCAATATACAAAATATGTCGCATGCTAAAATTGGCTGGAGCACTACTGCCTCACCAGAGCCCTTGAAGCACAAGAGCATAGTGACATGTGCTATATAAAAGAACTAGCATAGTGGCATCTTCTGGAAAGAAGCTGGGCTTGTGGTTTGCCGAGCACGTTTGCTATAGGTGAAGACGGAGTAACCAATCCAGGGTGGTAGTAAGAAGGGGACCATTTATAGTCTTATTTAGCATGGTGGTCGCCCGCAGGAGCGGGTAGGCAGGGGTAGACTGGGCCCCACTTTTGTAGGGATGCCTTTTCCGGTCGTATTCATGTTCCCCTCGTCGTGCTACGTCAGCGACGCTCCGCCTGCCCTATCAAAGGGACCAGCCGGTGGAGGATAAAACTGGCTTATATTCGAGCGCAATGCATCGCTACAATTCGTGCGGCCCTCAGTCTACTGCTGCTTGTTGGAGCTGACGAGGCGTACTAATGTCGCTACACTACCGCTCGCGCTCTGTATCACGCTTCACGCTAACACGATCATGTTTTTGGTCTGTTGCGCGAACTCGATCAGTGCTGGGGCAGTTATAAGCATGTTAGTTTTGTCTTCGCACATCCTTTGTCCCTTTGCGGAAAAACCCTGTCTGCTGTAAATGCAAGGGCACAGCGCCAAACTGGATTCGCATAAAAATGCAATATCATTAGTCATGTCTGCAAAGTTTGTCACTTGAAACGTTTCACGATTCCCTTAAGATTTAGATTTTTTTTTCTTTTTGCCTTTTTCTTCATTGGCCTTGGTTTAGTTGTATGTTGTCCCCTTTAGTGACACATTTCTCACTTTTTGAGTCAATCAATGTGCCCCTTTCTGCGGCAAATTCAAGTGTGCTGTGCGTAAAAATGGGTGCAAAGGCGTAAAAATGCATTGTCTTTAAGGAGGTATCCAATGTTTGCTGGCTGAAACTTTTGCCCATTAACAGCTGGCAAAAACTATTTCCAATTGTTTTTCAACTTTTTTTTTCATTTGACTTTATTTGAATGTATGTTACCATTTTGTGACACACATCTTTTGCCTTATATAATATTGTATGCCCACTTGCTATGCTCTCAAGTGAAGGCCGCAATAATCAAAATAAATAAATAGTTTACGCGGAACCACACTTAGAGCATTCGCTTTAATAAGACGAAGTAGCATCAAAGTTCAAGTTTGTGCGGACAAATGGCCAAGAAGCTTTTCAAGCGTTCCAAGGATGATAACGTCTAATACGACGCCCCCCGAATGGATGAGCTACGACTTTCCAGCGTAATATTAGCGGTATTCATAGCGGCATGGTTAAAACAACCTCTACATGCCAGAGAAGCCTCAAGAATGAACCGCTTGTGAGCGACAACGCAAAACGTACGAAAAGGGTCACTAGCGCATGTTCGCGAACGAAAACTGAAGGCATCTTGTAGAGCACCCAGTGGAGGTGACTCTTTGATGAAGAGTTCCACTTACCTGTTGCAGGCTAACTATACCACGGAAGGTAAGTGGATCGCCGGATTGTAATCGCGACTTGTGAATCGCAGTTTGCACTTCGGCGTGTTCGTAATTGCGAAGTGTACACGGACAGCCACAACCAACTACTGTAAACTGTTTGTGCCGCTTAACATTTCTTCGTTTTGGTGTTTCCGAACGCGAAATGTTGGGCGCTGTACGTAATTATACTCCAGACGTTTATTTACAACTTATTTAAAGCCTGCACCCGGCTTTTCGACGCCCATTTCTTTAGAAAAACCAAACCGTTAGCCGCGCTCGCACTGAATGTCACCGAAGTGACCTACTGCACGTAAATTGTGCTGCTTGTGCGGAATTCTACTCAGCGCCAGTTCATAATGCGGAAGGTATACGTGTACGATCGACTCTTCTGCACGCTTTCTGACCACCCTTGGAAGGAAGCAGGAAGCTTCGCCGTATTTGACTTCACGGAAACGCTTTCTCCTTACGGGCCCATCGTATCTGCGAATAGATCATCTCGGTACGTTAGACGTATGTTAATAAGTTTGCGTTAATACGACTGACGTATCTTTATAAATATACCTGGGAAGATATATGCAAAGTGGCTGGTACGTTCAGAGGGTCGTTAAAAGGAAAAAAAAAGGTGCGCAAGAATTATAGGCACTTCCGTCTATGTGCGAGCATCGTGGGAATCGTTTTATACAAACCGCAAAAGAAAACAAGGAACAGAACAGCTTTGGCTGCGGGAGATGTACTACTGCCTCTTTAAAGATAACGTGCAGAACTTAGCATACCACATCAGGACAACTGCGTTGTTTTGTGGTAAAAGTGCGCAAAATTCTGAAGACACGATCTTTAATGGCAGATGCGAAAATGGCCTCGGACAGCGCATTTCCCGAACAGCGCACCATCGCAGTCCGGCTTTCCCCTCCCCTCCCTCTCCCTGGATGTCGCTTCAGTGGCATGAGCTCGATTCCCAGTATAACGACGATTGTCGAAAGCGTTTTGCTTTTGTTCGCCCCTACGACGATGGGTGAAGCCGGGTTTAAGGAAGAGGACTCGCGACGAAAAAGTGAGGCCGACGTGAATGAGGACCGTCGTCGGCCTTACGGAATGCACAGACGAGGGAAACACAGATTGGAGCAAAAGGATGGACAGGTGGGCTAGTTGTTAGCGCATATTAATAAAAACTTTGTTTTTAGCGCTCTAAGTTTTCATTACCAGACTGGAGCTCTTAGATAGCTGCCGCAGTAAAGCTTAGTAGGGACGAATTGGGTATTCAAAAAAATACCAAGTTCAGTAGAAGTGCGAGTTTCGTATTCTAGTCTCTTTGCACCAGCAATACACCAGTCCCGGGCACCATTAATTACTCAGTGCAAGCTCCCCGGCTTATCGGAGATGACGGCTTCCAGTGAAGTTGGTGCGCATGCGCTACACTTGCTGATGAGCTCGTTGGTTGCTTCGCGTCGTTGGAAGGTGCTAACAGTACGGCCAGTCGCCGCCCGCGCTGTATACTGTGAAATAATCGGTCGACTGTGCAAGACCAGATGCGTCGAGACATAGGAAATCTACGTCTGGACAAAACACAAAGTCAGATAGAATAAAATCGAAAACAACACAGTGTAAAGCATTGAACGTGAGCTCGAAAATTTCTTGGAGGCCGCAGGCATAGTTAACGTGTATTAGCTGCTACACTGAATAGCGTCTGCACTGTAACCTCAAGCAGCTTTCATTGCATGTATTTAAGTGCGTTTGTGTATTGTGCATGCAATACTCCTTTTTTGTCTTCTTATGTGAGGAAGCTCAATTTTGACTGTCGTATATCTGTGCGTGCATTATTTCACATCTGTATTTCTCTCATCTGTGCAACTGCTCGTCTCAAAACTGCATCGCGGTCTTCTGTTTGGAACTCTGCGTACGTTCATATGTAGCGACTCATTGTGGTGGGACTCGTCCTCGTCTTTCGTTTCTGTATGGTCATGTGTCTGCAGGACTATACCCTCTAAATTTTTTTCAACCTATGGCGTTGTTTCTTCTTATTTTAGAATTTTTTTCTTTCGTTATTGCTATCATTAGGTGAAAAGCAGTAGCCATCACCATTACTCGGTGATTGTACCTCTCTTTTTTCTTTTCAGATCCCTGAAAAAATAAAACTACACACATCTTACCTCGCACCCCGTCTATGTTACTCATCTTCAAACCGTTTCAGCGATAAACTCCGCATTAAATAATTTAAGACATTCTGCAAATGGAATTCAAAGGAGAGAAAAAATAAAAAGGAATATAAAAACTATAAGCAATTCAGGTATGTCTGGACATCGCAACATGTTTAGCAGATGTAGACAGAGAGAGAGAGAAACCGAAGATGGAAAGGCACAGAAGTTAGCCAAGGACGAGCCTAGTTGGCTACAATACACTTGGGGAGGGGTAAAAATAACATAGCTGGAAAGATAGGAAAACAATAAAGAGGCAGTCATTGTTAACGCACCCGCAGAGAGACGTGCACTGCATACTGCATACACAAACCTTCATATATTACATTCGTCTTCAAGTAGTGCAATACGGCTGTTGTAAACTTGCGAACGAAAGAATACGTAGGCCATGGTCCCAACTTCTTTTCCTCCGAGAGCGGTCTGTCATCCAAGTGGCTGGCTGTAGTTTGCAGGGCACATCGGTGAGGGTCGAAGGTCGAAAGACTTTCTTTCCCCTCCTTCACTTATATGTTGATGCACCGCTCCTGGCTGAATGAGCATGGCTCGGCTGAATGAGCATGACTCGTCGTGCTTCTTTTCGTTTCCTTTGTGTGCCATGAAGAGGTTCCGTTGTGGTCAGCGTTAAATATTTCCAATATTTCTGTAAAATGCACCCTCTTTCAGTTTCCACCATGCAGTAAGGAAACGTCCAAGCACCTACCTACGCGACATTTCAGCTACGTGTAAACTGAGATGACCTTTAAAATATAACCCGCACTTGCACCATTTTAAGGTACATTGTTTGTATAAATCAATAGCCAAACTATCGGGTATGAAGCAGTTGCCGTGCTTAAGGCTTCTCGCTTTCCAGGCTCTGAAAGTCCGATATGAGGGAACTTGTAGTTGCCCTATACACGTGTGAATCCTGCGGTGTAATGTATAAGCAACGTGGCGTTATCGCTTCCATACGTCGCTGTGGTCACTGACGCCATGGATGCTTTCGAAGTTGCTTTCCAACATCCGCCCGATTCTCGCGGGATCCTCTATTGTGCGCCCTTCGTGTATGCTTCATTTGTGTCGCCGACGCTGTTTTCAAGGGGGCACGACGAAAAAAGAATGGCACGCCAGCGCAACGTCCTCCTGTGGAGGAGAATGTCTAAGCGATGCGTGCTACATAATGCAATCCTCGTCCATTACAGTATAGCTCGTTCTGGCTTTCGAGGTACATACATGCACGTACGCCACCACTCTCAGCGTCTGTGTGGGACAGATACTTAGACTGTGCACTTACAGGCATCACGTTTATGTTCTGGCAAACACTTTATATGTGATGATATGCGTGATAGAGAGCAGTAAAAGATTCATGCAAGTCCTTAAAATGTTTTTGTTTCGTGCACGCCAAAATACCGAACGCTATTTGCTATAGACCTGTAACATTGAATTTGAATGCTACAGACCGCGGAAACTATAGAAGGTGTGCGAATTTTCGAACACGAATCGAATATTACAGTCTATTCGTACTCAAAAAGGAACTATTCGATATTTTTCAATGCCGAAACTAAGCGAAGATGACGCACCGACCGACTGTTAAACTCGGCTTACTGTTTTCCATCTGTTAAACAAATTATCAGAAGTTAACAGGGGAACAAATTTTTCAAAGTAATTCCAATTCGAAATGAGCATTGCAAGCATTGTTTTCGGCTTAGCGACGGAAACTTACATGGCCTGACAACCGTGATTTTTTTTTTCCAGTGTGCCACTTAGTGTTTTCGGAAGTCTAGTCATGTAATAGTTTTATCTTTTACGCTACAGCCAGTGATGTTTTCCTCTCAACGGGCCCATATACATGTGTTTACGGCCCATAAGTCCTTCAGCAGCTATTTTATTCCGCAACTTCTGATCTTTCGTCAACCATTTATTTACCGTTCTTGAAAATATCGTCACACAGCAGCTAGTCATCCTTTCCAATCTTGTCTGCAACCAAGATCGCACTATATTGAGAGACTATTCGGCTATTGAGACTATTGAGGCTATTGAGAGAGTGCAGCTTTTTAACTACAATTAGCGATCTCGTGTGTAAGGCTGATCCTTTGTTTCTGATAGCTGTTTTCTTTTCGCTAGGCGATATCGGCGCGGTGCCTAAGTATACCGAAAAAATCCGAGGACGCCTAGGCACTCAATGCGAAAGTATTCATGTCGAACTGAACGCCGCTGAGTGGTCTCTCGATTTATCAACTCCTCGCGTGCAGGCGAGAGCGTTGAGACGCTTGGCTTGCATGGCGCGTTTCCATTTGGCCTTACCGAGGCGCAGTTAGAACGCGGACGAGAGCTTGCTCGGGCAAGAAACGCACGGATAACACAGGCTTTGGACATGCTTCGGAGAGAGAGAGTGAGGGTGAAATGGCGTCGCGGCGTTGCTCCCCCCCCCCCCCCCCCTCGCGCCATACCTGGCGCGCTATTGTGAGAATGTGTTCCTTTTCACCCGATCTTTTCCATCGAGGCGCGCTCGTGACGGGGCGTCGCGGCCAACGGTAATTTAAGTGCCGTTTTCCCGCTTGTCCAGACGACACGCGCCGGTTTTTTTCACTTTATGGGCCACTTGGTGCTTTCGCATCAATAAGTATTCCTGCTGTAAGTCAATAGGGCCCCTGAAACGGCATTTCGTCGGTGGAAGTGGACACGTGGCACCCTACGGAATGACGAAGTAAGTTTGGCGGACTGCTGGCATTGAAGCGCCACGCTGCTACCACGTGACCGTGGTCGGACTTTGCGACGTCCGTGTAAATGACGTCACGGTGCCCGCCGAGCTTTTTAGTCAATGGTCTCGCTCTAGCCGCGCGTCTTGCGCCATGGTAGAGTGGACTCACGTTTCTCGGAATAGGGCAAAGTACGAGTTGTTCTCGTAAGGTCTCGGGGACGGAAACGAGGTCCTCCGCGCAGTAGTGGGGTCTGACAGGAAAATTCAAATCCGCGAGGACCCGTCTCCCTGCCTTTGAGCAGTCGAGGCGTTCCCTTTGCCCCAGCACAGCCGCTGCCCTGGGCGCCTCGAAAGTATTATGAAGTCCGAGCGCTCGTAGTCACTCGTTGGATACGCAGGGTGCGAGTCCCGGTGCCGCTCTGCTGCTGGAGAGCCGCGGCTGTTGCACAGAGCCGCACCAGTTCCTCAGAGAATTAACGCGCGCCTGCTAATCGGGTCTGCTTAAGATGTTCCCGCCAGCCGTCATTCAATATAGACGACCTGTTTATGGGCAGCCTGTAAATCTGCCAACTTGATTCAAGCAAGGAAAACTTTTTTTTGGCAGTCTCACCATGTCTGCAACCCACTAAAGTTGGGTGCCCAATGTGATACCACTCTTATCTTCTTCAACGAACACAGAAGATCTTCAGATATCTCTACGTGTATGTGAGACATGCCGTTCGTTTAGTTGCTTCATTACTGTCCCAATTATGGCGCACCGGATAACTGAAAGCAGGCGTTTATGATACAGAAGCTGTTTACTTGAGCGGACGTTGTTAAGAACGGCCCAGCTCAGGTGCAAGTGTTGCCAGGCAGTTGCGACGACGGTGGCGTCAACTTTCAAGGAACGCCACCGTTGCGCTCTAGCCTCGTCCCCATTGTGACTGAATGAGTTCGACGAAGCAGGCTTTGTGCCGCAACGCGACACCGCCAACCGGGTCGGCCGCGAGAGGGGGAGTTGCCGCGGGAACGTCGTCGGGGACCCCTTCCCACGCGCCAACCAAGACGCAGGACAATGGCTACACGGGCGCGCTGCGAGGGTCAGCTCCGAGTTCTACGAAATCCGTGCGACGTCGGTTCCGGACCGGACCGTGAACCTGTGTATGTGTGGGTGCGTGTGTGTGTGTGTAAGCCGTCCCGGAGAGAGGCGGCGTGTTTACAATGTATGGACGAACGTTTCCGTCCCCTTCGATCAAGGGGGGGGGGGGCGTGTTTATAAACCGCTGTTGTGCGGATGCTCGACACACTTTCTTAAGCAGTCATGTTGGACTGAGACACTTTTTCTTAAGCAGTCATGTTAGACTGAGACACTCTCTCAAGCAGTCGTGTTAGACTGACGTACTTTCTCCCGAAGTCCATGCTAGACTGATGAACTGCATGTGAATGCTGTAAATAAACCCTTATTCCTCGTTCTCGATGAGAAGCAGTCCTTCCCTTCATCAACGTCCTCAGCGTGGATAAGTTGGACGACGGCATGGGCCAGCTACCTTCTAATTCATGCCGGACTCCAATCTTGACAACGGATCACGAGCGATGGGATTGAGCCCCTCATCCTGACAACGTACAGTCGGAAACGGCATTACCTTGAAGGTATGAAATATCAGATAAGCGTAACAAGTTTTTCTCAGAAAGGAGGCTCCAGAATAATTTCTTTTGTTTAGACCCCTAGAAGAAAGCCGAAGGACGCAGCTACCTTCTTTTTCTTTTAATAAAACGAATTCTGGCGTTTTACGCCAGGCGATGTGCTTATGAGGCTCTCATAAGTTCAATTCTGACCAGCCGGGGTTTTTTAACGGGCTCTTGGACAGAACTACACGAGTGTTTTTCCATTTCGTCCCCATCGATTTCCGTGATCACCATGGGACGCCTTGCACGAACATTTACTAACGCAAATAATAACGAATTTCAGAACGCGATCTAAAATGTCCCGTCGAAAACTCCTATTGAGCACTAGAACGCCTTCTTAAATTAGTTATTATTTTCGCTATTAAATGTTTGTACAAGCAAACCCTGGTTTGAACCTGTGAGCTCGAGTTTAGCAGCGTAACGCCACATCCAATATGTAGCTATTAACTAGGCTACCACGCCGCCTTTTTCTTCTTTTTTTCTTTGTTAAGCATGGACTAGACAATAAATTTCACACGCCTTACGGGCCAAAGATTAGCACATTTAATGGCTACCTAAAACTGTTTTTGGCGCCTGAGGTCCGACCGCAATAATAGAACCCGTACCAATTACTCCGCATTCTCTTACGCGTGGAAGACGGAAACGTCAGTGAAATGTTTCGCCGAACTTATTTATTTTTCTATAAGAATACTTCTGAGTGCAGGACATCAGAGGGGACAGATATGTTTTATTTGTTTGAAGCGGCAAGCAGGAAGTTTACACATGTTTTTCCGCCCGCCTTTCGCAAGGCCTTCATTTGGAAAACTATATGCGCAAAAATACACGCGAGAGATACATGCTGCTTGAAGAGCAAGAAAAATATTTGTTCTCCAAAGAGAAACGCACAGTAACGTGGTAGAATGAAAGTAAACACTGCGGCCGCAACGCACTCGCAATCACCGAGCGGCATTAAAAACAAATGATAGAAAGAACAGAAAGAAATATTTGCAAGGCATAAATACGTGTGATACGAAATTATAAACAGCATTTGAGCGGTCTGAACGCATACGCCACCGCCCGAAGTAGTACGAATGACTCTACCTAGAAGTATCGCCAGCAGTTTCCAACGGCGCGATCTTGATGTGGCCCAATCCACTTCGATCGCAGCGCCGCCACAGTATTTTCGCCCCTGCCGCTCGTCCCACTCAATCGCATTCTTGTTCACTCTCCGATAAATCTTTCTCTCCAACACATACCACCATTTAAGCAGACTACACGCAATACACCCTACACTATACTCGCACAAATGTCCCCTTTGTAGCGACTACGCCTCCCTATATCACACCACATGGTCGTGCCCCAACGTGGGAGGCCGTGCTGATTAGTGCGGAACCTCGTAACCAGCAGCAGCTGGTGCGGCGGGCTCGGGAGACCGCAAGGGCCGCCGGAGCCGTGGCCTCCTCGCACAAGCAGAAAGACACCTGCGTGACCTTTCTTTTTCTTTCTTTTTTTTTTCGATAGATGTTCTTCCTCCTCCTCCCCTTCCTCCTCCTCCTCCTCCTGTTGCTCCGGGGACATTTCTTCTGGCGTCATTTTTTTTTCTACACCCGGCAGCAAATAAAGTTGTTTCACTCACTCACTCACGCCCGGTAGCAACCAGATCGTGCCCGCTGACGCTATAAGTGCCAACAGTGAGCGATTGCCAAGAAGTCGTACATGAGGATCAGAGGACGCGTTTGAACTTCGAAAGCACAGAAAGAAAAACAAAAATTGGCAGAGACCACGTAGCACTGCTTCCGTGAGGGAATGTTTCTCTTCTTTTTTTTTTCTTTTTTTTGCGGGTGTGGGGGGGGGGGGGGGGGGTGAGCGGGTTGAGGGCGCGTTACCCGACCGCGCAAGCTCGCGCCAGCGTTGTAACTGCGCCTCGGTGAAGCCAAATCAAAACGCGCCCATCGGCTCAACGGGATCGCTTGCCCGAGTGCGACGTGACGCGCGCAATGACGCACGCAGTAGGCAGCAATGACGCACGCAGTAGTCCCCACCTTTAGTCAGCCAGAAGCGCGGAGCCGGCGTGGCGTCGGGGAAGTGTGCTCGTCTCACACTCCGGAGGCCTCGGCTTGATCCACATCCAAACCGAAATTTAACAAACTTTTTTTTTTTCAAAGCATTATTTTATTCACAGGAACCTAGCCCCCTGTGAAATGTAACGTCAATGCGAGCATTTTGTGACCCTGTTCTTAGTCTGCGGCGTCGGCCATTTCGGTACCACCTCGGTCACGCCAACGGATTTTCGCGCAACGGGGAGTACAATCCTTTTGCATTAAAACAAACAAAGATGGACAGTTCAGTCTCGAAGCACGACGATGAAAAGGTTAGTGAATTAAGAATGAATGCGTATGCAACAAATTAGTCGTCTGGCGTTAGACGAAACAACCTCAAGATTCCCCCCGCCCACCCCCACCCCCGCGACACCACAGCGCCGATGCTCCTCTAGCAAGCAGATTGGAACGTCGATGGTCGCCTTCATGGCCTCCGAGATCCTCTCGGACGCCATTATCGCCTTCTTTCCCGTCAGATCAAGCGAGCGCCCGTTTGCGTTGGTGCGGGTGCTGCCGGTGATTGCGTTTATACACGTTGGTAAGCGTGACGTCGATCGTTATCCTGCAAGCTTGGTACACATTATTTTTGTGTCGCTCAGTTCAAACCAGGCTCGAAAACGTGAAGTAGTGAGACCAGACCATGAAATCGCTTTATTTTCTGTTCGCGTGTTTACCTTTTTAGATGCGTCTTGTGACAAACCAAACGGCCTTTGCGCGAACAGGGGCCGTATAGCGTAAAACCTTAAAATTATAACGTAAACGTAAATGTTTTTATTCTAATCTCCTGACGTCAAATTTGCGTAACCGCCGACGTAAGAATCGGGCGTACACCCGCAGGATTGTCTGAACAGACCAATCAAAGGCTCTCCTCGTTCATAGAAGGTCACTTTTGTTTCCTTGAAAAACGAATAACATTGCCTGCACTGAGCGGCTTGCCTTATCTAAGTGGCTCACAAGAGGCCAGGAGCACGCTCAAGTGGAGAGATATTCGATGGGTCCGAGTCACTGCACTCAAAATTGATAATCGGATCAAGAGGGTGGTGCCAGCGTCTGCGATTGGCCCACTTTCTCTTAAAAATTAATTTAGCGCAACGCGGGCACACGGCATTTTTCATGCAGATGTTTTTTTTTTTTTTTGTTTTACATGACCAATCATGAAGCATTTATCACAGTGCAGGGGCTTCGTTATGTAAGGTGAAACTGGATGACGGACATGGCCAACTTTGACGTGAGATGTGGAGGCAGTCTCCCTCAAACACAAGTTTCACGCAGCGTGTGTTTCCGAGTCTTGTGAAATGCGTGATCACAGTGTCTTCTGTTGTTGGCTTTATTAATATTGACAAGTCGTCGGCCGGAATGGAAGCGTCGACGTCAAAAATGACGCCAACAATGCCATTACCGCCTGTATGGATCGTTGATCGGAGTTTTACTTTGTCGATTTCCATGACATTCCGAAGTGTTCGTAGTGCGCTACGATGTAAAACGTCTACAGCCCAGACATTATTCCGTGAGTTTATTGTAACGTCTTTAATCTCATTCGGTGCGATGGCCTCTAGTAACCTAGAAAGAACCTGCCTATTAGGAGCCGCCAAATTGATCATAGGGTCCACGGGCAAGAACACAATAGGGTGCGGCCATCGCTGTCGTATATTGTTCACAGTTTAGACACATGCTGGCGATGACGCCTACAGCAACGTTCTTTCTACCGTTCGGCTCATGGCAACTATATATGTTCGGCTCATATATATGTTCGGCTCATAACTATATGTTTTATTATTTTTTTTACTTGCGCGGTACTGCAGACCTCATGTGGTCCAAACAGGAAGAGCAAAACTAGAACATACAATATTCGAAATGCCAAGAAACAGTAGCGCAATTCAATAAGGTACACTAATGATCACCAACAGCAGATATGCAGAGTATGGAGAACATGAATAGAAGGATACAATTATACAACGTTGGCAACGGTATTTCTGAAGTTTTCCTTTTCAAACGCTTCTTCTGGTAATCCAAAATCAAGAATGGGGCGGACGGATGGGGTAGCACACTTTGATATAAAGGTTCTAAACAGGGATACGGTGCCTCAGAAAGGCTGTCCAACGTTTCCATAGGAGGACCTGTCTTCGTCAATGGGTTGGATGAAGATAGGCCCTCCTATGGAATCGTTGGCCAGCCTTTCTGAGGCACCTTATCCCTGTTTATAACGGTTCTTCTGGTGATCAATTTCATTCCGCGACAGGTAAATAAATATGAATATATATATATATATATATATATATGTATATAAACGAGAAGAAAGGGGTCAACCGAGGGGCCCGATTTTTATTAGTCATATCATAAGAAGCCAACAAACACTGACACCAAGGACAACGTAGGGGAAATTACTTGTGCTTAATAAATAAAGTAAGGAAGCGATAAATTATTGGAAATTAAAGTGGATGAAAAAACAACTTCCCGCAGGTGGGAACCCCACCTGCGGCAAATACCCAAGACAGTGGATGGGGAAACAGCGCCGCGGTAGCTCAATTGGTAGAGCATCGCACGCGAAATGCGAAGGTCGTGGGTTCGGTTCCCACCTGCGGCAAGTTGTCTTTTTTTTCATCCACTCTAATTTCCATTAATTTATCGCTTCCTCATTTCATTTAATAAGCACAAGTAATTTCCCCTATGTTGTCCTTGGTGTCAGTGTTTGTTGGCTTCTTATGATATGACTAATATAATGTATATATGTATATATATATATAAATATATATATATATATATATATATATATATATACATATATATATATATATATATATATATATATATATATATATATATATATATATATGCATACACTGATTTGTCCGTTAGAAGTCGGGGGTTAAGATTTATTTATTCATGTTTGTGGCGGTTTTTTTGCGTAACTGAGTGCGTGACATAAGCGTCTGCAGAGATTCCATATTTCCTATGCAGCAGTCAATGAAGATTGTTTATCAAGACGACAAGTTCGGCCAGTTGGCTAGGATTCATTGTAAGGTTTTACAGCGCAACACAACACACATACAAAGGAAAGGTAAGAAACGATGACAAGGTGCTTACTCTCCACTGATATGTTTATTGAATATATGTCTAACATACATATATATATATATATATATACATCGAGGCAACTGTGACCAACTGACGCATAATCAAAATGGACATAGGTAACGCAGTTGCTTGTCATGGAGAGCGATAGACGGTTCGCTAATACATGCCTTGTACCTAAGCTTTATATTGTAAGCCTCAGCGATATTCCTTGTTAATTGGCTCGCCTGCTTATTAATGACATTAGTTGTTTTTTTTTTAAGTAGGGGCGACAACCGCACGACTTGCAATGCTCCGGGAGATGAAGTGGCGCAACCCCTTGAAGAGATAGCTCATGCTCCCTAAGTCGAACATTCACGCAGCGCTTCGTTTGTCCCACGTACTCTCTACCACAATATAATGGAATGGCATACACAACCTGCTTAGCACAAGTGATGTACCCGTTCACATGGTAGACAGTGCACTTTCCTTTTACTCGTTTATCCTTCAGCATATTATCAACTAACGGGCATATGCGGCCCATCTTATCTTTCGCAGAAAAACGAACATCAATTGTGTACCTTGAACCAACGTTCTTAAGCCCATGCGTCAACTTGTGTACATAGGGTACTGCTGCGTTTTTCCTTTTTTTTTATTCTCGATTAGTTGTGCCACCTTGGTCATTTACACTCTTGATACCACGAACCGTACTTACCCTCAAAGATTAAATAATCACTTCGGCGTAACCAGCGTCCAGTAAACGATCTACCTGATCAGAAAAGGCAACCTTCGACATGTATGAAAACACGACTTCTTTACAGCAGCATTTACAATAGTCTTCGCTATAGCCCACCTCAATATCTTAGAATGACCGGATTTATAGTTCAAAATGAGCTTAACCGACCTGGGATCATATTGCCAGCACACATTATTTTTACCAAAAGTTAACATCAGGTCTAGATATTGCAGTTGATGATCTAAGTTGAAGATCCTGAACCACGGCCCTCAATATTTTCAGATTATGCCTCTCAGATTGCACTAAAACTTATACCGAAGGTTGTACCAAACCTTTCAGGTTGTAACAAAGCGCCGAGCTATAGCTGGTTCTCACTCGCTTGAGTTCTGCGTTTTCTGACGGGCGTGAGAGAGAGAGAGAAAATGATAAATGAAAGGTAGGGAGGTTAACCAGGACTGAGCCCGGTTGGCTACCCTACACTGGGGAAAGGGAAAGGGGGACGGAGAGATTAAAAAAAAAGAGAGAGAAAGTCCACTGGAGATATCAGTCGGTCACTCAGTCCGGATCACAGACGCTGACTCAATCCGGTCGCTTTCAAATATCGCAGCAGCGCTTTTGTGGCCTTTTGTAGCTGTGATATGCGAGGCCATGATCCCAAAATCTTGTTCAAGGTGAACGGCTTTCCATCTAGCTGATTGAGAGCTGTGCAGAGGTCTTGCCTTTCATTTTCATAAGATGGGCAGTAGCACAGTAGGTGTTCTATGGTTTCCTCGACACCGCAGGCATCGCACTCGGCGCTATCAGCCATTCCAAGCAGAAAAGCATAAGCATTTGTGAATGCGACGCCCAAACGTAAGCGGCACAGCACTGTTTCCTCATTTCGCGGAAGACCTGGTAGCAGCCGCAGTTGCATAGAGGGATCGAGGGAATGCAAGCGATGGTGAGTGAATTCAGGTGTGTGCCACTTCTCCAATGTCAAAGAGTGCGCTAGCTTGCCTAAGTGTTGGGCTGCGTCGGTCCGCGATAAAGGTATTGAAACAAGGGTTGCTCCCTCGTGAGCTTTTCTAGCAGCTTCGTCAGCGAGGTCGTTGCCGGAGCGACGTATTCGTTAGTTTTGGTCACGAAAACTTTGCACCAAGATTGTACACAGCCACGGCTTCGGAAACTAAGCCATTTTCGCTGCCCGAACCTCTGATGCAGTCGGTATATAAACCAAGCGGCAAATAATTTAAACGGTAAGGCACAGTGATGTTTTGCTCGTCTTAGCCAGAGCAATTGCTCTTGGAACTGCGGGGAATGCTGTAAGGATTGAAATGACTAGAATGCCTTATTTCTTCATAGGTTACTTACTTTCACACCATTCACCCATCTCCTACCCAAAAAAATATATGGTTGTTATTTAATTTTTCTGCCGCAAATATAGAGGCCTTTTTAAGCAGGTTTAGTTCACTACAGGGGGTTTCGCGCAATTGATCCAAGCTTTAAAAATATGAAAATGCCACGTAGCTGGACGGATCCAGCGTAATATTGTTTGCCTTCGTTTGGAGATACATAGATTATTTTTTGCATTTCGCCTAATGAAATAACTAGGCAACTGAATAATCAAGTTCTCAATTAATATAGTTAGATGAAAACTGTCCATGAGAAAATCGTAGAGCGACATGAAAAACTCCCCAATACAGGATTCCGTTGCTTATACGTGGTAGATAAAAATCTTTTTTTTTTTTTTCAAGCGTGAAAGAAGATCACGAATACACACAAAATTGCGTCTATCGGGAGTTTCTCATGTTGCTCTAGAATTTTCTCGCTGACACTTTTCATCTAATTATGTTAATTGAGAAGTCGACGAATTATTTAGCACTAATTCTCTAATCAGTTGGAATGCAAGCATTAATCTCAGTATTTGCAAGCGACGGCAAACAGCACTGCCTCAGTTTTGTTCAGCTACGTGGCATTTACATATCTTTAAAGTTTGGCGAAAGTTACGTCGATCACCCTGTGTAATGCTGTAGGCTTTCGGCGGTCTGCCAAAACTGGGCGTTGTGGTTCCACTTTGTGCATGGATGCACGAAATGTTTCTTTCGAGCACCACGGAGCACCACCACGTAGAGCACCACCACCCTTGTCGCAGAGCAGTTTGCTTTAGAGGAACGAGATGGCGCCTTCGGCGGCGCGCCGCACGTTGCCTCAGGGAAAGCACGCGAAGGCGAAGCCGATACAGCCATGATTACCGGTTCTGGCCCGCTGCAGTGCAATCAGCGTTAGGAAATCCAAATGGTTGATCGCTAACGCACTGTATTCCATTCATGCTGCAAAATTCTCAGCATTGAGGGAAGACGTGTGCCGTATAGCTGACTGCACAAATCGTGACTGGCATATTGAGGAATGCTATACATTTGTGCGGCCAATTCCATGGACCGCTGCTACATAGGGACTGCCTGTGTTGCCGGCTCTTCGCGATGCACGGTTTTTTTCTCGAGGATAAACGAATTCCCTCATCCACCACCGCTGTATCGCTAACCTCCGGATAAAAAAGTTCGACCCGGTAACTTCGGTAAGAATGAGTGCTGCTCTTTACGCAGTGACAAGGGGAGTAGCGCCGTTCCCTGGCACAGTAAGTTTCTCGCACGTTATCTATAGGCATCTGCCCAAACTAACACTCAAACTTAAATCCTCTGAATCGTTCACGTATCCGGAATAAGTGAGTAGGCGCGCTCTTGAATAAATGCGCCGAATCATGGGTGACGGAGATTAAACCAACAACATCCGAATGTTCGAAGCTTAACGTTTCGTGACGGTTCACAAAGCGAGTGACGCGTCACCACGTGGTCAAACATGGCGGCGCCAACGAGAGCGCGGCGAAAAGAGTCTGTAGACGCCTGCGGCATAGCGTCATTAATGCAGGGGACACGTGGCAAGGACGCCAACTATAGTAAGCTTGTGCACTCTTGATAAAATATTCTGAATATGATCGCACGTGGTGAATTTCATTACGAACGGTGGCAGGAAACCGCCACGCCACTTTAACTTCCTTATGTAAGGAAAGAGGCCTAGCTGTGCTAAAATCGCCAAGTTCCGCGTCATTACTATGCAGGTGATGTAAGTGAAAAACCAGTGAAAAGCGCACTGAGTAGCACTATGCCTCTTTTAACGCGGCTTGTGACGTTGAGCAGACTCGCGCTTTATCTATACGCAAGCCGAGATGATTATGTAACACTTGCGAGTGTTCGACGTCGTTTTAATACAGTCCTCTCTTTGCCAGTTATCTCTTCGGCAAGCAAATGTACTCGATTTGCTTGAGGATACCGATCTGTGTTGCGGAAACTGCCCTCAAATAGGCACGTCGAAATGGAGCAGTCACTTCTACGCAAACCTTAAGAAGACGCCGGGTGTATTGGCGAAGGTCAGACCCCACCAAGTGAGCAAGCTTCGATATCTCGCGAGAACTTCGTCGTGTAACGGTGGGTTATTTCGCTTGTTGATTAGTTGTAGCACCTCAAAACTTCACCTTCACTCGAAAACTTATGGTTGCACTGGTAACTGTGTATATCACATTTATTTTTCGGTTTCTGCTGTTTCATCTAACAAGCATGCTCACGCCTGTGTTCTAGAGTATACTGTATAAGCTCTGCGGGAGCAAATGTTTTAACACTACTGTCGAGTAACGTGAAGGTACTTCTGTGTGCCCGACACTGAAGTACTTTTAAATGTCTAGAGTATCTTCCTGTAGAGGAGGATCTTTTTCGCCACCTGCGTAACCCGTTCTACGAAAGTTCTAATCGGTGCCTCTTACCGTCCTCGTGATTCTACACAAACCTTTGTAACGGATTTTCGCGACAGCATTGCCAATGTTACTAAGGCCTGCCAGTGGGTAGGATTTATCTTTTGGGGGATTTTTATTTACCACACAGTGATTGGGCAGAGTTGGCCTCTACACTCTCAGACAAAGGTACACCCTCTGGGGCGTATACCTGCCACACAACAATAATCGTCATCTGCTTTACTTGCGTTTCCTTTTTTGAAAACGCCGCGCCCACTACTTTCCTACGGGAATGCTTGTCATGCTGATAACGCGCATGCCGTTCGTTACTGGGAAGTACCGGGCTCGCAGCGCTCAAGAAAGGAAATGCGGACAAGACAAACGACGTTTATTGTTGTGTAGCAAGATACAGCCCAAAGGCTGTAATTTTGTTTTAGGGTGTACCTGTCGAGTAACATTCGAATTCATTATTTAACCCTATAGGGATCAACTTCTCGCAGATTGTCAAGAATGTCACCCGTGGTTCAAACATGTTGGGTTTAGTACTTACAACCAACCTGCAACAGTTCAGCAAATAACGTACTTGGACGGTTTTAGCTAGCGTAATCTACTGCAATTAACTCTTAAAATTACGTTACCATATAGATGTGTAGACAAAACAAATCAATTCCACGCTATAACACGACTATGCTACCATTATTGCTGGCCTAGAAATTATGTTTAACAATGCATTTCTTTCTTCCCTTTACAATAGCACTGTCGAAAGAAATTGGCTGCTCTTTCGAGACAAATTACACTTATTAGTAGACCAGCACCTCCCAGTAATAAAAATATTCAATGATAAATGAAACCCTCAGTTCACAAACTTTCCTCGGCGACTTCGGCTTCATAGTTGCAAATCGTGCTAGAAGGGTGACAATTTTTGCCTCGCAAATCTTTCTCCGACTTGCGGGCTTCCGGAAAACCTTTTAAAAATATACTGTCCCTGTGTTTCGAGTTGCCCATTGATTGGGCCTCGCGCTTTGCGATCTGCTATCCTCCCGTCGCGCACAGATTGTAGTGCTACAACCCTGAAAAGGCGTTCGTCCCTGGTTCGATCTCCCTCACAAGGAAAAATTTTTCTTCGAGTGGGAAGCTTCCTCTTTGATTAATCCATATGGATTTACTTGGTATGTAGCTTCGTATTGTCAGGTGGATGACAACAAAGTTTTACTCCTATGATTCCACTTAGTGCACTACCGCAGAACGAATTTGTTATCTAGGCCTACCGCAAATATTCAGCCTGATTTCGTACAATTGTTGCACATCTGGCAACGACCAACATTGGCTTTTTCGGGAAAACTTTAAAGAGTGCTTACGTCACCAAAGGTTGTTCTTTCGCGAGAAATATGTTAATGAAACCTGCTTGACACAATACCAACGAGCCTATTCTTTTTCCCGAGAGTATCGGCGACGGACGGTTTTAGGGTCAGGGACGTTTCACGTGGAATGACCCACCAGCTAACATTACCAGATACCATTAAAACTTGCAGCTGTGTTTACGACACATTTCACCACTGAGTTAGCAAATAGAGGGAGCAGTACTCTAAAATTACAAAGGCACAGCGCAAACTTACATGATCTATGCGAAAAGAAGTAGTCGTCCCCATTATAAGGGGACTACATTTGTTTCTTTTATTTTCGTTTCAATAAAGAAAGAAAGAAAAACATCTGCAAAATTTTGCTTTTTGCTGCAACTGTGGCTAAAGATATGCAATTTTATTCAAGTAATGGTTGTGAATGTATAGTAGTAGATTGGTACACACGGGAAAGGGGTGGGGGGGTGGGGGGATTTGTTGAATTTTGTTGCAATCATCATGCGGTTTCAGACTCTGTTCTCTGGCTCAGTGCCTAGACTTCGAAATGAAATGGCGAGTGGATGCAGGCAGTAAAATTGCGGCATAGAGAAAGAAACTCAACAAGAGCGGACACTGCCATAGAGCCCAGCGGCCGAATCGACTGTAACGCTCTAAGCAGCCACATAATACCTGAACCGCACTTCCGGTTTAGGAAGTATTGGGTGGGCGCGTTTTGTATGCTAGCTGCAGCTCGTTACGCAGGCTGCGCTGATCGGCGCGGCAATTATTGTTTTCATTTTTTTTTTATTCTACTGCTAAACCGCGCATTGTCTTGGTGCGTAACCGTCTCATTATTAAGTAAACATTATTTCGAACGATCTTTACAAGCCTTCATTGAATATGTGCCGCGTGTAATTTCACAAAGAAGACGCAAGACGTCTTGCGAAATGAGGAAATGTTTATTTTGGTCTATATAAAAGCTCGTTGCGGGCTTTTTGTGCATTCATCCCAAGTTGTGGCACGATGTAAACAGCAGTAGTTTCCGTACGAAGCTCTACCGGACGACGTCAGTTGAAGAAAGTAAAGTCGAAGCATGTGTCATTTTGGTATTAACACCTTATAGAAATAATGCGTGTAGAGGCAAAAAGGGTGAAAGTGGTGAATGGCGGCATTATTAACAAAAGCAATTGCCTTTTACCTATACATGGCGTAGAAAATATCCGACTTATCCCAAACAATACAGTACATATCACGAAAACATACGATTTCCAAGCATTCCCCCAATTCCCGGCCTTATTTCCTGCCCTTTAGTATTGCAAATACACGGGCGACTGTGCGTTTCCAAAAGAACTTGGCTTCAACCGACGCGACAGTACGTCACATATACACAGAGATTGTCGCAACAGAGGCTCTGAACCAGACCATGCTAGACGCTCGCAGAATTCTTTCTACTCGATCTGCTTGTTTTGAGCCGTTGAAGAGACAGAATTTTCGAGTTACGAGTTCCTGGTGTTTGAGCTCCTTGGAGTTATCTTTTGCGCGTTTTGCCGGCGCAAGTAACACACTCCCGTGTTATCATTCTTGTCAATCCCTCGTCGCGTTTTCGACAAGCTCGAGTAGCAAAAGAAGGTATATGTTGTCGTGGAGCCATAAAAAGCGTCACAAACTTGTCAAACTAAGATACTACACAGGCCAAACCAACTTTGTCACCACGGCCGATCGAGCTGCTGTTCGCTGAGTCACGACAGGCGCTGTGATTGTTCCTCAAAATTATCCCAACATGTAATAAAATTAATTGCAATCATGTTGTGGGTCCGAAAAAGCGTCACGAAATTGTCCCAGTAAGAGTCAGTACTGAACTTAAACTTACAGCGCAAACACCTAAAACGAACCACAAAAGGAAGACACGACACACACTGGCGCTGACTAACAACTTTTCTTTCTTCGTCGTCGATGCATATATAAACCCTAGGCCACACGACCGCGCAGGCGCACAGATTACATTACTGAGATCTACCAACTTACGCAAACTTAGGAATTCAAATTCAGATGGGTGAAGGGACAAAGATGTGTCACTGATGCAATTATCGCCTTGTCTTTTTATGTGGTAGGCCTCTAAGGCAAGCCGCGCACGCTCGTTCTTGCTTTTGCCAAGGATTAACGTCCGATCAAGATGCGCCTCACAATTGCTGCAAGAGTTTGTGTGCGCAACAAGGTGCGCTACTCTATCTACATTTTTGTTTACTTTGTGCGCATGTTCCCTGAGTCGCTCATTGACGCAGCACCCTGTCTGGCCAACATGCGTCTTACCACATGAGAGTGGAATGCCATAAACCACGCCGACAGCGCACGACACGTATGAGGCACCATGCCGGATTTGGCACCCTCCTCTGCTTTCTGCGCAGGTGCGGGAGCATAGCTTTGAAAGCTTGTTAGACACAGAAAACGCCAAAGGAACACCATGCCAGTTTACTGAAGAGTTTACCATGCCACCAGTTTACTGAAGAGTCAGTACACGCCGAAACACTGCGTCACATGACTGAGGTGTTTTTCGCTAACTGCGTCACAAAGCCGGGTGCGGCGAGCGTGCCCAAAAACTATCGAAATAAATTATAGTAATGTTAAGGCTCATAGAAAGCGTTGCAAACATTCCCCAATACCAGTCATTAACTCAAATTGACTGGGCCAGGACGGATGAGCTGTTTTTCGCTAACTGCGTTACAAGTCTAGATTCTGTGCCGTAAGCTAATTGCTTTAAATGCGTCGCAGACTGTCAAACAAAATTTCTCACTTTGCCGTAGCCCAATAGTGCAGTGGTGCCCGCGTGCCGAAGTGCATAAGGAACGCAAGAATGTACCGGGAGCCCAACAGAGCAGGCTAAATCCAGAAAAGAAAGAAAAAAAAAGAAAGACAGGCAGAGGGGTTGCCGAACAGGCCAACGCTCACATGCGCAGCCGACCTCGGCGGCGTGCCTGACGCATCACGCATGCATCAGGCGCATCATTGGCCTGTCGCTAGGTAACGCAAGTAAGTCGCAAAGTAAACTAAATGTACGTGCAGATATATTTAGTTTTGCCTGGAAAGAATTCAAAAAGAAGAACAATGTCTGTTAACTTCATTTCACTTTCTTTTTTTCCCCCTATGCTTGCGGCAGCAAACGGTCGACATTAATTCTAGCCTGACGTGTTTCTTGTTGCCAGTTCTCGCCAAGTGTCCTCACATGTTGAATTTCTCTATGCTTGCGACCCTCTGTCGTTTGAATTCGCGCACACTGTTTATTCTCTTACTATCTTTTTTTTTTCGCCAGTCTCATGGCAATATTGAGGCATAGAGAAGTAAGCTTTACTGTGAAATCCTTCAATCAGTAAGAAATTTCGGCATCCGAAGCAAAATGCAGTCTTTTGTGAGTAATACGCGCACTTACAGTCAAGAGGAATCTTTAGCTCTGGCTACTCCTATCTAAATGCATGTAAAAGGAGAATTTGTTTTTCTTGGCAACCATTGGTGAGGTTTGTTGCATTTAAAGGAAAAGCTTAAAATATAGTGTCTGCTGGTCTCACATTTCGATTACGGTCATAATTTTTTATTAAAAATTGGCGAAAATCAAACATGTTAAGAAAACGAAACTATAAAATTACCGAGTCTGTAACTCAGCAACGAAAATTGATACCAGAATCCTGTGAATTGTATCTTTTAGTACATATAAAGCAGATAAAATGGATATGTTACGCTATAATTTAAGAAAATTTAGTATTATAAAAATACAGTTCTTGCAGAACCGTTGTACACAACGTAACTAATTCACATGAGATATGAAATGACATACGGAATTTGTCCGATTTCAATTATTTACTGGGTTCCATACACAGAACCAAGATATCTGTTCTTGATACAGAGCTATTAATTTATAAACTTGGTGCTTCTATGTTTTTCAAATTTTTTAATTTTTGAAAATCCTTGTAAGAAACTTCAGGTCTTAAGTATAAATTATGTTTCCAACAGTCACTGGAATTTAAGTTTCTCTATCAAATGCAACAAATTTCATTAAAATTGGTCGAGGATATGTTGCACAAAAACGTTTTGGTGTTTTACATGTATTTGAATAGGCCGCGTCGGAGTTGGGCCCGAGCTAAAGCTTTCTCTTAAAGAAAAAGCGAAGTCGACTGGCCGGGTACTATGGGCTTCGAAATTTCACAGCGTGTGCGCCTTTGTACGTCTCTTACATGTCATCTTCTTCTGTTATACTTTAGTCGACTGTCAGATTCCCGCCATGAAGGTCAAAGTACTCAAGCAAGAGCAAAGCCTAACATCGACTGCTGTCGACGAGCAGAAAGATGGCTCCCAGGTGGCGCAGTTCTATCAAGATCGAGTTGTGTTCATCACCGGTGGGACGGGATTCATTGGAAAGGCGAGTACCCATCGCTTGAGTTGTGTACCACTGTTGTTGAGTGTTGTTGGGCTATATGGGCTTCCTTGCATGACTTCTTATACTTTGTTGTGACGCAGGCAGAACAACCGGACACACAGAAAGGCACACTGAGACCACTCAGTGAGCTATGGTTGTCAACTAAGCTATGGCTGAAAGTTTCCCGAAGGTCAGGCAAGCATTTGGTTATTGGCACCTATACAACCATTAAAGACAAGCCCTTCGCAGGCATCGTCCGCAGGCAAGTGGTGGTAGAAGGCAGATGGGACCAAAGCTGGCGACAAAGACACAGGCTTTGTGGCCAGCTTCTCGCGGTAGCTTTTACTATGCTGTAGCCCATGCAGAACGACCGGACAGGCAGAAAGGCCAATTTGACAACCATAGCTCATTGAGTGGTCCCAGTGTGCCTTTCTGAGTGTCCGGTTGTGGTGTCTGCGTCACAACAAAGTATAAGAAGGCATGCTAGTAAGCCCATATAGCTACCCTCATCGACGACATGAGAGAGAGATAGAGAGAGAGAGAGAAGCTTCCCAAGATTGAAGCGGAGGCTATAAGCCTAAAGAATGTAGCAAAAACTAATGTATTTGCTGCTATGTGCGTATTGGCTTTGAAAGCATGCATTAGAAGGTGCACTCTACTTCCATGCGGCCATATTTTTTCTCCGATTTCCCGAGAACGGAACGGCTTTCCCAGGCATACTATGCTAATCGTGCTTCAGATGTGCCATAGAGTATTCCGACTCATTCATTAAGCGTTGTCATCATCAAGCCCGTCCTTCATAGGACCACCCCTCTCGTTATGTCTCTCAGTGGGATTCTTGATGAACGAATAATTGGACAATATTCTAAGCTGACTTTGCAAAAGGCTCTGCGTAAAATTACATTGCTAACCTGGTTGCGTCAGATGTTGTGCACATTTTTGTGCGTGCCAAGCTTGTGCACGAAAATCAACAGCACCGATTACAATAATATTTAAAATCTGTCACCGGTACTTTAAAACACGTCTGATTGGACCTGTGCTGAAATGCCGAATAACAAGTGTACAGTGTTTTAGTAACAAATGCTGGAAGCTAGACTTCTGGGTGTTTGCTATCGCTATCACTACGACGCCATGTAGCGAGTTCACTTCTTCCGTTTCTTCACGCAATGTCTTACATCAGGCGCACATTATTTTATGTGGCCGGATTGGTGCTTTGCGAGTATGCTATAGAAATAAAATAGCTTACCTTCCTATAGTGAGTTCCAGAGTTCCTTTTGTGAGCTTGTCAAAACAACGAATAAATAAAGATCTGTATTCTGTTACGCTTTTCACGATTCTGAAGATTCAAGAACTTTGGAGAAAGTTAATTTGAAGTGGACAGAATTAACTGGCGCCTGAAGCGGATATCACGAGCGCACATTTTAGACCGACATCACAGCGCGGCACTGACACTTGCGTCATTTACTGTCCAGATGCGGTCGCCAGCCCTTCTTTCGCAGTCATTAGCAAAGACAGCTTGTCAGTACAGGTGCACGCATGTAAATCTTGCACCTGTGCGCTACTCTTATGCCAGAGTTTGAAACGTGACTATTCATCTGTCTGTTACAAATTCTAACATTGCGAATCGAGACAAAAACAAATACCAAAATATGACCGCCCCTCCATTGCAGTCCGTGAAGATGGTCGAACAGCGAAGCTGTAGTGTGTTAGTTACGCCGAGTGTTACACCGCGCAATTCAAACTTCGCAAGCAGTCTATATTGTAAATCTTTTGTTTCACCATTATTTCACTTCATTTTCGCGTTTGCGTGCTTCGTGGTGACTATGCCTTAGGGGCGCCTTTTTTTTTGCGCGGGAGGCAGGCCCAATGAGGACGAGCCCGTTGACGAGCCAACTCTCACTGACGCTTGCGGTAGGCAGCTTCTTCCTCAGGAATGCGCACTACTTGTGGTCTGCCCATAGTTGTAGCGGAAATGGAATGTGCGGAACCACTAATCCAAAGCTCCGTATATTGGGTGCAAGGCCCACCACTAGAGATGCTGGCGATGCAATCGTTTTGACGATTAGTTGAATTGGTTTGACGCTTGACGTCTTTGTGTTTCTTAATGAGGTTACAAACATGTTTGGCTGCGACAGAGAATGACGTCAGTGATGGTATGACCGCAGTGCACCGTTGTCGCTGGCGTTCGAACTCTTCAGTTTGCTCGGTGGCGTCGATAGTAGCATCTGCCCAGCATTGCCGCTTGCGATTCTTCAAAATTAAATTTCTTCAAAAGAAAATCTGTCCGTCACGTTAGACATTGAATGCTCATACCCCTTAAGCAACGGTTCATACCCCCGTAAACCCGGCCCGCCCATTACGACAACAGAAGAGAAGGGAAATTATACGCTCTTCCCTACTGTGGAGCAAAGCCCACAGTATATCATTGCACCTGGGAGTACCCACACCCTCCGGGTCACTCCCCTATTCCTTCACCTTCCTCCTGGGAGCCTGCGCTGACCCCCTTAGACCCGTAAGAGCAGCGACGGCCGATCCAGCGGTCACGCGGACTGGCGCGAGCCAATGGGGCCCTGAACTAAAGGCTCCACCCTACGAGGAAGTCACCCGACGTCATTAGAAATAAATGTTTTCTGTTTCTCTCTCTCTACGCTGGAATGACGAGTGGCAATGGAGCCAGCTGTGACAGAAGACGACGACAGCGACGAACGCGGGACCAGTGGCACGAGCACGTTCGCGCGGTAGCACCGAGGGGTGCCAACGAGCCAGCTGCAGAAGAAGACAGTGACGCTGTAGCCATTGGTGATGATGATAGATTTAGCGAAGTCGGACAACGATGGCACAGGGACTGCACAAACAGCTTCGCTGTTAAAGAAACAGACAAATACGAGCACTATTTTTCTGCTCTTCGTGTTCGGCATTTGTCCCAAGCCGCGCGATTGCCTTTCGAATCACGCAGAGACAAGTAGCCCAAAGGTTTGACGTTATTAACTACACTGCTGTCTGTCCTTTCTCGGGAGATCGGAGGCGCGTGGCTTTCGACTCGTGACGTACACACAAAAATAGTACTTCCGTGAAACGTTTTTAACTATGAGAGTTAGTTTTCTTGCGTGAATATAGACGGCTGGCTGTCAATAGTAATTGCTCATGGCCTCTCGACACTCATGTTTCAGGTCTTGCTGGAGAAACTGCTGCGATCTTGTCCTGGCCTGAAGCGGGTCTACTTGCTCGTGCGCAGCAAGCGCGGGGAGAAGCCACAGGCGAGACTGGAGAAGATGCTCAGCTCTCAGGTGATTAGGGCTACCTGCGCATTTACTCTGGATCTACGATGCTAACACGACTCGCATTGAAACTGCATAACCAAATCACCATAATATACGGGAGAGTCTCTCACGAAGCAACCCGGCCAATCTTGGCAAACAAATTGCGTAGATTCATTAAAACTATTTTAAGACGCCAAAGAAAAGCGCACAGCACATAAGTTCGGACAACGGAACAGAGCGCACTCGCAGCTGTCTTATTTTTACGAAAGGCACGTACATTTGTACCTTCAGTCCGCGCCTGCGCGACGAGCACATTCAAGAATCAAGTGCCGGTAAGATAAGCAAACTTCAACAAACTTTTTCTCTGATTTATACAACAATGATTTGGACCTTTCACTAAGACAGAACCTGCCTTTCTTCTTAATATTGAACACTTCCATTATTTAACTAGCTTTCGTATCTTTACTTCTGGCCAGAATATTTGTGTGTTGTCCTTCGGTGCCTTGAAATAGCTATAATGAATCGATATCAACGTGCCCAAATAGTTTTCCCCGTGTTCACAATTATTTGATCCTTTGGACGTGTGCATCTAGCTGCGATGTACTTCTGACTCACGGCAGCTTTGTCACTATTGATAGTCGTATCGATCACATTTTTCTCAATGAAAAATTACTTCTCTATCGTACTTCAGATGGTCTATCATAAGATGATGTGCAGAGCATTGGGTGAAACATCGTAATTGCGACATATGATTAGTTATTTGAATAAAACCCAGGTATAGGAATATTTAGCCCAGTTGTTTACTTAACCCTTTCTCTTTGACTGCTAGATTTTATGCCCATCTTTGTGCCCTAAATTATGGCAGTCCGCTGAATCCAAGAAAATTAAGTCCACAAATTAGATCAGCCATGGTATCCACAGATTCCTTATCTTTGTACTCATGATAGATAGATAGATAGATAGATAGATAGATAGATAGATAGATAGATAGATAGATAGATAGATAGATAGATAGATAGATAGATAGATAGATAGATAGATAGATAGATAGATAGATAGATAGATAGATAGATAGATAGATAGATAGATAGATAGATAGATAGATAGATAGATAGATAGATAGATAGATAGATAGATAGATAGATAGATAGATAGATAGATAGATAGATAGATAGATAGATAGATAGATAGATAGATAGATAGATAGATAGATAGATAGATAGATAGATAGATAGATAGATAGATAGATAGATAGATAGATAGATAGATAGATAGATAGATAGATAGATAGATAGATAGATAGATAGATAGATAGATAGACGGACGGACGGACGGATGGATGAATGGATCAAAAGTGAAAAATGGGCGAGTTCTTATGGAAGCATGACTAAATTCACAGCGCGAACTACTAGGACACAAGCTAAGGCACAAGAAAAGACAGAACACGGCGCTACTTGCAACTGGATGTTTATTCGGAAGGTTACATATTGTATAAACCCGGCAGGTCCTATGTCATCAAGCTTTATCAAACGGCATAAAAGCGTAAATGAGCAAAAAAAAAACTGCAAAACAAACCACAAAAAGAAACAAAAAGAAATATTTATAGCTGTTAGCTCGCCAAAAAATTTCCACGCGTTAGATCGTGTCTAGAAAGGATATTTCAATGTCATGAAGCGATATACTTAGGAGTATGACTGACACATCCTGCCCCCTTTTTTCTTTATCTCTTGGGCTTCTACAACTTGTCTTGTTGGATTTTTGTGCTCATAAAGGACTGTAGTACTATCACACTTGGAAGTGAATTTACCTGGCGGATTGCAGTCTCTTCCGTACATTGCAAGATCTGTGTGTGCAATTCCTTTTGTGGTATTGGAATGCTCTTTTTCAGCCTATTATGAAGACATCGGCCAGTTTGGTCCACATATGTGGCCAACATATTTTTGGCAAGCTAACACCGATAAATAGTTATTCTTTTTTCTTTTTTGTTGTTTTTCTTTTGTTCATTTTTGCTTTTATGCCGCTTGATGACGCTTGACAACATAGGACATGACATGTTTCTTTAATACCTAACCTTCCCAATAAACTTCCCGTTCCAAGCCGCGCCATGTCCTGTCCTTTCTTGTGCCTTAGCTTGTGTCCCAGTAATTCGCGTTCTGAATTTAGATACATAGATAGGCTATAAACGTCTGAAGCAGGTAAGCATTGATAATCGCATTAAAATAATCATTTGGTGGCATATAGTAAATAGTAAACGGCACCTCCATGCTCCAACTAATCATGTCCGTTGCATTCGCAATAAGTCTGATTATTTTGATCACTTATTTCGATATATCCAGTACAAATCTTATGTGATAATATTAACTGAAACCTACTGGCTGTGTGTGTAACATATTTCTTGAAGTTTCCTAGCTACGAGTGCATTTTTTCTTGAACCGGAAGTTGCACGCAGGTCGTGTCGCATCTTATGTGAAACAGCAGTTAAATGTTCAGTTAGAACCTTACATTTCTCCCACACTGAAGTACTAAGTACAAAAATGGAAGAGAAATTTATTTCAGTACCCTACAGACCGCCACGAGGGGATGTAAACAAGCTCTTTGCGTTTGTTTCTTGAGGTGTGCTGAACTCATTGTGTATGGAAAAGTACTCTACTCTTGTTGGTGGAGACTTCAAGCTTTAAGTTGCTGAAACATCTTCTGATACTTCCACCTTTGAGCCTCTTTTTGACAGAAATGATTACATTGATTTAATTACCACCCCAACAAGGGTTATCTCATCATATTGTAGTACAGTGAACTCTCACTTGAGTGAACTTCAACGGACCGAAGGAAATAGTTCGCTTAACTGAAAGTTCACTAAACTGAATATTCACTAGACCAACATAAGACATGGCATACAGAGTCAAAAGCTTGAACTGCAATTCATGGAGCAAAAGACATGGCATCCATAGTGTTAGAAATGTGTCAAATGGAATTTGTACATATCAATGAGAAACACACCACGTGGGTCGTTTGCGTGCACACACGGAACCGATGAGACTGGAAAGAAAGAGACGACGACGATGCCACGACTAGCCGGTCGGAAAGAAACACACACCACGTGGTTTGTGGTGTGACAGATCACCGCTTTGCTCTGGCGGTGTAGTAAGCACCAGCGATGTTACTTTGTTCATGGTTCATGGATTACATGCTTGCTCGTTTTGTGCGGGCGATCTCGGAGGCCATGCCTCGTTGCCATTCGTTTTCCGCACCGCCGCTTTGCCCCAGGGGCGCCAGCGAAGTTACATTGCCGGTGGAGCGGTGGTTTGATGAGGGCGGGCATCGGTTGCACTCGCAGTGCAGTCCAGTGCAAGCCTTAGTCCTCTGAGCGAGTTTGTTAAACTGAAATATTGACTGTTCCGAAATTCGTTTAAGTGAAACTTTTTTGCATAGAATCTATAATAAAACTGCCGGGGATTTTTTAAAACTTCGTTATTTTGAAATATTCGTTAAACCGACGTTCGTACAACTGAGAGTTTACTGTATATGAGACAATTTTATTGTCAATACTTTTTTTTTATTTTTTATTCCTCTGACAGAACGAGCATTCGGAGTTTTGCAGCTGCATCTGTTCTTGACAGTGGGATTGGTTCATGCGCGCCATCTTCGGGAGCTGATCGAGTAGCTTCATCGGCAAGTTCATTGTCCATTATGCCACAGCGGCTGGAGACCCGCTGAAACGTGATGTCGTGTCCTTGCTCGACGAGGCGATGAAAGAACTCTCGGATTTCTAGCAGAAGTCCTTCCTAGGGTCCATGGCATAAGGCGGAAAGCAAGCAAAGCAATGTACAGCTATCTACCTTAGAGTCACCGAAAATGCTTCATTTCTGATATTGTTCTTCTCGAGTTATCCGAAGTGCGCTACGAAGACCAGCAAGCTCAGTGGTCGTCGATGCAGTCTGATGGGATGTCTTGAACTTCAAGGCGCTGACTTTAGCAGGAAAAATAACCGCTAAAGGACCCGTTAGTAGCTAGAGAACATGTCATATTCATGGGTGGTGATAAGAACTGCCTTATCAATTATAAAACAATTTCTATTTTACCTCTATTCTCGAAAGCATTCGAAAAAGTATTACTCAAAAGAGCAGATACATTTTTGATGAGCATTCTGGATATACGGTACTCAGTTCGGGTTTCGGAAAGGTAGATGAACAGAATCAGCCACAGGCTTGCAGAAAAATTATACTGCATTACATTGAAATGAAGGAAATAACATTAGGTGCAATTATTCGTTTTACTAAAGTGTTTGGCCTCCTGAAACACGAAATATGAGCTTTAAGATGAGTAAGATATGGCGTCCGACGTCTTTGTCTCCAGCTTTTGCACTTTTATTTATCACAACGGATGCAAGTAGTCTTCATCGACAAAAGAAAATCCACCCATAGACGTGATCCTGTGTGGTGTTCCTGAATGTAGGCTCTTAGGACCTGAATGTTTACATCAAAGACATCATCAAAATTGCCACCGAATCAATATTCATACTCTATGCCGGTGACGCCCGTCTCTTTCTTAAATGATACTTCTACCGACGAGGTTACAAGTCAAGGTAACATAATACTTAGGTCATGAAAATGGACTAAGCATAAATACCAATATGTCAAAATTGTATCATTTAAAGGGACATTAAATGTTAATATTAATCAACATGGACAGTTGAAATACCATCCCAGAAACCTCGAAACGCTTGTTTCATGCGAAGAAGATACTTATTTTAAGAGAAAATGCGTTCTGAAGCGTCCGCGTACCTATAGCGCAGTTCAAATCGCCCGCCCTCCGATCGAGGAGTGGTGACATCATGGTCTCATAGTGACGTTGCGCCGTCGGTGAGTAAAACGGCGCCCACAGAGGGCGCTACGGCTTTTCTGCGCAAAACGCAACCACGCGGCCAGATACAGCCAAGACAGAGCCGACAGCAGCGCGAAAGCGGAACTATGGTGGCTAGCGGAAGGGAAAGCGCACGACGATAAGTTGGTTCTTTATTTTATGGCGCAAAAGTTGACGCTCGTTGCAATGAACGACCCTGACAACGACACATTGGCTCGCGATGCTGGGCTCGACTTCAGCGATTTAAGCACTGATGAACGTGAGCTGCTGCTGAGGGCTCGCCCTGCCGGCGTCGTCGCGTACTACTACGACGGCAACTGTATGTCATGGCTGTACATATTCGCGCAATTGTAGCTTTTCCTTCCTGAAAACCAAATACCGCACTCACCGCCTCGTCTTCGACCTGCAGTTGTTCTTGCGCTTCGGAGAATGCAGGAAAGACCGACGGAATAGCGCTACGGGAAAGCATTGCAATGAAAGGCAATCCGCAAGACTTCAGTAAGTCGGCGTTGAACTCGTAATCATCTGAACGAAAGTGCAGCGAGCACACTATGCGAGCTTTCGGCTCTTTGCCAACGCGCTCTGGCAGACGTACGGCACTTAACCACTTCTAACGCAGAGGTTCTCTCGTTGGCACAAAGTGAAAAGTAACGTTGGATTCGCCGCTGCAACTGCCCTTGGCCAAGTTCTGCGGACCGTTCACGCATTCTACGACATCACATGGACGTGGCATTCTCGCTGCTTGTTCCAAATTCAAGTTTCGCGAGCCAGCAGAAGCAACGCAGCATGACGCGATAACGAAACAACTGAAACTCCAAAGCGCGCGCGGCGCAGAGTCGAGTGCGCAGAGTCGAGCAAAAACGAAACCTTTCGACTTCACATCCGCAGCCAAGGTTTGTGAGTGGTGGCGCTGGCTAACTATCCTTTTGCGACTTGCGCCATCGAGCTCGGAGAAATACTTGGTACGGTACTGCTTACTTACTAATCAGCGTGAAAACAACGGAGGACGCAGAGCTAGAACACAGAGCGAGCGCTCGTGCTGTTTTCTTCTAACTCTGTGTCTTCCGTTGTTTTCGCGCTGATTAATAAGTATGAATCCTTTTCAACTCGCCCACCTTTCAACCTTGCCACTGCTTAGTATGCGATAAAGTAATAAGTGATCCACGCACCTAAACTTGAGCCTAAAAACTTATGTTGCAGATGTTCGAGCGCCTCAGGCAAGAGCAGCCGGATGCTTTTGCAAAAGTGACAGCGCTGGCAGGAGACCTGAGAGAGCCAAATTTGGGACTAAGTGCATTTGACCAAGCCGCCTTGGTGGATAGTGTCTCCGTCGTCTTTCACTCGGGCGCCACTGTCAGATTTGATGAACCTTTGAGGCAAGTGAAGGGTAATCCGTATTTTTTGTGATTGGCATCCTTTGCGTAGTTCGGGATCTATCTATCTATCTATCTATCTATCTATCTGTCTGTCTGTCTGTCTGTCTGTCTGTCTGTCTGTCTGTCTGTCTGTCTGTCTGTCTGTATGTCTGTCTGTCTGTCTGTCTGTCTGTCTGTCTGTCCGTCCGTCCGTCCGTCCGTCCGTCCGTCCGTCCGTCCGTCCGTCCGTCCGTCCGTCCGTCCGTCTGTCTGTCTGTCTGTCTGTCTGTCTGTCTGTCTGTCTGTCTGTCTGTCTGTCTGTCTGTCTGTCTGTCTGTCCGTCCGTCCGTCCGTCCGTCCGTCCGTCCGTCCGTCCGTCCGTCCGTCCGTCCGTCCGTCCGTCCGTCTGTCTGTCTGTCTGTCTGTCTGTCTGTCCGTCCGTCCGTCTGTCTGTCTGTCTGTCCGTCCGTCCGTCTGTCTGTCTGTCTGTCTGTCTGTCTGTCTGTCTGTCTGTCTGTCTGTCTGTCTGTCTGTCTGTCTGTCTGTCTGTCTGTCTGTCTGTCTGTGGATTGGTGCTGCGTGGGGTTCGATTACGGCCTCTCGTGGTGCCCCCGTTGCATCTATTTAAAGAGAACACCTTTTCCCAGTGCTCAGATGTTCAAATTTCCATGTCGGACAACATGCGATACACCTGAGCAATCTACACTTCAAGTGTGTAGAGTGATGTTCCTCTATTTGTTGCGTTACAGACGGCTAGTAATATTTAACACGCGTAAAGCTAATATTGACCTTCTGGAGAGCATACACAGAGTCAAGCCCTGCTGTGCATATGTCGGGCACTACGTAAACTTACTCCGATTTAGTAGCAGTTGTCGTCGCTAGGGGAAAATTGGATTTGAACGCATACCTCGTAGCACGCATTCGCCACTTTTCAAGCATCGTGACCATTTTTCACCAGTACAGAGACGTCAAGCCACATTTTTGTGACCGAAAACCACTCATATTGACTGCATCAAATCTCATAAAATTGTATACCAAGGGCTATACCACAATCTCCTCTGTGCTGCATTGTACTGTAACCACAAGCGTATGTGGGAATCACGTAGAGGGATGCTTTTTTGTCACTGTCTTTGAAGCGTTAGACGCTGCTACTGTTCTGCGAGACGTGTCGAGACCACCCCTCAATTTGCATTGACGGTGGACTTCACCTACAATTTCGTTAGCTGCTGTTAACATCACAGCGAGACAGGCCACAATTAACTTCAAAGCGTCAAACATACCATACACGGCAAAATAAATTCCAGTCCTCTGTTACTAGCTGAAGTGAGTTTTTGAAGAAACAGTTCAGAAATGTAACTAATAAAAACTACTCTGCAGAGCCTCCAAACTACTCTGCGAGACAGGACACTCCAGCAGATGGTGTCGGAAATAATAGGGAGGTTTAATCACACATTCACAAAGGGACACGATATTACCTTTACGTGGCTTCTGGTTTATTTTGGAACTGATGAAATACTTCTCATTAATTATTCTTCGTTGAGGACTTACTGTGCCAGGTAACCTTGCTCTCTATAGCAATACACAGTCACTCTGGAGTTGTCCGGTCTTTTATAATTGCAGCCGGTGTACCCTAGACCTCTCGTTACAATTTCAAGTGTCAACTATCCTGTCCCGTGGTAATGCAATAATTATGTCCCGCCTGTTGTTAAAAATACGCATTTGTGTGATCGTGAGTATGTGCGTGTGTGCGAGTGTGTCAGCTTAGTGAAATGTTTTAATTTCAGAGAAGCGGTTGAGCTCAACGTTTTGGGTACGAGGCGAGTTCTGGATCTCTGCAAAAACATGCCAAATATTTGTGTAAGTTGCAGGACACATTGGTCTTCTTCTTACTTTAGCGATGCTGCCATAGTTCCTACTTGAACGTCTTCTATACATATTTTATTGGTCAGATCAGCTACTCTTGGGAAGAGTCTTAAGTCCGTGAAACACTTTTATTTGTTTGCATAAATATTTGAATTTTTCTTCCAGGTTTTTGTCCATGTATCAACGGCATATTGCAACTGTGATAAGCGAGACGTATGTGAGGTGATATACCCATCGCCTGTAAGCGCCGAAGAGCTTATCGCAGCTACTCAGTAAGTAAGCATGATATCGCCCTCCTCGTTTGATTCGAGCTTTTCAAAGTTACACATTTAGAATATGGAAGGTGTTTTGTTTTTGAAGGCGACGTACTCCAGGAAACACTATTATTAAAAAAAAAATTAAAAATTAAATTCCGGAGTTTTACGCGCCAGATGTGCGATATGATTATCATGCACGACGTAGCGGAGGACTCCAGGTTAATTTTCATCACTTAGGGTTTATCACATGCACAGCATACACGGTACACGGGCGATTTTGCATTTTCGATTTGAATCCGCGCCCTCGGATTTTTCACCGCAACGCCAAAGTAACTACAGCACCACGGCGGGCTAAGAGAGACTTGTTCTGATTAATTGGGCTGTTACTGAAACGCATCCTTGCTCGACAAACCCCTTAATATGCGCTTGAAAATGTCGTTCGCGTTAGCATTCGTGCCGCAATGAAGAAAATTGCGTCTATACGGCATTTAATCAATGTTTTATTTATTATTCGTACTCATTGATCGTCCTCAGGTCCGCAAACAAAGATGCGACAGGCCCTAAGGAAGACTGCTTGTTTGGGCTGCCGAATGCGTACACACTGACCAAGAGAGTAACCGAATCACTGCTGCTCGAAGAGCGGGGAGACATTCCGGTCGCCATTGTGCGGCCTTCCATCGTCACTGCTGCGATAAGAGAGCCACTTCCGGTGAGAGAGAGACATCTCTGTCTATTTGAAAAGAGAGAAAGTAAGGAAAGACCGGGAGGTTAACAGGATCCACGTCTGATTTGCTACCCTCTTCTCGGCGAGGCTGTTAAAGAAGCGAAAGTAGAGGTGGAATGGAGCGAAATAACAATAGCTGTACGCGCCCGCAATGTACGCACCCAATCTCTAAGCAGTCGCAGAGAGCTGTCAATTTGAGGAACTCCAGTAACGCTCTCGTCGCTTTCTGTGCCAACGATGCACAAAAGAGGGATATTCGCTTCTGAAAACGATAGTGAGTCTAACCTTTGTGACGCTGTCCGGAAAGGTCGGCGATTAACTTCAAAACGTAGACGAAGGCACACCAGATGTTCACTAGTCATTTCTTTCCTAGACGTGTCACCCATTCCGGTGCGGACAAATTAGGCCTCTGTAAACGTTATCGCCAGCCAGAGGCGTCACAAAATTGTCGCGCCAGAGCTGCAATTTCATGACGGTTGTTGCATCCTTAAGTTAAAATCCGTCTTATGTAACGACACTTCCAGAGGCTAGGAGACGACCAATAAGTGTACGTCGCGGTTCGATTCCGAAGATGAAGTCGGTTCGGTGAGGTCGGTTCCGGACAAGGGAGTGAACCACTCTGGTTCCTTCATGGTCGGACAAGACAGCCTCACCCACGACGTCATGACCAACAATATCGATATGTCAGACCAAAAACTTAGAAAATGTCGCAATTTCATTTCATTACATTTATTTACCTTAAAGACCCCACTAGGGGGTATTACATAAGGGGTGGGTGTACATAAAAAATATAACACTCAAATTTGTGACAACAGGTACTCAGTCACATTGGTAGAAAAAGATGATGGACAGGTGAGAACGACGATATTGCGAGGAAGGCCGTTCCAGTCTTTGGCTGCACGAGGAAAAAAAGATGCTGAAAAATTAACAGTTCTCGTACGTGTACGGGAAACTTGCAGTTGGTGGCCAGTGCGAGGAGATATGTATGCGGGTGGTGTTATGTAAGGGGCACTGTTAAGAGATGAATGGTAAAGCTTATAGAATAGGCAAAGTGTAGCTATGCGTCGGCGGAGGGATAAAGCTTGCAGCCCAGATTCCGCTTTGAGGGCAGTAACACTGATTTCGTGAGAATAAGATGAGTGAATGAATCTGGCGGCACGATTTTGTACCGCTTCAAGGTCATCTACGACGCATGCTTGATGTGGGGACCATATGGGTGACGCATACTCTAGTTTTGAACGGATAAGTGACTTATAGGCTAGTAATTTAACATGTCGGGGAGCGTTACGAAGGTGACGTTTCAGAAAACCGAGAGTTCTATTTGCCGATGATATGATGTTTGTAGTATGTGCATGCCATGAGAGATCATTGGACAAAGTAACGCCTAAGTATTTAAATGATGTTATTGCTTGTATAGGTTCGTTAGCAATTATGTACGGGAATGTAACGGGGTGCTTTTGGCGAGTAATGGAAAGAAGTTTACATTTAGTCGGATTAAGGGTCATTAGCCAGCGGTCGCACCCTTCCTGGACACGGTCTAGATCATGCTGAAGTTTTGCTGCGTGGCAATGATTAGAAACTGATCGGTAAATTACACAGTCGTCAGCGAACATTCGGATTTGGCAAGATAAGTGTTGAGGCAAGTCGTTAATATATATTAGAAATAGGAGAGGACCGAGAACAGAGCCTTGGGGTACACCGGATGTTACAGGAATAGGGTCAGAGGTATGATTATTAACAAGGACGTGTTGGGACCGGTTAGACAAGAATTCTTTGATCCAAGTCAGAACGTTGTGGTCCAGGTTTAACTGGTTTAGTTTAAAAAGTAATCGTTGATGCGGCACTTTATCAAACGCTTTTGCGTAATCTAAGAAAATGGCATCAGTTATTATGTTGGTGTCGAGGTTAACATGCAAGTCATGAATGAAAATGGCCAGTTGGGTCTCGCATGAGAAGCCCTTTCGGAAGCCATGCTGAGATGGATGAAAAAAGTTATTTTTATCGAGAAATGCCATGATATTCGAATAAATGACATGCTCCATGATTTTGCACGGGACGCTTGTTAATGATATGGGGCGGTAATTTAGTGGGGAATCTTTTTTACCAGATTTGTAGACAGGAACAACCTTCCCCACTTTCCAATCACTTGGCAAGTGACCTACAGATAGTGAATGAGAAAACAAAATACACAGATACGCAGTAATGGTATGTCTGGTGTTCTTTAATAGCTTGGAATTGATTTCGTCGACGCCTGTCGATGAAGAAAGCTTAATGTTATCTAACAATGATAAAATTCCATCATGAGTTATTGTGATAGCAGGCATAGTAGACAAAGCTTCAGCTGGTGTCGTAAGCAGAGGTGTACTGGGTTCTTTTGTGAAAACTGTGCTAAAAGCAATGTTGAAGGTGTCAGCGCATTCGAGGTCCCCGACGGTTTCTCCCAATTCGTTGGTCAGAGTGACAGCGCGCGATTCGATAGGGTTGATGACCTTCCAAAATTTTATCGCGTTATCATTTAACAATTTTGTCAAATCGTTGTTGAAAAATTTGAACTTAACATTTTTCACAGCAATCAGGTAGGCATTCTCGGCAGTATAGTACCGCTGCCACGCGTTAGACGAGGCTCTTATCTTAGCAGCACGAAAGAAGCGCTTTTTTCTGCCTTCTAATGTTTTAAGTGTCTTAGTGTACCATGGCTTTTGGTGATTCTCACGGAAAGTAATTTTAGGAATGAATTTGTTGGCCAAGTCCTGTATTTTGTATTAGAATACCTCCCAGCTCTTCTGGAGAGGCATGCTCACCCGAAAGGCGAATCATCCATTGCCATAGGTGCAATTAGACTGCTGTACGAAGGAAGGATGGTAGTTTCATCAGCCGTATCAACCTATAAACATTCGCTTGCTAACTAAATTAACAAGTATGATGTCACGTGCGCACGGACCAACATGAACACATCTTCCTCGATGACCACGGATACTCCCTGTCAGAACGCTGGCCCGAGGGAGCGCAGCAGCAGCATCGATCGTATTGACGTTCGTGCTGCCTCTCGGTTCAATGCGAACTATGCGGCTAGAAAATAGTGTACCTATCAGACCTCGGTGCACCTTGACTCTGTCCGCATCACAGATCGCTTTTAACCCAGGGCACGCGCGGCCATGCCATGCGCAGCCGCCGCCGGAGTAACACCCCCCATCACAGGTGCATTGCGCCCGGTGGAATCAAGCCACCCTCCTCTGCCCACACTTGGACGCTTTAACTCGCACACACAGCATACGGCTTGCGACCACGATGTTATCGCACTTGGTCTTTATATGGAATATCACGGTGACGACGACGACGACGACGACGACGGAAATGCGCCTGGAGGGTCCATATAATTGCTATCGAAATAAAAATGTTATGTCGTGTCCTTTAGCGAGAAATGGATGGTGATCAAAGCTTGTCTCCTGTACCACCGTTTCATGAGTCCGGTGGTGTAGGAGTAATTTCGTACTCTCAAGTTGAAAAATAGACATTTGTGGAGTCGCTTTTGCAGGCCATATTCTACAGGAGCAAGCGGGGCAGAAAGCGCTGTCGGCGTTGATACTGATGTGTTGGACAGTTGAAACAGAATTGTGATTACCGTAGCCGGGCTGACAACGGCAACTGTATAACTGGTGGACGAGGCTGGGCCATCGATACAGATGAGCATTTGGTTCCGGATGTCTCAATCAGTAAAACAGTGTTGTCTGTTCTAGAGCGATTTTTGGTTGAACCCCTTTCTGTGTCCTCCCTGGAACACTACGGTGCACGGGACCCTTCGGACAGCTTCAGGTCAATTAGATCACCGGCCTTATACAAAAGAGAAGATACTGGGATTGTGGCTTCATGTGTCTGCGATGTGCAACACCACAAAAGCACTGCTGCGCTTGTTGAGATGCACTGTTTGTAGCAGAATCAACGATCAGCGCCTATGTGTCCGAGCTCATTGTGACATTCCGTCTTTGTTGCTCGTCCTTCGGTCATCATTCTCGTGTGCAAGGTAGCGAACATAGCTGAGCCTGATTACCCTCCCTACCTTTCTCGTGTCACTTCTCTCTCTCTCTTCTTTTCTAGGACTGTTGGAGGCACTAAGAGGGAGGTGAATGTCTTGCTACTTGTGTGCTTATATATCCTGAGGGAAGACAACGGCGGTTGGGGACAATAAGTTTTGAAAGTGAAACGAGGTCTGAGGGCAAGAAGCGGTGATCCGGAATGCAAAAAACATGACATATGTCCGCCCTAAGACAATCAACAAAGATTTATGTTCATGTTGAATGATCTCTGGCAGGCACAATCGCTGCAAAAGTTGAAACCCTTCGAGGAAGACTAGAACACGTACACAGAATCCAGCCTTGTAATGTCTCCAATGGGCGAACATTGAGCTTGGACACATTGGACAAAAGTGGATAGCATGTAGCGTAAAAAATTCCACAACCAAGGATTTGTGCCAACGCAGCAAGAAATGTACGAATGTGTCCCAGGATTTCTCTCAGATGAATTTGACTGTATTCTCAATCGGCCACAGGCTCTCGTTTACACATGAAAAAGAAGGGGGGGGGGGGGGGGCTGCAGTGTCTGCATGAAGGGCTCCTTAAGATCATTGTACTCTAGATTCTATTACACTTCTTTTTTCACAAATTATAATCACTCTGTTGAAGAAGACTTGGTATGGCGTTATGGGTTTGCGTGTGAAGGGAATTATCGCGCGATTCTCTTGGACTCACTCAGAACATGTGCTCGAAGGTAGGCTGACATTATAGCTGCTGGCCGCTGCATTCGCATACGCAACTGAAAACGGAAAACGCAGAAGTTCAAAGGCAAATGTTACATATATGGTGCAATAAAGTGTCTTAGGTAAAACTTCAGAGACAACAAGCAGGGTGTTACAAATCTAAGTTTGGCTTAGCCGTTCACCTTGAGAGATATCACTGCACGTGTTGATCCCGATTCGATTTGTACAAAAACGAACCGGCGGGTTATATAGTAGCCACATAAATGTAGCAGTCAATTCCAATTACCTCCACATGGTTTATGAGGGCTTGGGATAGGCCTCCACGTCATATATGTAATTTTTGCGTGGAAAAAGTGCGCAACTGATACGCGTTTGCGAATCTTGTCTTGTTGGACAAATACTTCGAAGTCAATGGCATTGCGGATAGATGAACAGCTGTGACGTTAGCATACTATTTGGCCAATAGTCTCTGCCTTCCTCCACAGTGGTGACGAGTTGGCTAGAGCATCATTTATAATTGTTAAAAAATCGTAACCTGTAGTTACATCGTTAGGTAGATGTTTATATTGTTAAGTATTTAGTGGCACATGTTTCTTTCTGGTGAGGGAAACGTGGTGTTTGCGCGTGATAGGAGCAAGCGTTAGCGTATAGCCAAAACGCCTCTGCCATCTGACCGGTTTTGTCGAATGACTGTCAGTGACGTGGCTGATAGTTCAAGCAGTAAATTAAGCGTCTGTATTTATAGGCATTGTTTTCACGTAAGGATGAGCAAAGCTTTTTCAAAGCTTTATTATACGATATCGCAGCCCTAATTATTGACCTGATATTTCCCCTCTTCTTTATTTCAAGGGCTGGGTAGACAATTATAACGGCTCCACTGGAATGCTTGTTGTGGTGAGTACTGACCAGACATTCCCCTGTTTCTCGTGATCAAGAGCGTAACTTATGCTCCGGCATTCCATAGAAACGATGCGTGCTGTGCCGACCTTGTGGACGTCCTGGTAACTGCGACTTCGAGATATGTTCTTTTGTAAACATTTTCAGGTAGGGCTGGGGATACTGCAATCAGTTTTGGCGGAAAAGAATTATGTACTGGATGGCGTTCCGGTGGATATTGTGGCCAATATGCTAATATGCGCTGCCTGGCACACTGCCGAGACAAGGTGAGCATTATAATGTGCTGCATGCAGTGTGCTGATACATTTTGCCCCCTGACGCTATTCCAAAGCGGTGGCGATTACGTTGCTTTGCGCATTGGTACACCTTGCACAGATGTGGATTACCGCAAATGCCGTTTAATTAAAATGCCGTTTGTTTTGGTGACCGACAGGTCATTATAAAGATACTTGAGATAATCATAAGCAGCGTTGTACAAAGTTATAAACCATGGTTGAACATGCGATTTCGCTGGAAATAAATTTTTGACAAGGAGACTTGCCTTCGTCAAGACAGAAACAGCTTTCCTTTGCAGCGTAGATAACTGAACACGTCTTGGTACAACAGCCCAAATCATATTATTTATTAGTTCCTTTTTGATGAGAGCGCTAGGCCCACCACATTGTTTACGTCTGCTTACAGGTAGCGGAGATGCGTTTGCGCGAGGCTTACCGCACAAGCGCCGGTGTGGAAAGCGCATGATGCTCCTCTACTCCGCAGAAAGGCGCTAAGCTACAACAGGGTCGGTCGACTCCAACATTGCGTGGACGAGGGTCCGGAGTCAGCTCGCCAATAAACGCGGGTTGCATAAACCAAGATACCCCTCAATGCGACAGTCAGTCACGACTTTTGGCCAAAGGCCGATCGAGTCTGCCCGTCCGCTGCGCTAAGCTAACTGGGTAGCGGGAGCAAAGGTCTGGGGACGCAAGCAAATCGTCGCAGGCGCATTGACATCTGCCGCGGCGAGGAAGTGCTCAGCGGTACAGAGCTCTGGAGAGAGGGCGTCCTGGGCCGGTCATTGGGAGGTCAGTTTGGGCGCGCCCAAGTGATGTGTTCTTGCGTGTGTGAGTTGACGTCGGGAGGGAAAAGCACAGTTTGCACGGCTCTGGGGCTTTAGCTCTGGGGCTTTAGCTCTGGGGCTTTAGCTCTGGGGCTTTAGCTGTGTCCGCCACGTCGCCGTTCCGATGGCAGCTCGACATCTAGCGTGGCGATGGACGTTGCCATGCACAAGCTGGGGCAGGAGGATGAAGCGCGCGGAGACATCTCGATCCTCAAAATGTGTAGATACCTTTCCGTTTTTGTAACCCCTATTTGTTGCGAGAACCGGCAACGCTGCCCCTAAATCACATCACTCTCCCTGTATTGTTGCGCTATCACAACAAAACGGAAGTTACCATGGATGGACGGATGGAAAAACTTTATGACGATCCATTAGGTCGCAATAGTTTCCAAGCCTGAAGTGGGCCGCTCCCACGTTGGGACCGAAAGGCGAAGCTTTACGGCCGCTTCGCGGGCCCGTTGGACTGCCCATAGCTGTTCTTCGAACGTAAGACTTCGTAGAGCTGCGTCCAACTGCTATTCAGTGTTGTCCTTTTCGCGGCGTAACACGGAGCAACGCCAGAGCATATGACTAAGATCTATATTGTAGTTACATTTATCGCATGTTGTAGGTGTAGAGAACTCCGGATAGATCTTGTTGATTAGAAGCGCGTTCGGATAGGTTCTTGTTTGCAAGAGCCTTAGCGTAATGGCCTAAGATCTGTTTAGTTTACTGTGCGGAGGGGGGAAGACACTGCACCCTAGATAGAAGTGCTTCGTTAGCTCGTTGTATGTGAGTAGGTGGTCCCTGCAATCTGGAACCTCCGCAACTTCTTGCCTTGTGGCTGCACGGTTGGCAAGTCCTCGTGCAGCATTGCAGCCCAAACCATATTGTGTATTAGTTTCTGTGTTATGAGAGCACTAGGCCCACCGCATTATTCACGTCTGCTTACAGGTACCAGAGATGAGTTCGCGCGAGGCTTACCGCACAAGCGCCGGTGTGGAAAGCGCACGACGCTCCTCTACTCCGCAGAACGGCGCTCAGCTACGACAGGGTCGGTCGAATCCGACACGGCGCGGAAGAGGCTCCGGAGTCAGCTCGCCAATAAACGCGGGTTTATTAACTCAAGATGCACCAAGAGTGCGACAGTCGGTCCCTATCTGGAAAGATCTAGTTGATTAGAAGCGGGTTCGGATAGATTCTCCTTTGCAAGAGCCTTAGAGTATTGGCCTGAGCTCTGTTTAGTTTACTGTGCGAGTGGTAAGACCCTGCGCCCGAGGTAGAAGTGCTTGGTTAGCTCGTTGTATGTGAGTAGGTGGTCCCTGCAATCTGGAACCTCCGACACTTCTTGCCTTGTGGCTGCAAGGTTGGCAAGTCTTCGTGTAGCAATGTGGGTAGATTGGTTGAGGTTCGCGGGAGCACCGGTGATTTCTCCCATGTGAGCAGGAAACCAGATGATCTTCTGGGGTTTGACGACCTTTCCGTCGAGAATTGCCAGGGACTGTCTAGAGATGTCTCGTTTGGCAAATGCCCAGACGGCTGCCCCTAGAATCGCTGTGGATCCTGCATCTCATTGGGTCTAAAAGTGCTAATGCGATGGCTACCTGTTCTACAATTTCTGGTTCAGTGGTGTACGTGGATGCTGAGTTGATGACTTCACCTTTCCCCTTCAAAAGAACCACTGTGAAGGCTCATGTATTTGACAAGAAAGCCGTGTCGACAAACGAGCTTTCTTCAGCCTGATTTTTTCTTGCTTTCTCTAGTAAGAATTTGGTTCTAGCTTGCCTTCTGCCCACATTATGAATGGGGGGAACATTCCTTGGAACAGGCATGACTGTGATATCCTTCCGCCAGATCTTTGGGAATTTCTCTATGATTATTATGTAGCGCTGTAATTGGTTTACCCATCCGTATGAAGTATACCAATCCGTGCTGTATAAAAGTTTTTTTCCGAGCGTGAAAATAGCCCGCAAATGCACACAAAATCTCTAGAGCGGCCAGTCTGCATTTGCGAGCTTTTTGCTTGCATTTGCGAGCTATTTCACGCTCGAAGAAACACTTCTATGTAGCACGTATTGAGCAACAGAAAGCTGTACCGGGAGTTTTTCATGTCGCTCTACAATTTTCTTACTCGCACTTTTAAATTAATTATAATACTTGAGAAGTTGAATAATAACAAGACTAATTATTGAATTAGGCGGAAAGAAAAAAATAATTTGAGTATCTACAAGCGACAGCAAATAACATTACCTTGGTTCTTTCCAGCTACGTGCCATTCGCATATTTTTAAACTCTGGCTGAAGTTAGCTGGGACACCCTGCATAAGTTCTCGCCAGTAAAGAATATGGGCTGATGCCGCCAGAGCATCAGCTGCCTCGTTTCCTGAGATACCCAAGTGTGATAGTATCCATTGAAAGATGCGACAGTCGCCAAATATATCAGCCTGTGGCAACATTAGATTTTGGATAAAGTTTTTAATGCATTCATAAACCTATACATCTGAACTAAATAAATGTCCAGATGCGCCACCACATAACGCACAAATATTTTACGGTGGTATGCACAATGGATGTTAGAATACCTGTGCTTAATGGATAACAAGTTATTAAACTGCTGCTGTGTTCTTCTCGAATGGAAGCTATATAAAGTCATCCCCTTGCACAGAGTGAGATGTAAGAGTTAGGTTTCAAACTATAGTCATGTTTCCTTGATTTGGAACACATGCAAGCTCTTAAGGCATTTACTTTTGAAAGACACATTGAAAAAATGTGCATTCTACCTCCATGTCTATATGAATTTTATGAAATGTGCTCAGCAGTAACCCAACCAGCGAATGTCATATCGCTAACCGATGACAACCAGAAACAAAAAATACCTGATATTGACTGCGTTTACTTTGTCGACTTTCCAGGATTTTGGGTGGTTGCCTGGTTGCTCGGTACAGTTGGGTCAATTGCTATGTTGGTGGATAAATATTTGTGCATACACCTGTAATCACAATTGTTCCATCAACAGGCATCATAAATTCTCTTTGTTCTTTTGACAGCACGGTGTCTCACAACGTGCATCCGCTTGAATTGAAATTTGCGTTTGGTCATAGCTTCTGAAGGATACAGTGCATAAGCATTAGAATTTCTTACACAACGATTGTCTGCTGACCAAGCACGCACAATTCTGACCTGCGCAACATAACATCTGAACGTGTCGGCACACAGGCATCTCTACAGCGCACCGATACATTATAGAAATAGTAATTTATGCTTGACGGATTGCTTGATTTATTTTATTTCTTTTTATTTAGGCACTCAGTATTTGCCACTGGGTGTATGCCCGCTTTTGACCAATCTTCTAGAATGGGCAAGTCTCACAACGATTCTTGTTTAAAACTTGAACATTTGATGTCGGCTCACACATGTTTCTGAAGCACGCCGGTTTATTATCCACAGGGCAGCTATGAAGCTTTCATGTGTGTGAGGTGGCCAGATTTCCCTCAAGCTGCTACTTGCAGCCTTTTGACTGGTCATTCTCGCAGCCTTGTTTTTGCGGAAACAACTCAATTCAATTGAATTCTATTATTAGAATGGTCAATCATATATCCAACATCATTTCATTTCCTTTATTTTTCCATGCCCTACTTTTCTGTGCATACACCGGTCATCCCAAGACTTCCCTCAAAAAGCATCATATGTCGCCTTTGTCCACGTGACATCGCTGTGTATGCGTTCACACGCTGAATTCGTCTGCATCAGAGTTTGCGTTTCAGCATATCGCGTGAAGAATGCAGTGCATAAACACAAAAATTGCTTTATTAATAATATTGTGACCGTTGTACTTAATAAACAAAAATATTTCATGGGACATCTAGCGGCACTGCCTGAAGGACTATGCGTGGTGCGGGTTCGATTCCTCTGAAAGTCGGAGTAATAAAAAGGGTAATTTTTGTCATGGCAGAGCTGCATGTACCCAGCGACATATACCTGATTATCTAATTCGGCGTGAAAGATGTTCATTTATAAGCGCTCCACATCTACTGAAACAAGCCCAGTAATCCATGCTGATATCGAAGAGGTTCGTTAAAAAGCACCCCAGAGCGAGTGGCAGTTAGCCAGTGCTGCAAGTTGGCGCAAAAGGGGTTTATTGAAGGGCGGTGCATAGCCAGGTGCCACATATCGAACGCGGTGTGCTTAGTGGCTCATGTCGGTGCGATGTTTTCTCCAGCAGAGCAGGCCGACGCTCTACTCATTCCACCATGGACCACCCGTGACGGAGGTTGGCGGAGAAGCGGTTAGAGAAGTATATAGATGATGAATCAGTCCTATAAAAGTTTGTGAAGTATCCAAAAAACGTTAATGGCATTAAAAGTAGGCAAGAAAAAAATACTAGTCGTATTCAATGTGGAAGAATGCTGCCTGTGTCATTGATCGAAATCAGAGCCGAAGAATGACCGAAGCCTGCTGTTCAGTTTTTCTTTTTCTACCATGGTCTGATATCCGAACAGGTGGTTGATTTCTGCATAATATATTATGACGAGAAGAAAAATAGTACCGGAAGCCAAGCTTAGGATGACACTGCTGCTTGAACAGTGCTGGCTTACCAGTGAACGAGAGACATGACCACCCTGCCAAAGCAATCGTAATATCATGACACCCAGGCATTTCCAGTTCACACTGCAGCGCGTTGTTATTCCACGCTCACAATCGTTTCCTTATTAGCATGGCAGCCTTATACTAAAACTTCGCCAAAATTAGTGTGCCGCCCGTTTTTGCTGTTCCTTGATGACACCCCTTTTTATATCTCTTAGAATTTTTGTTGTGCTTGTGATTGCACTTGCGAAGGTGTCCTAGTTTATGTGCTTCACTTTGACATGAGACATGTCTCGCAGACCTGAACACATCGAAGTGTACCACTGCGCGAGTGGCACCCTGATGCCGCAGACCTGGATGGGTGTGGCCGACCTGATGCAGCGAGCTTTTTTGCAATACCCATTGCCAAATACGATTCGTTTCCCCAACTTCCACATTACCAACAGCCAGCTGTGGCACAGCATCAACCTGTGGTGCCTCCACTATGTGCCAGCGTGCCTCGCAGACCTGGCCTTGCAACTCTGCGGACAGAAACCGAGGTTGGTACCACCGACATTCCTGCATAGTCAGGATGGGCAAATGGAGTGTCGCGGCAAACACGATCAGCCAGACAGGCGTCGTACATCGGCTTGACTGTCACTACAGCTAAATGGCTGCGGCGAGTTTGATTGCCCTGTCCTTCGTAAAAAAAAATGTTAGTCACAGGTTCGTCTTTTAAATGAACAGAATCGCTGCGCTTATTATTTTACGGGACCAGCTGCGAGACCAGATGGAACGCGAAATAGCCTTACAGTGGTAAAAATTACTCGTGCTCAGTATTTGGCCAGTGATCAAAATCCAGCTTGGTTCTCCGTGAGTGGAAGACAGCTAAAGTTGCCCGGTGTCGCTAACAGTTGGGAGCCGAAACGAGTACACCAGATACTAAAATTTTTATTTGAGCGACCGACCATGTGTTCCAGAAAAATTTATCCAAATAAATTTGTTCTAAATTATGTGATATGTCAATGTTCAGCGGGTTCAGTATTACTCATCTTACCCCTTACAGTTTGTATAAATTCACAGCGCAGCCTATATTGATTAGCACCTGTTACCCAGGAGTATACCAAGGTAGCGTTCTGAGGTCAGCGTTATTGCTTTTGTATAATAATGTTCTTACATCCAATGAATATGTGGATACATGAATTTTTTTCGACAGTTGTATTTTGTATAGCAAACGCAACTCACCGGTGGATGAGGAGACATTACGTGAAGCAATAAATTGCGTACATATGGGGTATGAGCGATGGCAAAGAAATATTAATATGAAAGATCAAGAGCTCTTACGAATAACTTAAAAACAGACAACTTCATAATACTTTATACTTTATTTTTGTCTGTAAAGTAATAAGTCTGAAAAAGCTATCACTAACACTACGTCTTCATATACTCTAGTATAAAGCATTGTGATAACAAGCCTTAAAGAACGCAAGTATTTGAGATTACCACTTTCATAGAATATCAGGCTGAAAACTAACGTATATACAACATGCCAACCACATTAAAAAGAAGAAACCTTTTGGGCGCTTACGAAAAACGTAGAATATGCTATCATCGCTTGGTTTTCTCATTATAAAAAAAACATGTTCGCAAATTGCTAAATAAAGCTGCACCGTTAGCTGCATAAAACATATCGAAAGTAGCGCAACTAAGCCGGACCACCGTGGCAGAAACACTCCAGAACACTTTACGAACATTCGGCGGTCTCAAACTGCCCTAAATACTATAATTTTGTATGGAAAGTAATCAGTTTGACAAAGCTGTCACTCCCGCTACGTCTTTATAAACTCTGGTATCTATACTAGAAAAAAAAAGGAACAGTGGTCGAACAGTGAATGTCACTTGAGCTAACATTTCGAAAATAAATGTTCGCTCTTAGCAGTGTTTTTTCAGGCATTTATCTTCCTGCAAACCTCCTTTTTGCTTTGGTTTACTAAAAAGAGTTACACGTATCATGATAACAATAACTCCTGTACTATCTATTTACTAACTCTTGGAAATAAAATTAAATTAGGATGTTTTTTTCGTTACCGGGCCATTATATACCCCGTCCTCAACACTAATCTCCACGCAGAGTACTTGCGGTGCGCACGGTATGCGCACTTTCGTTTTCGTTTGTGGTAACAAATTGCATTCACGGCATGTATCCGTAATGTGTTTACTCTCCTGTTTATGTACTAGTTTGAGGTTACAGAATATACCATTTTCTATACATTTGCTCGTAAAAGATGCAAATATTATGTAGCTCGAATGGCTATAGTTGATATTGTTGATGTTACCAATACATTTCAATTTCAATGCTCTGCATTTTATTCTGTTTCGTTTGATGAACTGCGTATTATTGGTTGGTTTGTTTTTCTTCCTTTCAATAAACTTTGTGCCTTTACATGGCGTGCTTTGGTGCGCGTTCCTTCTGCGATCGCCTCGCATCAGGCAGGCAGTATTGTTTTATGATTACGTAACTATATTGAAATATCTTCCCTTGACTAAAAGACCAGCAACCTTAGCAGATCTTCGCCGATAAAGGCAAGTGAAGTGCGTAATGGCAATTACTTATCCGACGGCTTGCAGCTAACAAAAATGCATGGGCACTTTGCTGAGCTAGACTACGATAGGCGAAAGCCCATCTAAAAACGCCTCTGTAGCTGTTGTGCGAACTGTTCTGCGAACTGACGCCGCCGTGGCCGCGAGCGTGGGGCTGCAAGGTTTGTCGCCGATGTGCGTGCACCCCCGCGCGCATGTCCGCGCTCTGCCACGCGCCCACTCGCACAGAGCTACTGGCATGGCGCCTCCTCTCCTTGCTCCCCTCGCCGGTGATCACCGCTTTCCTGCGTCCACCAAGGATGGCGCCCGGAAACTCATGAGCCACTAAAGGCTTCCGCCTTATCAACTTTCTCCTCCTATATCGTTAGATGTTTTTCGACATTTAATTTTTTCTGCGATTTGTGCCATCCTGCAAGCTGCAGCAGTGTAAACAATCATAACGATCATCTTTCTGACTAGCGTTAGCGGGATTGCCTGCTGATCAACAATATTGTAATCGCTAAGCAATTGCAAAACCAGAGAGAGGAGTAGGATGGCTGCTGTTCGGTTGAGTCACGTCGTTACATTTGGCCGTGCACGCACGTGACATAAGTCACCGTTATCAGCATACCTTTCTGCGAGTATTTTCGTTACCTAACTCGCCAGAAAATAGTGTTGGTGGATAAACGTTTGCAGCGGTTTCCTTAAGTTTTATTACTCGTGCTATGCAACGCCATCGGAATCAGCGCACCGGTGTTAAAATTTGGGGTTTCACGTGCTAATACCAAGAGATGACGGACACGTTTTTGCTTTACGCCCCCTTCAAAATGAGGCCGCCGCGGCCGGGGTTCGATCACGCGACCTTCGTGCTTAGGAGCACAAGGCCACAGGCACTAAGCCACCACTGTGGATGTGAGTTTACCAAACTGCTTAAGAAGCGCATCGTGCCGCCTGGTCATGTCTGGTTTGCCTGAGGCACCACGGCAAACGTTTTCACCAAAGGAGAAACCTCCATAAACCCCAGCAGACTACCGTCATTTACAATATATATATATATATATATATATATATATATATATATATATATATATATATATATACATATATATATATATATATATATATATATATATATATATATATATATATATATATATATATATATATATATATATATATTGACGCGCGGAGCGTTTACTTAATAATGCAAGGCAGATCAATCGGGACGGTTCGCGTTTTTCGGAACCGGTAGAGGCAGCCAGCCGAAGGTCGTCTTCCTTCTCCACTCCCCGTCTCCACGGTCATTCGATCTCTCTCACAGCTTACAGCTTATAGCTCCCAGTGCGGGTCCTTGCGCCAAATACAGCCTCCGTTTGCTTGCACTAGAGTATCTTTAGGCGTGTGCTCGTTGCATGCAAAAGCGTCCTATTGTGCTTGACAGTTTCAAATGTGTATAGTTGTTAATTGTTCTTGTAACTGCTCAGTCTTAAAGATTCTGCGAGTATATAGGGCGCTTTTTATACCATACAGAGTTTCCAGAAATAAAGCCCCAAATGCAGCGAACGCAGCGTTTCTGCAGATTATTTCCTAGGTGAGGCATACGTACTTTTGCCCAAATAACTTGACTTTCAGAAAATAAATTAGAAAGAAAACGATATTTAACTTTATATTATGCCTTGGGCGCAGTTCTGTAGATAGAAAATTTCCAGTTAACCACATCTTAATGCACCCTCACTTTTTACGCGTCCTTAAAATTGCGCACATGTAGTTCCAGTTATTCATAATCGAATTTCAACGTTAAATTTAGGCACTGCCGGAACCGAGCGTGCCAGGAACGCAAAAAATCACCGACCCCTCCCTTACCGGAAGATAGGAGCTTAGCGAAGCTTGTCCTGTGTGCACCTGACCTTCGTCACGGTTATGCAACCTGTAGGTAACGGCGCCAGGTGGCTTCCACCTCCCGCTCCCTTAGCTCCTGATCTTCTTCTCGTTGCTGCCGGATTGCCTGGGCTCGGGCGGTTCTAACGGTTGGATCGGAGCGCCGACGGCAAGCCCTTTCGCGGGCTAGGTCTCGCCGCCGCTCATCGAAGGCTGCCCTTTCCTCGGGGGAACGCACAACGCGTGTCCGCCCCATCCGATTTCAGAGGCTGAACTGAAGGGAAACGAAGCCAGCACAGCGCTCGCGAAACCGTTTCCTGCTCTATTCCCTCCCCGTCGGAAGCGAAACGACTCTGATTGCTTACGCGCGTGGCGTGAGCGCGCGCCTGTGCAGCTGGAATCCTTGCTAATGACCCCCGCTCCGGCGCCAGCGCAACTGACAACTAATCAAACCGCCCTTTCTCGCAGCTTCTGTGCTCTGGGAGCAACTGTTTTTTTTTTTTTGTGTGTGTGTGTGTGTGTTAACGACAACGCCACTTGAGAGCCGATACAAACGTCGCTTGAAAAGGTGGCCGCACAATCATATTTATACGAAACGCCTCGCGGCGAAGTTTGCAACTGAACGTTTCGACTACTCGAGGCAGATAGTGATACACCAACGTTTGCCTCGAAAGTTGTGTGGCTGTGTGCTGTGTCGATGTGTCGCGACATGCCGTCATTCAAATACCGTCACGCACTGCTTGATGGCGCTTTCTCACCTGACGTAGCTGCGAGATACCGAGATACATTACATTTAAATATTGTCTCGATTGAGCTTTGAAATTCGATGATGATCTCTACTTAGGTGGGAGTTTGAAGATATTTAAGAAATGTAGGTGAATGAATATGTGAGGGCCTCCAGATTTGCCGTTTCAACAATTGCTCCCAAAGCACAACAAAGATGTCATTAACTATATTTTGCATAATAAGTGTTATGAAGCTCTTGGGGGTCCTAAGCGGAAACGTGTGGCAACCTCGCCTAGAATCTACATTTAAAAAATGCCACCTTCGCAGCGCTCAAGCTTATTCTATGAAAAAAAAATCTGTGTGCTCTAAAAAGGCACACTGAATACAGAAAGGATCGAGTATGGAAAGACGTCTGAAAATTTTTGATGCATGCAGCGATTAGATCTCGTTGGCTGCGGTATGTCATGCTCTCCCCATTCGCTGTCATTACATCCCTTCCTGTAATCCATGTTTTTTAACTTAGTGCAGTACAGCTGGCCTGAACCCACGGATTAAATACGAGCACGCGGCTATTTACTATAAAATAATCAATTTTCTGCATTTTTTGACGGCCAGCTGTAACGACGCATCCATTCGTTTAAATTCACAATAAATTAGAAGGACATGCTTCTGAAGGAACCTTGGCAAATAAGCAAGGGAAGAAATTGTGTAAGTTAATTATTAAAAGCTTCTAAATAACGTCTAAACCGGTGACGCGTTCATCTGGTGGTACGCGCAAAAGGTGTCAAGTCCCAGCACATGAGCCTCGGAGATTCTTGCTCAAGTCGTGGGCCACCGCATAATCTTGGAGGCCTTGCAGGAGAACCGGGCGTTGCGAGTCATCCGTGCCCTCAGGCAAGCGGTAATGGCGGCTTTCTTTTTAAGGTCTGAGTTTTGGTATCAGAAATGTGTAATTTTGCGAAGCTTTCCTCGTAATTGACACGTTATTTATTTTACACGGAGTCTGAACTTACCTAAAATATCTGAAACTCAGCCTTTTTACGCGGCGGGAGACTTTGTTGGAAACAACCTTTAAATGCTTTATTACAGGCTCTTACACCTCTACCAGAAGATTTGCAAAGGAATGAATTGCCTTCAGTACTTCATGACTCACGAATGGCTGTTCCGGCCCGACAATGGCTTGCGACTTCACCAAGAACTCTCTCCCACGGATGCTCAGGCGAGTATAATATACAAACCAGCGCCATGAAGGGGTGATGGTGCTGCCGCTGCTATGACATTTCGTGCTAGCGGAAAGTATTTGATCTAAGTTTGTGGCTTGAATTTTCTGCGTCGAAAGGATTAATAAACCATGGCCAAGTTTTCAAGTCACTTTGGAAATATTGTTGTACGAAGCGGAAACAGGGAAAAAAAAATGTCACTGTCGTGGTTTCCTCGGGAGGCCCGTAAGTATGTCTGCTTCAAAATGATATAACATGCATTTTGCATACACGGAATAAGTTGGATGTCAAAAAGCACAGAGGATCACTAACAATAGTTTGTGGAACGATGGTTAATCTTCGATTCCTTGATCAACGCGCTAATGTATTTCTGAACGCTAACCACGCAATCAAAATAATGACCTGGAGCCGAATGAGCCTAACATGTTCATTTTTGAACACCTCGACGTCTAAGCCTATCAGCGATAAAGCATAGCTTTACCTCATAGTTGGAAATTGTCTTGTGCGCAGATCATTATAACCGGCTTTTAAGGAAGCAATTCAACGTTTCATTCAACAATCCTGTCTGATTTCAACAATCCTGTCTGGCCTGTCGCTCCACTCATGAGAATGAGCTTTCGGACGCAAGGAGTTTGTAACCACACTAATGAACTTCATTGCATAACACACGCACGAGCACTCGATGCACAGAACTACGACAGAAGAGGTCACCATAAAAATCGTTACGTTCCTTCTAGGTTCCAGATACTCGCAGGAGATGCACTCAGAAGCTTGAAGCACTATATGCATGAGCAGAACAGGCTGTGTTTTAACATGATTCAGTCTCCAGTATTGTCAGAGAACCAAGCAAAACACATTTATCGGTGGCGAGTCCGCGATATTTGCGCATGACACGGTCGATGATGTGGCCTACGAACTTCTGGCACTTGGTGTTTATTTGATGTGGACGTCGGGGAGCCGAGAGCTGTGGTCCTGGATATTGACGGTGGTACTACACCGAGCCATGAGCTCGGGCGAGACGCTTTGGGTGGCAAGAGGTGCGCAGGCAGGACCCAGACAGGCACACCAAGGCCTCTCTGAATTTGTTGCAGTTGTCTAACTACATGGTTCTTATCCAAAAGGGGGATTGGCCACACTGGAGTTAATGAAAAGTGCACCGAACAAAAGAAAAGGAGGGTTGAGGCAAATAATCAAGAGAAAACATTAAGCAACGAAAGAACAACAAAAATTGCCTCCAAGTTGTTGTTCCTGTTGCCTCAAAAACACGGCTCGTACCCACGAAGGGGATTAGCCACACTGGGTGCATTTAAACGTACATCCAACAACATATAAGAAGGGGGTAAAGGCGAGCATTCAGAACGAAGCGTTCGGCAAATAACTGATAACACTGAATTTGAGAGCGCCTATATATAAAGTAAATAAAGAAAACGTAAATAAAAGTAAACTAAAAAAATATCCCACAGCAGGTACCTTAGCAGCCTAACCTTTCGGATGCTTCAATGAACTTGTGCGGAGTAGTAATCATCGAACCATGTATTGTACCTAAATGACAGGAACCAAAAGACAAAATGTTTCGTGTTGTAAGTGCTAATCCCAGTTTGCCAGTTGGAAATATGAAGAATATTCTGCGGAAAAAGGAGAAGCGGCGGCAAGAAATAAAGAAATGGTCAATAGCTTCTAGTTCATTACAAAAAGAGCTGAGTTTATTAATGGATAAACCAAATCTATGGAGGTAAAAATCTAGGTGGGGAACACTACAGCGGAAACTTGATAACGTCACCTCGCACTGGCGTGAAAGCCATTTGCTCGCTTTCCACCAAAATTGTAGATATCGAGAATTATCTGCGCGAAGTATGGATGATTCATTACGATTCAACAATAAAAGGCGTTTAAATCTAGCGGCTGTTATAAAAGAGAAACTACGAAAAACATTTAAGATCTGACCATTTACTCATGACGATTCGAGCGAGTCAGCGATTTCATTTAAAAAGATTCCACTATGTCCGAGCACCCAGACGAAGCGGACACAGTCTGGGACAAGAGTCGAAAATATACTCAACCGGTGTGACCGCTTATTAGAAGTTAAACTTGTACAGAACGAAAGCGCCTCTGTAATGACTATTACTTTAGATGTCGGTGGGCTCAATTTTCGGATGGCCGGAATATTTGCCCGAAATTCAGCAAGGAACACTGAGGTGTAGTCAGGGAGACGGAGAGCAATAGGCCAGTGAAGCTGATTTCAAAAGGTGCCAACACCGGCCTTCTCTGAATTTTGTGCTGCGTCCGCAAAATAACCAAGTGATACGGAAATTGACTAAGTTGTTCTTGAAGGCGACTGTGGAGTATGCGCACAGGAATTTTGGCGCGCTTTGGAAATATGTCGACAAGAATCAGTTTTACCTTGAACTAAATAGGTTTTGGAGGAATCAGGCTTGGTAGACGAACTTCAAATTTTGATAACAGCCCCTGAACAAAAGCAATTTGTGCCGTCGGAAAAGCAGCCAACCTGTTCTGAAAAATTATTCGGGAGAATTGACGAAAACGCCTTGCAAATGGAAGAGGGATGGATCGTAAAGCTTCTGAAAGGTCAATACAGTAAGTTGCTTAAGTCTGAATTCAAGCGCAATGAGTCCAGTCTTCAGATAAAGAACATTGTTAGCGACAAAACTTGGCAGCCCAAGGCAGAGACGCAGCGCTTGCCTTTCCTGATGTATTAAGCGTCTTAGCTTGTATGCTGCGCAACTGGCAAAAAAGAACAGAGCCAAATTCCAGAAGGGGCGGACGTAAAGTTTAGCAACGTAACTGTACGCACCCCTGTGTTCTTAATACTGAACTGGCGCAAAAATGCCATTGCACGTTCTCCTTTACGAATATTTGATTCCATTTGCTACTGCCGGATTAGCTTACCATTATAAGTTATCCCGAAGTACTTCAAAGATGCAATTTGCTGCATCAGCTCATTTCGATAATGAAGAGAAATAAAAACGGGATGTGACAATGGAGACGCAAGTAACGAGCATCTCTTGACGTTAAGCAAGAAAGACAGTCCGTCAAGCGAGAACTCGACTTCAAACAAATATGATTGCAGAATTTGGTATAACGTATTGATATCCCGTAATGAAGAGAAAAATGCAATTTCATCAGCACAGAGATCAAGTTGCACATCCTGATGAACTGGGACAGAAAATTAGAACACAGTAAACAAAAGTGCTGAAATAACTGATCCCTGTGGTACGCCTCTCGTCTGTTTATATGTACCCGATGTCACCCTGACTTTGAAACCAAAATCAAGAAAGGGGCTGACAGATGGAATAGCACACTGTGGTATAAAGTTTGTAAACAGGGATAAGGTGCCTCAGAAACGCTGGCCAACGTTTCGATAGGAGGACCTATCTTCGTCAAAGGCGGCCTCGTAATCCTCGGCATGTTAGTTTTAAAGGGTTGATTCAGTGACGTCACGTGTGGTTGCTGTGGGTGGCGGTTAGTTATAAACGGAGAGACTTCAGAGATAATGAGCGCTGTCACCTGACGTCTGTGAACGCGGTACCCAAGACTAGGGGAAAAGAACGGGAGAGTGAGAAGGCCTTTCCACGCTCTTGTCCCTTCGCCTTGGGAACCACGCTCTCATACGTCAGGCGACAACGCTCATTATCTCTGAAGTCTCTCAATTTATAACCAACCACCATCTACAGCAACCGCACGTAACGTCACTGCACTAAGCCTTTAAAACTAGCATGCAGAGGATGACGAAGCCGCCTTTCACGAAGATAGGTCCTCCTATTGAAACGTTGACCAGCCTTTCTGAGGCGCATTATCCCTGTTTACAAACTTTATACCACAGACTCTATCAGAAAGGAACTCTTGTGTCCAGGCCATTATAAAGTCTGGAACCGTAGAGCTTGCTAATCTAAAAATTAAAATTCTATGTTTGACACTCATATGATTTCGAAATATCTAATGTTACCAACACTGATACATCTCCAGATAGTCTTGCGAGTAGAATCAGGCTTTCTATATCAACGTGAGCTGACCGTATGGAACATCGAAGCCGAAATCCTATTTGTATCGAGCGCAGAATACCCTGAGAGGAAGTGAATTCATAGAGCCGGCCATGAATTATGTTTTCTGCAATTTTCACTAGATTGGATGCGACGGAAATTGGCCAAATGTTGCCCAAGACATGTCGCCGGTTCTGGTATTTAAGTGAAATTACAATTTTTGCAATTTTGTAAGAAGTCCGGACCCATGTGTATTGTCGCGAATATTTCACTATATTCAAGAGCTCAATTGGGAAATAGTTAAACAATGATCTATTCATAGCACTTTTTATACGGACTGGTCCAGTAGCTGACTCATGTGTAGTTATGACATTGGATAAGTCTGTCTTCGTAACTTCTACAAAATCACATGAACATTTAAACCTCCTAGGTCTCGGACCCTGCGACGAAAAGCAGGCTTCAATCCCTTTCGTAATCTCATTTAGTTAATCCAGCGCTTCTTCGCAGCAGAATGTGACCATACATACTGTTGAAAATAATTTTCGCTCCGTATAACACCTAGAAATGTGCCGATATTCTTTCAGGCTTTGACAAAATAAATGCAGCCCATCTTTGTTCGTCTTTAGCTATCGCATGGAATTTATATTCTATCCAATTTTTTCGGTGAATCATTATGGTAGAGGCTTTTCCACGCTGCTTTTCTTCGCCCATAATCCGGTGTGCATGCTCTATTCCACCAAGATGAGTCTGACGGCGAGCTGCCAGACGTAACCGTAAACCCAGCGGGGTGGATACCAGAATTTAAAAGCGAAATCGCAGTGTTCCTCATTCATCACAAGTGGCCAACGCTGCTCAGCCTGAATTTGTAGCTGAGTTATAAGTTTCATAATTAATGAGCCGTCTTTGCCATACAAGGGGACCCTGACCTGAAAGCACAATTTCAAATGTAAGAGGCAAGTTATCGCTGTTTTTTTTTCCATTATCAAAGGTGTCCCAAGTTGAAATGGTCATATGAGCAGAAGCAAAAGTCAGCTCTAATGCAGAAGAGAAAAGCCCACGTAGAAAAGTAATTCCACCTGAATTGTGACATTAAAAGTTGTTGCCGTGCACCCAATGTCACAGCTTCTTTACTCAAACATCCGTTTTAATTCCCCGAGAAGTGTGACGAAAATTATAATCTCCTGCCAGGAGCATTGAATTTTAACAGTTTCGGCAGAATTAGTCCAAGTGATCATTGCAATTAAGTCCATTCGGGAAGCACGCATTCACCGCTGTAAACGTAGCCCAACCAGGTAGTACGAAATTTAATCCAGAAATTTTGCTGTCTGAGTCCGCGTGTTCAAAAGTGACAGTTACGTTATGACACATATTTTGATAAAACGGCTCCTAGCAGCCCACCGCCTCTGACTGGGTGACCTAAACGAAACGTTGGAAAATAATTAATAGTAAGTTGTGGCCGGAAGGCAATTTCTTTTCTTCTTTGTCTTCCAAAGCATCAGAAATGCCATCTGCTATTGTCAGTTGGGATACCCGGTATAGAATTTCTAAGATATGAAAGCTCTTTCCAGTGTCGATGTCTTGTTACGCACGGTTCATCATTAAGTATGGTTCAAGTTGCAGCATACCTTACCCCTCGTGTTTTTTATTGCTATAGAAAGCAGTTAAAATTGCTACAAATAAACCGAACTTCAAAGTGATCAATTTCTGTGTGCCCTTCTTAAGCACGACATTACCATCTTTCAAATAAAAGTGCTTCATTTGTTAATTTCCTAACCAATAAAATCATGTCAGAACTTCACTATTGCGGTGTCGATAAGCCATATATGAATTTTATCACCTGTGGCAGAAAGCATAGCTGGGCGCCTTGACATTGCCAGTAAACAGGGATTCTTTACTTTGCAGTTGTTCAGCTTCTACTTGCAGGGTGTCGACTTAAATCAATACTCACGCAATTACGTGTTGGGAATCCGCAAGTACCTGCTGAAAGCGGAAGATTCCGAACTACCCGAAGCACGGAAACGCCTTAGACGGTAAGTCCAGTTGTAAACGCAAGCTGTGGATGTCCAGTATGCCTTCTGGAGTCTGAATGAAGTCTCGTAGGTGTCGGTGGGAAAAAAGAAAAGTGGTTTAGGCAACTCGGAAAATAGCTGTGTCATTTTCGCAAAATTGCCTGACACGAATAGAATGAAGGTGAAGGGCAATTTTCACCTTCTGGGCTGAGAGTGGCGTCTAAATCAAGCAAAAAAAAAAAGAAAGGACCGTCGGGAGCCGGTGCAGCTGTGCTAATAGAGGTGCAACCAAATTAGAAACGCCCCAATGCGCTTCAGGAAAGGCTCACACCCTTGCTAGAATAAAAATTGGCGTTCCTGCCACAACATATGGCCCACTATCTCCGTAACGAATATTGAAATCAACACGTGGGCTATAGTAACCATTAGCTAAGAGTAATTGAATTGGCATAGGTCGCCATTGGAAACTGCATCTGCCAACGTTCCACACGAGAACCCTTTCAAGTTATGTTAACTGAGGAGGGCTCCTTGCAGAATTGTCAGACATTGCCTACGATTTCCCTGGGCTTAATTTGGTCAAAAGAACCGCTGTGACATATACAGTGCTGACTAATGGGCACGTTCTCTCCTACAGAGCTCTCCCATACATAAGAGATAATACGGGGCCGGATATCTCATTCAACAAAATAATGCGGGAACGGCGACGAGTTCTACAAATTTATTGAAAGGGCAGCCGACATTAACATAAAGCTAAGTAGGAGCTAATAATTAAACTGTGTAATGATGCACGCTTCAACGCTCATTAGTGATAATTAAGATCGAAGTATCAGAGTTCTACGAAGATGTTGAATGAGCGATGGGAAAGACGACAGTCGTGGGCTACTTCAGTGCGAATATGGGGAGAACACGGGCTGGGGAAGAGGTATATAGCAGCTTTGGCATTGACTGTAGAAGTATAGTAAAGCAGATATGTTGGTAGGGATCGCGTTAAAGAAAGGATTGAGAATAATGTATACCTTGTTTCAGCTGAGCCCACCATAGTAAGCGATATAAAAGTGTTAGGTAGGATGAAGGGTAGAAATGACGGATTGGTAAGGTACAGAATTACTCCGAAATGGAAAAGAGAGAGCGTAAACTTTTATTTTCAAATCAACAAGATTCGAGTCCGGGGTCTCTTTAGTGGGTCTGGGTACCCACTACGGATGCGGTTCCGAGACCTTGTCTCGAAGCGGCTCCCTCGGCTCGCTGGACGGCCAAGGGTTGTGCTGTCAGGAAAAATCGGAAAATTAGAAAGAAATGGGCCAGCCCAACACCAGTCAGGTGAAAAGCGGATGGATTCAAGCTTCTGCTCACAAAAATTAGGAGGCTTTGAAAAACGATAGTGAAGTAGCATAGAAGAATTAATGAAGCATTAACTAAAATAATTTCAGAGATCACAATCGAAGTTCAAGGCAAGGCAACAAGGCACCAAACAGGCAAGCTCTCCCTAGTAACAAAGTATGTAATAACAAAATGACCGAACATGAACATGTCTAACTCAAGATAGCAAATTAAAATGACCGAACAATGAAAGCTGATTGATAAGAAGAAAGTAAGTCATATTCTAAATATTGATATAGAAAATACTGAAGACGTAGTACCAGTAAAAAGAGTGAGAACGTGAAATCAATCAGAGAATAAGGAACCTTGACGTAGCAAGGAACACGATGATTGTAGTCAGTGATAAGCAGGGCAATTATTTTATTTACTGGATTTTACGTACCAAAACGACTTTCTGATTATGAGGCACGCCGTAGTGGAGGGCTCCGGAAATTTCTACCACCTGGCGATCTTTAACGTGCACCTAAATCTACGTACACGGATGTTTTCGCATTTCGCCTTCGTCTAAATGCGGCCGCGATGGCCGGGATTCAATCCCACGACCTCGTGCTCAGCACACATACACCATAGCCACTGAGCAACCACGGCGGGTAATAAGCAGGGCAATGTCAGCGGCAATACTGATAATATATCAAAGGCAGCAAAAAATTTTATACTGTAATGTGCAATACTCGTGTGCAATACGTGTGCACAGTGCTTGTGCATGCCCTCGTCCTGAATGTTTGTGTGAACGTGCTTTTTCAAGTGCGCTGCTTCGCCAAAACAGAGAACTGCCACGTTACTATGACTGGACGTGATGATGAACTGGAAATAGAAGTTTCATGCACAACTAGCGATCACAAGGGCAACTCGCAAGGCCAATCAATCAGCAGAATTCGTTTTTTTACAAAAGAAACCGGCGAGGAAAATGAAGTTTTAACAACTTGACAAGCCTCATCAACCACATAACAGATATGATTAGGATAAAAACAGCAATAACTGTCAACTTCGCAAAAGATGGAGCGAATATTGCACTCGAAAAGCTTGCGACCCTCTATTATCAATACTTGTGACATCAAGTTTGCCATAGACTCGCAAGAACGCAAACATCATACTTACACATAGTTCGGATGCGTTAAAGAACTAAAACAAATATAGGGCCATTGGCGTTCTTCCCGCATTGTACAATATATTCATTAAGGTAATTGTCAATTCCGTCAGGAAGGCGCTTGATTTCAATAAACTCGGAGGACAAGCTAGCTTCAGGAATGAGTAGTCAACAACACATCTGTGTCACAAGGTGGGTACTTGGGAAATCTGCAGAGTTTCGACAACATCTAGTTATAATTATCGCAGATGAAAAATGCTTTTAATAAATTTGCATACGAGCACTTATGGAGGCGTTACGCAATCAAGACGCAGAGCAAACATGCGGAATCGTCTCAGCAAGTACATTTAAAAGTTCTACCACTATCGGCTATTAACTATCCTATTCTACAAACCTCCGAAAGAAAAGCCGAAGATACCGATTACAAGGGGGACAAAGGATGGAGACAATCTCCCTAATGATATTAACTGCATGCTTAGTCGTATTCGAGCTCTCAGAATGGCGAAGAAATAGGCCTCTGAATTTCAACAGAAGAGCCTTCGGGCGAGTGTACGAATTATTCACCTGCAAGATAAGTTGTAGGCGATGTCTTTGTCGTTGGCGATGTATTTGGCTGGCCGGCTGTCTTGGGGCCGACAGCGCCCTATAATCCTATGTCACTTTAGCTTTGTAGACATAGTGAACGGCGCTTCGGAGACAACCGCTGACGGTACCAAAAGGCGTGCATTTGAAATCGCTCAACCTTCTCCTCATCAAAATTGTACATAGTAAAGCAAGACATGTTGATATCCTCGGCCTCATAAGCAGCGAGCCATCTCCCAGGGCAGTGCGGCGGCCCGACTCTGGTACTGAGTTGAACATGTCTCGCATCGGCAGCTTGTGTACTACGTGATAAAAGCGTTTACAGTTGTCTCCGCATATCACGAAAGACACGATTTGCCGACTGCTTTATTCCAACTGCGAGTAACTTTTATGAAAAATAAGTTATGAGTAAATTATACGCGATTTTCTGTCCCGTCCCCGGCGACGATATACGCATGGCCCTGCCCATTTCGGCGAGGGCCCAGCCGCGCCCCTGCGCTGACGTCACGTCGCGGTAGTCCATTGGTTTGTATGTAGGACTCGCTCTCTCGGCGGTAGAAAATTTTGCAAACCAGGAAAATGTCAGGGACATATATGTAATAATAAAGATATTGCGACAGATTTAACGCACCTTGGTGGAATACACATGCAGCGATGCTCTTGTTTAGGTGCCAATTTTGAATTTCTGTGTTATTCTAATGTCAGAGCACAGGGTCCAACGCTAAGGCCCTCGCTCAAACCACGTCATCCGTGTTACAAGCACTGACGCCTAGTACGTTTTGCTGAGTGCTGCTTTGCCGCTCCCCGGGTTGGGCGTAGGTGAAGCCATCGAAAGGGCGACGCCATGCGGCAGCTTGTCCCGGAGGTACGGCACACGCTGCACTTACTAGCGCGTGTGGGTCGAAAATAT